>NW_027361743.1:32557500-33157500 GCF_039654945.1 Dendrobates tinctorius | reverse complement strand
TGGGTGGCACTCATAGCAATCCGGCAATGACAACTATATAGGTCTGCTTCAGACTTCTGGTTGTCATGCCGACTCATCGATCATGTGACGTGATCATCTATGGGCAGGATAAAGGACACACTTCTGGTAAGTGCGAGCTAAATGCTGCTGTCAGAGATTGACAGCTGCATTAGTTAACAGCCGCGGGTGGATCGCGATTCCACCCACGGCTGTTGCGGGCAAATGTCAGCTGTATAGATCAGCTGACATGTGCCTGGAAAGGTGCGGGCTCCGGCGCTGAGGTGTCCAACGTGGGCTTACTATTACATCCAGCGTTGTAAAAGGGATACAGAAGCTCTGACACCAATAAACATATATTCGGAAACTACGGTAGTCATTTTAGAATTATGGAGTTATTAGGGAAAAAAAATGCAAAGTTTACAAATGAAAATTGA
This sequence comes from Dendrobates tinctorius, assembly GCF_039654945.1. Taxonomy (NCBI): domain Eukaryota; kingdom Metazoa; phylum Chordata; class Amphibia; order Anura; family Dendrobatidae; genus Dendrobates; species Dendrobates tinctorius. Next base: position 33,157,066 of record NW_027361743.1, on the reverse strand, counting down.
TTAAAAAAGAATCTGTTATGTGACATATAATGTACTTCAGACACATCCGTAACGCAAAATAGCATTTAGAACATTAACGTGCATTATTAATAAATGATAAGAAAGGTAGAAGGGAAATTACAAAGTCATGCATAATATTTTCAAAGGCACAGGATGCATATGCCAATGTCTTCTGATATCAACTAAAGACTGGGAGAAATCGGATTTTAGAAATTATTTTTGCACAAGGAACAAAATAGTCAATTATTTTCTGAAAGACGTATCCTCTGCAAACACTATAGCTCAAATCTTACGTCACAACAATTTCTTAAGTTGTGAACTACATCTAAAGGCCTCGTCTTCTAATCCTAGTGCATAGTAACATAGTTAGCAAGGCCGAAAAAAGACATTAGTCCATCCAGTTCAGCCTATATTCCGTCAGTATAAATCTCCAGATCTACGTCCTTCTAAAGAACCTAATAACTGTAAGATACAATATTGTTATGCTCCTGGAAGACATCCAGGCCTCTCTTGAACCCCTTGACTGAATTTGCCATCACCACCTTCTCAGGCAAGAAATTCCAGATTCTCAGTGCCCTAACAGTAAAGAATCCTCTTCTATGTTGGTGGAAAAACCTTTTCTCCTCCAGACGCAGAGAATGCCCCCTTGTGACCCTCACCTTCCTTAGTATAAACAGATCCTCGGAGAGATATTTGTATTGTCCCCTTATATACTTATACATTGTTATTAGATCGCCCCTCAGTCGTCTTTTTTCTAGATTACATAATCCTAATTTTGGCAATCTCCCTGGGTATTGTAGTTCCCCCATCACTTTTATTTATTTTGTTGACCTCCTTTGTACCCGCTCTTGTTCTATTATATCCTTCCTGAGCACCGGTGCCCAAAACTGTACACAGTACTCAATGTGCGGTCTAACCAGAGATTTGTACAGAGGCAGTATAATGCTCTCATCATGTGTATCCAGACCTCTTTTAATGCACCCTATGATCCTGTTTGCCTTGGCAGCCACTGCCTGGCACTGGCTGCTCCAGGTAAGTTTATCATTAACTAGGATTCCCAAGTCCTTCTCCATGTCAGATTTACCCAGTGGTTTACCGTTCAGTGTGTAATGGTGATATTGATTCCTTCTTCCCATGTGTATAACCTTACATTTATCAATGTTAAACTGCATCTGCCACCTTTCAGCCCAAGTTTCCAACTTATCCAGATCCATCTGTAGCAGAATACTATCTTCTCTTGTTTTGACTGCTTTACATAGTTTTGTATCATCTGCAAATATCGATATTTTACTGTGCAAACCTTCTACCAGATCGTTAATAAATATGTTGGAGAATAGGTCCCAACACCGACCCCTGCGGTCCCCACTGGTCACAGCGACCCAGTTAGTGAACATCCACATGGCGCTGTTTCTCTCCTTAGACCTCATCAATAAGAACAAGGGTGGAAATGGCATAAGGTTCATGGCAAAATTTGGATTTTATTGGACTTGAATATCTCTTGGATGTACAGATGCAACAGATCTTAATGAGCAGTTTAATGTTTTGATGTTCATACATTGAGATAATGGAGTAGTTTCCCTTGTGTCTAAAGAAATTTCTCAAATAATGGGATCTTATATATGGCAAACTCAGGTCTGCTACATCACTATGAAACACACTTGAGCATATACACCTTGAGGTTCTTGATCTAAGTAACTAGTTTACTTACCCACTTCATCTCTGATGGTTGCAAGTTCAAGTGATAGTTCTCTTTCTTTCATAAGCCCAGCTTCATTCTGTGGAGAAAGTGTTCAGAGTAGTTATATATATGAACCACCATGTCCCTCAAAAAATGAACATGTTGCAAAAAGCAGAATTATAATAATGATTCTAATAATTGAGATATGGATTCAGAAGTGCATCATTATGTCTTTAATAAAAAACTTTCGACAGGATACTGGAGGTTTTCGGCAGCAATATCATTTAGCTTATGGCTAAACTGGCGTGCAAAGTTCACAGCAACACTTGTCATCATTTTCAATAGGGATATCCATTTAAATTATGGTGTGTTGCTTATATAAATAATGGACCACTGAGATTGAAAAGGTGTGGATGGACATGGACCCAGGAGATTGAACCGGTTTCTACAGCTGAACAACTGGCTACATTGATGGTGCCGTGTGCAATGTTTTGATTTTCTTGACCAAGGAGTGAGGTCTAAGTCTAAGGGGCAAGGTTTCTCCTTGTGGAGAGTGACATGCCAGCTCTGGCTTGTCAAGGTAAGGAGGCTTATTCGCCGTGCAATGCCAACAGGTGGCGCTATAGAGTTCAAGTCCTCTTTTTCTCTGAAGAGGCAATTTGCATATTATTGACCAAGGAGTGAATTACCTGTACAATGGACTCCTTGGTAGATATCGGTTACATCTCACAAAAACAGTAAAACACATATTTAGTAGACTCCTTGCTACACTCATCAGGTGAGCTTTAAACTAGAACAATATGGGATGTGAAATATATGGTCAGAAAAATGCAGCTAATGATTTCTTTTGAGAACCCTTCAATTAGAAATGGAAATAAAGAACAGAAACAATAAATTCTGAATGAAAATAGAGGAGCAAGAGAAACAGACTGCAAACTAAAATGTGCCTATACAAATGCACAGAGCATGAGAAACAAACAAGGAGAATTGGAACTGCTAACACAGGAAGAGAGATATGATGTCATAGACATCAATGAAACTTGGTGGGATGATACACATGATTGGAATACAAACCTTGAAGGCTACAACTTATTTATTAGAAACAGGATTAAAAAGAAGGGAGTAGGTGTTGCCGTGTAAATTCGGAAAATGTACAGAGATCCAAGCTTCTGAGAATGGTAGCTCTACCAGTAGCTAGAATCTTTGAAAAATTCTGGAGAACAGAAGTCCGAGAAGATTGGAGAAGGGCCTATATTGTGCCTATCTTCAAAAAAGGAAAGAAGATGGAGTCAGGAGGTTACAGGCTAGTGAGCCTTACTTCTATACCAAGAAAGATCTTTAAACAAATTATTAAACAGCATGTATTGTCATGCAAGACTAATCTAATTCCCTTCTATGATGGAATCACTGACTGGGTAGATCAGGGAAATGCGGTAGTGATAGTATATATCGACTTCAGCAAAGCATTTGATAAAGACTAGTGATGAGTGAGTATACTCGTTGCTCGGGTTTTCCCGAGAATGCTTGGGTGTCCTCACAGTATTTTAGTGTGCTTGGAGATTTAGTTTGTGTCGACGCAGCTGCAAGATTTGCGGCTGCTAGACAGCCTGAATACATGTGGGGAATCCCTAACAAACATTCATTCCTCACATATATTCAGGCTGTCCAGCAGCCACAAATCATGCAGCTGTGTCGACACAAACTAAATCTCCGGGCACGCCAAAATACTCGGAGGACACCCGAGCATGCTCAGGAAAACCCGAGCAACGAGTATACTCGCTCAACACTAATCAAGACTATCCTTACTGAAGAAAATGACCAACTATGGGACTGACAAAGCTACGGTTAGGTGGATTCATAACTGGCTCAGTGGTCGTACTCAGAGAGTGGTAATAAATGGTAACACATCCAGCTGGTGTTTCAAGTGGGGTACCACAAGGTTCTGTCCTGGCCTCAGTTGACAGAATAGAGCAGAAGAGAAGGATATGCTTTGTCGACGTGACATCGCAGGAAGCAGTAGAATTGCTGGCAGGAGCGGTGGTCTTTGACTACTCTGAGCTGGAAGAGATCATCGCAGGGCAGAACAGGCAGGTAGTTAGCAATTACATGCAGGTAAGTTCTTAGCCCCATGGGGGGGGGGGGACATCCCAGATAACCAATTTAGTTGAATCTAAAATTAAATATATACTGTAAAAGATTTCCATTAACATTTCCTCTGCTCTAAATGTATTTAAGAGACAACAATAATCTTCTATGAAGTTCTTCCCACATAGGAATAAAAACTTTACTGCCATGCTATTTTAAGAATTTCTATCACATAACTTACAACTTGACTTCTGTACATTTCCTATTGTTAGATAGACAAGACAAAAAAAAAAAAAATCAATCAGTCTGCATCATTTTCTGACTCCTCTACAGTCAAGTGCTGTAATTTGCAGCATATTTTGTTGTATCTTCTCCATCATCATCAGTTCACAAACATCTGGAATGCAATTACATTATGTAGATCCACAACTAAAAGAATACGATGCTAAGCTTATTTATAGCAACACCGCAGCCGGGTAATGGAAACTCACTGGATCAAAGACGCAGGCGGCGCAAAAAAACACTAACAGATAATCAAGTTTGAAGAGAACACTAAAAAGCTACTGTAATAATGTCCCATGTCTACCATTAGCAACAAAGAAGTCAGGGCCCTCACTATGAACACTAAGCAGCTCATTAAATCTGGATTACGTAGACTAAACGATATTAGCAGATTAGTCTTAGAATTTCCCTTTTAATTTAACAATAGCAAATTCAACAGTTAAAAGCCCTTAAAACATGGCAGAAATGATATACCTGTCATGCTCGCCATGTCTGTCATGTCCGTTTTGCCTGCATGTTCCCTAGAGAAGTGTGCACACTCACCTCATGACTGTTGAGCTGCAGGATGCCAGCATTTCTGCTCTGCCTTCTGTGATCATCTCGTCATGTTTAGAACCCCTGATCATGTGTCCTTCCTATGTTCCAGCAGAGGCTGGTTCTGCATTCATCTCTGCATGTCTGGAATTCTGATCATGTGACCTGCCTAGGTTTCAGCACTGGTTCTACTATCATCTCTGCATGCCTGGAATTCTGATCATGTGACCTACCTAGGTTTCAGCACTGGTTCTGCAATCATCCCTGCATGTCTGGAATCCTGATCATGTGACTGCTCCCTGTGATCCTGGAGGATCTGAACTGGAAGTTCTTCCCTGGTTCTGACCCGGAAGTGGAGGTGCTATGCCCTATATCAGACTGCCCATTCCTATGCTCAGGGCCTGAGTATTCTGTTGCTTCCCTGCATGGCTGCTTGGTCTGCTGGGTTGCTCCCTCTATTCTGTGCCCGTGCTCGCATTCCCTCTCTTGTCTCGTGCTTTGTCTCGTGTTGTCCTTCATGCTTTGTTTGTCCTCGCTATGCTTCCTTGTTATGCTATGTTCTGTACCCTGTCCCTGACGTGTCTCTCTACACGTGCAGGCCTCCGCTCTGTACCCTATCCCTGACGTGTCTCTCTACACGTGCAGGCCTCCGCTCTGTACCCTGTCCCTGACGTGCCTCTCTACACGTGCAGGCCTCCTCTCTGTACTCTGTCTAGTCCCAAGGCTCTCCCTTGGCCCGGCTCTGGGCTTCGGCCTACGCTCCGCTGCTAGACTCTGTCCCTGTCCCTGGCGTGTCTCTCCACACGCGCAGGCCTCATCTTGTACTTCGCCCCTGGCATGCCCTCTGCATGCGCAGGACTCTGCCTCTTACCCTATGCCTTGTCTCTGATGTTTCGTGCGCCCTTGCACTTTTCGTACTAGGCTTTGCCGTGCTGTTTCGCATGCGTCTCTGTCCTGTACCTTTGCCTAGCCCTGCCTTGTGGCTCTATGCCCTCGTGCACATGCCTGGTCGCCCTGTGCCTGCCTGTTGTTCCTCAGCCATGCCGCCTCTAGTCGTGCTCGCCTGTGTGCCTCAGTCGTGCCCGCCGTCCAGTGCTATAGTGGTTACCGGCTGTGTGAGCCGCAGCTGTGCCGCCTCCAAGTCGTGCCCGCCTGCTTATGCCACCGTCGGTACCGCCTGCCGGTGCCCCAGCCGTGGTTTCCGTGCTCCCTTGCACGCACGCTGGATTTCGCACTGCGCCTTTTCGTGCTACTCTTGCACAAAGTCTTTTGCTTACTTTGCTCTGCTCTGAACCCTGTCTGTCTTGCCTGCCGGATTCGTAACCTGCCGACCGCTGCCAGAGGTCCGGACCTAGATGACTGCGGCATGATGTCCAGAGCTGATTTCCGCAGTCTGATTCCTGGACCCTGTCGGTCAATGCCAGCACCCCAGATTCCGATGCCACCATACCCTATCTTGGTCCCTGGCGTGTCCTCTGCACGTGCAGGCCTCCGTCCTGTATCTCTCCCTGGCGTGTCTCTTCGCACGCGCAGGCCACCGTCCCTGTACCTGTCCCTGGCATGCCCCTTGGCATGCGCAGGCCTCCGTCTTGTGAACCTGACCCGGGCATGTTCGTTGACACGCATCCTGTTTCTAACTTTGTTTTGTCTCCTTGCATGGATCCCTGGTTTGCTTACCGGATGCCCGGAACCTGCCAGTCACCTTCAGAGCTACAGAACCTGATGTCCCAGTTGATCGTTGCCTGCTGTCCGGAGTCCGATTTCCTCGTGCCTCTGTCTACCATCTGCACATACCATGCTTTGGACCTCGGCGTGCTCTTGCACGCACCTTGCTCTATGTACTCTGTGTGTTCACGTTTTGCACCTGTTATACCCTGAAGTGTTCCTCATGCCTTGGACCTTGGTGTGCCCTTGCACGCATCTTGCTTTATGTACTTTGTGTGTTCACGTTTTGCACCTGTTGTACCCAGAAGTGTTCCTTAGTGAAGTTTCCTTGAACTAACGTCTTGTCTCGCCTTGTCTTGTTTCCCTGAGCCGGCCGTCTGGTCCAGCTGCTGTGGTGGCTCACCCCCTTGGTCTTGCCCCTGACACTCCCTGTATAAGGGGTGGATTCTCACTAGGTCAGCTCGCCCTAGGTGGGTGGTTGCCACGGCCCAGAGGGTCCACTCATTCAAAAGGAAAACGACTCAGCGTAAGCTGACGCTCATCACAATACCGAAGACAGCCAATGGACAGGAGTGGTGCTGCTTGTGAAAAAATAGCTTGTGAAAAATATGCACCCCTTCTTCAAATCACGGGTAACTTCTTTACGAATACTCTAATGTGACCTGGTTGTTTTGCCCCTGCTGTCCAAAGAACTAGAGGCTTCATGAAGGCCAATGTCTCATCACACATTAGACCTCAGTCCCTTCGTGTCTGATGTCCCAGTGCATAGCGCTAGCCTTCTCCAGCACTGGCACCCTTCAACTTCCCTTAGCCCTGTTCTGAATGGACGTCCCTCACAGCCCCAGCAGAGTCTCCAGAACTTATCTCTTCTAGGTCCACAACATGTACAAGTAGCTCTCCCCAATAATGAATTTATAGGTCAGTTCACTATGACACTCTCTACTTTTGGGTGAGTATCAGGTGACCACTCAAACCCAGTAGGTTTCCCTACTGGTGACATTTCACCCACTGTACAGCATCTCCATAGGCCCCACTTTACACTCTTCGGCCTCTAGTCAACCACCTCAGCTCCCCTGAAAACCAAGCTTACTTTTGTCACGTGGACCCATCCTGTGTGACACGACCCGCAGGTCGGTAACTAAAACAACAAGACACGGCACGTGTAACTGTCCTGTGTGACACGACCCGCAGGCCAGTAACTAAAACAACAAGATACGGTGGAAGGGGAAACAATTACAATGGTGGCCCTGCGATAGGGAACGGGGACGTGGAGACCTTCTGCACTCTCCTGAGTCAGTGTCTCTACACTCCTAACGATCCCTAGGCCGGTTCCGCACCAGGCGCCGATCAGGATATCTGAAATCCCTAGCTTGCCCTGAACCAATCCCTTACTAGTGAAGTGGACGGTGCAGAAACTAATCCCAGTGCACTAAAACACACATTAAGGAAAGTGACAAACAGGGAAACACCACTTAGCTTTGCTCTGTTGCTAATTCTCCCAGCAACAGAGTCCGGCAACTGAGTGCATCTTTTCCTCCAACCGGATCCAACACCTGAGTGCAGCTTTCCAGCAACAGAGTCCCACATGTGAGTGCAGCTTTCCAGCAACAGAGTCCAGCATCTGAGTGCAGCTTTCCAGCAACAGAGTCCAGCATCTGAGTGCAGCTCTCTTCCAGCAACAGAGTCCAACATCTGAGTGCAGCTTTCACCATAGCTGCCACTCCACCAAGCTTTGCAAGAACTCCTCGCTGACACCATAGCTGCCACTCCACCAAGCTTTGCAAGAACTCCTCGCTGACACCATAGCTGCCACTCCAGGATTCTAACTGAGTTGCCAGGAACTCTCTCTAGCTCCTTCCTTCACCAAGGATGGTTGGAAAACACCAATATCACCAACAGTGAGTGAGAACACCTGGAACACCTTTATAGTTAGGAGCTAGAGTCTCACACCTGTTAGAGATTCCCATGCAATAACGCTCACCACCACCGGGGGCAAAACCAACTCCAAGCAACCAGCTCAAAGGAAAAAAAAGGTTACTTATTCAAAACCTGTCATAATCCAGCATGGATCATGACAACTTTGGCCTCCAGTTCACTAACACTCAGATGGACTTGTTCCAGGTCTAACTCTTAACGTAGGCCAACAACAGGTTCGCTTGACACCAGTGATGTGACTGGAACCCTATGCTGGACCAAATCCAGAATCTCTAAAATGAAACATGTAGCCTCTTTACCAGAAAGGGAGTTAAAAGACTACAACTTACCAACAACTTCTTTGAAGGCCAAGTTGAAGCAACAGATGAACCACAATACCATGGAATCAATGTAGTCAACTGACTCTAGAGCTAGATAGCCATCTTTACCATGAAGTGCGTATAGGATGACTCAAGCCACATTAAGTCCACCCTTGCATTTGAACTGTGCAGCATGTCACACTTTTGAGTTGACACCTCCATTGTCTTCTAAGGGTGGTCTCCATTGTTTTGATGGTCATTTTCATTGAATTTAATTGATCGATGAATAATGCAGCTTCTACTACAGCCCTCTGAATATACACAAGCATGAAAATAGATAACTTATCAGCCGGAACTGTGATAATGTAGTGCACTTTCGCTTGAATGACTTTGACATGATGACAGATTATATTTTGAAATCTATAAAATCCTTTCAGAAATACAGGAAGGAATGCTGTAAGCCTTGGGAATCATAATGAAGCTTTCTTCAAGTAAGTAGTTTGTAGCTCCAGTTTGCAGAAGAGATTTACTATAGATCCCCACTGGAATCCAGATTAAATTCCATGTGGCCCGAGTCAGTCCCATTGTCTTGTTCATTTCAGGCACAGAATCTTAAATCGTACATGTTTAAACCAGTACTGGTATACACGAATGATGCAGGGGCCGGTATGTGCCTGATGGGCAGCCCCCGGAGGAAGAAAAATTCTTATTTTGCAGCTGCAGTCCTCAGTATAACGATCAGACATGAGCACTCCTGTATTCTAAGTATGTCTCCAAAACTTGTATTGTGCATTATATGGCATCAATGTAAAAGTAGTGGACAACTTCTTTGCTTTGTCCAGAGTACTCTATCTTTTTTTTTCCTTTAACAGAAAGACTGTAGAAAAAAACATAATTCTGCTCTCCCAATTAAGAGTAACTACTTTTCATCAGTGTGGATGGTTCATCTTCAACAACATTCTATCAGCACTATAGGTGTAGGAACATCCCTTCCATAAATTCTTAAAATGTACAAAAAAAACTTCCTACTTTGTTTGGACTGAGAAAGAAGTACAGAAAGTTTCCTGTGTATTAATTTATCAGTATAGGAAAACCAACAATGGGTAGAAAAAGTAATTGTAGAATGTTGAAGCAAATTACTCCACTGTAGAAGCCAGTTTGATGATTTTTTTTTTTTTAGTAGTAGTAGTTAAAGAGTAACCGTATTTAATAAATGAATAGTACCCATGAAAATAAGCAATAAATAAATCTGTGTCTTTATTTGTCAGAACTGATCAGTCATTATCAAAATTCTCAATTCTGGGGTAAAATCCGTGTTTAGTAAAGACAGATTTTCCCATCACTGAGATAGGATATGGCGGCTGCTACTGCTGAGATTCTATGCAAGGGGAGGTGGTGAGAGGTGGTTGGGGAAGGTTGGGGGGTGACAAGCTAGAGGCAGAGCTCATCACTACTCCTACATAGAATCTCAGTAGCAGCCGCCATATCCTATCTCAGTGATGGGAAAATCTGTCTTTACTGAATACAGATTTTACCCCATAACTGAGAATTTTGAGACTGAAAGATTTGTCCTGTAGTAGAAAGAAGCAGATCTCTCTGATAAAATATATTACAAAGTTTCTTCATTTCATGTGTACTATTGATGTATGAAATAAAAATTAAGACGATGGTTATTCTTTAGGAATTAAGGACTTCATAGTCACCAATACAAATCAAACCAAGAATTAGTCATTAGAAGCACACTTTTACTTGCATCAGTTACCCATTTCTTGGGATCTGGTAAGCCTAGCTGTACAGTATTCGTTTATAAAGGGAACATTCAATGTCTCCGGCTTTCAGTCATACAGGCGACCTAGGAGAAGTTACAGTCACCGCTCACAGCAACGGTTATAAGCATGCCCTGACTGTCACTAACTGACAGCTCACACTGCAGTGCATCAGTGCAGAGACTGCTGTCAGTGCTGTGATCGATGACTGTAATTGCCTGCATGACTGAAAGCCGGCGGGACCTGGGAGAAATAAAGGTTAATAGCATTATCTGACATGACAGGTTCCCGGGAACAATATGTAAGAGCATATTGCTGCCAACCTTAACCCTTACTCCTCACTGGCACCTAACATTTGGCAGGGGCATGCTCTTTTAGGCCCCTTATCTTCACCCCTGGCCAGTTTAGGCCAGGGTCATGTTGCATTGCAATAATGCTTGCTCTGACACAGGTCTATGTATATGGAGAGGAGCAGCCTTGCTATATTTTCAGGTGTACCATGGAGATTACTATATATTGTGCATAGTCAATAGTGGAGACAACTGTTGCTGACGGCACAAGCTGCAGTACGGAGCAGATTGTGCTACTCCTACTCTCATTATTGTATAAGAGGGGACACAATATGACTTTCCATCAAAACTTAATTGAAAAAAAAAAAAAAGAAAAAACTGATGGTTCATAACCAAAATGAATCCCTCTATATTCCCATGTGACTGCAATAATGTATGAGGAAGCATGGATGCAATACATCAGAGGATTAAAGCGTGACCGGTCTGGAGGAGAGGTCATTCAGTAGAAGACCTGAACTCTCCGGCACGTGATGGGTCTGCTCCATAGCAACATCGTAAATTAATGGGAACCCAATACAGAATCAATAGAACTGGATCTACACATCACAACATTTCTCCATGGTAGAGAACGACTGCACCAAAAAAAAACAACAAATTGTGCAATTCACCCTCACGCATAACTGGGGGGATAATCTCCGCTCCGCATGTATAAGTGTCACATTGATAAGAAATGCAAAATTCATCGTCATGTTTCCTGTACAGACATGAAGTGTATCATTACCATAAGGTATAATGTAGCCATCCCATAATTACTAGCCACTATAGATATTGTATATCCCATTATCATATTATACATAGCGCAGAACTTTTACACATGAGATGTGGTGCGGGTGCAGACGACACCTCCCCAAATAATCCACGCGGTGCTAATCTAAGGGCTGGCACACATTTACCATTTTAAAAAAAAGTGTTTTAGTCATTAACCCCTTACACAAGCACAGAGTAGAGTAAGGAGACAACTAGCCCTAGACCAGTGCCCAACGTTGGGGCGCTGACGTGACATGGCAACAATTGGGATTTAACCCTGTCAAAAAGTGGAGCGAGGGTCCAAGTCGAGTATCTGAACGTAAACCCAAAAGGCAACATTGGATATTATTATCGTATATTTATAAGGATCGATTAATAATAACAGCCGGATCCTACAGCTACGATGTGTCCTCACAATGCCTCCAGCTCGCTCTTTATTAGGATACATGCATTTTGTGTGCAAACCACCAGTTGTCTGGCAGCCCCTCCTCGCACAGTGCTAGACAATAAAGGAGACATTACATCTCGCCTGCGCCTTGGCTGATGGAGAAAGAGGGAGACTGTACCGTCTTGTCCGCATCGCAGCAGCAGCAGCAGCATTGGCCCATCCTGGCATCCTGGGAGTAAGGGCAGCTTCATTCAGAGGGTCTGGCGGGGGTTCAGGTCCTACAGGAAGGCTGAGGTCTCCTCCAGGAGCTGAGCTTCTGCTCTTGATGCCTGAGCTGGTGGTAACTCCAGGAATCCAGGCAGATACAGCACTGTGCACACTGGAGGATGGGAGGGACCTTGCTCTTTTTGACAAGCAGCTGATCTACAGCTGCATAATGAGGAACATTTACCAGCTGATGCGACTGTATAATGGGATGTCGCTGCTGACATCATTTACCGGTGACTTGGCTTTAATGGGAACACAAAGAAAATTGAATTTAGTGTTTAAAAGCAATGTTCTTGTACTGTAATTTAGTAATAAAAATTCCTGATGTCTCGTCCTTGCGGGAAAATCCAGTAAATGTACTCAGATAAGAGACCGTCCAAAAATGGGGGACGGAGGATCAATGGCGACAATAACGCAAACGATGACACGTGTCACAGTAAGGCATTGCTTTGTGCAAGGACCCTGCATGACAACATAAAGGGTCCCTCCTACAGGTCCGTGATACAAGATATAATAGTCTTCACTGGAAGCAAATATGGATATTTGTACGCTGTGTTTTTCCACTCGCTGGTTGCTGGGAGAAGCTTAAGAAACCTCCATCCGTTCGTTTTTATTTGGCTGAGGGATCGCTCACACTTGCGTGTGAATCGGACGAGTGGAATGCGAGGAAAAAAAATCGGATTGCACTCGGAGCAATGTTAATCAATGAGGTGGTGCTGATCTGCGTATTGTTCTCAGCTGTATTTGGTCTGAAAAAAAAAAACGCAGCATGTTCCGTTTTCACAAATCTGAAAGGTGTGAGAAAAAAAATATTTGCATGGTATCTGAATTTTACGGATACATTAATATTCTGTGCCATAGGAAACTGTAAATGGTCCTGTAAATGATTAATAATAATTTATACTAAAAAAAAACAGATTTTATACGAATGGCACGTGAGAAAATAAATCCTGCATGAGAATGGGACTGTTATGTTATACGCTCGTGTGAGCAAACCTTTAGGAGTAGAGTCAGCGAACACACTGATCAGAAATTATGTTTTCTTTTTTGAATAAGGCTTCAAGCCTCACTTAGGGTGGTTTCACATTAGCACTAACGGCCGCAGCGTCGGGCTGTGCACGGCCGCCGCTAAGCCCCACCCACTGCCGCGCCTTCGCCGGTAGCTCCGCCTATGGGCGCATGACGCTGCATGAGTCCTGCGTCCCCTATCTTTAGCACTGGGAACGCAGGCCGTGCGCAGGTATGCGTTTGGTGGCGCATGCGTCCTTTTGACGCTGCGCCGAGCCCACAAAATTGCAACAGGTTGCGTTTGGCGCTGGTCGGCGCAGCATCAAAAGGACGCATGCGCCGCCAAATGCATACCTGCGCATGGCCTGTGTCCCCAGTGCTAAAGATAGGGGACGCAGGACGCATGCAGCGTCATGCGCCCGTAGGCGGAGCTACTGGCGGAGGCACGGCAGGGGGTGGGGATTAGCGGCGGCCGTGCGCAGGCCGCCGCTGCGGCCTTAGACGCAAATGTAAAACTAGCCTAAGACATCCATTTCTCATGTACGTGTTCTATCTGTGGTTTTCTCGGATAGCACATGTACCCATTATAGTCTATGGAGTTCGTCACATATCCATGTTTTTTTTACGGACCGTGTGTATATGAGAGTGGAGAGAATGGCGTCCACCTCCCTGACAACTCCTGATGTTTTATATGTGTGAAAATGTACTATGTTTTATTGTCGTCCTCCTGATAGGCTCCCTCCTAGTCAGGTGTGACAAGGGTTAACTGTAGGGCCAGGCCAGGGTTGGGGATCTGTGGGTTAGTATCATTTTGTTTAGTCTGGAAAGAGAGAGCAAGAAGTTAGGACACCCTTAGAATAGGTGAGTTTCACAGGACGTGTGTGTGGGCGAAGAGAGCAGGAAGCTCAAGAAACACCAAGACAAGAACCAAACAGGGGCAGGGGGTCTTCAGCGAGTCTGGAAAATATTTAGCTTGGAGTTAATAGACTCTGGGGAACGTACTAGTGTTGGGCAGTTCTTGGAAGGTGCAGTCAGGAAGGCAGAGTCAGCAAGGCTGGTGGCACACTAAGTAAGGTGACTAGTGTTGAGCATTCCGATACCGCAAGTATCGGGTATCGGCCGATATTAGCGGTATCGGAATTCCGATACTTAATTCCGATACTTTTTTCATATCGGATTCCGGGATCGGAATCGGAATAGGAAGTTCCCATCATGCTATGAGCCTGCTTGCTTTGATTAAGCCAATGGGAATCCTCCGAAGTGTGGGCACATCCTGTTAGGCATGTAGGCATGTTAACTATTGGCATGGCTGTGATTGGCTGCCGAAATGATGTCATGATGCACTATAAAAGCCACCGCAGCCGCCATTTCTGGTCACTCTGCTGTGAATTCAGTTAGGGACAGGCTGCTGTAGAAGACTGTGAGGGACAGTTAGAAATAGCGATTCCACCAAACATCTAGTGCTTTACCCAGGCTACATAAACCACCACTGTAGCTTGCTTTTCCCTAGCAGCAGTGTTCACAGCTGTCTGCAAGGGCTGTGTGAGTGCAGCTCACGCTGTGGAGTGGGTCCTGCAGCCACGTCAGGCTGTAGGCCACCCAGTGTGATCACTGCTGCCTCATACATCTTTTATTTTTTGAGCTGCATTTTTTACATAATTTCAATCTAGTGTGCTTCCATCCGTATCCATATACGTTGGTTGCAAACACTAGTAGTAGACAGCGGAGCCTTTCTGCAGCCTTTCAGTGCTAGTGTCCACTTTGCTGCACTGTTCACGGATGTCTGAGAGGTCTCTGACTGTGTGTGAGTGCAGCTCACGCTGAGTAGTGTGTCCTGCAGCTACGTCTGGCTGTAGGACGCTCAGCGTGCGTCAGTGCCTCACACATATTTGTATTTGAGTGCAGCTCATTTTTTCTTCTATTAGTGTGCATCCATCCGTCTCCATCTACGGTGGTTGCAAACACTATATAGGAGTACACAGCGGAGCCTTTCTGCAGCCTGTCAGTGCCAGTGCCCACTTAGCTGCACTGTTGACGGCTGTCTGAGAGGTCTCTGACTGTGTGTGAGTGCAGCTCACGCTGAGTAGAGTGTCCTGCAGCTACGTCTGGTTGTAGGACCCTCAACGTGCGTCACTGCCTCACACATATTTGTCTTTGAGTGCAGCTCATTTTTTCTTCTCCTATTAGTGTGCATCCATCCGTATCCATCAACATTGGTTGGTTGCAAACACTATATAGGAGTAGATAGAGGAGCCTTTTTTTCTGGCTTGTGCCCTGCCGGCGCAGCCAGATTAGTATTACCCAATTTTTTGGGAGCCTCATCTTTTGCATTGTAGGTTACCTGCCTGCATTGTAATAGCTCCAAAAAGTTGGTGATACTATCAGTTTCAATTCTTTGTTCACATACTTTGAGTTTGTTTCAAACAAAGAAACCACATAAAAAGTTCACCAAACACTACATTTTGAACTTGTGTAGGCCACATCAGCTCCTATTAAAGTCTAGTCCACACACACACACTTCATAAAATTAGTGTTTCTTGTACCTGTAACCAGCTGTTCAGGAATAAGCACACTAAGGCCCCCCTTTGTACTTTTTTGCCTATCTTAAGCAGTCTTGCAAGATGAAGAAGGCAGGGAGTAAGGCGCGGGGGCGTGGGCGTGGGCGTGGAGTTTCAGCAGGGAGAGGACGTGGGGATTCTGCAGGGAGAGGACGTGGGGATTCTACAGGTAGAGGACGTGGGGACTCTGGGCCTGCTGCGGGCACCAGTGGATCAGCATCCCCCAGTTTTAGCAGGCAACAGTCCTTTATGCGCAGCTTTGTAGGACCTCAACGTACCCCACTGCTGCGGGAGGAACAAATTGAAGCCGTTGTCGGATGGATGGCAGCTAACGCATCGACTTCAATTACTTCCGCATCCTCTCAGGGTCAGAGCACCGAAGAGCAACCATCTGTCTCTTCACCACCTGCCAAAGTGCCCAGGCAGTCAGAGAGACATGGACAGGAGCCATCACAGTCTCTACTTCTGTTCTCGGAATCTGTTGGCTTGGAAAGAGGGGGCCAGCCAAGCAGCATTCCTGAATGTGAAGAAGAGGGAGTATGCAGTGATGCGCAACTTCTTTGTCCCTCTGAATCTGAAGAGGCGAGTGGGCCAGTGCCTATGGTCAGTACACCTCAGTACGCATCAGATGATGACGAGACTCAGTTGCCACTTTCTGGTGCGTACGGTGCTGGCGAGACAACCCCGGAGAACCAGCTGTTTGAAGAGGGGAGGGAAGATGATGAGGTCCTTGACCCATCATGGCGTGAGCAACAGGAAGGTGGTGGGAGCAGCTCTGAGGAAGAGATTCCCCTACCGGCCAAAACAGGAGGCAGAGGGAGGGGGAAGACTTGGTTGCCTGTACCCTCCACTTCGGCACCCGTTAGGAGCATTCCTCCTTCCAAAGGCAAACCGGGCGCTCACAAGAGTTGCAGTGCGTGGTCCTTTTTTGACACAGTTGCAGATGACATTTGCTTTGTCAAATGCAAGCTGTGTCATCAGAGAGTCAAAAGAGGGAGAAATGTCAGCAACCTCAATACCACAAATATGTGGAAACATGTGCGCACCAAGCACGAGTTGGAGTTGCAGAGACACCCTGAAGACGTAGGCCAACGTACAGCACCACCTACCACCTCTTCAGTTCGTGTTGGGCCCTCTTCCTCCAGCTCACACACTGCTGGTTCGGCTTCCTCACAGGATCGCCAAGGAAGAACCTCTGCCACTGTTGTCCGGAGACCCTGTCAGATTACACCCATAGCAGCACGTTCCCATCCATCACAGCCATCGGTAGCACAGGCATGGGATAAAAGGTGCCCTTACTCGGCAAACCATCCCCGAGCACAGTCTCTGAATGCTGGCATTGCCAAACTTCTGGCAGTTGAAATGCTGTCATTCAGGCTGGTGGACACTGACACCTTCCGGGACTTAATGGCATTGGCAGTCCCCCAATACAACGTGCCCAGCCGCTTTTATTTCAGCAGGCGAGCCGTCCCTGCCCTGCAGAAACATGTTGAGGGCAAAATAAAACATGCGCTACTAAACGCCGTTAGTAGCAAGGTCCACCTGACCACCGATGCGTGGACCAGTAACCATGGACAGGGACGATACCTTTCCCTCACTGCCCACTGGGTCA
The DNA here is from genome assembly GCF_039654945.1 of Dendrobates tinctorius. NCBI lineage: Eukaryota > Metazoa > Chordata > Amphibia > Anura > Dendrobatidae > Dendrobates > Dendrobates tinctorius. The sequence continues at coordinate 33,139,892 of NW_027361743.1, read as the reverse complement.
ATGTTGTGGAGCCGGGTACCGATCTGGAGAGTGGCGCTGTACGTGTTCTTCCAACGCCACGGATTGCAGGACTCCAGTCTGTACACATAGACTCCTCCTCCTACTCAAGTTCCTCAGAAACAGCAGAGCAGGAGCCTGTTACGACCAATATGAGCACAGCCGTGGCCAAACGTCAACAGGCTGTACTCAAATTAATTTCTTTGGGGAATCGAAGCCACACAGCGCAGGAGCTCTGGAATGCTATCAAGCTGGAGAGCGATGTGTGGTTTGGGCCAGCGAATCTCCAGCCGGGCTTGGTAGTGTGTGACAATGGCCGAAATCTGGTGGTAGCTCTTGGCCTAGGCAACCTCACACACATCCCATGTCTGGCACATGTTCTTAACTTGGTCGTGCAGAGCTTTCTGAGGGACTATCCGGATCTTGCTGCACTGTTGCACAAGGTCCGCATAGAGTGCGCTCACTTGCGACGTTCCAGCACGGCAAGATCGCGCCTCGCTGCTCTGCAGCGACGATTTGGCCTTCCGGAACATCGCATCATATGTGACCTACCCACCCGGTGGAATTCAACGTTACATATGTTGGAGCGGTTGTGTGAGCAGCAGGCAGCAGTCATGGAGTACCAGCTGCATCAGGCGCAAACAAGTCGCACTGTGCGCCGTTCACACTTCAGCACCATTGAGTGGGCCTCTATGAAGGACATCTGCCTCGTTTTGCGTGCCTTCGATGAATCCACGCGGATGGCGAGTGCAGATGATGCACTAGTCAGCATGACTGTCCCCCTTATCTGCCTGCTTCAACAAACACTGCAAGCACTAAGGGATGAGGTTTCAGAAGAGGTGGAGGATGAGGAGTCCCAAATGCCATCTGCTTCTGGACAGTCTGCGCTACGTGTTTCCTCACAAAGGCCTAGGCAGGGGACACTTTGTGAGGAGGATGAGGAGGAGTCGATGGAGGAGGAAGACATCTCTCCAGAGGAGGGAGGTACACAAACCTCTACTCAGTATGTACAGCGAGGGTGGGGTGATGCAGAGCAGGCCGAGGTCACGCCTCAAACAGGGGACAGCGGTTCTTTGGCAGTTGGGAGTCTGCAGCACATGGTTGATTTCATGCTGCAGTGCCTGAGAAACGACCGCCGCATCGCCCACATTCTCGTCTCGGCTGATTATTGGGTGTACACCCTCCTAGATCCTCGCTACCGGGACAGCGTACAAAGGCTCATACCAACGTTGAACCGGGAGCGTAAAATGCGGGAGTACGAAGAGTCACTGGTGCAGTCCATAATGTTTTCCATTCCACCCGACAGCATTGTTGCTAGTGCTTTACAAAGCAGCTCTGTGCGTCGAGGCAGTGGAGGAAACTCTGCACAAAGAGGGAGCAGAGGCAGTGCCGCAGCACAAGGCAAGACCACTATGGCCCAAATGTGGCAACGTTTTGTGTGTCCACCACAATTGTCTACACCATCAGCGACGCCTCGAGTCAGCAGGAGGCAACGCTTCCGTCAGATGGTGTCAGACTACATGTCTTGCCCTGTCGCTGTACTCCCAGATGGCTCTTCCCCCTTCAAGTTTTGGGTCTCAAAGCTGGATACATGGCCAGAGCTTAGCCAGTATGCATTGGAGGTGCTGGCTTGCCCTGCTGCCAGTATATTATCGGAACGTGTCTTTAGTGCCGCAGGTGGTGTACTAACAGACCGTCGCACGCGACTATCTTCCGATAATGTTGACCGGCTGACTTTTCTGAAAATGAACAAGGCCTGGATCTCCAAAGACTTTGCCATTCCTCTTACAGACTAAATTAGTGGTTGGCAACTGTATCCAGGTCTGCTGGTGTGTTCATTTTTCTACCACCTGAACTATAATCCCTGTGCTTCAACACAGCCAGTTGTCGCTCAGATGTGTCGTCTGCACAGAGAAACACACTAGCTCCTGTGTTAGTGGGGTTCAGTAATGCCAGCTGATCCCCTGCTGTGTGGACGGCAGAGTCACCAGCTCCATCAACATTCAAACCACTACTGATTTTTAACCGTGCCCAACTTAGGTCTCTGGCTCCACTGTCTCTACTATTTCCCCTGACCTCCAACCCCGCCATCTACATCTCTGAAGTGGCGTCAGCACAATCTACACTTGTTCCTGTGTTCCTGTGGCTCAGTCCCATCAGTTTATCCCCTGATGTGTGTCCGGCAAGGTCTCCTGCTCTGTCCACATTCCCATAACCAGTAGTGGGAATGAGGACAGAGCTGGCGAACTTGCCGGACAAACATCAGGGGATCAACTGACGGGACTGAGCACCAGTAACACAGGAACAAGTGTAGATTGTGCTGATGCCACTTCAGAGATGTAGCTGGCGGGGTTGGAGGCCAGGGTAAATAGTAGAGACAGTGGAGCCAGAGGCCTAAGTGGAGCATGGTTAGAATCAGTAGTAGTCCACAACCTCCATAAAAACCGCTGCCCATTGGCCTCTGCATGCGGCATGCGTAATCCTGGGCTCCAACAGCGTCAGTTGGTGTTCAGAAGTGTCGTCTCCACAGAGCCAAACACATTCGTTCAAGTGTTAGTGGGTTTCAGCACTGCCAGCTGTTCCCCTGCTGTGGAGATGGCAAGTCTCCTGCTGCCTTCACCTGCCAAAATCCAGTAGGCCCCAGCCTGCTCCTCGCCTAATCCTGGGCTCCAACAGCGTCAGTTGGTGTTCAGAAGTGTCGTCTCCACAGAGCCAAACACATTCGTTCAAGTGTTAGTGGGGTTCAGCACTGCCAGCTGTTCCCCTGCTGTGGAGATGGCAAGTCTCCTGCTGCCTTCACCTGCCAAAATCCAGTAGGCCCCAGCCTGCTCCTCGCCTAATCCTGGGCTCCAACAGCGTCAGTTGGTGTTCAGAAGTGTCGTCTCCACAGAGCCAAACACATTCGTTCAAGTGTTAGTGGGGTTCAGCACTGCCAGCTGTTCCCCTGCTGTGGAGATGGCAAGTCTCCTGCTGCCTTCACCTGCCAAAATCCAGTAGGCCCCAGCCTGCTCCTCGCCTAATCCTGGGCTCCAACATCGTCAGTTGGTGTTCAGAAGTGTCGTCTCCACAGAGCCAAACACATTCGTTCAAGTGTTAGTGGGGTTCAGCACTGCCAGCTGTTCCCCTGCTGTGGAGATGGCAAGTCTCCTGCTGCCTTCACCTGCCAAAATCCAGTAGGCCCCAGCCTGCTCCTCGCCTAATCCTGGGCTCCAACAGCGTCAGTTGGTGTTCAGAAGTGTCGTCTCCACAGAGCCAAACACATTCGTTCAAGTGTTAGTGGGGTTCAGCACTGCCAGCTGTTCCCCTGCTGTGGAGATGGCAAGTCTCCTGCTGCCTTCACCTGCCAAAATCCAGTAGGCCCCAGCCTGCTCCTCGCCTAATCCTGGGCTCCAACAGCGTCAGTTGGTGTTCAGAAGTGTCGTCTCCACAGAGCCAAACACATTCGTTCAAGTGTTAGTGGGTTTCAGCACTGCCAGCTGTTCCCCTGCTGTGGAGATGGCAGTCTCTCCTGCTGTCTCCGCATTACAAAGACAGTAGGCCTCTGCCTACACCCTCCTATTTCCTGGGCTTCAACACAGCCAGTTGTAGCTCGGAAGTGCCGTCCACACGGAAAGAGACACTTGCTCCCGTGTCTCAGTGGGGTTCAGTAACGTCAGCTGATCCCCTGCTGTGTGGATGGCAGTCTCTCCTGCTGTCTCCGCATTACAAAGACAGTAGGCCTCTGCCTACACCCTCCTATTTCCTGGGCTTCAACACAGCCAGTTGTAGTTCGGAAGTGCCGTCCACACGGAAAGAGACACTTGCTCCCGTGTCTCAGTGGGGTTCAGTAACGTCAGCTGATCCCCTGCTGTGTGGATGGCAGTCTCTCCTGCTGTCACCTCATTCAAAATACAGTAGGCCACTGCCTACACCCTCCTATGTCCTGGGCTTCAACACAGCCAGTTGTAGTTCGGAAGTGCCGTCCACACGGAAAGAGATACTTGCTCCCGTGTCTCAGTGGGGTTCAGTAACGTCAGCTGATCCCCTGCTGTGTGGATGGCAGTCTCTCCTGCTGTCACCTCATTCAAAATACAGTAGCCCTCTGCCTACACCCTCCTATTTCCTGGGCTTCAACACAGCCAGTTGTAGCTCGGAAGTGCCGTCCACACGGAAAGAGACACTTGCTCCCGTGTCTCAGTGGGGTTCAGTAACGTCAGCTGATCCCCTGCTGTGTGGATGGCAGTCTCTCCTGCTGTCTCCGCATTACAAAGACAGTAGGCCTCTGCCTACACCCTCCTATTTCCTGGGCTTCAACACAGCCAGTTGTAGTTCGGAAGTGCCGTCCACACGGAAAGAGACACTTGCTCCCGTGTCTCAGTGGGGTTCAGTAACGTCAGCTGATCCCCTGCTTTGTGGATGGCAGTCTCTCCTGCTGTCACCTCATTCAAAATACAGTAGGCCTCTGCCTACACCCTCCTATTTCCTGGGCTTCAACACAGGCAGTTGTAGTTCGGAAGTGCCGTCCACACGGAAAGAGATACTTGCTCCCGTGTCTCAGTGGGGTTCAGTAACGTCAGCTGATCCCCTGCTTTGTGGATGGCAGTCTCTCCTGCTGTCACCTCATTCAAAATACAGTAGGCCTCTGCCTACACCCTCCTATTTCCTGGGCTTCAACACAGCCAGTTGTAGCTCGGAAGTGCCGTCCACACGGAAAGAGACACTTGCTCCCGTGTCTCAGTGGGGTTCAGTAACGTCAGCTGATCCCCTGCTGTGTAGATGGCAAAGTCTCCTGCTGCCTACACAGTCATACCACTACTGATTTTTAACCGTGCTCCAATTAGGCCTGTGGCTCCACTGTCTCTCGTATTTCCCCTGTCCTCCAACCCCGCTAGTTACAGCTCCGAAGTGGCGTCTGCACAATCCACACTTGTTCCTGTGTTACAGGTGTTCAGTCCGGTCAGTTAATCCCCTGATGTGTGTCCGGCAATGTCGCCTGCTCTGTCCACATTCCCATAATGGGAATGTGGACAGAGCAGGCGACATTGCCGGACACACATCAGGGGATTAACTGACCGGACTGAACACCTGTAACACAGGAACAAGTGTGGATTGTGCAGACGCCACTTCGGAGCTGTAACTGGCGGGGTTGGAGGACAGGGGAAATACGAAAATCAGTGAAGCCACAGGCCTAAGTGGAGCTTGGTTCAAATTAGTAGTCTACAACCGATCTTAAAATTTCTTCAATGCAGCCTCAGCCTGCTCCGTGCTTGTCCCTGGGCTTCAACACAGCCAGTTGTTGCTCGGAAGTGCCGTCTTCACAGAGTAAAACACTAGCTCCTGTGTTTGTGGGGTTCAGTAACGTCAGCTGTTCCCCTGCTGTTTTGATGGCAATCTGTCCTGCTGCCTCCAAATTGACAGCACATCAGGCCTCAGCCTGCTAAGTGCTTGTCCTGGGCTCCAACATCGCCAGTTGCTGCTCATAACTGACTTTGGCACGGGTACTCCCTCCTGCCCAGCTTGGTTCCAGCCCTGCCTGCTGTTTCCGGGAAGTGTCAATGTCAGTTTGCCACCCCAAGTTGCCATGTCGTGTTGCGGTTGGGTTAGCCGAGGCTAGGGTGCCAGCAGTTTAGGTGCTTCCTATGTGGACTGCGGGTTCTGGTAAGAAAGGCTTGTTCCATAGTGCCAGTAGGACAAGCACCCCCTGTAGGACTGTGTGATTCGGTAACTGCGGCCAGCTTGCGGCATGCCAACTTTGCTTTTCAGGGGTAACTTCTGATACCCCTCCGGGTTCCAGCACCGTCAGCTGGTTCTCGTCAGAGCCTTTGGCCTAGGTGCCTCCATCTCGGTATCCGAGTTCCGGCAACGTCTGCTGGTCCTTGGTAGTGCTTTGTACCACAGGTACCTCCTGCTTAGTAACCGGGTTCCAGCACCGTCAGCTGGTCCTTGGTTGTGCCATTGGCTCTTATTCCTTCTGCTGCCCCTCCGGGTGCCAGCACTGTCAGATGGTCCTCGCTATTTCCATTTGCTCTTGCAGCTTATGCTACCCCTCCGGGTTCCAGCACCGTCAGCTGGTTCTCGTCAGAGCCTTTGGCCTAGGTGCCTCCATCTCGGTATCCGAGTTCCGGCAACGTCTGCTGGTCCTTGGTAGTGCTTTGTAGCACAGGTACCTCCTGCTTAGTAACCGGGTTCCAGCACCGTCAGCTGGTCCTCGGTAGTGCCATTGGCTCTTGTTCCTTCTGCTGCCCCTCCCGGTGCCAGTACCGTCAGCTGGTTCAAGAGGACAAAGAACAGGAAGACAACCACCAAGATGCAGAACAACAAGAGAGAGAAGACAAAGAAGCATAAAAAAAACAAAGCAGAAGAACATTAAGCATAAGACTAATACTCTGAGCAAATGATATTATCTTATTTATAAGCAGAAGAAGACTAAGCAGTGTATGGGGGTGAGTCCGTTCCTCCTCGTGGTGCCCCTGGAAAAGGCCTGCTGCTGCAGGCCAAACTGAACGCGGACAAATCCTGTTGTAAATCTTTTGTGACAGGCAGAACGGAAGGTGTAAACTTCTAACTTTTCCAGATAACAACTACAGGAATGCCTGACACAAACAAGAATATGATGAAGAAGAATAGGAAGAAGATGAAGAAGTTGAATATGTAGAATAATAATTGTTGAATAAGAAGAATATGAAGAATGTAAGAAAAGGAAGAAGAAGAAGAAGAATGTAAAAAAAGGAAGTAGAAGAATTTAAAAAAGGAAGAAGAAGAAGAATGTAAAAAAAGGAATAAGAAGAAGAATGTAAAAAAAGGAAGAAGAAGAAGAAGAATGTAAAAAAAGGAAGAAGAAGAAGAAGAAGAATGTAAAAAAAGGAATAAGAAGAAGAAGAAGAAGGTAAAAAAAGGAAGAAGAATAAGAAAGAAGAAGAAAGAAGAAAGAAGAAGAAGACATACATGTCTGGCAAAATATAAATGAGGCTAACATAGTCAATATCTTTGTAACTCCTAACATCTTTAAAAAAAAAGTTTAATTCCTGCTATTCCATTTGATTGGGCTAAACCTCTATGGCTTTAATGTCTCCTCCACCTCCCACAATACATTCTACATTATTCTTAGTTGTTTTTCTTCATGTAGAATTAACCTACAAGGAAAGAAAGGGTTTTTTTTAATTCCGATATTTTGGCCCCATTGACTTGCATTGGTTCCCGGTATCGGAATCGGCGATACCGATACTTTTTTTTAAGATCGGCCGATCCATTCCGATCCGATATTTTCAAGTATCGGCTGGTATCGCTCAACTCTAAAGGTGACACCAAGTGGTGGGTCATTACTCGGTGCCCAAGGAATAGGATGGAGGATAGTAGCCATAGGAACACGCAAAGCTTAAAATGGCGCTAACCAGGGAAAGAATGGAGGTTACTGACTTAACTGGCAGTACTGTAATAGTCCCTATTACAGAACGGAATGGCTCCACACCAGGGCTGTTGCATACCACTGTTTTTTGTAAAGGAACAAGACAACATTATCTCCTATTACTCTCTGGGCACAAGCCTGATTGTTGTAGTGGTCTGGTCTCCTTGTTGTGGGGTCTCGTGGAGCCGATGCCGAACAGAGCTGAGAGGTATTGTTAATGAGACATTGCCGCACACACACCCTGAAACTGGACCCCGTTTTTCTTTAGCGAGCCGGGCCACGGAGAACAAGTCCATCACCCATAGCTAGTGTCTTAAACTCCATTACAGGTCAGAAATAAAAAAAATCATGGAGACGTAACTTTCTTTTTTTATCAGCGTCACGTATGAAAAACACACTCACAAGTCTATGTGGATGTCAAATGTGTACAGTGATGTCAAAAACAGACCCTGACCAAAAGCTGATGAAAGTCGGACTCAAAACACTGAGGAATCTCGTTCCATTTTTTGCATACGTGAAAAGTCACGTACGTCATCAGACCTTGAAATTATATAGATAGGAATATACATGTCAATAAACTTGACTTGATGCATGTAATCAGAGTTGAAAACAAAATTTGCCTGCAAATTCAAGAAAGGATGTTCCTAAATAAAGGCGAAATAAATAGAGATAGACGTGAGCCGATTCATAATTGTATCCACAATAGCCAAAATCAATATGAAATTAGTCAGAAGAACATACCGTATGGTAAGTAAATGATAATAAACTGAAGGCGAAAAAATTGCAGAGCTAAAAATATGATACATAACGTGTGGGGTGGGTACAAAAAGGAAAGAAAATAAAAAGAGAAAAGGAAAAATAGTAAAAAAGTGAAAAGAAAGGAATAAAAAGAGGGAAAAGAAAAAAAAAGGACAGAAAAGAGAAAAAAGAATTAGAAAAGGTGGAGAAAGGGAGAGATGGAAAAAGGAGAGTAGCCCAGTTGAGCGATGAGAAAACCATATTGAGAGGAAAAGTGAACATATAGGAGAAAGGGAACATACGTCTCCCTATGAGAAATGAGAACTTGTACATGAAAAAGGACGTCTGAATGAGGCCGGACCATGAGTTCTTAGTAGAAATTTTTTGTCTTTTTCATAAGACTGGAGCTTGACGGCGAATGTTGTGTCCTGTGATAGTGCACTGTACACACCCTCCATGTGTCTGATAAGGAGCAGCCGGCCGTTCTGCTCTGTGAACCATATGATGATTTTAATAGAAGACCCACTTTCTACCAAACACAAAAATGGAGAGGGCAGCACCCGACCAGACAAGCTCACTCAGACAGAAATCCCCACAGCAACAATCAGTAAATTATTGATAATGTACAATGTTGTAAGAAATTGCTATAAAAGGCAGTATATAATAAGGAGCGAGTATGGGAGCGTCTGTTTATTAAGGGAACTCCTCTATTTAGATGGTAAGTAGTTATGTTAGCTTCATCCTTCATAAAAGATACATTCTCCACACACGTCTGTAGACTTGTACAATACTCATACACCACCCCCAATTTATCAATACTGAATAAACTATTGAAATTATGGGCTACTGTGCCCTACAATGACCTCTGATGAAACATGGGAGTCAGGCATCATTCAGACATGTGTTTGTTTTTTGCTTTTGAGACAAAACAGACCATTTTTGTAAGAGTTACAGTGAAGGTTCGTGCAGACAAGCGGTTTAACCCAACTAACCATGGATTGCACTCGTACCCATGTTATTCTATGGGGCTGCACACATGTACGATTTCTTCACAATTTGCCACTGATTTGCTGAGAATCGCATGGCACTCGCTCATGTATATGGGAAAAAAAATAAGACTGCACTTGGATGACATCCGAGTGCAGTCCAACTTTCACAGACTGACATGATAGAGAAGGTGGAAAAACTTTTTTTTTTTTCCTTTTTCTCTCTAACTTGCTGGATCTGGTTCTGTCAGATCTGGTCCTGAAAGGGGGAGTTACCAGTGTGAGACATGTAGGTCAGGAGAGCAGACTGCCAGTCATTGCATGTCTCAAACTGGTAACGCCCTTTTCATTTAAAATAAGCCCTGGAGGCAGATTCTCAGTGTCTGGCCCATAGAGCTTATCCCCTTCACGCTGTCACAATTTCACACCTCAATGTGTCTGGGATGCGGTTTCGTCCAATTTGGTGCAGGGGCGTGCTGAAGCTGTCAGTACTTTGGTTAAAAGGGAATCTGTCACCTCATTTTGGCGGGCTATGTAAATTCCTTGTGTCCGGTCTGTTGGGCGGTGTTTCGTCTCCTTTCCTCCACTCCTCCTTGGCTGCTGTCCGCAATAATTCCGGGAATTTCAGTAGTTGTCCTTCATAGTACGCATGAGCACAATGCAATCTTGGCATCCCGCACTCGCAGTATGCTTTGCCCAACTGTGGGCAAAGCCGAAAAGCATTAGTGCACATGTGCCGGTGAACTATGTCCCGGAACACAGCAAAATACTTTTATCTACTTAGACAACACTGGGTTTTATCCTCACCGAGTGTTGTCTAAGTAGTATTATTATGACCACGGTAAAAGGAGAGTGGGCATTAAGTGGAATGATCCCTGGTCCATGCGGTCTTGTACCAGCAGAGAAGAGCACCTACTGACCCCATAATAAAGGAGACTATGTAATATATATGCATGTATGTGTGTGTGGCTATATATATATATATATATATACTAGCTGCAGAGCCCGGCGTTGCCTGGGCCTAGTAACCAACTGTGGTTAGTTATAACAAATTATAATGATTATATTGCACATAAAAACCGTGCATCTAATCCTATCCTCTGTGATACTGACTGCTGAGCCGTGTATCTAATCCTATTCTGTGTGATACTGTCTGCTGAGCCGTGTATCTAATCCTATCCTGTGTGATACTAACTGCTGAGCCGTGTATCTAATCCTATCCTGTGTGATACTGACTACTGAGCTGTGTATCTAATCCTACCCTGTGTGATACTGACTGCTGAGCCGTGTATCTAATCCTATTCTGTGTGATACTGTCTGCTGAGCCGTGTATCTAATCCTATCCTGTGTGATACTGTGTGCTGAGCTGCGTATCTAATCCTATCCTGTGTGATACTAACTGCTGAGCCGTGTATCTAATCCTCTCCTGTGTGATACTGACTACTGAGCTGTGTATCTAATCCTATCCTGTGTGATACTGACTGCTGAGTCGTGTATCTAATCCTATCCTGTGTGATACTGGGCTCCCCCTGCAGTCTGTGTCAGAGGGTGGTCTGTGTTGGCACGGTAATTTCCAGCTTTACAGAAGGACGATAACACCATAGAAATGATAAGAATAATAGGCCTCAGTTACCTCAACTGTCTACAAAGAAAACTGTTGCTGATAGCGACCAATCACAGCTCATTTTTCATCTTTTAAACAGCTCTGGGACAGTGTGGCGAGTTTTGAGTGGCGACTTTTGTGTTTAGACTTTTATGTGGCGAGGTTGGTGTATGTGTGGTGAAATGTGTGCTGAGGGTGGTATATGTGTGAAGCACGTGGTAGTGTGTGGCGCATTTTGTGTGTGTGTTCATATCCCCGTGTGTGGTGAGTATCCCATGTCGGGGCCCCACCTTAGTAACTGTACGGTATATACTCTTTGGCGCCATCGCTCTCATTCTTTCAGTCCCCCTTGTTCACATCTGGCAGCTGTCAATTTGCCTCCAACACTTTTCATTTCACTTTTTCCCCATTATGTAGATAGGGGCAAAATTGTTTGGTGAATTGAAACGTGTGGGGTTAAAATTTAGCCTCACAACATAGCCTATGACGCTCTCGGGGTCCAGACGTGTGCAAAATTTTGTGGCTGTAGCTGCGACGGTGCGGATGCCAATCCCGGACATACTGTACATACACACCCACATTGAGCTTTATATATATATATATATATAAGTAGCTTTGACGCCATAAAAGGAAGGGGGCCCAGACACATTTCTTGCACAGGGGCCCCAAGATGTCAGTGTTCGCCCCTGATAAGTCTAGTTGAACTTTTCCCAGATGCAATGGATTTAAAGTGTTCCCTGAACCTGACATAGAGTGGTCTAATTGTTTATAATATAATACATTCCACAAGGATAAAAAAATAAATATACAACAAATTGAGTTTTACAGGAGATGAAATTGGAGACTCGGTGCATGATTGCAGTTACCCTGAGGGGATTCACGGGAACCTGTCAGGTCTCCTTCCCAGCAGCATTCACCTATGCATGAGAAGATTTCCTGCCTTCCCTGTATTATGGATGTAGAGAATTGTCTTTATGTCAGTTTCATGCTGTTTTAATTTTGTTGTTGTGATGTGTAAAGTCGGGTGTGTCCTGACACCATTCATTCTACTACATAGTGTACTGGAAAACTGGATAAAAGAGTCAAATTGTATTGAAATTGCAAAAAAAGTGCAATTTCACAATTCTGTTTTTTACTTACCATGTTTACTATATGATAAAACTGATCTGGCAATATGATTCTCCAAAAAATTGGAAATTTGTCAGAATTTATTTATTTTTTTCCTTTTGTAACCATTTTTCTGGACCCCTAACATTTTTATAATTGAATGATTTTAACTTTTGTATTCCTTTTTACATTTTTTTCTTCAGATTTTTATGCAATTGTTTTTTTCACCTGAGAAATACACTAAGTGCAGCATTGAAACGCATTGTAGAAATAAAAAAAATAAAAACCATTCAACTCATCTTGGTCCTAAGGATTCTTCATAGCAGGAGCGCAGCCGGACAGTGTTATCTTCCAAATCGGTCAACTATCCTGGAGGAGATCATCCTCCAGCCACGAGGCAGCAGGAGCTGATATGTTCAGGTGTCCATAGGAGTTGTGCCTGCACACAACCTGCTCAAGTGAGCTCCTTCCTTTTACTTTCCTTTACACCCAAAAGGAAATCACCCAGTTGTGTGCTCTTTTGTTCCCCTACAGTTTTTCTAGTGTAAATAGTGAACACACCAAATAAATTTGCTGGGGTTGACGAGGGGCCAAATAAGTATTTTCTTTTGGAAGGGCACTGTGTGAACAACATACTGCATGGAGGGCTATGAGGGGCCATCCTATAGTATGTATGGGGGGGCTGATTCGGACCTCATACTGTGTGGTGGGTTGTGAGAAGACATCATACTATGTAGGGGGCTGTGAGAGGGGACAAAATACCGCATGGTGGACTGTGCAGTGACATCATACTGTATGGATGCTGTGTAGGGACATCATATTGTATGGAGACAGTGGTAGCCATAATACTCTGTGTGGGACTGCGAGTGTGCTCATACTGTAGTGAGACTTTTTCTCGCTGTGCTACCGGTGATCTCACAGAGGTCATCGCAGTTCAGGGGCCTGGCTGGGAACACAGCCTCAGTCACCAGCGGAAACCTCGATGATGTCACCGCTAGTCACTGATTCTGCACTGTGTCCTCAGTGGTCACAGTTTGGCACCGTCCAGGTTGAAAACTGAACTGTTTATCCCCAGACATAGATTACAGTGTGGGACAGAATGACGGACAGGTGAAGGATTTGGTGGTTTTTAATTTTGTATTATTACAGGAGACCATGGCTTCAGTGGATTGGGTGATGATGTGAGTATGATATAATTTAAATTCATTAATGGAGCCTGTGTCATTTTTTTCAATTAAAGGACTTTATTCTGGCTGTGCATTTATGTACACTATAACTATAGGATTAGTAATGGAGAGACGTCTTTATAGATGCCTCTCCATTACTAATTCTTGGGCTTAATGTAACTGGACAATACAAAGGTAACATCAACCCCACAAATGCGAACCTCACTGGCTATCACCACGGGGCAAAGTGCCAGAATTGGCACATTTAACAGATGTTCATTTTGGGGGGCAGCTGAGGGATGCTATTTTTAGGGGGGGCAATATCCATAGTCCCTTTCCAACCTGAGAATACCAGGCCCCAGCTGTCAGCTATAACTTGGCTGGTTGTCAAAAATGGGGGGGACCCCACTCTATTTTTTAAAATTATTTATTTAAATAATTAAAAATACAGTGTGGGGTCCCCTCTATTCTTGATAACCAACCCTGCTAATGCTGACAGCTGAGGGTTGCAGTCCATAGCTGTCAGTTTAGCCAGGCTGGTTATCAAAAATACAAGGGAACCCACGTCAATTTTTTTTCTAATTATTTATTCATAGCGTAATTGGTGGGTCAATTGATGCCACTTTTACTGGCGCTTGCTCCTAACTTTAGCTGTTGTAGCTGTGTTTTTACCCACCCCCTGATGGTGTTGTCTGTGCGTTGGTTTTGCCTCCTATTGAAGTCAATGGGGTTTGGGTATGTTCGTCAAACATCGGAACGTTCACCCATCCGAACTGAACCTTGAATGGTTCGCTCATCTCTAATTCTGAGAGCTGTAACATTTTTTGTTTGCGGGATAGTTTGGCATTTTCATTTATACCATTTTTTTTACATACGACTTTTGATCGCTTTTTATTCACTTTATCGTGAGTCAGTATTTTGACTTTTTTTGGGCATATTTTTTCAATTATTTTTTTACGGCAGCAATTAAAAAATGGATGGAAACTTTTCTCACAACAAATGGCATTGTGGCTTAGAAATAATCTAGTGATAGAGAATATACAACTGATGGAGAAAGGATGAACTTGATGGACCCGTGTTTTTTATTTTAACCTACGCAATAGTAAAATCCAGTCTTCTTGATAAGTCTGGAAATATGGTTTCTGAACACTGTCTGTGACCACAAAAAAATAGCTTTAACTTCTGGATAAGACATTTTCTGTTTCTACAGCCATCAGCTTGTTATTCCTGAATACTCTGCACTGAGGTGACCCAGCCCATGACCTGAGACTATCTAGAGATGACATGTGCTGTAGGCAGAATACAGACTTATGTCAAAGTGACCGCAGGAAAGCTACACCAATACTGTTAAAAGGGACACTGACCAAGGAACAGGCCGGGCTGAGCTGCAGATCCAGAGAAGATACTCCACGGAGCCTAGTTGAGAACTAAAGGTGAAGTGCACGGAGAATCGGCCATCAATGTTTTAGTGCCAGGCACCCAGCACACAAACATATACATCGGACGAGAGATAGCCAATGTTTTATCGCACATCACTCGGACCAATTGTATGGGGCAATGCAGATCTGTTGTTTTTTTTTTCTCATTCCGATCCCGCATGAGAAATAAATTTCAGCGTTCTCTGAGTTGTTTCCGAGATCGGATGCCACTCACCCATTAAAGGCTATGGGTGGGTGGAAAACACCAGACTCCACTTGGATGACATCTGAGTGGAGTCCACTTTCGGCTGACTCACAGAACAGAGAATATGTAGAAATTCTGTTTTCCATCTTCTCCTGACAATGTGCTATGGTTCTTTATTAAAAGCGAATCGGATCACACTATGCTGATACTGATCAATCTGTGATTCGAGGGTGACCAAAGTGTCATTTAAATTATTGATCGATCGCTTGTGTGACCCCAGCCTAAAAGATGATTTTACACTGCAGCCAGGGGCGTAACTACTGAGGTCACAAGGGTCGCAGCTGCGACTGGGCCCGGAGTGCTTAGGGGCTCTCCCAACAGAGCCGCCAAAAGGGCATTACTGCCCTGACTGGCATTTGGGGCCTGATGAGCAAATGTGCCCGCATCGGGTCCCGTCTCTTCTGCTCATCGTGCCCCAGTAGCAGGATTTTCCGGGTGCAGTAATTGAACCTGCGTTTCCAGTTGAGTTAACCTATCTATGGACATCACTAAACATGAGTAATGGTAAACAGATGCCATGGGATGGCAGTCTAAAGGGCCTGTCACACTAAGCGATATCGCTAGCAATATCGCTATAACGTCACTGGTTTTTGTTATATCGCTATGTCTGATACTTACCTCCGACCGCTCCCCTGCTGGTTATTGCTGATCGCGCGAGAACGTCCTGGGCCGTTTCTCGTCGTCACCTTCCTGCTGGGCTTCCTGCTGTGGAGACGAGCGACACGTGGACATGGGTGGGAGGACGTCAGGATCGCCTCGTCTGACAGGTAAGTAGCGACCCCTGACCCCTGCTATGTCGCTGGTGAGATCTGCCTGTGTGGCAGCTCACTAGCGACCACTTAGCGATGCACCAGCGATCCTGACCGCGTCATATCGCTGGTCGGGATCTCGCTGGTGCATCGCTAAGTGTGACAGTACCTTAAGCGCCCAACACTTGCATTTTAGCCATGGAGGCAGAATAGCGCTTGAACTGCATGGCGGGAGCATCGCCACAGGAACATGGCCAGGTAAGGAGAAAGTTTTTTTTTATTTTTATTGAAAGTAGCACAGGGCAGGATGGGAGGCATGGGGGCAGGATGGGAGACATGGGGCAGGATGAAGACACGGGGAAGAATGGAAACACTGGGGGAAGAATGGAGACACAGGGGGAAGAATGGAGACACAGGGGGCAGGATGGAGACACAGGGGGCAGGATCATGTGGCAGGATCACAGGACAGATGGGGCAGAATCATTTTACAAATTGGGCGGGATGGGACATCAAAAGGTGACAGAATGGATACTCATGAAGGCAGGATGGGAGAACATATGGCTGGAGCCAGGAATGAGGCACATGGGGGCCAGGATGGGGAATATTATTACCATAGGGGATAATTACGGGATATTATTACTACAGTCATGTATTTATTTTATTTTTTAGGATACTGTTTTAAATGGGGGGGCAGTCCTGTTACTGTGCAGAGCGACAATATGTCGCATTTTTTTCTTCATCTAGTGTAGTTTAGAAGTTGGGAAAAAAATTAGTAATGTGTTCTGCAAATGGTGCGCTAAATAACTGTGTTATTTCCTGCAGAGACGTGCCCTGGCTGGAAGAAGTAATGGCAGTCTGTGCTGGATGAAGATGAAAAGCAAAGATGAATTACTTCACCTAGAGACATCTGTTGTGAACTCTCTTAATCCGACTTTTGAGGCAAGGCTCCCTCTGGTGGATACTGCTGGCAGTGGAGCTGGTCAACATGATATTAACCCAACAGCTACAGACGATAATTGGAGGAGTGGGGGTAGTGACTGGGACTACATAAGTGAGCAGACTTCTCTCAGTGGCTGCCGGTGATACTCCTTTCTTTGCTTATTGAGGATTTCTGTCTCCTGCCTGATCCTGCATTTTTCAGCTAAGTGTCATTTGCTAAACCCTTTGCTTCTGATTTTGCCTTGCTGTCAGGGGTCAGCTTGCTCCCTCTGGGGCTGCTGGCTCCTGCCCTGTATTTTTGCATCTTGTGTTTGTTTGCTCAGTCCCCTGCTGTATTAGCCTGTTGCTAGCCCCCAGTTCACACCTGAGTGCTGATATAGTGGGGGCGAGGTTTGTGCAAACCTCAGTATTTTTGTGCATCAGTCGTGTTGGAATTGTTAGGGTTTTTGCGTGATTGCAGACAGTGCCTTTTCTGTCCTGTCCTATCTAGTCAATGTGGGCCCCATCATTTGCTCAGTCTATTTTCTGTCTGTATTTGTGCTTCAACTTGTCTCACTGACAATATATGTTTGGGGGCTGTCTATTCCTTTGGGGATCTGCTCCGGGGCAGTTTAGATTTCACCTTTCTGTCTTTAGGCTTAGTTAGTCCTTCGGCTGTGACAAAGCATCTAGGGCAACGTAGGAATGCTCCACGAGTACTGCTAGTTGTGTTGTTAAGATCAGGGGTCAGCAATCCGCTGAGCGACCAACCTCTCTGGCTTTCTGGTGGCATAGCCTATTGCTCTCTCCTCCTCGGTGCCCCATTCATAACAGAATCACTGGCCAAACTGTAGATTCTAGGGTACACAAAAGAAGGAAAGAATTGCAAGAAAAAAAAAGTGTCAGAATTTTTTATATATTTTTTCCTCTTTTTTCTCTGGGGCTGTAGGAAGATTTTTTCCTTAATGGAGACTAATCAATTGTCCGATCGTGTTGAGCAGCTCGCTGCTGAAGTGCGGAGAATTTCTACTTATCTCACTCAATCATCTGTAGTAGAACCAAAGATTCCTACTCCCGATGTGTTATCTGGGGATCGGTCTAAATTTCTGAACTTTAAGAATAATTGTAAACTATTTCTTGCTTTGAAGCCTAACTCCTCGGGGAGCTCGGTGCAGCAGGTTAAAATTGTCATTTCCCTGCTGCACGGCGATCCCCAGGACTGGGCCTTTTCTCTGACACCTGGAGATCCTATTCTGGCTAATGTAGATGCGTTTTTTCAAGCCCTGGGGTTATTGTATGATGAGCCTAATGCTATTGATCAAGCTGAGAAAACCTTATTGGCATTAAAACAGGGTCAAGATGCTGCTGAGTTATATTGTCAAAAATTCCAAAAGTGGGCGGTCCTTACTAAATGGAATGATGATGCCCTAGCAACTCTCTTTCGGAAAGGTCTGGCAGAATCCGTAAAGGATGTTATGGTGGGATTCCCTGTCCCTTCTGGTCTTGACAACTCTATGTCGTTGGCCATTTAAGTTGATCGACGTTTATGAGAACGTAAAACTATGCGAGAGGTGGTGCTGCCTTTTGAACAAACCTCTGAACCCATGCAATGTGATAGGGTTTTGTCTAGGGTGCAACGTCAAGAGTTTAGAAGGCGTAATAAGTTATGCTTCTTTTGTGGAGATGCTTCTCATGCTATTTCAGCCTGCCCTAAACGAAAGAAACGTTTTTCTCACTCATTTGCGATGGGCAGTGTGCAGCCTAAGTTCCTTTTGGCTGCTCCCTTGATCTGCTCCTTGTCCACATTTTCCGCTAAGGCATTTGTGGATTCAGGAGCAGCTTTGAATCTGATGGATTTTGACTTCGCTAAGCGTTGTGGTTTTCTTATGGTACCCCTGCAGACCCCTATTCCTTTGAGGGGTATTGATGCTACCCCTTTGGCGGAAAATAAACCCCAGTTTTGGACCCAGGTGATTATGCGGGTCGCCCCGGACCATCAAGAGAATTGTAAAATTCTGGTGTTGCACAATTTACATGATATTATTGTATGATATAAAGCAATAGGTGAAAAAATAAAACATAGCCTTTAATCCGTCAATTAAGAAACTACTAACATATATCACCCAAATGTGAAATAAAACGCATACAAAATGCCAATCTGATGGGTGGGCCCTAAAAATAAGGGAGGAAAACCACACCTAGATGCATTGAGGATGTAGATTGTCACCTAAAAATCAATTAAATAGGTAGACAAAAATCTAGAAGGTACAGCAATAGAAACATATTCCACTCACAAATGCTATAACCTAATTGCACATAAATACATACACATCTTGCAGAAGTTGCCAAAAGGGTCTCTCAGGACCGCATAAACAGACAATCTAGCCACTTTGATGTCTCCGTTTTTCTGTAATTTTGGTTTTCATCCTCAATTTTCTTCGGGGCAGGTGGAGGCTTCTGCTTGCCCAAGTGTGGATTCTGTGGTGGACAGAATGCAGCAGATTGGGACCAAGTAGTGGACAAGTTGTCCCACTCTCAGGAAAAGGCCCAACGGTTTTCCAACTGGCATAGAACCTTTGGTCCCCGGTTAAAAGTGGGTGATATGGTTTGGTTGTGCTCAAAAAATATTCCGATGAAGGTTGCTTCTCCAAAATTCAACCAAGGTTCATTGGACCTGATAAGATTTTGGAAACCCTTAACCCCGTTTCTTTCCGTTTGGCTCTTCCAGGTACGTTCAAGATTCATAATGTTTTTCACAAATCATTGTTGAAAAGGTTTGTGGAGCCAGTAGTTCCTGTGGCGGCGCCCCTTGACCCTGTATTGGTTGAGGGTAATTTGGAGTATGAAGTAGAGAAAATATTGGACTCTCGTCTGGCTAGACGGAGACTCCAGTACTTGGTCAAGTGGAAAGGTTATGGCCAGAAGGATAATTCTTGGGTCTCTGCTTCCAATATTCATGCTGAGAGATTGGTTCGTGCTTTTCACCGGGCCCATCCAGATTGGCCTAGTGGTGTGGATGAGGGTTCGGTGACACGTCATCAAGGGGGGGTACTGTTGTGAACTCTCTTAATCCGACTTTTGAGGCAAGGCTCCCTCTGGTGGATACTGCTGGCAGTGGAGCTGGTCAACATGATGTTAACACAACAGCTGCAGAGGATAATTGGAGGAGTGGGGGTAGTGACTGGGACGACTTCTCTCAGTGGCTGCCGGTGATACTCCTTTGTTTGCTTATTGAGGATTTGTGTCTCCTGCCTGATCCTGCATTTTTCAGCTAAGTGTCATTTGCTATACCCGTTGCTTCTGATTTTGCCTTGCTGTCAGGGGTCAGCTTGCTCCCTCTGGGGCTGCTGGCTCCTGCCCTGTATTTTTGTATCTTGTGTTTGTCTGCTCAGTCCCCTGCTGTATTAGCCTGTTGCTAGCCCCCTGTTCACACCTGAGTGCTGATATAGTGGGGGCGAGGTTTGTGCAAACCTCAGTATTTTTGTACATCAGTCGTGTTGGAATTGTTAGGGTTTTTGCGTGATTGCAGACACTGCCTTTTCTTTCCTGTCCTATCTAGTCAGTGTGGGCCCCATCATTTGCTCAGTCTATTTTCTGTCTGTGTTTGTGCTTCATCTTGTCTCACCAACAATATATGTTTGGGGGCTGTCTATTCCTTTGGGAATCTGCTCCAGGGCAGTTTAGATTTCACCTTTCTATCTTTAGGCTTAGTTAGTCCTCCGGCTGTGACAAAGCATCTAGGGCAGGGGTGGGGAACCTTTTTTCTGCCGAGGGCCATTTGGAATTTTATAATAGCGTTCGGGGGCTGCATAAAATTATTAATAATGATGAGCGAGTATACTCGATGCTCGGGTTTTCCCAAGCATGCTCAAGTGTCCTCTGAGTATTTTGGCATGCTCGGAGATTTAGTTTCTGTCGACGCATTTGCATGATTTGCAGCTGCTGGACAGGCTGAATACATGTGGGGATTCTTTAACAAACAGGCATTCCTCACATGTATTCAGCACACGTCCCCAATATGCAGCACATATCCCTGTTAGGCAGCACACGTCCCCAATAGGCAGCACAGGTCCCCAATATGCAGCACAGGTCCCCATTAGGCAGCACACATCCCCATTAGGCAGCACACGTCCCCATTAGGCAGCACAGGTCCCCAAAATGCAGCACATGTCCCCATTAGGCAGCACAGGTCCCCAATATGCAGCACAGGTCCCCATTAGGCAGCACAGGTCCCCATTAGGCAGCACAGGTCCCCAATATGCAGCACATGTCCCCATTAGGCAGCACAGGTCCCCAATATGCAGCACATGTCCCCATTAGGCAGCACACGTCCCCATTAGGCAGCACAGGTCCCCAATATGCAGCACATGTCCCCATTAGGCAGCAAAGGTCCCCAATATGCAGCACATGTCCCCATTAGGCAGCACACATCCCCAATAGGCAGCACATGTCCCCAATATGCAGCACATGTCCCCATTAGGCAGCACACTACCCCATTAGGCAGCACACGTCCCCAATAGGCAGCACACGTCCCTAATATGCAGCACACGTTCCCATTAGGCAGCACAAGTCCCCAATATGCAGCACATGTCCCCATTAGGCAGCACAGGTCCCCAATATGCAGCACATGTCCCCATTAGGCAGCACACATCCCCAATAGGCAGCACAGGTCCCCAATATGCAGCACATGTCCCCAATAGGCAGCACACGTCCCCAATATGCAGCACACGTTCCCATTAGGCAGCACAGGTCCCCAATATGCAGCACATGTCCCCATTAGGCAGCACACGTCCCCATTAGGCAGCACAGGTCCCCAATATGCAGCACATGTCCCCATTAGGCAGCACAGGTCCCCAATATGCATTACATGTCCCTATTAGGCAGCAAACATCACCAATAGGCAACACACGTCCCTAATATGCAGAACACATCCCCATTAGGCAGCACAGGTCCCCAATATGCAGCACATGTCCCCATTAGGCAGCACACGTCCCCATTAGGCAGCACATGTCCCCATTAGGCAGCACACATCCCCATTAGGCAGCACACATCCCCAATATGCAGCACATGTCCCCATTAGGCAGCACACGTCCTCAATAGGCAGCACACGGCCCAATATGCAACACATGTCCCCATTAGGCAGCACATACTGACCTGACACAGCAGCACTGGTGACCAGGATGATGAAGATGGCAGGCCGGGGTGACTAGGAAGGCAGGCCGCAGACCGCCCAGCTCACACTGGGTAGCGGCGCGCGGTTACTCGTCCTGGTTAGTATCAGTGCGCGGGGGCCGCTGGGGTCCGGCGGGATGTGCTCAGTCCCCGTCAGTGCCTGCGGTTGCAAGTATCAGTGCGCGGTATCAAGCAGGCGGGGCTAGGAAGCAGAGCAAGAGTCCTCCTCTGCTCCTCTGGCATCAAGGTACCCGATCGCGGCTCTGGAGCGGCTGCGGGCCGGATCAAAGGATATGGCGGGCCGTATGCGGCCCGCGGGCCGGACGCTCCCCACCCCTGATCTAGGGCAATGTAGAAACGCTCCACGGCTACTGCTAGTTGTGTTGTTAAGATCAGGGGTCTACAATCCGCTGAGCGACCAACCTCTCTGGTGTTCTAGTGGCATAGCCTATTGTGCTCTCCTCCTCGGTGACCCATTCATAACAGATGTCACTGGTGAGTCAGTGTATTACCTGTAAGAAATGAGGATGATTGACCTCATGGAGATCAACATCCGACACTGCGGAGACACCATCACATGTTTCTCAACGCAGTGATTCTAGAGCACTGCCCCCATCCCTTATGGGAAATATGCGAAACATGCAAAACTGAAGCCGCGGAGACACCATCACATGTTTCTCAACGCAAGCAATGACTAGCCAGGTCTTTCACCGGGAAGGAACAACCACGGGAAGGGCAGTCTCCAATGAAGGAAACCACCTATGCCAAAACATGGTATCCATCCACAGACAGCTGTTTCGGGGTATTTGCCCCTCATCAGTGTGGAGTAGGAAACTGGCTAGTAGGAGCAATGCCTAGTAGAAGACTGTGAGAAATGAGGATGATTGACCTCATGGAGATCAACATCCGACACTGCGGAGACACCATCACATGTTTCTCAACGCAGTGATTCTAGAGCACTGCCCCCATCCCTTATGGGAAATATGCGAAGCATGCAAAACAGAAGCCGCAGAGACACCATCACATGTTTCTCAACGCAAGCAATGACTAGCCAGGTCTTTCACCGGGAAAGAACAACCACGGGAAGGGCAGTCTCCAATGAAGGAAACCACCTATGCCAAAACATGATATCCATCCACAGACAGCTGTTTCGGGGTATTTGCCCCTCATCAGTGTGGAGTAGGAAACTGGCTAGTAGGAGCAATGCCTAGTAGAAGACTGTGAGAAATGAGGATGATTGACCTCATGGAGATCAACATCCGACACTGCGGAGACACCATCACATGTTTCTCAACGCAGTGATTCTAGAGCACTGCCCCCATCCCTTATGGGAAATATGCGAAGCATGCAAAACAGAAGCCGCGGAGACACCATCACATGTTTCTCAACGCAAGCAATGACTAGCCAGGTCTTTCACCGGGAAGGAACAACCACGGGAAGGGCAGTCTCCAATGAAGGAAACCACCTATGCCAAAACATGGTATCCAGTGTATTACCTGTACACTTACACTATACACTGTATAGTATATACAGAGGTCCTATATACAATGTCACCAGTGATCACTGTATTACCTTTACACTGACACTATATACAGAGCTCCTATGTATAATGTCATTGATCACAGTTTAACCTGTACAATATATTCAGTGCTCGCGTGTATAATGTCGCTGTTGATCACTGCATTACCTGTACACTGATACTGTATACAGAGCTCCTGTGTATAATGTCACTGGTAATCACTGTATTACCTTTACACTGACACTGCATACTAAATACAGATCTTCTGTGTATAATGGCACTTATGGTGATATTAGTATTGTGTTTTTTTTATTAATGATCAGTATTGTAGAGTTCAGTCACCATGTGGTGGTAATATGTTGTACGGCCATTGGTCATTATTTGGTCATTATGTGGTGGTAATATGTGGTCTGGCCATGGTGTGGTATTTGTTCCTTGTACAGTATGCCCTATTATTTAGCCACTATGTGGTGGTAATATGTGGTCTGGACATGGTGTGGGGGTATTTGTTGGGGGTATTTGTTCCTTTTGTGTGATATTATTGGTCATTTAAAAATTTAAAAATAAATAAAAATATACTTAAATTATATTGGATATTTTAACAAATGACAAATAGAGTAGAGTAGGGCCCAGCCAAAAGAGTCTACCTTGTCACCTTGCTTAATTTGCCACAATAAAATATATATATATTTCTTTATTCCTGGAGTGCCGTCAATCTCCTTTTTTCCTGATTCCGCTATGCTAACTAGCTTGGACATGCACCCTCCACATGTGAATTGGCTTGTCTAATTTGGATTAATCTCGTAGCAGCTCCAAGTCCTCCCTCCATGCTACCTTGTCATGGTGGTGGCTTAAAAAATCTTTTGGCCAAAACATATGCTGCTGGCTATATGTGTGATCTGGTGATGGGAATTGTTAATGTGTGATTGGTGAGAAGTGGAGTTTTTCCAAGAGAGAGCAGTGGGACTGTGGACAGTTTAAGGGGTGGAACCTGGGCGGAGTCGCAGAGGGACTCTGAAAATTTTGCCAGTATGGGGTCCCAAAATTCCTAATGGCCACCCTGCCACCCAGTCCAGCAAAGAAGCAGCCGCCTCCTGTCTGTGAATGTTAGACAAAAGAGATGCTTTCAGTTTCACTACATGCAACAATATTGCTGGGCTCCACCTCCTCCTACCAGTGTGTGTGATGATGTCTCTGCACTCACTGATCCTGTGATTCCCGACCTTGCAGGAGAGGAGAGAGAAGTGAAGTCTTCTGAAGACATATGTGACCAGTAGTAGCCAGCAGGTGAGGGGGCGGGCTGGAGCAGCATGGTGGCCGGTAGTGCCACTGTATTTGACCAGCTGTAGCCAGCCTGTGAGGGGGTCCTGGAGCAGCATGGTGGCAGGCAGTGCCAGGGTGTGTGACCTTTTTTTCGGTATAATTTGAATATTTTTTGCTTTAAATACTGTATTTGTTAACTATGCCTATATTCATGAAATATTGCACTATAAAACATTGCAACAAAATGTGCAAAATGAATATGGAAAATGTGAATTTGGGTGGAAAATATTTTGGCATGGAGGGACCCCATTTGAAAGTTTTCACCGGGGCCCATAACTTTGTAGCTACACCACTGACTGCAGCCATTAATCTACCTAGAGACCAACGTTAGACGTACTGTAAGGTCTCAGTCATACATCTGAGCTTTTTTTTTGCCTAATAGAAATAGACTGTTTTCTCATCAATGTGGCAGATCTCATTTTTCTGGTATGCAAAAACAAAATAATTTCCAAATTTTTGTTTTACCCATTAAACGGTAAAAATAGGAGAACATTGACCATATTTGTATGCAATCTTTTTTGAACCATTGATGTGAATGGGTGAGTTTGATCCGTGACTCAGATCAGTAACGGACATGTCTCAATTTTTTTCTGGACATTTGGTCTACAAAAAGTACAGATGTGAACTATAGTTGTTATGTGCTTTACTTGTGAATGACACGTAATGAGCATGTACGTGAAAAACGGACGCCTGAGGCCTTAGCATTGGTATTTGTGAGGAAGTTCTTCTGCTGTGTTGGATATTTTTTGGTTGCTGTCGGGAAATTTTTGCCAATCTTACGCATTGGCATCTATGGTTTAGCAATCCTCTGCATTGGTATCTATGGTTTGGCAATCCTCTCCATGCCACACCACAGATGTCCATTGCTTAGCATGTAGATAGATGGCATCAAGATTCCAACAATAGTAGCTCAAATCATGTCAAATAATTAAGAAAGCGGCCATTGAAAATCTGTAGTCTATTGTCAGCTTTAGTTTCTGTTCACATGTATTTCTATGCAGCCGCACACTCCAGTCCCGAATGCCGGCGGGTATTGAGACGCGAGACTCGCGCATCACACACGCAAGTGTGACCCCGGCCTTACCCTCCCATTACAATCTGGTAATCCTGGGTATACACTCACCAGTGGCTACATTGGTAATCGAGTGGCATATGAGAGTCTTTTAAGTAAATGGCTTTCCATGTAACGTTTGGAGGCACCAGGTATGCCAGAGAGGGAGCTGCTCTTACAGAAAGTCTTTCAGCACAAAATGACTGTTCAAATCAAGCTCAGGTACTCAGTGCTGCCTTGGCACAGTCAAACAGTTCAGTGCAACTTACTACATACTTTTTTTTTTATCGTTGCTCTCCTCTTGTTCCTGTGATGCCAGAGAATTGACAATCAAGGAAGAGGGGGTCAGAAATTTTTGGAAACAAGTTGGTGGGAACATACTGAATTGTATGTTAATGCCAACCTGAGCTTGGTTTGAACAGTCATTTTGTGCTTGACAGACTTCCCACACAGAGGTGGAGAGGGGTTACTATTAGGACATATATGCATATGAGTGGGCTTGTCATCCTAATTCAGCTTCTGTAAGACTGAGATGTCAAGATGCATAAAAAATGGTTAACGGGCCTCTGTCAGCACAGAATGACTGTTCAAACTAAGCCTCGCCACTCGGTGCTTCACAGTGAGGCCAGTCATGATATACACCTTCCCACCTGTATGTTGTCTATCTATCTCCACCCCCCTCTTCTTTGATTGACAGCTCTGGCTTCACAGGGAAAGGTGGAGATAGAAGCAAACCAAGCAGGGGGAGGTGTATATAAAGGATTGGCTCTGCCATGATGCACTTGATTTGAACAGTCATTCTGTGCTAACATAGTCCCTTTAATTTTTTTCATTTAGGCAAAAAATGCAATGTTCTTTCATTATTTTTGCTATGATTATGTAATGTCTGTAAAAAGTTTACTAAAGTAGGTTACAATTTTGAAATCAAGTAGTAAGAAAGCAGTTGATACAGTGGGGCAAAAAAGTATTTAGTCAGTCAGCAATAGTGCAAGTTCCACCACTTAAAAAGATGAGAGGCGTCTGTAATTTACATCATAGGTAGACCTCAACTATGGGAGACAAACTGAGAAAAAAAAATCCAGAAAATCACATTGTCTGTTTTTTTTTCATTTTATTTGCATATTATGGTGGAAAATAAGTATTTGGTCAGAAACAAGCAAACAAGATTTCTGGCTCTCACAGACCTGTAACTTCTTCTTTAAGAGTCTCCTCTTTCCTCCACTCATTACCTGTAGTAATGGCACCTGTTTAAACTTGTTATCAGTATAAAAAGACACCTGTGCACACCCTCAAACAGTCTGACTCCAAACTCCACTATGGTGAAGACCAAAGAGCTGTCAAAGGACACCAGAAACAAAATTGTAGCCCTGCACCAGGCTGGGAAGACTGAATCTGCAATAGGCAACCAGCTTGGAGTGAAGAAATCAACTGTGGGAGCAATAATTAGAAAATGGAAGACATACAAGACCACTGATAATCTCCCTCGATCTGGTGCT
This sequence comes from Dendrobates tinctorius, assembly GCF_039654945.1. Lineage (NCBI taxonomy): Eukaryota > Metazoa > Chordata > Amphibia > Anura > Dendrobatidae > Dendrobates > Dendrobates tinctorius. The sequence continues at coordinate 33,113,000 of NW_027361743.1, read as the reverse complement.
CCACGCAAAATCCCACCCCGTGGGGTCAGAATGATCACAAGAACGGTGAGCAAAAATCCCAGAACTACGCGGGGGGACCTAGTGAATGAACTGCAGAGAGCTGGGACCAATGTAACAAGGCCTACCATAAGTAACACACTATGCCACCATGGACTCAGATCCTGCAGTGCCAGACGTGTCCCACTGCTTAAGCCTGTACATGTCCGGGCCCGTCTGAAGTTTGCTAGAGAGCATTTGGATGATCCAGAGGAGTTTTGGGAGAATGTCCTATGGTCTGATGAAACCAAACTGGAACTGTTTGGTAGAAACACAACTTGTCGTGTTTGGAGGAAAAAGAATACTGAGTTGCATCCATCAAACACCATACCTACTGTAAAGCATGGTGGTGGAAACATCATGCTTTGGGGCTGTTTCTGCAAAGGGGCCAGGACGACTGATCCAGGTACATGAAAGAATGAATGGGGCCATGTATCGTGAGATTTTGAGTGCAAACCTCCTTCCATCAGCAAGGGCATTGAAGATGAAACGTGGCTGGGTCTTTCAACATGACAATGATCCAAAGCACACCGCCAGGGCAATGAAGGAGTGGCTTCGTAAGAAGCATTTCAAGGTCCTGGAGTGGCCTAGCCAGTCTCCAGATCTCAACCCTATAGAAAACCTTTGGAGGGAGTTGAAAGTCTGTGTTGCCAAGCGAAAAGCCAAAAACATCACTGCTCTAGAGGAGATCTGCATGGAGGAATGGGCCAACATACCAACAACAGTGTGTGGCAACCTTGTGAAGACTTACAGAAAACGTTTGACCTCTGTCATTGCCAACAAAGGATATATCACAAAGTATTGAGATGAAATTTTGTTTCTGACTAAATACTTATTTTCCACCATAATATGCAAATAAAATGAAAAAAAAACAGACAATGTGATTTTCTGGATTTTTTTTTCTCAGTTTGTCTCCCATAGTTGAGGTCTACCTATGATGTAAATTACAGACGCCTCTCATCTTTTTAAGTGGTGGAACTTGCACTATTGCTGACTGACTAAATACTTTTTTGCCCCACTGTATTAGGCAAAGCAGATGTATGCCAAAATATTAGATTTTTTTTTACCTAAAGGATTTAATAAAATTCCCCCCTAAGTGCCCTTTTATCCAATCAGCAACTCCCAATGGAGAAAATCTGCTTAGATGGAGAAAGTGAGCAGTGTACCAAACTAATGTATAATGGACAGGCAGGAGGCGGCGGACCCGGGGGCAACACATACTGAATGGCGTAGGCAGTACTGCATTGAGAACTGGGGATGGGGTGGTGGGAAATTGGGAATATATACTGACAGATATTGGGAGGGAGGAGGGTAACATAGTAACATAGTTATTAAGGTTGAAGGGAGACTTTAGGTCCATCTAGTTCAACCCATATCCTGTCCTAACCTGCCCTAACATGTTGATCCAGAGGAAGGCAAAAAAACCCATGTGGCAAACAGTAAGCTTCACATTGGGGAAAAAAATTCCTTCCCGACTCCACATACGGCAATCAGACTAGCTACCTGGATCAACGCAATATTAAGGTAACTAGCGTAGATACCGTGTAATATTATACTTTTCAAGAAAGGCATCCAGTCCCTTCTTAAATTTTAGTAGGGAATCACTCATTACAACATCATATGGCAGAGAGTTCCATAGTCTCACTGCTCTTACAGTAAAGAATCCGCGTCTGTGAGTATGCTTAAACCTTCTTTCCTCCAGACGTAGAGGATGCCCCCTTGTCCCCGTCACAGGTCTAAGAGTAAAAAGATCATTAGAAAGGTCTTGGTATTGTCCCCGCATATATTTATACATTGTAATAAGATCACCCCTAAGCCTTCGATTCTCCAAACTAAATAACCCCAAGTGTAATTACCTGTCTTGGTATTGCAGACCCCCTAGTTCCCTAATAACCTTGGTCGCTCTTCTCTGCAGCCGCTCCAGTTCAGCTATGTCTTTCTTATACACCGGAGACCAGAACTGTACACAGTATTCTAAGTGTGGTCGCACTAGTGACTTATATAGAGGTAAAATTATGTTCTCCTCATGAGCATCTATGCCCCTTTTAATGCATCCCATTATTTTATTTGCCTTTGCAGCAGCTGCCTGACACTGGCCGCTAAATGTGAGTTTGTTGTCCACCCATACACCCAGGTCTTTTTCAGTGACTGTTTTGCCCAGTGTTTTACAATTAAGCACATAATTATACATCTTGTTCGTTCTACCCAAGTGCATGACCTTACATTTATCCCCATTAAAGCTCATTTGCCATTTATCAGCCCAAGCTTCTAGTTTACATAAATCCTCCTGTAATATAAAATTGTCCTCCTCTTTATTGATTACCCTGCAGAGTTTAGTGTCATCTGCAAATATTTAAATTCTACTCTCTATGCCCCCTAAAAGGTCATTAATAAATATGTTAAAAAGAAGCGGGCCCAAAACTGACCCCTGTGGTACCCCACTGCTAACTGTGACCCAGTCCGAGTGTGCTCCATTAATAACCACCCTTTGTTTCCTATCCCTAAGCCAGCTCTTAACCCACTTACACATATTTTCCCCTATCCCCATTGTTCTCATTTTATGTATCAACCTTTTGTGTGGCACCGTATCAAAAGCTTTTGAAAAGTCCATGTACACCACGTCCACTGCATTCCCTTGGTCCAGTCCGGAACTTACCTCTTCATAAAAGCTTATCAGATTAGTCTGACAGGAACGGTCCCTTGTAAACCCATGCTGATATTGGGTCATAAGGTTATTCTTCTCCAGATACTCCAGTATAGTATCTCTTAGAAAACCCTCCAGGATTTTACCCACAGTTGAGGTTAAACTTACTGGCCTATAATTTCCAAGTTCAGCTTTTGTCCCCTTTTTGAATATTGGCACCACATTTGCCATGCACCAGTCCTGTGGTACAGACCCTGTTATTATGGAATCTTTAAAGATTAAAAATAATGGTCTATCTATGACTGTGCTTAATTCCTGCAGTACTCGGGGGGTGTATCCCATCCGGGCCGGGGATTTGTCAATTTTAGTGATTTTTAGACGCCGCCGTACTTCCTGCTGGGTTAAGCAGGTGACATTTAACGGAGAATTTTATCCCTGATCATGTTATCCGTCATGGGATTTTCTTGTGTAAATACTGATGAAAAAAAGTCATTTAGCATATTGGCTTTTTCCTCATCCTCATCCACCATTTCACCCAGACTATTTTTAAGGGGACCAACACTATCATTTTTTAGTTTCTTACTATTTATGTAGTTAAAGAATATTTTGGGATTATTTTTACTTTCTCTGGCAATGAGTCTTTGTCTCAATCTTTGCTGTCTTGATTTGCTTTTTACAGAATTTATTTAATCTTCTGTATTTAGTTAATGCCTCATCACTACCTACTTGCTTTAATTCTCTAAATGCTATATTTTTATCTCTTATTGCACCCCTTACAGCTCTATTTAACCATAGTGGTTTCCTCTTATTTCTAGCATGTTTATTCCCATACGGTATATATTGTGCACAGGTCCTATTCAGGATGCTAATAAACGTCTCCCATTTTCTTTGTGTGTTTTTATGTCTCAGGATATCGTCCCAGTTAATTCCACCAAGATCATCTCTCATCTGTGGCATGGCATTTCTGCTTCTTCATCCACATTTTGCTCATTTTTTGGCCTGTTGTCAATAAATACAACAACATCGTGCGCTTTCAAGCAGCTTCTTGCCCATTTTTTATTCTGCTTTTCCTATGTTCCAGATTTCTTTGATGGATATTAACGTGACATACATAATAGATAATGTTCTCCTCTCCATTGATATCATCTCTAGGATTTATAAAACTATAGATTTATCAAGAAAACATGACGTTGCTTCTCATTATCAATCGTAACTGACATTTAACTGCGCAGCTGTATATTTGTAGTGGATGCGCAGAGACCACTCATATACTTGTGCGTAAGTCCGACTGAGGCTTCTATTATCACACATTAAATAGAAATGACATACAAGAGCCTAAGGGAATGCATACTGCATGTATAAATTACTGGCTGAAAATGCAATATGTCTTCTGCTGTTCCGTCTAATGAAGAGAAGACATTGAATAAAATGGGCATCAAGTATAAAACATAACCAAAAGACAACCGACTGTGAGCAAAATAAGTTACAATAGTAAAAAATAAAAATATGTTTTATAGACAGAGCTGAGTCTGTGCCAATGTGGGTCCATAGCAAATAATGACTGGGGCTGAAATTCAGCCCTGGCATTTGAAATCACTCAGGCCCATGTTGTCCCCGTCCCCAAGAACCAGATGGGATATATTACTAATATTACCCTGGATGGAGGAAAGGACAAGACCAATATTTGTAATGATACCCGTGGTCTGCTGGGGTAAGTGACGGAGTCATCAACGTTGTGCTCCGTCACAACTCAACAGTATGAGTGTCTTGAGAACACCAATTCTGTAAGCAACGCAGCAGACAAGGTGGCCCACAACCAGACAGGCCCTTCTGGCATTTGCCAGAATTGCCAGATGGCCAGTCTGGCCCTGGTCCTTAGACAAAGGACCAAGGACTTACAATATCCATCTTTTCTTCTTAGACTTTTGCATTTAATGTAGCCTCATTATACTTACCCAACCAAGAAATTTCACATACTGTAATAGTATTTGGAACAACTACTTAGACCCAATGGCCAACATACAGTGTTCAGCATAAATGAGTATACCCCAACAGACTGGTCAGTTTAATTTTTATTAAGTTTTGATGTGGGGTGTATTAATTTTTGCATCAACTAATTTGAGTAAAACAGAAGATTTTGTAATGAAAGTTATATTATTAACCTTAATTTCATGTTATGGGTGAAAAAAATGTGCTACGAAACTTAGATTTGTCAAAATTTGGGAAATTGTGTTGTTCAATGGGATATTGATTAAACTCTTATAGTTCAAAGGGGTGTACTCATTTATGCTGAGCACTGTAGCATAGACTAGAACCAGTGTTCATCCTAAAAGGCATTTTCTGACACAATGTAATCAATGGGAGTGAAAGGTAGAGGAGAACCCCCTTTAAATCAAGTTCAGATCTTAAGAGTGTGCCAATGGTGTCACTAACAGACATGGTAGAATCCAAACAGAAATGTTCAGCCTTCGTACCAGACAGTCAGTGTTCTGGCTCGACAAAGAGAGAGAGAGAATTTTTCTTCTTATCAGTTCGGGTATCCGTTATTTTCAATGAGGTTCAGGTTCTGGTGGAACTTTGGGTATTGTTCTGGTAGCCGAACCAAACTTGCTAAAAAGTTGGGGTCAGGTACCAGAACCCAAAGTTCCACTGGTCCACCCATCCCTAGTGACTTCCAAGGACAAGACTGGAGGGGTACAGCTCTTTGATTTTGGCAGCACTCTTTGTAGGATAACAGACTGAGATACCCATCGCCTTGAGTTCCTCTCACTGGACATTATGGAGTATTACCAGGGTAGCAATACAGCCGCAGAGAGATAGAGTGGGGGAGGCACACACAATTTTAACATAATAATGCCATGAATAGGAGGTGCTGTGGTTTAGAAACAGTGTAAATCAGATTCCATCTCTCGTATGTGTGGCTTGTATATGGCTAGAGGCATCTCATTACTAGGTGACATTATTGTGAGTCATGTAATCTCTCTTCTACACTTATTACTACAAGACTCAAGGGACAACGACAAAACCAATTTACAGAAACTTGTTCAAAAACATTTCTCGAAAGAAGATACATTTGTTCAGAGCTGAGCAAATGTGAAGATAGAAAATGTGTCCATGACTAACCTCATATAATGACTTAACCTACTGTACATCTATACAGCATGAGTCTGACTCATGATGAATTCCACTGCCCTTTTTTCAGATAGAAAATATATACTTCCTTTTTCTAAATATTCAGAAATGTCCATATATCGGTAAATCATTAGTAGGAGTTATTTTACCATTTCTCTTTTTTATTATGGCAATCATTTTTTTCATAGTTGCAAAACGTCTAACAATAATGGCTGTTTTATCACCTTCGGATGAGCTTCCAATATCAGAGAGAAGTTATGCACAATGATTCTATCTATACCAGAGTTTTGGTAAATCTGTCCCAAAATTATGAATAACCTAGACTTATGGCAATTCCCACTAGAAGCAAATTGCTTCAGGTGTTGATATATTTGCTCTCATTGGCCACAGTCTGTAGAAATAAGTATTTAGTGAGCTCCAGGTGGGCTGATTTTTATAATTTTAAGAGTTGTCCTCTTTCAGAAAACTTTTTCCCATGGGCAGGGTTGTATTTGGCATTTGTCCGCCCTAAGCCCTTTAAGAGGTCATACCCTTACTGGTAAGATTGAGCTAAAATTACCCTTTAGATAGTGGTTAAGTCCCCCATATACATTAGACTAATGTTGTCTGAACCCACTGATATCAACAGGTTCGGCAAATAGTCTGTAACACACGAAGTAGTGGCACTACTGTGCCCTGGTCTGAGGAGAGACTGTAGTGGCATGACTAGGTGAACACCTGAATCTTCACTAGAGCCCCTGATGGTGTTGTTAGACTTGGCTTCAGAAGGACGCCAGGTGTTACTCGAGGGTGGACCTCGGACACTCGGCAGCTGACCTCCAAAGGGGCAAGAAGCTGGAATGGCCAGGAATGGGAAGGCTCAGTTGGTACAGGCAGGCATGGCAGGTATATAGGAATGGCATGTGCTGGCAGGCCCGGCAGGTACTGGTAGGCACAGCTGCTTTACAGAGAGACATGGCAAGTGCAGTCAGGTTTGGCTGGTATACAGGCAGGCATGGCAGGTGCTGCCAGGTACAGCTGGTATACAGACAGGCACAGCAGATGCAGGCAGGTAAAGGCAGGTATACTAGGAAGGAGACCTGAGAATTAGCAAGCATGCAGACAAAAAGGGTGAACACATTGCTCACACCTCCTAATAGGTGGAGGTGCCTTAAATAATAAAACTCTCCCTGCCATTGGCTGGGGACACTTTAGGACAATGTTCAGTGTCTCTTTAAAAGACCTGGAGCACATGCGTGCCCTAAGAGCACGGGGATCTGCCAAATGTGTGCAGATCCCAGGAGGGAATGCGGGACAAGGGCCAGGGCAGTAAGTGAGTCGGCGTCCCTGCCGGGGGGAGAGGAGGATGGGAATAGTGCATGGACGCCAATGCTATATAGCCTGTGTATGATGACTCCTAACTGATGATGCTGAAGGAGATAAGGTTCTGGCATGTCCAATCCTTTTATTTTCTAAGAGATTAGCCACATCCAGAGATGTCTGGCAGTGGTACTTGGCAGAGCAAATGGTACTGTGTATAGGTGAGTTGGGCATGATATTTATAAGCTAAACATTTGACTAAACCACCATTCTGCTTATGGCTGACTAATGTGCATGGGTCTTTAGTCAAATTGCCATGCCTTAGTTTCAGGACTCGATTCTGTGACCTCTTGCTGCGTGGTCGGTTTCCCTTTCTGCTGAGCCACAGTCCCTGTCCAGCTGCTGCTGATTTTTTTGTCTCTTCTTTCCTTTCTTTAGTGTTCTATTCAGGTGTCGTTAACTTCCCAATTTGGTTATGTTCTAGCACTTCTTGGGAGAGGCTGTTTATACTCACGTGGCACCTGCCATCTTTGCTGGCTATATTTCAAGACACATGATGTTTGGAGATTCAGCTCCTCAGCTAGGGATATGTGTCAGAGGCTGCAGACTGTTGCATTGCAGAAGGTCTCTGTCTGCAGAAGGTCTTGGTTGTTTGTTTTGCAGACTTGTGGCCACTTCCCCCAGTGCTAATGACCACAACTGGACCTGGGTGTTTATAACTCCCTACTTCCTGTTGGGAGGTGTAGGTGTTATTTCCACTTCTCTGTTGAAGTTTGGAGCTGTAGCAGTCTGCTAGAGTCCTCTTGGAGTAAGGAAGGCGTCAGCATTTCTCTCTGAGTCTACTCAAGCTAAGTGCCCCCCTGGTTTCATGTATCCTTACTGTATTTAGTGTTAGTGGGGTTGACTAGCATTCTGTTAGGAACGGCGGAACGCACTAAATAAAATAATAATAAAGTGCGTTCGCCGCTCGGGGTCCACCGTGCAGTAGGTGGTATAACTGCTGCTAAGTAGTGGTAGACAAGCAATATGGCGGTATGATGCACACGGGTTAAACTTCACCCGGAGTGCACAGAGCGGCCTCTGTTCACACACAGAGGTGCCGCAACAAAAAAACATACAAAACGCTGAACCTGTTAGTGACACAAGCTTCAGGTAGATGCACACACGGTATCTGGTCACAGGAGCAGGACCCAAGACAGAGGAGCTGCATCCCTCTAGACCTATCGTGTGCGTGGCGTCGCTTCTGCTGATGCCAAGGAGGGCTGCAACTGCAGCACGGCGTAGGACACTGCTGCTCAACGACAAAGCCAGAAAGCAAGCGCGATGTCGGACGCTAGCGTAGCGGTGCGGTGAGCACAGTGGCTTAAGGCTTGCCACTGACTGGCGCTGACTACTAAACTAATTCCCTAACCACATGCGTAATATCAGAGGGAAGGGGTTTCAAATGAGTCAGTCACCAGAATCATACATCCGTCACCATTCACACATAGCACATATTGTCTATACTAGCGCATGGCGGAATGGCCATGCGCGCTTTTTATAGCCGCGCGGGACCTTCCAGATCCCCGAGATGGACCAATGAGATCTGGAACAGGACCTGGGCACCTTACTCCCGATCTCCAATGGGAGATCGTCTCGTGAACATGCCTAGAAGGAGCACAGAGGAACTTAGTTTCTGGAGCGGTCTGCTGCAAAGTAATCTCTGCAGTAGATGGGCAGCAGGAGACCACAGAATGTGAGGCTCTGGATTCCTGCAGAGCAGATGCAGAAACCAGACACCTAACATGTTCATTCTGTCCTGCTTATCACCAGGGTCACACAGGGACTAGGTATCCTGCTCGGCGATAGGTGCGGAACCTATATAGGGACGGTAGGACAGACAGGGTGACATTAGATCAGTCTAGGGGTCTCCACTTCCAGCTTCCCTAGTGTTTGGTTCCCTTTCCCTTATCCCTTTGTGTTGCACTTAGTCTATCCTACACTGTGACTGACAGGTAATCTTACCTGGTTAATCTCTGTTGCTTTTGCTATGATTTGTTACCCTTTCCTTTTTTTACATTTGGGTCTGGGAGGTTTTCCACATATTCTGTTTGCTGTATGGTTCTTATTTTCTTCTGTCTTTCCTGTGTATCTGTGTGAATAAGTTCATAGACCCTTATCTTTTCCTCTGTTTTTGTGTATTTCTCTATATATTTGTTATTACTTTAGTGTTGCACATTGTTTATACAGAGGATGTAGTTAATAACATTCAGGGTAAGTCGATGTTGAGTGGGGGCGCCATTGCATATACTTAGGGTGCCAACCTCTGTGGTCAAGCAGGTGAGATTAGAAGACTATCCTAGTCTGAACAGAGACCTGTCAGGTTCAGGTGTTTCTCTCTCCTGGCTTGTACGTTACCCGTGTGAGTGTGCTTATACAGTCATAGTGCAAATACTTGTTTGGCTGACATATATGGCCTTGTTTAGATGGCTATATTTCCAGTCTTTGTGTTGTCCAGCTAACAGAACACTGACCCTATAATGATATATTTTTTAGTCTGCCAAACTTAGGATTACTACGTCTACATTATTACAGGATCTGAGCCACCCACCAGTACACAAATACAGCACAGGAATTACCATTACTACAAGAATACATCACCTGAACCACCATCAGTACATGTATACATCACCAGAACCACCATTAGCACCACCATCGCAAATGGTGTACACAAATACAGCAGTAGAACCATCATCAACACAGGAATGCAGCACTAGAACCATGAGTACAAGAATACAGCCCTGGATCAATCATCAGTACATGAATACAGAACTATAACCAATATACTAATACATGAATGCACTACAACTACTAGTATACATCACCAGAATTATTATTACTACATGACTCAGCTCACATTGTAGCAAGTGAACAGGAATTTTTTATAGTGCAGTAATGGTAAAATTTTACACCGCAGGAATTAGGGTATCTGTCACTACTTTAATTTGATCTTTGGTAAGGCAACAAAAACCTGGTGATAGATTCTCTTTAAGTACTGAAAATAAATCACAGCCTATATGGGTTTTTCTGTGTCCCAGGCGATATACTATAGAACAGAAAAGCCCTTTCACCAGATTAGATGCCAATAAAGTATCCACTGCACGGTGCTTCTCTGTAATTGTGCAGGATCCTTGTCACATTGTCCTCTTCATGACATGAGTGATACCCTCGGGAGCTCAGGACATCAGAAATACTGCCTGTCCTGTCCAATCTCATTTACTATAAAGAAATAGAGGTGTTTATAGGGAGGATGTGAGGTAAGGGGTTATATGAGGTATTAGCCAGAATTAATTTTCTAAAAGTATCCGTGTACTCAAGAAATAAAATTCTCTAATGACGCTATCTATCATTAATGGAACACTACTGACAACCGAGAAGCATGGAAGCACTGCTGAAGGAAAAAACACGGTGATCAAAAAGAAAAGCCTTGATGTTGGATATAAGAATATCTGAACCATAAATGTCATTAAAATAAAAATGTATTCATTTGATAAATGAGGGCTAGTCTGGTTTTATTACATAAATACCGTAATGCTCTTTCTATAATAAAAAAGTTACACAATTTTCCAATATACCTTCCGTAGCTGTTCTCAGTGGCGTAATTTGAGTCTGATGGTAGGTGTGACGTCCGTCCGCGGATCTGGGCTGCAGTAGGGACAGCACCCTGAGAAACCCCGAGACCCTTAACCAGGGATCTGGAATTGTACCAAGGCCCAGGGGGTGGCTGTCTGGAAGCAGTGTGCCAGAGCAGGACGGTCGCCAATAGGGAAGAAGGCAGGGAACCAAAAATGTAGTCAGAAACCGGGCGAGCAGCGGAGGTACAGAAACGGCAGGCAGTGGCAGAGTCGAATATCCAGGCCAAGGTCACAAACCGGGAGAATAGCAGAGGTACAAAAATCATCAGGCAGTAGAGGGGTCAGAAATCCAGGCTGAGGTCAGAGTCAAACAATAGCAAATCACACAGTAGCACATAGGGGAACCAAGAATATATCCGGCGGCTTGCAAGACCAGTCCCAAGGTAATTGAGGGATCAGGTCATCCCTCACAGGCTCCCGGACTGATGATGTCATCAGGACCGCCCCCAGGACCAGGCCAGATGATGATGCACCAACCCCTCCATGACCGACAGAGGAGCGGAGCCTGCGTCCAGGCGAACCACGGCGCCTCCCAGTGGCCGAGGCAGGTACAGCAGGCCCCGAGTCTGACGGCGATGTGACAGTACGGTGCCTCCTAGTGGCCGAGGCCGGGACAGCAACCCCGAGTCTGACGGCGACATGACAGTAGGCAAGATTTGGACTTGGCCCCCTCCCTCCATCCTTAATTAATAAAATAATATATATATATTACACACACACACAAACACACACACAAATACATATATTCGCCCTCCATCCTGGTATATATATCCCTCATCCTAGTATTTGTCCCTGTTCTGCCGCTGTTCTTTAATGTATAGGAAACAAATACACCATTATACTCACCAGGGGTGTACATAGAAGTCATGTTCCCCCACAGCAGATATATAATGCACTCCCCATAGTTCTCCATCTAGTATAATGAACCACCATAGTCCTCCATATAGTATAATGCACCCCCATTGTACTCTATACAGTATAATACACCTCCATATTCCTCTATAAAGTATAATGCACATCCAATATTCCTTCATATAATATACTGCACAGCCCATAGACCTCCATATAGTAAAATGCACAGCCCATAGTCCTCCATATAGTATAATGCACAGCCCATAGTCTTCCATATAGTATAATGCACAGCCCATAGTCCTCCATATAGTATAATGCACATCCCATAGTCCTCCATATAGTATAATGCACAGCCCATAGTCTTCCATAAAGTATAATGCACAGCCCATAATCATCCATAAAGTATAATGCACAGCCCTTAGTTCTACATAAAGTATAATGCACAGCCCATAGTCCTCATAAAGTACAATGAACAGAACATAGTCATCTATGTAGTATAGTCAGCCATATAATATAATGCACAGTCCATAGTCCTCCATATAGTATAATGCACAGCCCATAGTCTTCCATATAGTATAATGCACAGCCCATAGTCCTCCATAAAGTATAATGCACAGCCCATAATCATCCATAAAGTATAATGCACAGCCCTTAGTTCTACATAAAGTATAATGCACAGCCCATAGTCCTCATAAAGTACAATGAACAGAACATAGTCATCTATGTAGTATAGTCAGCCATATAATATAATGCACAGTCCATAGTCCTCCATATAGTATAATGCACAGCCCATAGTCTTCCATATAGTATAATGCACAGCCCATAGTCCTCCATATAGTATAATGCACAGCCCATAGTCCTCCATATAGTATAATGCACATCCCATAGTCCTCCATATAGTATTATGCACAGCCCATAGTCCTCCATATAGTATAATGCACAGCCCATAGTCCTCCATATAGTATAATGCACATCCCATAGTCCTCCATATAGTATTATGCACAGCCCATAGTCCTCCATATAGTATAATGCACAGCCCATAGTCTTCCATAAAGTATAATGCACAGCCCATAATCATCCATAAAGTATAATGCACAGCCCTTAGTTCTACATAAAGTATAATGCACAGCCCATAGTCCTCATAAAGTACAATGAACAGAACATAGTCATCTATGTAGTATAGTCAGCCATATAGTATAATGCACAGTCCATAGTCCTCCATAAAGTATAATGCACAGCCCATAATCATCCATAAAGTATAATGCACAGTCCATAGTCCTCCATAAAGTATAATGCACAGCCCATAATCATCCATATAGTATAATTCACAGCCCATAGTCATCCATACAGTATAATGCACATCCCATAGTCCTCCATATAGTATTATGCACAGCCCATAGTCCTCCATATAGTATTATGCACAGCCCATAGTCCTCCATATAGTATAATGCACAGCCCATAGTCTTCCATAAAGTATAATGCACAGCCCATAATCATCCATAAAGTATAATGCACAGCCCTTAGTTCTACATAAAGTATAATGCACAGCCCATAGTCCTCATAAAGTACAATGAACAGAACATAGTCATCTATGTAGTATAGTCAGCCATATAGTATAATGCACAGTCCATAGTCCTCCATAAAGTATAATGCACAGCCCATAATCATCCATAAAGTATAATGCACAGTCCATAGTCCTCCATAAATTATAATGCACAGCCCATAATCATCCATATAGTATAATGCACAGTCCATAGTCGCTCATGTAGTATAATTCACAGCTCATAGTCACCCATAAAGTATAGTGCACAGCCCATAGTCATCCATACAGTACAGAGCACCACAGATACAGTTGTGGCCAAAAGTATTGACACCCCTACAATTTTGTCAGATAATACTCAGTTTCTTCCTGAAAATGATTGCAATCACAAATTCTTTGGTATTATTATCTTCATTTAATTTGTCTTAAATGAAAAAACACAAAAGAGAATGAAGCAAAAAGCAAAACATTGATGATTTCACACAAAACTCCAAAAATGGGCCAGACAAAAGTATTAGCACCCTCAGCCTAATACTTGGTTGCACAACCGCTTTCGGTAACCATCAATGAGTTTCTTACAATGCTCTGCTGGAATTTTAGACCATTCTTCTTTGGCAAACTACTCCAGGTCCCTGATATTAGAAGGGTGCCTTCTCCAAACTGCCATTTTTAGATCTCTCCACAGGTGTTCTATGGGATTCAGGTCTGGACTCATTGCTGGCCACCTTAGAAGTCTCCAGTGCTTTCTCTCAAACCATTTTCTAGTGCTTTTTGAAGTGTGTTTTGGCTCATTGTCCTGCTGGAAGACCCATGATCTCTGAGGGAGACCCAGCTTTCTCACACTGGGCACTACATTATGCTGAAAAATTTGTTGGTAGTCTTCAGACTTCATAATGCCATGCGCACGGTCAAGCAGTCCAGTGCCAGAGGCAGCAAAGCAACCTCAAAACATCAGGGAACCTCCGCCATGTTTGACTGTAGGGACCGTGTTTTTTTCTTTGAATGCCTCTTTTTTTCTCCTGTAAACTCTATGTTGATGCCTTTGCCCAAAAAGCTCTACTTTTGTCTCTTCTGACCAGAGAACATTCTTCCAAAACGTTTTAGGCTTTTTCAGGTAAGTTTTGGCAAACTCCAGCGTGGCTTTTTTATGTCTCGGGGTAAGAAGTGGGGTCTTCCTGGGTCTCCTACCATACAGTCCCTTTTCATTCAGACGCCGACGGATAGTACGGGTTGACAGTGTTGTACCCTCGGACTGCAGGGCAGCTTGAACTTGTTTGGATGTTAGTGGAGGTTCTTTATCCAACATCCGCACAATCTTGCGTTGAAATCTCTTGTCAATTTTTCTTTTCCGTCCACATCTAGGGAGGTTAGCCACAGTGCCATGGGCTTTAAACTTCTTGATGACACTGCACACTGTAGACACAGGAAGATTCAGGTCTTTGGAGATGGACTTGTAGCCTTGAGATTGCTCATGCTTCCTCACAATTTGGTTTCTCAAGTCCTCAGACAGTTCTTTGGTCTTCTTTCTTTTCTCCATGCTCAATGTGGTACACACAGGGACACAGGACAAAGGTTGAGTCAACTTTAATCCATGTCAACTGGCTGCAAGTGTGATTTAGTTATTGCCAACACCTGTTAGGTGCCACAGGTAAGTTACAGGTGCTGTTAATTACACAAATTAGAGAAGCATCACATGATTTTTCGAACAGTGCCAATACTTTTGTCCACCCTCTTTTTTATGTTTGGTGTGGAATTATATCCATTTTGGCTTTAGGACAATTCTTTTTGTGTTTTTTCATTTAAGACAAATTAAATGAAGATAATAATACCAAAGAATTTGTGTTTGCAATCATTTTCAGGAAGAAACTGAGTATTATCTGACAAAATTGCAGGGGTGTCAATACTTTTGGCCACAACTGTAGTCATCCGTAAAGTATAATACATGCATCCAAGCACGCACAACCAGTTGAAGTTTCTGCTGACGTCGGAGGACCACTGACCTACCTGTATGATAGTAAACTTTTTGCTATAGAATAGCTACAGTAGGATACATTCATGATTAATGGTAGCAGAAGTAGTCGTCTCTGGAAATCTATACACTCTAGTCTAGTTTTTGGAATAACTGTGTCTGCAGACTTCTTAACCTCCCCCTTATATTTTAATGATCATCACTTAACAATTCACAATAAATGCTGTTCTGAGTTATGGGCATGCTCCATTTAATATAGTGAGATGCAATACTGAGTAATCACCAGCAGATGTCACCAAAGTTCTTCTCTAGCAAACAAAGCTCTGGGCAATAAGAAAAGCAGAAAACTCTGGATTCTGGGAAATATGACCGTGTTCAGTCTCCAGGAGCAGTGCTGTTATGTTGACATGCATTATAAAAGCATTTATTTCTATGTGAACATGTGATCGGAGGCAAATATTTAATAATCAATTTTTCATACTTTGAGCTTTGGGAGAAACTGTGCAATTCTTACTGAAGTGGGAATCTACAAACAATTGCTTTGGTATTTCCCTGTTCTACCAAAATAAATGGCTATACTGGGAACACAGCTGTAACTGAAAGTGGAGGACATACAGAAGGATGTGGCAAACCCTTGTAATGTGGTATCAATGAAAAAGTGTCACCAGAAGAACACAGGCGCAGTTTTGGGAGGCCTGGTAATACATTTTGGATGAAGGTGGATGAGACCTGCAGGTGCTTTTAGCCATACAACCCCAGCAAAAACTGTATGCAAAGACTGAAAAACATTAATGAGACTTGTTGGCCCAAGCAGATTGGTAAATTATAGACAGGTTACATCCAACTTACGCTGAAACCCTTGGGCAACTTATGTGCAACTTGTGACCAAATACCCAACAGTTTTGGACTCTTTGTGATGAAGTTGTGGTCCCATCATGAGTTGCAACATGCGCAATGCAAATCATTAGATGCAACGTTGGCATGTGACTCTGACTTCCATATCATTGTGTAGATCTATAACGTTATTCCAGGTCATGAGATTCCATGGTCAAGTCAGGAATTGCAGCTACATGGCCAAATGTATGTGTGAATTCTCGGACCAGTCACATTTGTAAATTTGAGTACATGCCCACGTCATTGTGCATCTCAGTGACCACATGATCGGGTGAGCAGGATACAAATGTAGGGACATCTGACCCGTTAAACCATGCCCCCTCAGGAAGGAAAACTTACTGAAACGTACGTCGGGGACCGAGTCTCTGGACACACATCACGCACTAATTACTAATTTTTACTAGCTGTCACTTTTACACATTTGGTCATTATTGGTAGGTGGCATTTGGAGACCTGTTGTTATTATTATTATTATGCCTGTTACACTGTGGCCACGGTGCAGGGACATTTGCCAGGAGTTATTAGCTCCCGTATTTATACATGCAAGCATATCAGAGAGGGAGCAATTCATATCCCGACCTACACTGTCTTCCTGCCACTGACAATGAGATTGCTCTATATTCAAGCACTAGATTGGCACATTGCTTGACCTGAGACGGCTTATGCTATAGACCTACGTTAATAGTGGACTCCTTGTGCTTTTATATGGTGCCCGTTACTTGTGGTTATTAATTTTGGGCTCTGTCATTGACGCCCTGCCTTGTGAGATGCAGGGTCTAGTATTTCGGAGGTTGGTTCAGTCGCGGTGACTCTGATGGCTCTAACAATCCCTAGGTTAGGTGGCAATTATAAAGGGGGAGATGATGGATATATGAGACTGAGAGTTATGTTGATGCCTGCAAGGTATGAAGTCACGGACGAAAGAAGCATACAAGGGGGGTCCCATGCAAACTTGAAAGATGAATTGTACTGAAGATTTGTAACAATTCTTATATTTTTCAATATAACAGTCATGGGTAGCAGATAAACTTTTTCTTACACATTGCGACGGTCAAAGCCTTTTCTCGGTCCCGACCTTGGGAGGATGGCGGTAACTTTCTATTTGACTAACTGTGCTGCGTAAAGGGGGATGATCAGCCGACCTTCATTGGATCGGAGTATCCGGAAATCTGCTGCGCAGTTGTGCAGTTCCTTCTCTTGTCTCAGCAATCTGTTGCTATAAATGCAGGGCACTCCGAATAGGGTTCTATTTGTACTCCCCTCTTGTCCCAATTTTCTACCTCCTCTCACCACCAAAACTGCCTGTAACTTGACCTTTTCAGTCCCCCCACGCACCACCTTCAGCTGCCACTTATTTTCAAATCAGAAAACAAGTTGCAATGCCAAACTAAGGCAGAAGAAGGCAACATAGTACTACAAGTGGTAATACCAAAACAAGGCAGCAGAGGGCAGCATAGTATTAAATAATTTACCTCTTCCCAAGGCAAGACGGGAAACCGGTGTCACAAGTGTAATCATGTAAGAAATAGAGAACACACTTACCATATCACATATAACATACATTAGTAATGTTTTTTCTGGTCACTACGTCATCACTAACCTATTTATTTTTGTTTATACCAACAAACTTGTCTGCTCCAGAATTTTAGCGCTGAAATCTCATCACCCGAGATCTTGTGCCGGGATCTCCTTCTGTGGATGCGCCGCCCCCCGGAGGCCATTTTCCCGGAGTCCACCGCACAGGAGGAAACCATATAACTGCCGGGGGCCCTGGCCTTTCACAAAATGTCGTCAGAGCACCCCACAGCACCGCTGGACACAGGGCAGGGCAGCAGCCGCACCGGACACAGGGCAGCAGCAGCACCAGACACCTGCAGCGGCGCGCCACAGATTGGAACACCCGTCATCCCGGCCTGCAGCAATGCTCCACTCTTGCCTCCTCCAGCAGCGACCCTGGGACCCGGCTTCACCGCAAGCACCACCCCTGGTAAGCAATAAGATGCATGGATTATAAGAATCACCACCATTTCATTAAAAAGTTTTTTTCCTATTTTTCTCCTCAAAATCTGGAGTGCGTCTAATATTCCGGAGCATATTATAATCCAAAAAATATGGTATTCTAATTTACTGAGATAATCACTTTTGGGTTTTCATTGGCTGTAAGCCATACTCATCAACATTAACAGAAATAAACATGTGAAATAGATCACTCTGTAATGACTCTATATGAGTTTCACTTTTTGTGTTGAAGAACTGAAATAAATTCACTTTTTGATGATATTCTAATTTTGTGAGAAGCATCTGTACTTATATGTCCACTAAAAAAATAACCAAAAAAAAAACCTTTTATGGTCTCCAAGTTTCAGACATGTCTATTATTTGGAGGTAAGCATATCTACACGTAAGTAATAAGTATGCAGTCTCCTAATAAAAAATATTGAGGCTTTTCTGAGAAGAAAAGAAGAGCCCAATCTTTAACCGCCAACAAGGTTATTGTCGTTGATGGGCCATTGCTCACCTCCATTGAAATTAACAGCTGCAATACCAGACACGGCCCATGAACAAGGGTAGCGCTGTTTCTAAATTAAAAAGAAATAAAAATAGAGAAGTAAACTTTCTTCTAATCCAGGAGATTTCTCCTTCACTCTCCAGCAGAGTTCCTTATGAGTAATCCAAGCGTACATGACTGCGAACAATGTGAACATTTTTCGAGTGCACACATTTATAAAGTGTCATGTAATGACAATCTGAAGGCGTAATTGCATACATAATTACTGATTTTTACAGTGTATATGACCTTTAATATAGCAACTTTAGATCTTTAGTCATTAGATAGAAAAATCATTACTTTGTATTGGATTGCACTTCATAGTAAGTGCCATTGACTCGTGGCTTCCGATGTATACAGCGAGATCATTAGAGTGAATTGTGTTTTAATAAAGGCAGGGCTGGCCGGGCCGACGAAACATCTTGATGGTGAAGAAGCCCTGGAAGGGATGGCAACTTCCATCATTTCATGTGGCTATGAAGCCTTATGTCTCCCTAAGCAAATAGCACTGTGCATATGGAATTCATTACGAGTCATTAGTGCACAATAACTTTATCGGAAGGAATAATGTGAAAAATAAAATCAATAGACAATAAGGAGAGAACATGATATGCACCAAAAATGTACTGTATATTTCAGGCACAGGGATTTCCTAAATTTCACTATAATGCACCAAATTTCTGAAAAGAGTGCACCAATATCGTGTTACATATACCATGGGGAGGAGGTGTAAATAGGTCTGCCCAGTGTCATTTTCATAAATCTAGCACAATTTATATTATTTTTTGCTATGTCCATTAGAAGTATTAATACTGTATGTCTGTTACATTACTTTCTAAGATATTTATATTAAATAGATAAACTTAAAAAGGTTATTCAGGACTTTTATTAATTTTATGTATGGGGACTAAGAACGAACAGGCAAGCCTGTAAGGGGGAGGACCGCACCCCAGTTACCTGCTTGCCGGGGCCAGAACTGTTGAGGTTGGATCCCCTGTTGCCTGGGCGAAGTAATAGTAAGGCCTGTTTCACACATCCGTTTGTCACCATCAGTCAAAATCCGCCGTTTTGGAAAAAAAACGGATCCGCCATTTTTCTTTGCGGATCTGTTTTTTCCCCCATTGACTTTCATTATCGGTGGATTTTGACTGATGGCCATCCGTAGCATCCGCATTTTTGCGGATCCGCCAATATTTTGGCGTCCACTGACCTGACCGGACGGACCCTGCAACGTTTTTTCTCTCTCCGGATCCGCTATTTTCTCTTTTAACCCACAATTCTGTCTGGCTGCTGGATGAAACTCTCTCTCTCTCTGCGCAATCTCCAGCCCCATTTCTCTCATCGCGTGATCTCCAGCCCCATTTCTCTCATCGCGCGATCTCCAGCCCCATTTCTCTCATCGCGCGATCTCCAGCCCCATTTCTCTCATCGCGTGATCTCCAGCCCCATTTCTCTCATCGCGCGATCTCCAGCCCCATTTCTCTCATCGCGCGATCTCCAGCCCCATTTCTCTCATCGCGCGATCTCCAGCCCCATTTCTCTCATCGCGCGATCTCCAGCCCCATTTCTCTCATCGCGCGATCTCCAGCCCCATTTCTCTCATCGCGTGATCTCCAGCCCCATTTCTCTCATCGCGCGATCTCCAGCCCCATTTCTCTCATCGCGCGATCTCCAGCCCCATTTCTCACATCGCGCGATCTCCATGCTCTCACCCACATCCCGCGAGATGATCGCTCACCACAGATGCCCGCTCACTACATCCGCCGGTATTAATCTTTTATTTTTTTTTTCTTTTTCCCCAGGCGCGGCTCCTTTAAATTTTTAACATCGGCGGATCCGTACATCTGCCGATCCGCTGCCCCCCGTTTCTGTCAGTCTGCCTGCGGATCCGTTTTCCGCTATTTTGGCGGATTGAGACTGACAGAAAAGACTGATGTGTGAAACAGGCCTAACCTGGACCAACTTCCTGACCAATGGTGGCAGGGGATATAAAGCAAAAGCACGCACAGCAGAGAGACTTTTGGTGCCAACCCAGGGCAGCGCACAGTGAGCTCCCCATCGAGTACCGATGCTGCGGCAGTCCCCGTCGTCTGAAAAGGGACCGCTGCAGAGAGAGGAGCCAGGCATGCTGCAGCAGTTCAGAGAGAGGAGTGCTCTGTCCTGGGAGCACCAGCATCGCGCAGGCCAGCGCCGCCGCCAACAGCCTGTGACCAGAGAGAGAGACATGCAGTGTGTGCCCGGTGACTACCAGAGAGTAACGCGCCGTGTCCGTGAATACAGTGCACGTGCCACATAAGAGTGACCGGGTACAGGAAACACACTGGCGCCCTAATTTTACCAGTTTATATTTGCCGAGCCACGTTGGGCTCATACAGGACTGTGGCCCGCACCCTTGTCAGCTACTGCAGCATATGGACTAGGGCTCAGCAGAAGGTACCGGAGACCGACTGCTGCCGCCAGAAGACGGGGCATTGTTTTCTACAGGATCCCATTGGAAAAGACACTGTGCCAGCTGTTCTTGGCGCTACTGACTTTCAAACAGCATCTACAGTCCGTTGAACTTCTGACACGATAAGTGTACAAAAGAACTGCCGTTACCTTGTTCATTATCTCTGCATATCCTTTGCAATTGAACACAAGTTCAACTAAAGTTGCCACAGCTATCGGCTTGCTAGTTAAGTCCTGTTGTCCACACCACTAGACTAGGGGCCGAGACCCTTCTGCGACCTGGATTTTACCCCACGTGACGTCTGTCAGCGTGGAACGAGCCCCACGGGGAGTACACTCTCCACCCATGCCTCTGGGAATTTCCTTTCCTCTTCAGGGAGCTTCCTTCAGTCCATAGCAGCAGCCACTCAGACCCGGGGTCTGCTGCACAATCATATCTCTTCCCACACTCCCCTATGGGAAGGCTGCCTATGCATGTCTTTCCCCTTCTTCCCCTATGGGAAGACTGTCCTAAATTCCCTTCTAACTCCCGCTCTGAACCCAAGCTCCACCCACCTTCTAACACCCTTTGACTGCCAGCAGGGAGAAAGGAACCTGCTGCCCTAGTGTATGGTGGATGTAGTGTTGTGCCAGAGCCAGGTCAGGTGTCTCCATCTTACCTGAAAGGTGGGATACTACACCTCTGGTTGAGGTGCAGTACCTCTGTGGCGACTGGACCCTCAGGGGCGCCACACTTCCAGTCTGCCCTATTTACGGGACGTGTCTGCAGACATCATGCTGATCGACAGGCAGTGGGGAGCTGGCTGTCAATCAGCATGACATCAGCAGAGATGCCACATGAACAGAGCAGAGGGGAGGAGAAGACACTGCTCCATCGATGTGACATGATTGCGAGAATAGGCAGGTACTTAGCAACTACCTGTCTGTTAGTTCTTAGCCCTATGCTCAAAAATATTAAAAGTCTTGAGTACTCCCTTTTAAAAAGAAAAGCATTTCCAAAGAATCACTTGGCTTTGTGTCATACATCTAGAAATTATTTGTAATGGGGCTTAGACAATGAACAGAGCAAGTAGTAGGCTTCTGCTGCAGCTAGATGTTTTGGGAGGCACACAGGGTCAGTCCAGGGCTGGCTAGTAGCAGGGCTAGCTGTGGACTGTTCTTGTAAGGGCAGGCGTCTTGGGGTGTCAGGATCAGTCCATGATAGGGAAAATATATGGACTCCGGCTCCTTGAATTGGATAGAGGAAAACCAACAATGGGTGAGATTGTTCCTTTTATCCTTTTGAATTGTCTATATGGATGTTTTTTGACCTCTTAATGAAATGCCTTTCAATTTAATTGAGCTAAATTTGTCCATATTTTGATGAAAAAAAAGTCATTGAAGCAAATTCTCGTCCCAGACAGGGAATGAATGAGTTTACAAAGTATCCTGGATAGGGATGTAAACCAATGTTTTTATTATATTGTGTTTTTGTATTTTGTGCACTAGTGTATTGGTTCATTTTAGAGTTATAGTGGTGAAAACTAGGGATGAGCGAGTATACTTGTTAGGATTCGTACTCGGCGAGTAATGCGGTACTTGCGGTACTCGAATCCTGGCTAGTATTTCACTACTCGCCTCGCAATATTTGGCACAGCCCGCACAGCCCAGCACAGTCTCCGCACAGTCCCCGCACAGCCCAGCACAGTCCCCGCACAGCCCAGCACAGTCTCCGCACAGTCCCCGCACAGCCCAGCACAGTCTCCGCACAGTCCCCGCACAGCCCAGCACAGTCCCCGCACAGCCCAGCACAGTCTCCGCACAGTCCCCGCACAGCCCAGCACAGTCCCCGCACAGCCCAGCACAGTACCTGCACAGCCCAGCACAGTCCCGCACAACCCAGCACAGCCCAGCACAGTCCCCTCATAGTACTTGCACAGCCCAGCACAGTCCCGCACAGCCCAGCACAGTCCCGCACAGCCCAGCACAGTCCCACACAGCCCAGCACAGTCCCGCACAGCCCGGCAAAGCCCAGCACAGTCCCGCACAGCCCGGCACAGTCTTCGCACAGGCCAGCACAGTCCCGCACAGCCCAGCACAGTCCCGCACAGCCCAGCACAGTCCCACACAGCCTGGCCTAGTCCCCACACAGTATCTGCAAAGCCCAGCAGAGTCCCACATACCCCGGCACAGTCTTCGCACAGGCCAGCACAGTCCCGCACAGCCCGGCACAGTCTTCGCACAGGCCAGTACAGTCCGGCACAGTTTGCGCACAGTCCCCGCCCAGCCCAGCACACACACAGCCCATTAATCGCATTTCCATAGACTTACATTGGACTCGCTACTCGTTACGAGTACCCGAGTATTAGGAGGTACTCATAACGAGTACAGCGAGTCCGAATACTTCACTACTCGCTCATCTCATATCGGCCAAACCTGGTGACAGGTTCCCTTTAACTGCACGTAATATAAAAAATAATACTGGAATACAACTATTATGTCTACAAAGAAGGCAACTTTATATTTGTATTTATTTACAACATTTCTCAAACTCTTGGATAAACCTGATTTAATTTTTTGCTGTGGTGTGGTCTGTTTTTCAAGCAGATGTCAAAGCTGCAGCTTGTCATACACAATAATACCTGTCAGCAGGAAGGTTTGGAAATATGTGAAGGTTGATCTACCCAGGAAACTCATTTGTCTTTCTGTCATGTGATTTCTGATTCTAGAACCACAGCGTTGTCTGCTTCAATATCCCTCATACTTCACATATAAATTATCCGCCAGCGTTTTTGACTGTCTCTTAATACAGACTCCACAGACCGTGCATCTGATGCCATGAAGTCACATTCACTAATAAACTCTTTCTAGAAACTAAACACTTAGTACTTACGATGAGAAAACAAAACTAACAAAAAATCAAACCACCAGGCATACAGGAAATATCATTGTTTCTTGCTTCCCTGATTTGCTATACAGGCTGGAACAGAATGTGCAGAGTCATCTCATTAATATGAGCGCGTGACATCAGCTCTACATAAGGGAAAACAGTAATACTATGAGGGAAGATAGCAACACTATGCACTGGTCTTGGGGTATAAAGTGCTGCTTTCCGTTACTTCCTAAAGACTGTAATATTCTGTGATAATTTCTGAAAAATCACCTTCATTTATTTCAGCTGCTAAAAAGTATACACACACTGTCTTTCCTGTCTATACAGAAAGGAAGGGCACCTTTAACCCCTTTACTCCCAAGGGTGGTTTGCATATTATTGCCCAGGCCAATTTTTACAATTCTGACCACTGTCCCTTTATGAGGTAATAACTCTGAAACGCTTCCATGGATCCCAGTGATTCTGACATTGTTTTCTTGTGACATATTGTACTTTATGTTAGTGGTAAAATTTCATTCAAATACCTTGCGTTTATTTGTGAAAAAAATGGAAATTTGGCGAAAATTTTGAAAATTTCGCAATTTTCCGACTTTGAATTTTTATGCTCTTAAATCACAGAGATACGGCACACAAAAAACTTGATAACTAACATTTCCCACATGTTTACTTTATATCAGCACAATTTGGGAATCAAAATTTTTTTTGTTAGGAAGTTATAAGGCTATGTGCACAGGTAGCGGAACTCTCGTGGAAGTTACCATAGTAACATAGTGTTTGACGAGTGTGACCAACTTTTTACTACTGAGGCTGCCTATGCAGCTTCAGTAGTAAAAGATAGGATGTAAAAAAAAATATTGTTATTCTTACCTTTCGGCGTCCCGTGCAGCCTTCCCGCCTCTCTCCACGCTCCCGATCCCAGTAATCCTTTGCGAGAATGACCGTGATGGCGTCCGTTCTCGCGGGATCGCGACGTCTCGTGGTCATTCGCGATGACATCGCGCTCCGACGATGGACTGTGACCGGGAGCGTGGAGACCGGCAGGAAGGCTGCGCAGGACGCCGGAAGGTAAGAATAACAATATTTTTTATTTTAAATTCTATTTTTTACAGGGATATGGTACCCAAAGCCCGGAGGACAGTCTCGTCTCCTCCGGACCGTGGGTACCATCTGCAAATGTTCTGCTTACTTTTCGCATGGTGTGCACAGCCACATGCAGAAAGTAAGCAGAACAATGCATTCCTATGGGTGCGGGATCGCCACGATTCCGCTAAATTAATGAGCATGCTGCGTTTTTTTACCGCAAAGCGATTTTGCCGCGGAAAAAAACGCAGCATTAGCACAGCATTGCGGAATCCCATAGGAATGCATGGGATGCTTATTTTTCACAGCAAAATCGTGCGGAAACGCGAAAAAAAGCTACGTGTGAACCCAGCCTAAGGGTTAAAAGTTGACCAGCGATTTCTCATTTTTACAACACCATTTTATTTTTAGGGACCACATCACATTTGAAGTCACTTTGAGGGGTCTATATGATAGAAAATACCCAAAAGTGACACCATTCTAAAAACGGCACCCCTTAAGGTGCTCAAAACCAGATTTAAGAAGTTTACTAACCCTTCAGGTGCTTCACAGGAATTTTTTGAATGGTTAAAAAAAAATGAACATTTAATTTTTTTTTCACAAAAAAAATTACTTCAGGTTCAATTTTTTTATTTTACCAAGGGTAACAGGAGAACTTGGACTGGAAATGTTATTTTGAAATTTGTCCTGAGTACGCCGATACCTGATATGTGGGGGGAACCACTGTTTCGGCGCATGGCAGAGCTCAGAAGGGAGGAGCGCCGT
Organism: Dendrobates tinctorius; assembly: GCF_039654945.1. Lineage (NCBI taxonomy): Eukaryota > Metazoa > Chordata > Amphibia > Anura > Dendrobatidae > Dendrobates > Dendrobates tinctorius. The sequence continues at coordinate 33,087,247 of NW_027361743.1, read as the reverse complement.
TTGACTTTTTCACTGCAAAACTGGCTGGAATTCAGATCAGATGCCATGTCAAGTTTGGAGAGCTCCAGATGTGCCTAAACAGTAGAAACCTCCCACAAGTGACCCCATTTTGGAAACTAGACCCCCCAAGGAACTTATCTAGATATGTGGTGAGCACTTTGAACCCCCAAGGGCTTCACAGAAGTTTATAATGTACAGCCGTACAATTAAAAAATCATATTTTTTCCACAAAAATGATCTTTTCACCCCCAATTTTTATTTTCCCAAGAGTAACAGGACCCCAAAAGTTATTGTGCAATTTGTCCTGAGTACACTGATACCCCATATGTGGGGGTAAACCACTATTTGGGCGCATGGCAGAGCTTGGAAGGGAAGCAGCACCATTTGACTTTTTTGGCTGGAATTGAGATCGGACGCCATGTCGCGTTTGGAAAGCCCCTGATGTGCCAAAACAGTGGAAACTCCCCAATTCTAACTCCAACCCTAACCCAACACACCCCTAGCCCTAACCCTAGCCCTAATGGGAAAATGGAAATAAATACATTTTTTTAATTGTATTATTTTTCCCTAACTAAGGGGGTGATAACGGGGGGTTTGATTTACTATTTATGGCGGTTTTTTATGTTTGGCTGCTGTCGCACGCTACAACACGCTTTTTATTGTAAAAATAGTTTTTGCATCACCACATTTTGAGAGCTATAATTTTTCCATATTTTGACCCACAGAGTCATGTGAGGTCTTATTTTTTGCGGGACGAGTTGACGTTTTTATTGGTACCATTTTCGGGCATGTGACATTTTTTGATCGCTTTTTATTCTGATTTTTGGGACGCAGAATGAACAAAAACCAGCGTTTCATGAATTCCTTTTGGGGGAGTGCGTTTACACCGTTCCGCGAGCGGTAAAATTGATAAAGCGGTTTTATTCTTCGGGTCAGTACGATTACAGCGATACCTCATTTAGGTCTTTTTTTATGTTTTGGCGGTTTTATGCAATCAAAACAATTTTATATAAAAAATAATTATTTTTGCATCGCTTTATTCTGCAAGCTATAACTTTTTTATTTTTTTGCTCATGATGCTGTGTGGCGGCTCATTTTTTGTGGGACAAGATGATGTTTTCAGCGGTACCATGGTTATTTATATCCGACTTTTTGATCGCGCGTTATTGCACTTTTTGTTCGGTGGTATGATGATAAAGCTTTATTTTTTGCTTCGTTTTTTATTTTTATTTTTTAAGGGGTTCAATAAAGAGATTAACTAGTGGGACAGTTTTATAGGGCGGTTCGCTATGGACGTGGTGATACCAAATATGTGTACTTCTATTTTTTTTTTTATTTTCAAAAAATGAATTTATTAGGGAATATTTTTTTTTTTTATTTATTTAGCGATTTTTTTTATAAATAGCTTTTACACTTTTTTTTTTTTAACTTTATTACATTGTCCCGGGGGGACATCACTGTCATGTGACAGATTGCTGATCTGTCACACCACAGATCGCTGTGACAGATCAGCGATCTGTCACAGGCAGTGCTGGAGGCTTCCTCATGCCGGCGCTTTGCAGGCATGAAGAAGCCGACTCCCTGCAGGCCCCCGAAGGTCCCCGCCGCCATATTGGATCCGGGGAACTGCAGGGAAGGAGGCCCCCGCAGCAGTGCTGCACATCGCGCTGCTGCGGGGTTCTCAGGGAAGCATGGAGGGAGCCCCCTCCCTGCCGATGCTTCCCTAAACCCCGGCACACTGCGATCGTGTTTGATCGCAGTGTGCCAGGGGTTAACGTGTCAGGGGTGGTCCGTGACTGCCCCTGACACATAGTGCCGGGTGTCAGCTGTGATAATCAGCTGACACCCGGCCGCAATCAGCTGCGCTCCCCCCATGAGCGCAGCTGATCGCGCTAGACGTACTATTCCGTTCTTGGGACTTAGGTCCCAGGTCACATGAACGGAATAGTATGTCTAATGTAGGAAAGGGGTTAATATGGTGGCCTTTGGGGAAGATTTTAAAAATATAGCATAAATAGCTACAGCAATTGAAAACACACTTTTCTCTTCTACTGACTTAGGGTAAATCTACAGTGCCTTGAAAAAGTATTCATACCCCGTGAACGTATCCACATTTTTTCACGTTACACCCAACAAACGTAAATGTATGTTATTGGAATTTAATGCAGGATAGGAAAAAAGTGGTCAGACAATCCGCGCTGCGAATCACTATGAACAATTATTATTACAGTGGTCTTTATTCAACGCGTTTCAAAGTTTCACAGAACTCCTTCCTCAGGAAAAAACCACCAACACAAAGTTGTAAGTTGTGAAGTGTAAAGAAATGATTATTTTAAAAATATAAATCAGAAAATTGTGATGTGCATTTGTATTCAGCCCCCCTGTAGTCTGATACTTTGTCAGACCACCTTTCTCTGCAATTACTGCTGCAAGTCTTTTGGGGTCTGTCTCTACCAGTTTTGCACACCTAGAGGCTGTACTTTTGGCCATTCTTCTTTGCAAACCAGCTCTAATTCAGTGAGATTGGACGGAGGCATCGGTGAACAGCAATTTTCAAGTCTTGGCAAAGATTCTCGAAGGGATTTAGGTCTAGACTGTGACTGAGCCGTTCATATACATGAATAAGCTTTGATCTAAACTATCCATTGTATCTCTGGCAGTATGTGTAGGGTCATTGCCTTGCTGGAAGATGAACCTACACCCCAGTCTCAAGTCTTTTGCAGCTTCTAATGGGTATTCCTCCAGGATTGCCCTGACAATTCCATCCATCTTCCCATAAATTCTGACCAGCTTCCCTGTGCCTGCTGTAAGAAAGCATCCCCATAACATGATGATGCAACCACCATGTTTGACAGTGGGGATGGAGTTTTCAGGGTGATGACCAGTGTTAGTTTTCTGCAACACAGAGCATTTTGCATTTTAACCCAAAAAGTTCTACTTTGGTCTTAACTAACCAAAGCGCTTTTTTCCACATGCCATGTAGGGGCACAGCATATCGAAGATGGTGCTCTGGTCAGATGAGACCAAAGTAAAACTATTGGGGCTAAATGCAAAGTGCTATGTATGGCAGAAGACTAACATTGCACATAAGCCTGAAAACACCATCCCCACCATCAAACATGGTGGTGGTAGCAACATGCTGTGGGGTATGCTTTTCTTCAGCAGAGACAGGGTAGCTGGTCAGAGTTGATGGGAAGAATGGATGGAACTAAATATAGGACAATCCTGGAATAATACCTGTAAGAGGCTGCAAAAGACTTGAGACTGGGGAGTAGGTTTACCTTTTCGAAGGACAACGACCCTAATCATACTGCCAGAGTTACAATGAAATGGTTTACATCAAAGCATATTAATCTGTGTGCCCAGTCACAGTCCAAACATAAAACCCATTGATAAGTTGCGGCAAGACATGAAAATCGCTGTTTGCAGACGTCTCCATCCAATCTCACTTAGCTCTAGCTAAAAATTCAGCCTCTAGTTGTGCAAAGCTGGTAGAGACATACTCCAAGAGACTTGTAGCAGTGATCTATCTGTGGCCCTAGAAAGTATTCAGGGGGCCTGAATACAAATGCACATCACTATTTTCATATTTATACTTTTAAAATATTTAGAAAACCATGTATCATTTCCTTTACACTTCACCAATGCTTCCTACTTTGTATTGCTATATCACATAAAATATTAATACAATACATTTAAGTTTGTAGGAGTAACATGAAAAAATGTGGAAAAGTTCAAGGGGTATGAAAAATTTTTCAAGGTTCTGTAATCAAATTAAATACCTTTACCTTTATATAAGTCGCACATTTGCCAGAAAAGATGCAAAAGTACTATATTTTATGAGAACTTCACATTTATTGTCTCAGATCAGTGTTTTCCCTAGAAAAGTACTACATTGATGGGTAATGATAATAAACAGCTCAGGCAGGGTGACATAACCACACTGTCACGATCCATTTTTGGATCTTTGCCAGAGTGTGGACTTTCTTATATAAACCTTTTTCCTTTCTGGCCCTCGGGGGTTAATATGGAGTTTTGCCCCCGGTGGCTGCTGGTGTTACTACAACTGTAGCTGGTCTGCTGATGGGTTTTTCCCCTGGTGGCTGCTGGTGTTACTGCATGGTGATTAATTATCTATGCAGGTGGGTGCCACTCCCTCTTCCCCTTATAAGGTCACCACAGTGCTGCAGATCACTGTTGGTAATACTGGTCATTTGCTAACCAACCTTGGTGAAGACTGGACCTACCTTGTGCAGAGGGGGTTCAGCTTATCTGGAGCAGTGGAGTTGCTGCTGGATGCTGATCGGGTGCCTTACTCTGCTGCTTGGAGCATTGGCAGCAGATAAAGCTAAGTTTTGGTTTTTAGTTGCTTTAACCCCATGGAGTCTGTTTTATCTTTACTTTCATGTTATTGGTGCAGTTCACTTTATTCCCTGTTTCACCTCCTGGGGAGTGGGTTGTGGGTTTAGCTCAGGGCTAAACAGGAGATAGGGACAGGTCGGGGACTTGGGCCTCACTACCATCAAGTGTACCCCCAAGTTAAGGAAAGTCAGGGCACCTCCTTAGCCTGAGGGGCAGTTCAGGGGCCCAGGTTCCGTGTCTCCTGCTTTTTCCCTACTGCCCCATGACACACACCTGCTGCAACCATAAGTCATCCAAAGACAAGACACTGCACTGTCCTGAAAGGTGAGAAGCCAACCATGGCCCTAGGTGAGGTTGCCCCATATGATCTTGAATGATCAAGAGACCCATTGTATTGTAGGACCATGTCTTAGGGGCTTTCACCATTAACTCCTGCAACTCTCCGTGCTGCTGGTTTTACATGTACGTTTATTAGCGTGACGCAGCATATTATACTCGGCCATTAGGCGACTGCATTGCTGTGCTATAATATTGCAATAGTGCTCCACACACTTGTTGTTTTAATGCACATCTTGATTAATTTTTGCTTTATCTAAATTCATCTTGTCTGATAGTTTCTTACCTTACTAAAGAAATACTGCGTGGTCACAGCAAACACTAAAAATCCACAGCTTGTTTTTTTGAATTCTTTCCGGACAAATAAGAGTTCCTTAGCTTGCTCCTCACACTTCTCTTTTAACCTCTGAACTGTCTGACGATCTTGGTCTCGAGTCTGTACTTCGGTCTTGGGGGCATAGCCATTCTTTGCAATTGTTGGTTTCAGTTTGGAGTGTCCTGAAATGTAAAATAGGGAACAAAATAATGATTAAATATCCATTTTATGTAGCTTAAAGGCAATCTGTCAGTAGGATCAACCCTCCTAAGCTGTCTATATCGGCATTTAGGTCATAGTTAGCTGAGTAAAATGGCACCTTGATATCTGCGATCTGATTTCTTACTCCTGAGAAATCCACTTTTTTATTATGTAAATATGTAATATGTAAATGACTTATTAAGATCTATGGGCCAGACATAGAATCTGCCTCCAGAGTGTGAGACGAGACATGTAGATCAGGAGAGCAGACTGTCGGTCATCATTACATGTGACACACTGGTAACACCCCCTGTCATTTACAATAATCATTGGGGGTAGATTCTCAGGGAGATCTATGTCCGGCCTATACATTTTAACAGCTCATTTACATATTAAGAAAAACATGGACTTCTTGGGAATAAAACATCTGATAGCAGATTTCAAGGTATCATTTTATTCAACTTTCTACATGCCCCTATAGACGGCTTAGGAGGGTTGATCCTACTGACAGATTCCCTTTAATAAGAAGGGCAGAAATCATTTAGCACACGGACATTATACCAAAATTGGAACTAGGAAACAGGACTGAGCATTAAACTGGTGCTAAGAAGCTTTTAAAGCCACGCCAATCACCATTTTTGGACACCCCTCTTCCACCTCATGTGAACTCAGCCTAAAAAACAGCTTGTGTAATTCATGCTAGAAGGACGTGGTTATTTAATGCACAATTATGTAATTTTAAGTTGAGTATTGGGAAGGTGAGCAACCAGATGTCAAGAGATCACCCCGTCTGTACTGGCTGTCTCTCTGGGACCTGATAATCCTCTGATTGATCATGTGTGAGCAGGTTGCGGGATGCAGTGACAGAGGGGAGACAGATCAAGGGTTAACGTATTCACTTGAACAGGGATATACTCCATGCAGGGAGATAAGTAGTTTTGCACGGTTATTACAGTAATGGGGGAAAACAACAGGGGAATAAGGAGAATGAAGCAACACCGGTGATCAGGCTTAAACAAGTTCTTAAGGAATAACTTAATCGGTCAGTCGACTTCCAGGTGATGGATCCAACCAGGCGGAGCGGTGATGCCAACAGCAGTCAGCGAAGGCTTGTTCCGGTGGAGTCCTGAGGTAAGCGGGGATCCGGCGGAGTCTTGACGGCAACAGTTCGTCTCTGATACCCTATGCAGGGTTTTTAGTCCAGGGATTGTGGTCGCAGGCAAAGTGCTGGCCGCAACACATTTCAAGCCCACTGTGGCTCGGTAGATATGGACGGGGAGTCAGGGCACAGGTTACGGTCACGTACCCAGTCTCTCTGAAGCGGTACGAGTGCGGCACAAGCTAGCCCGGAGTGTTCGGCACCCTGATTTGAGAGAGCCAGTGGACACACTCCAAGTCTATGTCCAAGGTCTCTGTGGGTGGCCGTGGGGATTCTCTGGCACGGGACTGCACTGCTACGGTGCTGCAGGGATGGACCAATCACTTCTTCCTGCCGCTCGCTGTCTGTTCCCAAGTCTGATTGCTTTTGCGCACAATCCGCTCTCCCTGAGCTATCCACGCCCCCCGCTACTGAGTGCAAAGGTCGGTCCGGTTCCTTAAGCTTTCCCCCGGACAACAGAGGAGACAGCCCCGACAGTTCCAGACCCGGCGCAAGAAAGGTACCCCCATCCCGGTCCTTCTGCTTACACATGTAATCAATTGCATGCTAAGAGAAGGAAGTTGATGCTTTGTTTTTAAGGATTTAGGCCTTTTGCAAAAATTCTCGCCATTTTTTGCTTGATTTGCCTAGTAGCTGTCTTTACAAGTTGTGCTTTCTCCAACAGACCTGTAGCAAGCACTGTGGGATGGAGGACCTTGTAACCTATTATGGTGCAGTGATGGAGGAGGTATCAAGTGACCACAGTACGCAAAGCGTTCGCTATCAACACAGGAGCAGACATATACAAGTTATTTCTTGTGCGCCCCATGAACAGGATAAAATGTTGTATTTAACCCCTTTTTAAAGGGCTACTGCGCAGTGTCTGTTTTGATACCATGAAAACTCAACTGAAAATCATGTAGTCAGAACTGCAGGAAATGAAATAGGCCGGTCAGTCTCCGCTAACAATCTCCCATAGACTGCAGCACCCCGAAGGAAGATTATAAAGTGCAACCCAGGCCTGTGGTGCTGAATTCCGAAACAGCAATCACAAGCCTCAGCCTCTCGGTGACAACTGATAAAATAACTTCACACTCTACAGTATAGAATACACAGTAGCAGAAAACATAGTTTTTAAGTGAATTTTGGCACAAACTTGGAATAAAAAAAATAGAATTTCTCATATCACCATTGGAAATATATTAATGATATAGGAGGGCAACTATGGGAACTACAAGGCAGCGAAGCTTTGCTGTCCACCTTCTATTTAACCCAAGTCCCAAATCTGTTTACAGGAATTCCGTGAGACCATTACATTAGTATATGCTGTCTATTGTGCCTGACCCTTCTGTGCCATGTGACTGAGATAAGTACCACAATGAAACACGTCAACCCTGGTGGCACTACACTAGTATTGTGGAGGTCCTCTGATTAAAGGGGTTGTCCGGGCTTTTCACATAATCTCAGTACATATCTGGGCTGCAGAATTATGACAATAAGTAATTTACTTTCTGTCACTAGTTTGCACGGTTTTCTAGATATTCTGAACAGAACGTCCAAGGGGGGGTGTGTTATGGCATTGAAATGAGAACTAGTCGTAACCTCCTACTCTACTCCAAACATGCCCTCTATAGCAACAACCCCACCCTCCATAGCTACAGGCCCTCCCCGTCCACATGAAGAAGCCCTCATCACACAGTAACAAATCCTTCCCCTCTAGCAGCCTCACTGCAGAGAGCAGCTGCTCCTCCCCCAGACACATGCTGAACAGTGATCTATGGAAAGTGAAACCAGTGAGGAGGGAAAATCGTCCTGTATTCTGGGACAGGCTGCTCCCATCAGTATTTGTGTCATTAGAGACAGAGTGCTCACACATACACTGCACCAAATCTGCTGCTGTGTGAAGACATCAGTGACAGCTGTCTCATTCACACAGCAGAGGCTTTGTCACACAACAGATTACATCAGTGACTGCCATCCCCTGTGCAGATTAGAAGCTGCAGACCCCCCATCACTGGCCATTACTTATTGTCATAATTCTGCAGCCCAGATATGCACTGAGATTATTTGAAAAGCACGGGCAACCCCTTTAAACTCTGAACTTTCAGCAACGTCCATCACAAGTAATGTATCGTTACCAGTAACTATGAAGCATGTGCTTCTATTTGGTGCAGAAGTGAACAGCATGTTATTCCCTGCTATCCTTTGTATGCCGGTTGGTTGGTTAGTAAAACTGAATATGTTTTTAACCAGCTGTCTGGTTTCCTCATCATGGGGATAAAGAGGTGCAGGGCCAGTGTGGCTGAATGTGAAGGTGTCTACAGCATTAGCATTACACACACACTTAAGGACCACATTTTTCTGTAGCGGGCCGGGGTGTGGAAAACGAGTCACTCACCCACGGCTACCACCTTGGGCACCGTTACACTTTCACCATTAAATGGAACGTGTCACCTCCAAAAAAACAATTTTTACGTGCAGATGTAGCGGTAATTTTCAGGTAAAAATAGCATTTAATTAATGCCTGGCAGCCTTACTATGTGTTCAGTGGGAATTTGTAGTTAAAACTCCGCGCTACCTGGTATCTCCTGATGAAGGGGGCATGAGAGCCCTGAAACGCGTTGAATAAAGCCACTGTGAATTCAAGATTTCTCTCTCTTGGAATTTATCCCTGCGGGAGCGCGGAGTTTTAACTACAAATTCCCACTGAACACATGATTTCTTTTTGTCCTTGAAGACTTGTGGATCTGCAGCAGCCGCCTGACTATATGATCTTATCTCATCCTAACCAAGTGAGCAAGTTTCTTGTTATATTTTGTCCTTTGTAATGTGGATAAGACCCTATTGCGCTTTTTTGTCTCCCCATTCCTTTGCAATGGCAGCCTTACTAGAAAAGTGTGTACAGCGAGAAAATAAAGTTTTATTCTCCCTGCACCCACTCGCTGTACTACCTTGATGACTGGAAGCAAGGACGATAAAACTTAATTTTCTCCCTGTAGACACTTTTCTAGTAAGGTTACAGTTGGCGCTAACTATAAATTGAACCTGACTGTTATCACTCCTCGGCAGTTTGATTGGCAGTCTGCTCTGCGCACACATGTTGCACACACTTGCTGCACACACATGCTGCTTAGCAGGATGGTAAAAAAGGAGCAGGAGGAATGATTACAGCTTTCTCATTGAATAGTTAGCTGTGACTTTACACTCCCAGTGTAAGGATGTGACTGGGACTGTCATATACCTTCCGCTGAAGACAACCATTGCAGTGTGAGTAAGATGATGTTGTATTGTGTTTTGATGATATAATGTAAAATGCATAGATTGTTATAAGTACTGATGCTGCTGTGTGGGTACTGTATTGGTGATGCCTAAGGTAACCTGGTACACACAGCTCAGGGGTAGGAACATTAGGGCAGATTGGCAGTGGTATCTATTAATGTATAAGTGATAAGTATAGTATAGGCATTGTAAGTGTAATATGATTATTGCATAGTGATAGGAATAATGTATGATATAGTTAAGTAGGTGAAAGGTTAAGGTTGCTGAGCAACAGACTGGCGGGGAAGACAGAGTAAAGGGCCTGTCACACTAAGAGATATCGCTAGAAATATCGCTATAACTTGTGACGTTATAGCGATATTGCTAGCGATATCGCTATGTCTGATACTTACCTACGACCCGCTCCCCCGCTGGTTATCGCTGATCGCGCGAGAACGTCCAGGACTGTTTCTCGTCGTCAGCTTCCTGCGGCGCTTCCTGTGGAGAGACGAGCGACGAGCGTGGAGCCGGGTGGGAGGACGCAGGATCGCCTGGTGTGACAGGTAAGTAGTGACCCCCGTCCCCAGCAATGTCGCTGGTGAGATCTGCCTTTGTGGCAGCTCACTAGCGACCACTTAGCGATGTACCAGCGATCCTGACCGCGTCATATCGCTGGTCGGGATCGCTGGTACATCGCTAAGTGTGACAGTACCTTAAGGATACAGTTAAAAGTTCGGGGCCAGCCCAGCATGGGAGGAGTTAAGGTAAAGAAAGAAGAGTAATCATTTCCTGGTTTTGTCAGAGTTAGTGAAAGGTTCTGTGAAGTTCAGGTTCAGTTTGCAGTGGACTCGAGGCACTTAACGCATATTGTTCTAACAGCATGAAGTTGTACCAAATTTTCCGTGGACCTTCCTGTAATGTCCGGGACCTACGGCCCGAACTAGGCACTGAGGAGTGTGCCTTAACCCTTCCATACAGAGGAACCAGATGAGAGAGAAACGTAAAGGATCTCGGGACTGCTGTGGGCCGGATGGAAAATCCCTGGGGCTGACAGGAAGATCAAGCATAGAGATAATCCGAGCTGAACATAAGCAAAGGCTTGAAATTTTCTGTGTTGATTAAACTAGAACTGGAGGGTGCTGTGCCCAATACTGTGTGTTAAAGACTGTTGTATATGAACTGTCCAGTAAAGTTGAATTTGTTATAAAGAATCTGGTGTCCCCTGATGTGTGATCCAGGACCTAAGGATTCGGATGCAGCGGAGGAGTCTGGCCTGAAGTGAGTACCCTGTATTGTACACAGCACAACATTGGTGGACTAGGACACTGTTTATTTGTGGGGTGTTCTCCCTGTAGCCACTGTGCCAGTAAATCAGCAGCCAGGCATGATTTAAACAATATTTACCTGCAGATTACCACTATACCACCAGGTTACTACACTATTCCGCAATTACACCATGTCCTTTCATAATAGTCTGGTTGTCTTGTGGTAGAGGGACATTTAAGCCCACTACATGCATCAGGAACCGGAAAGCACTGGTTTTTTTTTATTTTGACCATTTCTCCTTTTCAGAAAAAAAAAACTAAATTTATTGCTTGGAAATTCAGAGACATGTTGTCAGAAGTTTGTAGACTGAAAGAACAATTTACATTTCACTCAAAAATATACCTATAAAGAGAAAAATCAGACAAACTGAACATTTGGAAGTGGTCTCTTAATTTTTCCCAGAGCTGTATGTATATGAATATAATATATATATATATATATATATATATATATATACATATATATATCAGGTGCATCTCAAAAAATTAGAATATCATCAAAAAGTTTATTTATTTCAGCTCTTCAATACAAAAAGTAAAACTCATATATTATATAGAGTAATTGTAAGACGAGTGATCTATTTCAAGTGTTGATTTCTGTTCATGTTGATGATTATGGCTTACAGCCAATGAAAATCCAAAAGTCATTATCTCAGTATATTAAAATACTTAATAACACCAGCTAGAAAAATGATTTTAAAATCCGAAATGTTGGCCTACAGAAATGTATGTATGTTGATGATATTCTATTCTAATTTTGTGAGATGCACCTGTGTGTGTGTGTGTATATATACTGTATATTATATATATATATATATATATATATATATACACACACACAGTTTATGGATCCTCTATAAGAGGACAGCACAACCTTTTCTGGTCCCAGGGTTGCATTGTCATGTTGAATCCCTCCCAAGAGCCGCAGTAAAGCTTAGAGGGTTATTAACATCTGAAATCTTTCATGTACATTAAAATTGTATGCCATAAAAGCCTGATATATAAAAGTCCAGAAAATGGAACTTTCACTTATGGGAATAATAGGGGTCCCATTTACCCACAGTTAGCAATTAGGAGAGAGAAATGCCATAAATAAATGTGGCTTTACCCATTGTAAATTTAAAGGGATTTTTCCAAGAACAAAGTACATGTTAATTAATAGTTATTGGAATAAAATAAGTTCTATAATTGGATGACCATAATAAATCATTCTGATTATAAGTGTACTTCTCTACAGATCACAAATCTTATATGAAGACATTAGCTGCATTCACTGTGAACAGTAAAAGAGTAATAAATACAGTCATAAAAATCTGTACAAGTTTCTCCAGGTTAAAAAAGTCAATGACACAACAATTTTTGTTTTACAGACAAATAGAAAAGTATCCTGTTTCTCCAAATTTCTTGACGGTTGTCAACCATGCATAGATGGTGTCCTGTAAAATTCATATACAGCTCTGGCAAAAATTAAGAGACAACTGCACAGTTTTATAAAAATCAGCTTCTCTACATGTCTGACAGCCATTCCATGCCAGTATCAGTTGAATTCCAACCAGAGTACACCTCATTCTACTTAATGTGCTTCTGATTAGGTGACCACCTGAACCAAATCTTATTTAATGAAGGAAAGTATAAAAAAACCCTGCTGTGGTGTTCACAATCCTCTTGCAATAGGACAAGCTGGATGGCAAAACAAATGCTAGTAATATCCCAAAAGTAATAGGAATGAAAAAATAACTTTAAAAAAAAAAAAAAAAAAACTTTTAACCATGCCAAAACAGTTGAAAAGAAAAGTCTTGAGTGAGGAAAAGAAGGGCTCAATCCTGGCTTTACTAGCAGAGGGATACAGTGAGCCTCATGTTGCCTCCATTCTTAATATTTCTAAGATGGCAGTCCATTACAACCAGGTGAAGCAGCGGATATTGGGGACAACAAAGCTACAGACCGGCAGAGGGCAAAAACGACTCTCCACTGACCGGGATGACCGTCATCTTATTCGAATGTCACTCAGCAACCGCAGGATGACATCAAGTGACCTACAAATGGCAAATGGCAGCTGGGGTGAAGTGTACGGTATGAACAGTTCATAACAAGCTCCTAGAGGAAGTGATCAAGTCATGTAAAGCTAGAAGAAAGCCTTTCATCAATGAGCGGCAAAGGAGAGCCAGGCTGAAGTTTGACAAAGACCATAAGGATTGGACCATAGAGGACTGGAGTAAGGTAATCTCTGATGAGTCTAATTTTCAGTTTTGCCCAACACCTGGTCGTCTAATAGTTAGACAGAGACCTGGAGAGGCGTACAAGCCACAGTGTCTTCACCCACTGTGAAATTTGGTGGAGGAACGGTGATGATCTAGGGATGCTTCATCAAGGCTGGAATTGGGCAGGTTAATCTTTGCGAAGGACGTATGAATCAAGCCGCATACAAAGTTATCCTGGAAAAACAGTTGATTCCTTCTCCTCAGGCAATGTTCCCCATCTTTGAGAACTGGTTTTTCCAGCAGGATATTGCGCCATGTTACACAGCTAGGTCAATGAATGTGTGGATGAAGGACCACCACATCAAATCCCTGTCTTGGCCAGCCCAATCTCCAGACGTGAACCCCATTGAAAACCTCTGGAATATAATCAAGAGGAAGATGGATAGTCACAAACCATCAAACAAAGAAGAACTTTATTTTTGTACCAGGAGTGGCATAAGGTCACCCAAAAGCAGTGGGAAAGACTGGTGGAAAGCATGCCAAGACGCAAGAAAGCTGTGATTAAAAATCATGGTTATTCCACAAAATATTGATTTCTGAACTCTTCCTGAGTTAAAACATTAGTGTTGTTGTTTCTTAATGATTATGAACTTGTTTTCTTAGCATTATTTGAGGTCTGCAAGCACTGCATTTTCTTTTGTTATTTTGACCATTTCTCATTTTCTGAAAATAAATACAAAATTTAGTGCTTGGAAATTAGAAGACATGTTGTCAATAATTTATAGAATAAAATAGCAATTTACATTTTACTCAAAAATATACCTATAAAGAGAAAAATCAGACAAACTGAAAATTTTGCAGTGGCTCCTGGCACCCAAATCTATCTCCAGAATTGAGGCCGGTGATCCCCCGTTCCAGTCCATGGTCTCATTGACAGTGGAGGTAGCTGTGGTAGTCTCCATTCACTGATTTGGGAGTTCCACATACAGTCAAGTGAAGTTTTTTGGACAGAGGGGAGAGTCCGAACTAGGTGGACATGCCATAAAGGTCTGCCATGAGACAACCCTTTTAAGAATATATAGGGTAAGGAAATTTAAAAAAAAATCTGTACGCATAAGAAGGGTCAGAAGGAACCGAATAGCCAGAATAAACTTCAAGATCCATAAAGTTTGAATATTTATCACTTTAGAGTATGAGATGCTGGGACTTTGGCGCTACGGCACTGTACAGTGTAACTGCATGTAGAATTAAACATCTGCCACACTGAGGAGGCTGCCCATGACACAGATGGTCATGGCTCTGTTTGTTTTGGTAGCACTCATTATGCTAAGTGTCATACTTAAATTGTCTGTGTAAATTTTTTATTTGAAAACTTCAGTATAGATAAAGCTCAGGTCCCCGCAGCTGCTTTATTCCACTTGTCAGGCTCAAGTGATCACACTTTTACTGCAGAAGTGAAGAAAATGCTTTTCAAGGACATGAGTGAGATTTATACCTAGACCTACATTTTTTTCTACAAAAATAAATTGCAAGAAATATCCAAAGAAGAAAATATAAGTCAAATGTCATTATTATTATTTTTTTTTTTACAATTTAACATAATATTATTTTATAATTTATTGATTATTCAGCAGTAAACTGTGGGAAAATAAGCCTTCGATTTCCCTATAGAGACATCACATCAAAAATGAACCATAGGGCTACGGTCACACTATCAGTATTTTACATCAGTATTTTTGGTCCAAAACCAAGAGTGGAACAATCAGAGTATAATAGAAACACGTCACCACTTCTTCACTTTTCACCCACTCCTGGTTTGGGCTTACAAATACTGATGTGAAATACTGAGTGACCACATACTGACAGTGTGAAATTAACCTTATATTCATCCCACTGAAGTCAGTGAGCTGCCCATTTAAAGGGGTTGTCTGGTCTAAAACGACAGGTCTGCAGTCACTCTATGTGACTGGAGACGTGGGAATCCTTACAGCGCACGGTCAGGATTCTCCAGTGTCAGCATCGGAAACAGTGGTCACATGACCACAAGTATTAAATATGCATATGGGTCGCCCTCGCACCCAGGGCGGCGGGGTACTCGGTACTGGGCCCGCGGATCTCGAGTGGGGTTGTTGTCACGGCAGCTATGACCCGGTCCGTGGCCCTGGGCGCCCATTGTAAATAGCGGAAATGTTCATTGAATGATTCGTGACGCCACCTGTGGTGTTTGGCAAGAAAGGTGTTAAGCCGGCGCTGCGAACAGATCCTCTGGGACAGATGGTGTGGTGCAGCAATGAAGTTGTGGCCCTCCACAGGTAGGGCAGTAGTCCCAGGGCAGTGTAGGTGAAGAGATAGGGGAGAGACGTAGATGGTGCAGTGTCAGGCACAGAGATGTAGCAGTGCTAAGGGTGTTGGTGCAGGAATAAGCGGAGGACACCAGGGCATGTAGTTCCAAAGCTTTACTCACAGTCTGCTGTGCATACAGGTGCCCGCATCCATGCCGTGTCCTCCGGGTCAGGCGCTCAGCCAACTTCCAGGCAAGATGAAGTACTCCGTTCCAACACTCCGCCAACATAAGTGCCTTTTCTGAACGTCTCCCTTTTGCGCCTATAGTGAAGTACTCACAGTGCTGAGTTACACTGGAGTTCCTCCTGTCAGATGTTTCTATGAACGCTACTTGTACGGCAGACAGCTGTAGCCTGCTTCGTGGACTTCTCGCTACTAAGTCCCAGCTCATTCACGTTGCTGTTGTGCCCCCAAGTTTTGTGTGGGAATAAAGTGGTGACAACTTCTATTCCTCCGGTGTCTGCTGCAGGACCATTAGTATCCATACAACCTCGGGGACCGGACCGCGGCCTTGCGCTGTGAACTTGGGAAGGGTTCTGCTCTAATCCTAATCCTCAGTCCTCCTCTTCTCCTTACGTTCTGTTCAAATCTATCTTTCTTATAAAGAGTCAGGCTTTCCATCTATGTCTCCTTCCTGTGCCAGCAGACCCAGGTCACTGAGGTCCGCTGCAGCACTTCCCTCGTCCATCCCTCTGTGGGGATCTTCTCTCACAGACTGACCTAGTCCGACTGATTAAATCCTAAACTCTTCCCAATCTTTTGGTGCAGACTAAGCTCCACCCACCTCCCAGCACTCTTCGTGTTCCAAGCAGGGAGCCACCAAAGGGTGCTTTGCTACACTACTATGCTGTGTGGAATGCAGGTGTTGGAGTGTGGTCAGGTGTCTCCACCTTACCTGGATGGTGGGGTAACACACCTCAGGAGGAGGTGCAGTACCTTTGCGGCGACTGAACCCTCAGGGTTAACATTAAAAGGGTTTTTTTACTTCACGGTTTATCTAAACATTTTTTGTTAGCGTACAATAAAAATTATAATGAACTCAACATATGTCCTATAGAACATATACCAAGTAATGTCACGAATAGGAGTCAAAAGCTCAACCGCAAAGAAATATATTGGATCAACCGGCCGAGTACACTAAAACCGCATGGTTTAAATGAAGTCACTGAGGTGTTCCTTTGAAGTAATTATGTTCTGTTCGAAAATATTTTTTTTTATTTTATGTTTTTTCACTTTTTCCATTTCTTGATTTTTATTGTGGGTATTTTTTTTTTTGTTGAGCACATGCAATACCCCGCCACTAATTTATTGATAATTATATTTTAATATGTTGTTTAATATCGTGAACATCACTATTCCTATATACCGCAAATTTTACTGCACAACCCATTTAATAAAGAAAGGATAATGTAAGTAAATTTAAATATATATTTTTAATAATTGTTATATGGATATTTACATTTTGTATATAAATAATATCTTTTTTATAAATAACTTTTATGCAATTTTTATCTTCCAGCAAGAACTGTGCAATAATATATATAGAAATAAGACCAAAATGTCTTTTGAAAGAATATTTTATTCAGAAATTTCATGGTATAAGTTTGTTTCTCTATACATGTTGTTGGATTTGGCATTGTTTGTGTGGTTTCATGGTGGTTCTCTTGAGAGGATGTTTTCCCTGTAAGGCATTTCTTCTTTTTTCCCCCCATTTTTGGAGGTTCTTGTCCCTCTCTTTTTAAATTTTCTTTTAATAATTTTTTTTACGTTGATTGTTAATAAAGAAATTAATATATATTAGTTATTTTATAATGCAAGTATAATAATAATTTTATAACAGAAATTTATATATATTTTGTCTATTAAGTGTCTATTATGTGTTCAAGCAATGAACTTTGACATCTTTTTGAATCAGGTGATCTGTTAGACGCCGAGCACCTGAATGACAAGTGTGCTGTTTTTTCTATTTAAGAACCTGTTCATGACACTTGCATGTGGTTTTTATCCTGAGGAAGGAGTTCTGTGAAACACGTTGAATAAAGACCACTGTAATAATAACTGGTCTACAAAAAAAAAAAAAATCTGGCATGGACGTTAAGAACAGTTTTAGACTAATTTGAGGGTGCTGAATTCAAATCTGATAATTTCTCTATCACATCACGTTTTTGCGCTATAGGTATATAGCCCATTTTCATGAATTCTATGAAAAATATAAGTAGTGTATGAAAAGTGCCGGTTTATATGGTTCGCTAAGGTAAATTTAGTTTTCCTGGTCTTAGGGAAGAGAAGAAAAAGGCTGGAATGTTTGATGGACCTCAAATAAGAATACTTATGAGAGACCCAAATTTTATCACATCAATGAATGAGACAGAAGAAAGGGCTTGGAATGCATTTTGTAATGTGGGGCAGAATTTTCTAGGGAATAAGAAAGCAGACAACTATGAAGAGATTGTGGAAGAGCTACTAATGAGTCTGCGAAATCTTGGATGTAGAATGAGTATCAAGATTCACTATTTACACAGCCATTTGGACTTTTTTCCAGAGAACCTTGGGGATGTGAGCGAGGAACAAGGGGAGCGTTTTCATCAGGACATTAGAACAATGGAAGAACGGTATCAAGGCCGGTGGGACATATGATGGCTGACTATTGCTGGAGCTTGATGAGAGACAACCCAGAAGCTGTACATCACAGATCACCCAAGAAAAGAAAGTTCAGATAACCTCCATTTGCCATACATCTGTGTGCCATATATATGTGCTTTTATATTTTGTACTTTAATTCTGTAAGTGTATTTGATTTGCTGTACATAGACTTTGTAATCTTTGTTATTCCTTGATTAAAAATATACAAAATGTAGTACCGAAAATCATGTGTTTTTATCATAAAAAAAGTTCGATAGGAGTAATTTTCATCAAAAATTGAAAATATCTCGAAATCCTGATGTGATAGCCAAAAACGGAGTTCATATTCGTAATCAGCAGCCAAAATTGACTTAAAATATGTTTTAAAACCTTTTGCCAGAAAAATTGCGTTGACCAGTTGTTCATAGTGATTTGCAGCGCAGATTGTCTGACCACTTTTTTCCAATCCTGCATCTATCCACAAGATAAGGGACATCTTTCTGATTTCTGGACATCCCCACCAAACAGAGCGGAGGTCAGTCATAAGCCCTAGCACTCCATTCATTCTTAAAGGGTCCAGTGCAGATAGCCCAGTAATTGGCCGGTATTTGGCACTCCCATATGAATGTATAGAGTGGCAGAGACAATGATCAACCTCCTTTCCATTCACATGGGACTCTTTTTCTAGGAAACGGTGGCAGTCCCAGTGGTCAACCCCCAAGTGATTGGAAAATTATTCCCTATCCCATGAATAGGGGATGACTTCCAAACTTTATTACCCCCTTTAATAACTATATATCCACTAAATTGCTTTAGGGGCCAATCTTTGCTAAGGGAAGGTGTGCTCACTCTGAAATCCCTGCTCTGGGCGATGATATGGCTTTTTCTGCTTGTTCTTTAGCTATTTTTTTCAGATACTTTACCTGGTGAGTGAACCTTGGTCACTTGCTTTTTCGGTGATGAAATTGCTGGCTTTATACCTTCTTGATCTTTTTGGATCTCCTTCTTCAATCCTGGAAAACAATAAATTATTTAAAAACATTTGCAAATTAGTGAATTCAAAATGCAAAAAAAAAGTTTCTGAAAAGAGAAATTCTTTGTCAGTCCTCCCCGTACCTCTTCAAAGTAGTAGGTATAAATGTGGCAATTATAAGTTAGTAGAAAGTAGGGGCCAGGAGGAAGAGAGCATGATTCAGATTCACTTTTAGTGTAATTTATTCCAAATTGTCTCTTCAGAGAGGAATAGGACTACAACTCTAGTGCCACGTATAGGAAGTAGCAATCCTAAAAGTCTATATCAACCCTTTAATATGCCTTGTCATATGAGCTAGGATAAAAGCCAAACTAGAATCTCAATTTGCAGATGTAGTGTTTCAAGGTGTTGCCACTCATCAGTGCAAAGTATGAGATCTGATTTGGCTAGGTGAGAGCCTTAAGACTCGGATCAAGAAGGTTACATTTCTCCTTGTGAAGACTGACAAGCCAGGCCTGGTATGTCACAGTGAGAAGACTTATACGCCATGCAGACTTCTCTGGGAAATTAAATATGCAAAGTGAATTTTTAGAGAAGAGGACTTGAACTCCAGTACCACCTTTGTAAGTAGCAATCCTAAAAGTCAATATCGACCCTATATTGAGCCTTGCTATATTACTTAGAATGAGTCTCTGAAAAGGCAATTTGCATATTTAATTTCCCAGTGGAGCATGCGTAGCATCTAAGTCTCCTCACTCTGACATGCCACACCTGGCTTGTCACTTTCTACAAGGAAAAACTATACCTATTAGATCCCAATCTTAAGCCTCTCATCTAACCAAATCAGATCTCATACTTTGCACTGATGAGGGGCAACAACCCAAAACACTGTGTCTGGAAATTGAGATTTTGATTTAGCTTTTCTTTCTAAGTCCTATGGCAATGCTCATTAAAGCGATCCCGTCAGCTGTTTTGGCCAATATAAGATACGGCCACCGCCTTTCAGGGCTTATCTGCAGCATTCTATAATATTATACTCAACTGGGGGGCGGTCCGGTGCGGTCCGGTCCGATAGGTGTCGCAGGTCCAGGTCTGGCGCCTCCCATCTTCTTGCGATGCTGCTCTCCTGTTGCTTCATCACTCCCCGGCATCACACTCTTGCGCAGTCGTATTTATCTGCAAAGTACTGCAGTGTGCTGGCACCAGGAAAGGTCAGAGAAACCCAGCGCCTGCGCACTGCAGTACTTTGCTCTGCCCTCAACAGGGCAGATAAGTACGCCTGTGCAGGAGCGCGATGTTGGGGAGTGATTAAGCAACAGGAGGGGGCGGCATCGCAAGAAGATGGGAGGCCCCGGACCTGTGACACCCATTGCACCGGACCGCCCCCGGGTGAGTATAATAAAACTTATTTTTCTTATCTTTCAGGTCAGATTGGGGGCTTCTCTACAGCATTCTAGAATGCTGTATATAAGCCCTGAAAGGCGTTGGCCGTATCTTATACCGGCCAAAACTGGTGACAGGTTCCCTTTAAAGTCCTTTTTTTCTCTGAAGAAGTAATTTGCATATTTAATTTCCCAGATAGTATTGCATGGCGTACAATTCTCCTTAC
Organism: Dendrobates tinctorius; assembly: GCF_039654945.1. Taxonomy (NCBI): domain Eukaryota; kingdom Metazoa; phylum Chordata; class Amphibia; order Anura; family Dendrobatidae; genus Dendrobates; species Dendrobates tinctorius. The sequence continues at coordinate 33,066,563 of NW_027361743.1, read as the reverse complement.
GCTGGCATGCCAAGCCTGGATTGTCACTCTCCAAATGAAGAAACGTTACCCCATAGATCTTATTCCAAATGCTAACAACTTATAATTTTAAAATTCTTCATCTAATGATAGAAATTAGCAGCTTCTGTCTTCGGCAACTTGACACCACAGGTCTCCACATACACAAGTAATACTTTAACCATTTTATTTTGAGGTGCCCTGACTGCGGAGAGCACTTCAGTGTTAAGGATGACCTTTGGAGCACTTGAATGTTCACTTTAAGGCTGTGTGCCCACGTAGCGATTTTTAAGCGTTTTTGCCGCGATTTTCGGCGCGAAAACGCTGCGAAAACGTTTAAAAATCATGTACAGAACGCCCCCCATGCATTCCTATGGCATTCCGCACATGCTGTGCTAATGCTGCGCTTTTTTCCGCAGCGGAATCGCATCGCGGAAAAAAACGCAGCATGCTCATTCTTTTGTGCGGAATCGCAAAGAATTGCAGTGATTCCGCACCCATAGGAATGCATGAGAATCGCTGACTTCCCGCATGTGGCTATGCCCACCATGCGGGAAGTAAGCGTCTCATGTGCGGTTGGTACCCACGGTGTGGAGGAGAGGAGACTGTCCTCCAGGCCCTGGGTACCATACCCCTGTAAAAAAAAGAATAAAAAATAAAAAAATCGGGGAATATTTACCTTCCGACGTCCCGCGCTGCATTCCCGGCCTAAGCGTTACCAGTAATGCCTTGCGGCAAGGTCCTTTGATGACGTGGTCTCGCGAGATCGCTATAGTAACGTGAGACCAACGTCATCACAGGTCTCGCAAGGCACTACTGGGAACGCTGAGGCCCGGGATGGCAGCGCGGGAAGCCGGAAGGTAAATATACCCCGATTTTTTATTTTTTTTTTAGCATTTTAACATTTTATCTTTTACTATTGATGCCGCATAGGCAGCCTCAATAGTAAAAAGCTGCTCACACTTGTCAAACACTATGTTTGACGAGTGTGACCAACCTGTCAATCACTTTCCAAGCGATGCTTCAAATCGCTTGGAAAGTGCTTGAATATCGCACGTGAAAATCGCGTCAAAATCGCAATCATAATCGCGGTGAAATCACGCTGAAAAAACCGTGCGATTTCTGGGAAGGAGTCCGGTTTTTAGTGTCCGGAATAAAACGCTACGTGGGCACATAGCCTAAAGCTAAAATGCCATAAGCAGTGACTAACAGGATGGTTACACAATGATGGGAAATATCGAAATAATTTGTTCTAATTGTACCATATTACATACTTATATCAGTACATGGCACTGTAACAATACACCCCTAATAAACAGCCAGGAATGTGCTGATAGGTGTCTCCTATTATTGTTCTTCCAGTTTTGGAATCAGTGTATGTTTCCACTTGCCGGATTACATCCAGATTAGCTGCGGGCTGAACGCTGCGTACAGCCATAGAGTTCAATCCGCAGCATCCAGATGTTACTGCATAGTGGAGGGCCCAGATGGGATACACTCCCGAGTACTGCAGGAATTAAGTATAGTCATTGATAGACCATTATTTTTAATCTTTAAAGATTCTATAATAACAGGGTCTGTACCACAGGACTGGCGTATGGCAAATGTGGTGCCAATATTCAAGAAGGGGACAAAAACTGAACTTGGAAATTATAGGCCAGTAGGCTTAACCTCAACTGTGGTTAAATCCTGGAGGCTTTTCTAAGAGATACTATACTGGAGTATATGAAGAAGAATAACCTCATGACCAGTATCAACATGGGTTTACAAGGCACCGTTCCTGTCAGACTAATCTGATAAGCTTTTATGAAGAGGTAAGCTCCTGACTGGACCAAGGGAATGCAGTGGACGTGGTGTACATGGACTTTTCAAAAGCTTTTGATACGGTGCCACACAAAAGGTTGATACATAAAATGAGAACAATGGGGATAGGGGAAAATATGTGTAGGTGGGTTAAGAGCTGGCTCAGGGATAGTAAAAAAGGGTGGTTATTAATGGAGCACAGTCAGACTGGGTCACACTTAGCAGTGGGGTACCACAGGGGTCAGTATTGGGCCCGCTTCTTTTTAACATTTATTAATGACCTTGTAGGGGGCTTAGAGAGTAGAATTTCAATATTTGCAGATAACACTAAACTCTGCAAGGTAATCAATACAGAGGAGGACAATTTTATATTACAGGAGGATTTATGTAAACTAGAGGCTTGGGCTGATAAATGGCAAATGAGCTATAATAGGGATAAATGTAAGGTCATGCACTTGGGTAGAACAAACTAGATGTATAATTATGTGCTTAATTGTAAAACACTGGGCAAAACTGTCACTGAAAAAGACCTGGGTGTATGGGTGGACGACAAACTCACATTTAGTGGCCAGTGTCGGGCAGCTGCTGCAAAGGCAAATAAAATAATGGGATGCATTAAAAGAGGCATAGATGATCATGAGGAGAACATAATTTTACCTCTATATAATTCACTAGTGCGACCACACTTAGAATACTGTGTACAGTTCTGGTCTCCGGTGTTTAAGAAAGACATAGCTGTACTGGAGCGGGGGCAGAGAAGAGCGACCAAGGTTATTAGGGAATTGGGGGGTCTGCAATACAAGACAGGTTGTTACACTTGGGGTTATTTAGTTTGGAGAATTGAAGGCTTAGGGGTGATCTTATTACAATGTATAAATATATGCGGGGACAATACGAAGACCTTTCTAATGATCTTTTTACTCTTAGACCTGTGACAGGGACAAGGGGGCATCCTCTACGTCTGGAGGAAAGAAGGTTTAAGCATACTCACAGACGCGGATTCTTTACTGTAAGAGCAGTGAGACTATGGAGCTCTCTGCTATATGATGCTGTAATGAGTGATTCCCTACTAAAATTTAAGAAGGGCCTGGATGCCTTTCTTGAAAAGTATAATATTACAGGGTATATACACTAGTCTCCTTAATATTGCGTTGATCCAGGGAGCTAGTCTGATTGCCGTTTGTGGAGTCGGGAAGGAATTTTTTTCCTCAATGTGAAGCTTACTGTTTGCCACATGGGTTTTTTTTGCCTTCCTCTGGATCAACATTACTATGTTACTATGTATGTTTCTATGCATGCGAACACACATCCAGCGGCCCTGCGTTTCCGGACATGCGGCGCGTCTTTTTAAACCGCAGCATGTCTGTTTACCTTGCGGAGACGCTCAGTTTCCGCAAGGTAAGGTAAGCAGCCTACTCTATGTATATGAGGCGGTGATTCCAGATGTGTTCAATGAACACATCTGGAATCACCGCGCGTATAGAAGGGGGTGGCGCTTTGGGCGGAGCAGGGTTACCGCTCCGTCCAAAGTGCAAGGAATGCGCATAGTGGAAACTCACTCTAAGAATCCCTCTGATTGCTGAATCAATAATCTGCCAAATATCTGAACAATGAAAATTGGAAAAAAAAAGAATACTGTTTTACTTTTATTTGCTTTTAAAAAATGATCTGGTGATGATTTATGTAATTTACTTATATAATATGGTGCATCCTGATGCCCGAAGTTCATACCAATTTTTACATTCGGCTACTGAGCTGCATAGCGATCCACGGTTCGTTGCAGAGCAGCCAGTACAAGTTTCTTTTCTGAGTTTTCATAGTAGCATGGCAGTATAAATAAGAAGACTCTTTTACAGGATAAGGAAGAAGGGACCATATTGCCAGCTGCCAGAGGGAGGAGGAGACTGATTTCTGTCCAAAGCTTTTGTCTCTATAAGCATAGATTAGTGACAACACCAAGGGAGAAGCATGAAAGCAATTCTTATAAAAAAGCCAGTTTGTCATGCAATAAATATTATTAAATGGTTAGTCCTGGTCTGATCATTTCCTTATCGTCACATCTATTAATGCCTGCCTGGTGCAGGGATTGTGCTCCTATCCCATTTATTAAAGTAGGGTAGGTGAGTGAAACCTGCACGCAAGCCGGAAGCAGGTATCGGTAGATGTGACGTAATCGTCCTTGCTCCCAATGAAGAATTGAGCAGAGCTGAAATACCCTTTAACTACAGATATAATAACGGCCAACTCATGAAAGTGAATGGGAAGGCCCATGCTATGTAACTAAAGAGTCGATGTAATATAATGTTAATGTAGCATGGAACTCATCAAGTGTTGGCGGACCCTACGTCTGAACCATTATAAATCACCAAACTCCATCCCGTCTGATCACGTTGATGCTCTTAGCATATTACAGACAGAACATTTAGGTTCTCCTTCAGTCACCATCAAAATGACAGTTTTGAGGAATGTATTGTAATCAACGTATCATCTTGCCGACTGTCTGAATTCCTTAATAAGGCACTTTATAAATGCACTACATCATTACGATCATCTTCTCAAAGATTCATCACCTATCATAAAATCAAAAGACTCTTAAATATAACAAAATATATTCGCACTCCTCTATAATTATTATGCACCCCTGCAGCGGCAGCCACTAATATCTTCTAACAGATCCATTTTTAACGATGGAAATGTAACACGTAGGCACAAACCTAAAGACTAGAAATGTTCTACTTTACTCCTGCCGAGCTTTCAGTGAGGCTTAGATTTCTATGGAGGAGTTTACAACATACTATATTATTATAGGGCTAAGACAATAATCAGTATACAATATGCTCCCCCTAGTGGAGGCTACGGACAATCCGAATTTTATTTAGGCTATCTCTATGCAGGGATTATGATACAATGGTGGTTACTGTCTTTAATAGCTTAAAGCTGCAGCAATATTTTTTCTTGTATTTTCACATTTAAAAACTTTTTCCATTAATATTGCCGTACAGAAACTTGTTGGTTACAGGATAGCTTAACTTTAAAGGTGTCATCTACTACTTTTATATTGGCAACCTATCCTTAGCAAAAGTCATTAATATGAGATCGTAGAATGTTAGAGTTGGAAGGGACCTCCAGGGTCATCGTGTCCAACCCCCTGCTCAATGAGGGATACACTAAACCATCTCAGACAGATGTCTGTGCAGCCTCTGTTTGAAGACTTCCATTGAAGGAGAACTCTGTATCTTCTCCCTTTCTGTTTCATTCTATTGCTTCTCATGTTTCCACATGCAAATGAGAATAAAAATGATCCTTCTACACTGTGACATCTCTTCAGTTATTTGTAGACAGCTATTAAGTTTCCTCTTAGCCTTTTTTGGGAGCTAAGAAATCTCAGATCCGTTAACCATTCCTCATAGGACATAGTTTGCAGTACGCTCACCATCCTGGTAGCTCTTCTCTGAACTTGCTCCAGTTTTTCAATGTTTGTTTAGTGGCTGTTCCCAGGTAATGCATCTCAGCTCCTATTCCCTTCAGTAGTAGCTGATATACAGCATCTGGCAGTGGCCACTAAACACTGCATGGAGCTTTGATGTTCCACTCCACACACTGTTTAAAGCCATCTCCAGTTGGAGGTGATATCAGCCGATCTATTATATATATATACCATTGCCAGAGCTGTTTGTTGGCTTATTAGTCAGTCGAGTTGTATTTATCATTCATTCTGTTGAGTTATTCCTGAAGCTGATGTCCGACCCACATAATATCTTGAATTATTGACTGCAAATTCTTCCATTGTAAATTTGCATCCTGCTTCAATAAGTCATATGTCACTTATCAAAGAGGTCTTCATGTGAATTGAGATATGGATTGCAACACAGCATTAATCATAGTGAATAGAAGTTTAAACTGCAAATCCAAGATTCAGTAGTGAATTTTTGGCACAAATTCCACTGCAGTATGAGGCCAGTAGCATAACTACACTAGGTACAGGGGTTGCCCTGTCGAAACTTTTGCATTGGGACTCATGAGCTTCAAGTTATGTTACTACATGGCATCTGTGACATATGACATCACATCTAGATTGGTTCTATATTGTTAGGCATCGGGTTCCTGTCGCTGCACAGCAGGAATCCCAAGCCTTGCACTCTGAAGTCTCCCATTCCTCTCTGGCCGCAGAGGAGGCTGCTCAGCAGACTCGTTGATCCAGGCGCTCTGCTCAGACAGGTTCTGTAAGTTTGGTTGCTGCTGCCACCTCTGGTCCAGCTATAGTCCTCCTTTCAATCCACTGAGCATGCCCGTGGGACGATCTCTCATTGGATAGACTGCATTACCAGACTATGAGGAGTGAGTGTTGTATGCATGTATGAATGTCTCTTGTGTATTACTCATTAAGAAACCCCTACCCTTGGTACACATGTGTTGTGCAGCCTAGCCTGTTAAGCGCCCAGGCTTAGGTAGAAGCAGAGTCTGAGACTGGCATCAGTGTCCACCGGTGGCTCTGCACGCCACGGTGCACGTGCTCGACACACCACCACAGTCAGTGTCTATAGTGGCGTCCGCAGGTGCGACGCCACGCTCTCAGAAGGTCTAGAGGGACTCTGACCCCGTGTCCTTGCGGCAGGGTTCTGTGACCGCATTCTGTTCGCTCCGTTGCCGAGCTCTGTGAGCTAAACAGGCTCCGGCATTTATGTTCTGCAGTAGTGCGGCTCTGTGAGGTGACAGAGTTCACCCTGTACACACCGGGTGACGTTAACCCATGTGTGTTCTTCCTTTATACCACCATATAGCGTCCGCCGTTACCTAGCAGCAGTATACCACCTCTGCACGGTGGAACCCGTGTTGCGATTGCACTTTCTCATATTTTATGTTTAGTGCGATCTGCAACCCTAACATATATAACCAGCTGTAATGACTTCATTATAAGCAGCAAAGAAAATAAAGCATGTATCATGTCAACAGACCAAGGAACAAAATCTGTTAGACACAGCTCGGCTCACCATACAGTGGATATAAAAAGTCTACACATTCTGTACCTGTTAAAAATGCCAAATAGAATAATTTCAGGACTTTTTACACCATTAATGCCCCCCTTAATCTGTGCAAATCCATTAACACAAATAGAAATCATTTGCATCTGGAAGAAAGAAATAACAAAACTAAAACGATGTGGTTGCATAAGTGTGAACATCGTTTTAGAAGTGGAGATATGGCCGTGTTCTGAATTAGCCAATCACGTTTAAACTCACATTAAGTTAGTCAGCACACGGCTGCCATCAAATACAGTGATTCTGATTAACCCCATATAAAGTTTAGCTTCTTTTCCTAACATTTTTTGTTGCATTTTACAGCAAAAGCCATAGTCCATAAACAGCTTACAACACAGCAAAGATCTCTTTGCTGAAAGTTATCAGTAAAGAAAAAGGTTACAAAAAAAATCCAAGGCATTAGATATACCATCGAACACAGTGAAGGTCATCAAGAAGTGGCTTAAATTTAGCACAAGAGTGACATTACCTAGAATTAAACACAGTTGCAGAAATTTCTGGCAAGTATTGGTTGTATACTGTTTGTACTAACAATCTCCCGTATTCTTCAGATATCTGGCTGGTGGAGTAGATTGGCAAGATGGAAGCCTTTTCTTGCAAAAAAAAAATAAAAACATCAACGCCTATGCTGTTTTGCCAAAACATCAAGTCTGCTAAAAGCATGTGGAAAGCATGTTGAGACCAAGGATGAACTTTTTGAACATAACTCCAAAAGGCACGTTTGTTGCAAAGTGAAGTTTGCACATCACCAGACGAACATACCCAGAGTGAAGCATGGTGGGGGTCATGGGCAGACATACCGCCTGTGCAGCCTGTGCGGCTGCACCTGGGCTTGGAGGCTCCAGGGGGCTCCTGCAAGGTGGCTAATAATGTGGGCAATCTGGCCTGTTTCTCTTGGCCTGAGGCTCCGGGTGGCTCCTGGCCAGATTGCCCTCATGTGCGGCGGGCAGGGAGCGATCCCAGCAGCTCCGCTGCCTACAAGAGCAAATAGGTGCGGAGCTGCAGGGACCCATCCTGCTTCCTGCCCGGCGCACATCCTGTCTCTGACACAGACAGCAGCGCTGCTGGATGATGTCATCATTCAGCAGCCGGGTGAGCCAGAGAGAGGAAGCAGCCGGAGGCGGTGATGCTGCGGCTGCGGGAGAGCGTGCGGACAGGTGAGAGGTGCTGTGTATGTGTTTTTCTTTGTATGTGCGGGTGTTGTGTGTGTGTAGAGATGAGTGGTGGTGGTGTGTGTGTGTGCATGCATGCATGCGTAGCACTGCGGGGGAATGTGCAGTGTGTGTCTGTGTGTGTAGGTGGAGGAAAGGGCAATGATGGTGGTGATGGGGAGAAGGCAATGATGGGAGTGATGGAGAATAGGCAATGATGGAGGAGATGGAGAGAAGGCAATGATGGGGTGATGGGGAGAAGGCAATGATGGGTGATGGGTGAGAAGACAATGATGGGGAGAAGGCAATGATGGGGTGATGAGGAGAAGGCAATGATGGGGGTGATGGGTAGAAGGCAGTGATGGCGGTGATGGGGAGAAGGCAATGATGGCGGTGATGGAGAGAAGGCAATGATGGAGATGGGGAGAAGGAAATGATAGTGGTAGTGGAAAAGACAATGATGGGAGTGGTGGTGAAGGTTGCAATGATGGAGGTGGTGGAGGAGAAGGCAATGATGGGGTGGTGAGGGAAAAAGAAATGATGATGGGGTGGTGGGGGAGAATGCAATGATGGTGGTGGAAAGGGCAATAATGGGGTGGTGGTAGAAAGGACAATTATGGGAGTGGTGGAGGAAGAGACAATGATGGGGTGGGGGAGGGGGAAATGATGGAGGTGGTGGAATGGGCAATGATAGTGGTGGGGGAGAATACAATGATGGAGGTGGTGAAGACGGTAATGATGGGGTGGGGGAGAGGACAATAATGGGATGCGGGGGGAGGAATACAATGAGTGTGGGGGATTGGGATGGGATGAAGGGGGACTTATAATAGACTTAGGAACAAGGGGAAGTAGAGGAAGACATTATTATTGCTTAATATGTCTAACACAGTCCCTTAGCATATAGTATACGTACTTATTATGTATAACACAGTCCCTTAGTATATAGCGTACTCACTAATTCACTCACTAAAACACCATCCTTAGTTACATAGTTTCCTCTTTTATTATGTATAACACCATCCCTTATCATGTACCATCCTCTCTACTTATATATGATGCCATCCCTTATTATATAGCTTCCTCTGCTGTTATGTACAGTGCTGTCTCTTACATAGTGTATTCTTGTTATTTTTGTTATTCACAGTGCCCTCCTTAATTGCATAGTCCCCTCTCTTTTTAGATATAAAATGACTGCTGATGGAGCAGCTGGTGACCAGACTACCAGTCCATCAGCTCGTCCATTAGAAAGGAAGCTTTCCCATGCTCCATCAGCCATCATTGCATTATATATCTAACAAGAGAGGACGGTATGTAATAAAAAACAGTGCTTTATATAATCCAATATGTAAGGGACGGTACTGTACATAACAAGAGAGGGCACTGTATAAGGGACAGCAATATACATATTAAAGGAGACTATATAATATATATACATGTACTGTATGTGTGTAGACTATGTAATATATACACACATGTATGTGGGTGTGGCTTTATGTATATATAAAAAAATCAATAAAAAGATTGCACTTAATAATGAACCCCTTAGTCTTATAACACTTTAGAAACCTATAAAAATAAATGAGATATTTCCAAATGAATAGTTATTACCATGAGTTGTTTTCTGAGTGGATGTCTGAACTCCTATAGATCAATAGGCGATGGGCGCTTGCAAATCTTGGTATAGAGTAAAAGGTATTCTGCCAGTAGAGCGTGGTTAAATGCCACGAATCTTCCAGAGTGCTGTCCCTAGGGATATCCTACTCCAAGATAAACATAGCCATGATTCACAACATGATATTAAAGCTGACTTCCCAATTATAACCCAGTATAGTGCTAACAGTCACATTTTGAGAAAAATTGTGAAAGAACACTGGGGGATTCTGTCATGATCACGTGTGTCAGGACGCAGCTGATGTCGCAAGGCGAACCCATAACACACGTGACCCTGGATACACCGCCTCCAGTGGGGCGTATTTAAATAATAAAGCGTGCAGGTGGATACGCCGCCTCCACCTGGCGGATTTAGGTATTACACGCCATGCATACATATATCTGGAAACACCGCCTCCAGTAAGGCGCATTTAAATAATAAGGGGGGAACCTGGGTAACTTTAACAATGGTGGGCCCTGCGATAGGGAATGGGGAAATGGAGACCTCCTGCACTCCCCTGAGCCAGTGTCCCTACACTCCTCACATTCCCTAAACAGGCTCCGCACCTGTCGCCGCATGCGTACCTTAACGCCCTTGCTCGCCCTGAGCCTAAACCTCTAAACCCTCACTAGGGAATAGGTCGGTGCGGAGACTAATCCCACCACTGCACTAACAACACACATGAGGAAAGAGACAATACAGGGGAAACACCACTTATCTTTGCTCTGTTGCGTGCGCTCCTAGCAACAGCGCCCACCACCTGTGTGCATCTTCTCCTCCACCCTGATCCATCACCATAACTGGATCCATCACCATTGTGCAGCCTGGGAGCAGAGTCCATCACCACTTGCAGCAGTCCAGTACACAGAGTCCCAAGATGAGTCCAGCCTCTGCCAAGAATCCAAGCATGCTCGAGTCCAGTTCTCAGCAACCAAGTAGAGCATGCTGAGTGCAACTCTCTTCCTAGTCGCCACTCCTCTAAGCCATGCCCGCACTTCCTGCCGACACCATAAACTGCGACTCCACCAAGCAATGCCAGTCCTTCCTGCAGACACCATTAGCTGGCACTCATTCTCTCTGGCTGACTGCGCAGGACTCCTATCCCGCTCCATCCTTCCACCAGGCTCTCCAACAACTCAGCAAGAAATATCACCAGCGGTGAGTGAACACCCTGAGCACACCTTTTTAGGGAGTCACACCTGATCCATAATTAAGTGAACATTAATCTAAACCTAAGGTGCGATACCACTAACCACCACCGGGGACAGTCAAAACACCTTTGAACTTAACCAAAGTAAAAAAAGTTCACTTTGTGCTTTTAATACCGCCAGATCCAACACTGGATCATGACAGTACCCCCTCCTTAATGAGGGGCCTCTGGACCCTCAAGACCACCCCTCATTAGGGAAACACCTACAGCGGGGATGCCCAGACCCTGAGTTCACCCCACCATTCCCTGACACTTTAGGTTTATGACAAACACCGCTGATATTGGCAGTATATGTTCCTTTTGGAGGCACCACTCATCTCCACAGCGCCGACCTGGGGAACGAGTTAATGTATGTGTAGGTTTGCTCAGAGCTGATCAGACTCCACAACACATTTCCACAAGATGTTTTTTGGTGGCAACCATACATGCTCGTTCACACACAGGTCCGGACCTGAACATTTATTGCACACATACATATGTCATAACTTGGTGAACTCACTCTGGACTCAACAGAGGCGTCCCCCTGTGTCACCACACTCACACCCCCACTATTCACCAAGGGACACCACCCTCCAACCCTTTCACCATGAGGACTGCGCCTCTTAGGGTTGGTTAATGGCGAGGGTAGAGATTTGTCCCTACTCCCCCGCAGCACACCTGCTGCACACACCAGGAGGAGAAGGGGACCGGGAAATGGAGGAAATATACTCTCGCTGGACGCCTCCACACGACCAGGAGGGCGGCTTCTTCGATGGTATGAAGATTTGGCGTAAAACCCCGCGGACTCTCACACCAGTCAGTTCACCACAGGGGCGTACCCCTTCACCTCGGGGAATACCAGGCAGCTCCGTGGGGACCATTCCTCCCACCTGCCTGGGTGCGCCCGCCTGCATGAACCAGTCCTGCTCCCCAGCAGCGACTCTAGGGGGTTTTAGTACCATGGCCGCAGGAATATGGAGGAAAATATATATATATACTCGCTGGTCGCCTCCACACGACCAGGAAGGGCGGCATCGAAGATTTGGCATGAGCCCCGCGGACTATTCACCAATCTGCTCACTACAGGGACGTACCCCTTCCCCTCGGGGAATACCAGGCAGCTCCGTGGGGCACCATTCCTCCCACCTGCCTGGGTACCTCCCCGTGCAAGAGCAAGTCCCGCTCCCCAGCAGCGACTCTAGGGGCTTTTGCCAGACCGCAGCCGCCATTTTTGTTTCTCTGGTTATCTGAGCAGAGGCCCCAGACCCTGAAAACTGCTGCTGCAGCGGCTTAAACACACCTTGCCGCTCCCCACTGCACCTCAGTGAGGACCGGCAGCAATTACCACAGGTCTCCACATGGCCAAAGCTCACCAGAAAAAAAAAAAGTAAGGGCTGGTGATAATGTCATGATCACTTGTGTCAGGACCCAGCTGATGTCGCAAGGCGAACCCATAACACACATGACCCTGGATACACCGCCTCCAGTGGGGCGAATTTAAATAATAAAGCGTGCAGGTGGATACGCCGCCTCCACCTGGCGGATTTAGGTATTACACGCCATGCATACATATATCTGGAAACACCGCCTCCAGTAAGGCGCATTTAATTAATAAGGGGGGAACCTGGGTAACTTTAACAATGGTGGGCCCTGCAATAGGGAATGGGGAAATGGAGACCTCCTGCACTCCCCTGAGCCAGTGTCCCTACACTCCTCACATTCCCTAAACAGGCTCCGCACCTGTCACCGCACGCGTACCTTAACGCCCTTGCTCGCCCTGAGCCTAAACCCTCACTAGGGAATAGGTCGGTGCGGAGACTAATCCCACCACTGCACTAACAACACACATGAGGAAAGAGACAATACAGGGGAAACACCACTTATCTTTGCTCTGTTGCGTGCGCTCCTAGCAAAAGCGCCCACCACCTGTGTGCATCTTCTCCTCCACCCTGATCCATCACCATAACTGGATCCATCACCATCGTGCAGCCTGGGAGCAGAGTCCATCACCACTTGCAGCAGTCCAGTACACAGAGTCCCAAGATGAGTCCAGCCTCTGCCAAGAATCCAAGCATGCTCGAGTCCAGTTCTCAGCAACCAAGTAGAGCATGCTGAGTGCAACTCTCTTCCTAGTCGCCACTCCTCTAAGCCATGCCCGCACTTCCCGCCGACACCATAAACTGCGACTCCACCAAGCAATGCCAGTCCTTCCTGCAGACACCATTAGCTGGCACTCATTCTCTCTGGCTGACTGCGCAGGACTCCTATCCCGCTCCATCCTTCCACCAGGCTCTCCAACAACTCAGCAAGAAATATCACCAGCGGTGAGTGAACACCCTGAGCACACCTTTATAGGGAGTCACACCTGATCCATAATTATGTGAACATTAATCTAAACCTAAGGTGCGATACCACTAACCACCACCGGGGACAGTCAAAACACCTTTGAACTTAACCAAAGTAAAAAAAGTTCACTTTGTGCTTTTAATACCGCCAGATCCAACACTGGATCATGACAGATTCTAGGGGAAGATAAGGCAATAGGAGATCGGCTACCAATGAATCCAAAATTCATTTATAGAAAGGCAAAAAATATGGGGAACCTAGTAGCACCATCAGTACTTATACCAAACTTCAGAAAAACAACCCAACTTGGTCCCTTTGGGCATAAACCCGGGTTATTACCCAAGCCGCAGATGAAGGATTTGTAAAACATTAAAAATTGAAAAACAACTCACTATATCCAATGGTAATGAAACATTCAAAATCCATGATTTCATTACTTGCAATACACCAGGGGTTATCTATTCATAGGGTGCACAAAACGGCCACTGGGGATACGGGTTAATGAACACCTTAGAAATATAAATAAAAATTTTTTAGGACACCCTTTATCTCAACATTATTGTGAACATCATGATGCTCTATTGGGACGACAATCATGGGTCTCCAAGTTGTGTCCAGAAGTTGGAGAAAGGGGGACTATATCAAACAAATGTCCCGCATGGAGAGCCAATGGATTTTTAATTTGGACAGCCTCGCACCAAAGGGGTTAAATTGTGAGGTTGAGCTATTCGCATTTAATTGAGGGCTATGCTGAAAGGTATTTAAGGTGACCAATTCCTCCATTGGACCATCCCTGATGAAGGAAATCATGTTTTTTCCTAAACTAGTCGGAGAGGAATTGGTCCACATCATGAAGGTCCCGTTGGCTCACTGCACGCCGCAGCTACTCATCATGTACGCCACACGTCGGCACACCGTTGGAACATGGGGAACGTGGAGTGCCTGTCACCGGCCAGGACAGCACTCTGGAAGATTCGTGGCATTAAACCACATTCTACTGGCAGAATACCTTTTACTCTATACCAAGATTTGTAAGCGCTCATCGAAAATTGATCTATAGGAGTTCAGACATCCCCTCAGAAAACAACTCATGGTAATAACTATTCATTTGGAAATATCTAATTTATCTGTATAGGTTTCTAAAGTGTTATCAGACTAAGGGGTTCATTATTAAGCGCAAACTTTTTATTGAATTTTTAATCTATAATTTACTGACCACATTGGTGGTGTGTGTTCCTGTTTTGCAGCAAGTGATTCCCCCTTTTTTCCTATAGCTACTAGCGCCCCCTATAATTTATATAATTTTTATATATATATATATGTAGCTTTGTTTGTCGCCATAAAAAGAAGAGGGCCCAGACACATTTCTTGCACAGGGGCCCCAAGCTGTCAGTGTCCGCCCCTGGTGGGGGTAACATTATATTTTGGGGCTGTTCTTTGGCAGTTGGAACTGGGGCTTAAGGTGGAGCGAATTATGAACACTTCCAAATGTTAGTCAATTTTGTAATAAAACCTACAGCCCTCTGTTAAAAAAATGAAGATGAGGAGGAATTTCACCTCTCAGCAGGAGAACAACCAAACTAAAACATTATGGCTTTTCCAGAAGGTGAAAGTGCTGGAATGTCCCAACAAAGAGTCCAATTGAAATCTGAATCCAACTGAAAATCTGTGGGTGACCTGAAGGGGGCACTGTTACAAATTCAAATGTTCCTTCAGAAAAGTATTAGTTTAAGGGCATGAATATTTTTGTAATCATATTATTTTAGTTGTTTATTTTTCTGTTTTGCCCCCAAAAATGTCAGTTTATTTTTCAATTGAATTGTATAGATTAAGTGAAGCATAGAAGGTATAAGAAGTTCTGCAATTATTCTTGATCTGATTTTTTTTACATGACAAAAACCTAGCATTTTAACATGGGGGTGTAGACTATTTATATCCACAGTAACTACAAAACAACTTAGGTAACAGGTCCAATTTTAGGTCTCATATGAATTTTCTTTTTCTATTACACTTTATGTGTATTTAAAGTGTGATGATCGTATTTTTTTCCAAGCATTTTCTTTTTCTCTATAAACCTGTTTACATTTTTTTTAAACGTTATTATTTTTGTCCCTCTATGGGAATTGCAGACCCTCCATGACATCTGTAATACATTGCAATACATCAGTATTGTAATAAATCAAGCTTGTCAATGGTACAATGACACATCAGTACTGGGGACGAATTTTAAGTTATGTCGCTGGGATGCGAAAAGACTTACAGAGGAAGGAACTGGTCTATGAAAAATCAATCCAAAACAGTGCAAATTGTGTCAAATTGTGTAAGGACACAACAGAGTGAAAAGTATAATTATAACTTTCAGTTAACAATTTATTTAACCACTGTCGGTGTTTTCACATTGCGTTCTGTGTCCCTATCGGTGTATACATCAGATATCCCCTGCAAAATAGGGCTGTACATGGTAATGGTGATGGCAGAGCGAACGTGGGCTCTGGGGTGCATTTTTTCGGGAGTGCATGCCTACAGGAGGATGCAACCTACTACATCTGCGTGTCCGCCTCCTGTAGGTCTTCTACAGATGCATTATGTAATAGGGGCCCTTTCAGCTGGTAGTAGGCTTCCACAGACAGGCTTTAGGTTAGTCAATCTGTCAACCAGATCGCAGTGGTTGCTCTGGCCTTTATTCCTTAATCTCTGCTCTGTAGAGGGAGCAGAATTAGCACTGGAAACCCTGGGTTGGGGCCACAGAGTTGACTGCTGGCCGGTGTAGCAAGCTAGCAGCAAGAAGGGTTGTTACGTGAGATCAATACCAAAGGTCAAAATCAGAGGAAAACAGGATGAGGTCAGAACAAGGTAAATATAGTAAAAAATTGAGCAAATGGACTAAAGACAACCATAGTCATATTCACTGTAACTAACTAAATAGCAGCTAGTACAGTTGCCACTGAACGCAATAATAAATCAGTAAATAATGAGATAATTGTAGTGCCAGCAGAAAGTATGGTAAGTTTTCTCCTCAATGACAACATTGCAAAAAGAACCAATCTAAAATTAGGAAAGTAAGAGTTAACTGTCTTATTTTGCAGGAAAGATAGAAAACAGAAAAATAAATAGTAAAAACACTTTTTGGCTTCAAAGGTCTCGCGGGTCTGAATGTGAATCATGATTTTTCTTTAAAGCTTTTGCGAAGAAATATTTTTACTTTTTCCTACAGATAAAATCATTGCCACTATAGATAATATAAAGCAGAAATTTGCTAAAGTCTGAAAAAAAATATTCTCAACAAAAATATAATCTTTGCTCGTACAGCTGAACTAAGCTGCCAGGCTTCATGTGAAAGAAAAATACTGAGACTTCAATCCGTAAGTCATTTAACATTATCAGGAAGTTTTCAGCTGTCCAAGGACAGTGGGGGCAGCCGGGCACTGGAAAAACTATTAAAGATGACAATTTCTGCTGTACCTGAGGACAACAATGTGACATCACTAACAACTACCAAAATGCTATCAAATGACCGTCATGCCTTCAGCATTAACCCCTTAGTGACAGAGCCAATTTGGTACTTAATGACCAAGCCAATTTTTACAACTCTGACCTCTGTCACTTTATGAGGTTATAGCTCTGGAATGCTCCAAGGGATCCCACTGATTCTGAGACTGTTTTTTCTTGACATATCGTACTTCATGTTAGTAGTAAAATTTCTTCAATATAACTTGCGTCTATTTATGAAAAAAAATGAAATTTGGCAAAAAGTTTGAAAATTTTGCAAGAAAACAAACACAGTATCTACAGTCAAATATGGTGGAGGTTTAAAGATGTTTTGGGGTTGACTTGCTGTTTCTGGCATTAGGTCACTTGACTGTGTGCAAGGAATCATGAAAAATGAAGAATACCAAAGGATTTTGGGTTGCAATGTAATGCACAGTATCTCAGCAACCTGGGTTTGTGTCCTAGGTCATTGGTCTTCCAGCAGGATAATGACCCCAAACATTTCACGAAGCACCCAGAAATGGATGAAAACAAAGCGCTGGAGTGGCCAGCAATGAGTCCAGATCTAAATCCCACTGAAGAACTTTGGAGATATCTTAAAATTGCAAGTGGGAGAAGGCACCTTCAAATATGAGAGACCTGAAGCAAAAACGTGGTCCAAAATTCCAGTTAGAAGGTGGAAGAAGCTTGCTGATGGTTATAGGAAGAGATTGATTTCAGTTATTTTTTTCCAAATGGTGTGCAATCAAATACTAAGTTGAGGGTGCCAACAATTTTGTCCAGCCCATTTTGAGGTTTTGTTTGGAATTATGTCCAATTTGCCTTTTTTTCTCTATTTTGTTTGTGTTGTTCCAATACACATAAAGCAGATGTCTCAAACACGCGGCCCGCGGCCCGCATGCGGCCCCTGAGGCAGTCATCTGCGGCCCGCGGTGGACCACATGTCTCACCCCCTGTGGCAGGTAGAAGGGGGAAGGCACGCAGCCATCCAGGAGCGTCGCGATGGCTGTGTTTTCTGTGTGCACAGGACCTGTGATGAGGTCACATGAGGAGGAGGAGTCAGGGGGTCACATGATCAAGGGCCTCAGTGTATGCAGAAAGCTGCTGTCTTTGTCTGTACTGGTTGTCATGGTGCTGGGCAGTAGCGTAGCTAGCAGGGGGCAGAGGGGGCAGTAGCCCAGGGCCCCTTGCTCTGAGGGGGCCCACCCACACTCAGAGCTTCTGCCACTGTTAACTATGTCAGCGTGCGCAGCTCACTGATGTAGCTAAGCTGCACTGTAGTTGCAGGGATCCTATAGCTTTAAGCTTCCTCCAGCATACTGCAGACACGCCCCCACACTGTTCCCTGTGTGTCTGCAGGAGAGAGGTCACCACAGAGCACTAGCTTCTTCACCCGGACAGGAGCAGGACAAGATGGTGCTGTGAGTAAGATCTCAGGAGCCCTGAGGGGTCTGTGCAGTGAGGAGGGGGAAGGACGCTGCCCACCTCCTGACAAGTCCTGGATGGTTTATTTTCTTGTATCTGAGGCACAGTAGATTTATGGCAGCTACTTGAACTTTTATACAGCTCAGAAGGTGTCTCTGTCAATGGAACTCAGTTGCCATAAATCTCACTGTGCCTCAGAGCGACTGACATGAGTGGTCAGTATCATATATATGGTATATACGGTATATAAATGTAAAAATTTATAGTAGTAAAAAAATGAAGGCAGCGCACTATTGACAAAATTAAAAAATAGTGTTTTAAAAGCCCATTGGGGCTCAGCAACGTTTCGGTTCACTGAGAACCTTTTTCCAGGAGAACCAAAACTCTGTTTTTTTTCATTTTGTCTAAATGGTGTGCTACTTTCATTTTTGCTGCTATATTGAAGATTGGTAAATGCCTGGAATGTTTGGCAGCCGTATATTTCATATATCTCTACATATATATGTATATATACAGTATATATACACACATATATATATACACACACACACACACACCCTGTGACTTGGTCCTGTAGTCGGGGTGAGGGTCCTATCATCTCATATTGTAAATCCAGGGTGGCAAGCATAAAAACCCAATTACGGTATATAACTTTTTATTAAAAAAAATAATCCCCACAAAGTTGAGGATGAATATATATGATAAAGAGCCAAATAGAAGAAAATATAAACAGCCAGTATGTGCGTATAGCTGATCACATATAGACCACTGAACGTATACTCAGTCTGGACAAGACCCCCCCCAAGCACAGAAAAGGGAATAAAAGAGAAGACGTACCAGGGACACAGTTTCTTCTTTACATGAGTAATATTTTACTTCCCTCTCTTCTAATTCCCTCTTTCTTTCCAGTCCCCTTTTTGGGGTCTTGTCCAGACAAGAGTATTTCTTTTAGGGTCACCTGGATACATTCAGGGAGCTATACCCATATTCTGGCCTCTATACACACCCACTGGCTGTTTATATTTTCTTCTATTTAGTTGTTTGTCATATATATCAGGACTGTGCAGGTTGGAGCCCACAAACAGGGACCGACAGAGACCAGAATCAAAGGCGTGGGCGCTACAGTGGGGGTCATTATACAGTGTTAGAGCTAATTTGGGGGTCATTATCCAGCCGATGAGCTAATGCGAGAGTCAGTATACAGCATGAGAGCTAATGCAGGGGTCATTATACAGTATGGAAGCTAGTGTGTGGCCAGTATAGAGCGTGAGAGCTAATGCAGGGGTCATTTTACAGTGGATGAGCTAATGCAGGGGTCATTGTACAGCATGGGAGCAAATGTAGGGGTCATTATACAGAATTGGAGCTAATGTGGGGGCCATTATACAGTACAGTTAAAGGCTACTGTGGGGGGCTATCATACAGTATGGGGGCCTATATACAGTGTGGGAGCTACTGTGGGGGCCATCATACAGTATGGGGGCCTAAATACAGTGTGGGAGCTACTGTGAAGGCACAAGAGACATCCTGCTATGTAAAGGACACAATGGTGGCATTATTATGTGAGGCAGTTAGAGGATCCCTGCGCTTGTACCACACAGCAGGTGCAGTAGTAGGGACACATACGGCAGCAGCAGCAGCTCAGCATTGGGGTATCAGGTGCAGTAATAGGGACACATACGGCAGCAGCGGCTCAGCATTGGGGTATCAGGTGCAGTAATAGGGACACATACGGCACCGGCTCAGTATTGGGGTATCAGGTGCAGTAATAGGGACACATACGGCAGCAGCGGCTCAGCATTGGGGTATCAGGTGTAGTAATAGGGACACATACGGCAGCAGCTCAGCATTGGGGTATCAGGTGCAGTAATAGGGACACATACGGCAGCAGCGGGTCAGCATTGGGGTATCAGGTGCAGTAATAGGGACACATACGGCACCGGCTCAGTATTGGGGTATCAGGTGCAGTAATAGGGACACATACGGCAGCAGCGGCTCAGCATTGGGGTATCAGGTGTAGTAATAGGGACACATATGGCAGCAGCAGCTCAGCATTGGGGTATCAGGTGTAGTAATAGGGACACATACGGCAGCAGCAGCTCAGCATTGGGGTATCAGGTGCAGTAATAGGGACACATACGGCAGCAGCGGGTCAGCATTGGGGTATCAGGTGCAGTAATAGGGACACATACGGCAGCAGCGGGTCAGCATTGGGGTATCAGGTGCAGTAATAGGGACACATATGGCACCGGCTCAGTATTGGGGTATCAGGTGCAGTAATAGGGACACATACGGCAGCAGCGGCTCAGCATTGGGGTATCAGGTGCAGTAATAGGGACACATACGGCACCGGCTCAGTATTGGGGTATCAGGGGCAGTAATAGGGACACATACGGCAGCAGCGGCTCAGCATTGGGGTATCAGGTGCAGTAATAGGGACACATACGGCACCGGTTCAGTATTGGGGTATCAGGCGCAGTAATAGGGACACATACGGCAGCAGCGGCTCAGCATTGGGGTATCAGGTGCAGTAATAGGGACACATACGACAGCAGCAGCGGCTCAGCATTGGGGTATCAGGTGCAGTAATAGGGACACATATGGCAGCAGCGGCCCAGCATTGGGGTATCAGGTGCAGTAATAGGGACACATACGGCAGCAAAGGCTCAGCATTGGGGTATCAGGTGCAGTAATAGGGACAAATACGGCAGCAGAGGCTCAGTATTGGGGTATCAGGTGCAATAGTAGGGACACATACGGCAGCAGCGGCTCAGTATTGGGTGAGTAGTTTGTGCAGGTTGGAGATAGATGGGTACTAAGCTGAAAATGTGAGAAGTCGAATGTGTCTTTGTTGTAATCTCTGCAGACGAGTCCTGGCTGGAGAAGTAGACATTTCGGTCTGAGTAAGATGTAAAAGTGAACGATTATCAGAAAGAACGTGGCCTGTAAGTTATCGTATGTAACTGTATAGTTAACTCTTGTATATACTGCAGGACTGGTATCTACCACTATGAGGTCACCATATGGTGGTAATATCAGTATTGTTTTTTGTATAGAGATTTTTTTCCGTTACAGCGCGGTCATCTGCTGAGGTCCGCCTATACTCCCGACTAGAGTGTGCCAACCTGAGTTGTAATCAGGGTTACCGGTTAGGGGCCTACTCAAATTTCTTTGCCCCCCTAAGCTGAACCCCTAGCTACGCCTCTGGTGCTGGGTAAGTTTCTGTGTGGGGTCAGGAGGGGTTTACAGGGTGGATGTAGCAGAGCTGTGTGTGTGTGAGGTGTACAGAGAAGAGCCATGTGTGTACGAGGTGTACGGAGCGGAGCCGTGTGTGTACGAAGACCGAGGTGTATGGAGCGGAGTCGCGTGTGTACGAGGTGTATGGAGTGGAGCTGCGTGTGTACGAGGTGTACGGAGTGGAGCTGCGTGTGTACGAGGTGTACGGAGCGGAGCCCTGTGTGTTCGAGGTGTGAGGAGCCCTGTGTGTACGAGGTGTACGGAGCGGAGCCATGTGTGTACAAGGTGTACAGAGCGGAGCCGCGTGTGTACGAGGTGTACGGAGCGGAGCCGCATGTGTACGAGGTGTACAGAGCAGAGCCGCGTGTGTACGAGGTGTATGGAGCAGAGCCGTGTGTGTGCGAAGACCGAGGTGTACAGAGCGGAGCCGCGTGTGTACGAGGTGTGCTGAGCGGAGATGTGTGTGTATTTTGGCATGGGGTGGGCCCCATTTGAAAGTTCGCACCAGGGCCCATAACTTTGTAGTTACGTCACTGCTCACGCTAGAAGAGAGGAGGAGTGCGTCGCTCCGTAGTGGCTGTGGCCCTGTGTGATGACATCCCTCTTGCGCTGTGTAATGACAGAGAGCGGAGGCGTAACTTTCCCCCCATTGCTGGATTTTGCAGGTGACTGTGGCTGTGCGTGTACAGCGAGATGATAGTGCTGGCTCACATGCAGAGCCGACACTATCATCCGCTGAGGTAAGCTGTACATCGCAGCTGACAACCTATTTGAACGGCCACGATTGGTATTAGCACCTATCGCGTCCGTTTAACCCCTTAGATACCGCTATCAATTGTGACTGTATTAAATTTGAAAGGAATGCAGCCCGCCAGCTTAAATTTTTTTTTATGTGCGGCCCATTTACTTTGCCGAGTTTGAGACCCCTGACATAAAGGAAATAAACATATGTATATCAAAACATATGTGATTGCAATAATTTTCTGGGAGAAAGACTTCATTTTCTGGAACAATTTCAAGGGTGCCAAAACTGTCGGCCATAACTGTATATATCTGAGCTTGTCACATTGATGGAGAATAATTCGTCTAACATCTAAAGTGGATACTTTCCTAGAAACATTTGTTCATTGTCATCTTCTACTGGCTACTTCTAGCAGAATAATGTTCTAATGTCATTACTATGAACCATGCACCATGAACATGTCATTGAGATCTACAGCCTCTAATGGCCAACACAATCACCAGATCACAAGCCAAGAGATCATCTTTGAGATGCAGTGAAGGGAGACAATTACAGCTTCAATATACAAGAAATACACATCAACATGAGACTTTCTGTGGCTTAGTGTAAAAATGGTATACCTCCTAAAACAACGCATGCTGCAGTCATTTATTTTAGGGTCAGTAGAGTCTTTAGATCACTTCTGAGTAGAGTTGAGCGACTTTTGGTTTTTTAGGGTCGCGTTTCGTTTCGTGAAACCCGACTTTTCCAAAAGTCGGGTCGAGCAAGATCGTCCGATTATAGGGAAAAGTCGGGGTCGTCCCGAAACACGAAACCCAATGTAAGTCAATGGGGAATAAAAGTCGGCAGTGAGAGGAGGACAGGAAACACAGCTACAGTGCCCATTTGAATGCCAAAAGCATCAATTCTTCTTACTTAAGCTTGTCAACCTTAATTAACTTCATAATACAAGTTACGCACTGAAAAATGGGGGTTATTTGGCTAAATTTGTGGGGGGGGAGGGCTGGCTGCAGGTTTTCATGTGCCCTGGGCGAAAGAGCGCCCCTTTAAAACATACCACAACTCATCATGCTCCGATACGGCAGAGAAATAGCGGTATAGTACAATGAAAAATACCTCACTTTTTACATCTCATGACGAGGCCCATCTATTTCTCCATACAGAATCATTGGTCCCATATAATGTTTGAAACAGTATATGATGAGCTCCACATAATGCTACAGTATATGTTGGTCCCCATGGATGAAGCTCCACTGTCTTATGGGCCCAAATAATGCTCCAAACATAATGGGCCCCATTTCTAATGCTCTAGTGTATAATGGGCCCTGTAAATGCTGCTCCAGTGTCTGATGTCCACCTTTGGAATGTTCCAGTGTATGGTGGGCCCCATCTATCATTCTCCAGAGTATAGTGCTCCCCAAAAATTGCTGTCCCAACATTGAAAACAATCAAATAAGTCTCCTCGCTAGGGAATCCCTGTACTTGTCTGGACAGGTGCTGTAGCTTGCTTAACAGCTCGCCAGCCGTTCTCACGCCCAGTATGGATTGCACGTGATTGCACAAAGGTTAGAAAGGGTACCGTATCCCTGGATAACATGTATGGATAGCGTACACATTCAAAATATATGTCTATACAGCATGAGGCAGGCTCAGACGGTGTTAGGCCCAGTATGGATTGCACGTCATTGCACAAAGGTTAGAAAGGGTACCGTATCCCCGGATAACATGTATGGATAGCGTACACATTCAAAATATATGTCTATACAGCATGAGGCAGGCTCAGACGGTGTTAGGCCCAGTATGGATTGCACGTCATTGCACAAAGGTTAGAAGGGGTACCGTATCCCCGGATAACATGTATGGATAGCGTACACATTCAAAATATATGTCTATACAGCATGAGGCAGGCTCAGACGGTGTTAGGCCCAGTATGGATTGCACGTCATTGCACAAAGGTTAGAAAGGGTACCGTATCCCCGGATAACATGTATGGATAGCGTACACATTCAAAATATATGTCTATACAGCATGAGGCAGGCTCAGACGGTGTTAGGCCCAGTATGGATTGCACGTCATTGCACAAAGGTTAGAAGGGGTACCGTATCCCCGGATAACATGTATGGATAGCGTACACATTCAAAATATATGTCTATACAGCATGAGGCAGGCTCAGACGGTGTTAGGCCCAGTATGGATTGCACGTCATTGCACAAAGGTTAGAAGGGGTACCGTATCCCCGGATAACATGTATGGATAGCGTACACATTCAAAATATATGTCTATACAGCATGAGGCAGGCTCAGACGGTGTTAGGCCCAGTATGGATTGCACGTCATTGCACAAAGGTTAGAAAGGGTACCGTATCCCCGGATAACATGTATGGATAGCGTACACATTCAAAATATATGTCTATACAGCATGAGGCAGGCTCAGACGGTGTTAGGCCCAGTATGGATTGCACGTCATTGCACAAAGGTTAGAAAGGGTACCGTATCCCCGGATAACATGTATGGATAGCGTACACATTCAAAATATATGTCTCAGGAGGCAGGCTCAGACGGTGTCAGGCACAGTATGGATTTGACGGCCCAGATTACACAGCGGAGGAGCAGGGAGAGGTAAAGATTGCAAATGCTGGGGCCCTGGCCAAGCAAGGGGGGCCCACTCGTGGGCGTCGGTACTGGCACTGGGCCCCTCATAGTACAGCGGTGTGTCTGACGGCGGGTGTGCACCACCACCGTCAGAGACACTTGATTGCACTATGAGGGACCCTGTGCCAGTGCCCGTGCCCAAGAGTCGGCCTACCCACCTGTCCAGGGCAACGGCACTCGCACGGTGTCGTGCGGTAGGTGGTGACCCCGGCCATGTGGGGGGAGGCAGCACAGTTAGGGAGTTTTAGAAAGTGGCATATGTTGATGTTGGACATTCAGCTGATGCAAAAGGCGAAATAGGTGAAGTACCAGGAAGAGGTGGACCAAAGCAAGCCATTTTTCTGTCACCCTATGTGTCATCAGGGGAAGGTGGGACAAAATCCTTGGAAACCCATGCGTGGTTCATTTTAATGAAGGTTAGATCATCCACATTTTGGGTTGACAGACGGGTCCTTTTTTCTGTCAGGATTGATCCAGCTGCACTGAAGACTCTTTCCGATAGCACACTTGCAGCTGGGCAAGCGAGCTCCTGTAAGGCATATTGGGCCAATTCAGGCCAGGTGTCCAGTTTAGCGGCCCAATAGTCAAAGGGGAATGACCTGTGTGGGAGAACATCGATATGGGAGGAAAAGTAGTTTGTAACCATAGTTGACAACTGCTGTCTCCTGTCACTTTCCATCGATGCAGTATTACCAGTTGTGTGAGCGGTATTTGAAAAATCAGTCCACAACATTGTCATGAAACCCCTGTCTCCAACGCCACTTCTGCTGTGTGCACCACGAACACCTCTGCCAAGCTGCCCCCGGCCCGTACGGCTCTTGTGAGAACCATCACCGCTGCTGTGTGCTGGGAATGCCTCAAGCAACCGATTTACCAGAGTTGCTTGTTTATTAGCCAATATTAGGTCAAGGTTCTCCTGTGGCATGATGTTTTGTAATTTGCCTTTATAGCGTGGATCCAGGATGCTGGCCAACCAGTAGTCGTCATCGTTCATCATTTTGGCAATGCGGGGGTCCCTTTTTAGGATCCGCAAGGCATAATCTGACATGTGGGCCAATGTTCCCGGTGTCAATGATGCACTGCGAGTGTTGGGTGGAGGAGCACTTTCTGGCAAATCCACATCCCTCCAGTCACGCACAAACCCTGTACCAGACCTTGCCACGCCAACATTTTCACTTGCCCCACGAGATGCATCCTCCTCCCCTAAGTAATCATCCCCATCATCCTCCTCCTCCTCTTCTTCCTCCACCTCGTCCAGGAGAGGTCCCTGAGCAGACAATGGCTGAATGTCATCAAGGATTCCCTCCTCCTCTTCCTCCTCATCAACATTGGCTGCAGACGCCTGCTCCTTAAGGTGCGTCAAAGTTTGCATGAGCAGACGCATAAGTGGGATGCTCATGCTTAGGATGGCGTCGTCTGCGCTTACCAGCCGTGTGCATTCCTCAAAACACTGAAGGACTTTACAAAGGTCTTTCAGCTTCGACCACTGCACGCCTGTCAACTCCATGTCTGCTCTCAAAGTGCCTGGCCGTGTATCCTCCCACAAATGCATTATGGCCTGTCTCTGCTCGCACAGCCGCTCCACCATGTGCAGGGTGGAGTTCCACCTTGTTGCAATGTCGATAATGAGGCGGTGGTTGGGAAGGTGAAGCAATCGCTGCAGCTTCTGCATACGAACGGAATGTACAGGCGACCGGCGGATGTGCGCGCACAGTCTTCGCACCTTCTGGAGCAGGGCTGTTAACTCCGGATAATTTTTGAGGAAGCACTGCACCACCAGGTTCAAGGTGTGAGCCAAGCAAGGTATGTGGCTGAGTTTTGAAAGGGCTATGGCTGCCACAAAATTACGGCCATTATCACTAACTACCTTGCCTGCCTCAAGATGTACACTGCCCAGCCATGACTCAGTTTGTCGCTTCAAGTACTCGGCCAGCACCTCGGCGGTGTGTCTGTCGCCCAAACACATCATCTGCAACACAGCCTGCTGACGCTTTCCACTAGCTGCTCGATAGGGGGACACATCGTGTGCAACAGTGGCAGCTGCAGATGGAGTGCTCGTACGACTGCGCTCTGTGGACGAGCTTTCGCTTCTGGAGGAGGAGGAGGAGGAGGAGGGTCGAATGCCTACAGCCAACTGTTTCCTATACCGTGGGCTAGGCAGCACTGTCCCACCACCGATGTCCCCTGTGGACCCTGCATCCACCACATTAACCCAGTGCGCAGTGATGGACACGTAACGGCCCTGGCCATGCTGACTGGACCATGCATCAGTTGTGAGGTGCACCTTTCCGCTCACTGACTGCTTGAGTGCATGGACAATGCGGTCTTTCACATGATGGTGAAGGGCTGGGATGGCTTTGCGAGAGAAGAAGTGGCGACTGGGTAGGTCATAGCGTGGTACTGCATAGGCCATGAGTTCGCGGAAAGCTGTGCTTTACACCAACCGAAAGGGCATCATCTCAAACGAGATTAGTTTGGCAATGTGGGCGTTCAAACCCAGTGTACGCGGATGAGAGACTGAGTACTTTCTTGACCTACTCATAGTGTCTGGGAGGGTGAGCTGGACTTGAGAGCTGCATATGGTGGAAGTAGCGGTGGACAGGGCGGACTGAGAGAGGGTTGATGATGGTGATGGAGTTGGTGTTCTTTCTGATGGCCTAGAATCAGTCTTTCGTTGATATAACAGTGGGATTCCCTGACTGCTGTGGCCTTGCAACGACACCTCAACATTTGCTGCTGTGCTAACCGGTGGGCTTACAGTGGGGGAAACAATGTAGCGTTGCTGACTACCTTCGTTGTGATCAGTTGCACATGTGGCACTTGAGGTTTGGTGTTGTGTCCACGCTTGCAAGTGCATGCTGGTTAAATGTCTAAGCATGCAACTGGTATTCAAATTTTTCAGATTTTTCCCTCGGCTAAAGGTCTTTGCGCACTTCTTACAGATAACCTTGGCCTGATCATGAGGATTTTGTTCAAAAAAGTGCCACACTGCACTCTTCCTACTTTGGCAGACATTTTGCGGCCTAGCACGCTGTGATCTTTTGACCCTCTGGACAAGCTGTCCAGCAACTCTTTTGATGTTTGGAACCTGTCTTTGGAGTGCTCCGGGCCTGCCAGATAACAGCTGTTGCGATGTCGATGTCTGCTGTGGATGCTCCTCATCTGAGCTATTGGAAGCAGCACCCTCTTCCCCCAATGGATGCCAATCTGGGTCAACAACTGGGTCATCCATCACCTCCTCTTCTATGTCATGTGCACCTTCCTCTGTGTCACCGTGTATGGTGGTATAGTGTGCGGGAAGGGGCACCTGAGTCTCATCAGGGTCAGAATCTGGCTCTGTACACTGCGAGGACAATGTAGTGCTCTGAGTGAATGTACCAGCAGAATCATCCATCAGCGGCTGTGCATCAGTGCACTCCATGTCAGATTCATCTTGGCCTGGGTAATTCACCATTTCACTTGATAATCCAGGCATGGTATGTGAAAACAGCTCCATGGAGTAATCAGTAGTATGGCCTGCGTCATTCTTCAATCTTGGTTGGGGTGAAGGACACAAGGAAAGGTGTGGTTCATGAACATGAGCCTCCAATGACGACTCAGTGCTTTTACTTTTTACAACTGAAGAAGAGGAGGCGATAGAGCTGGAGGCTGAGTCAGCAATGTAAGACAAAACTTTTTCCTGATGCTCTGCCTTTAAAAGCGGTTTGCCAACTCCTAGAAAACTAAGCGTTCGAGGCCTTATGTAGCCAGACGATGACGCAGGGTCAGCACCTCCTGCATTCGGTCCTATTTTGCTCTTGCCACTACCATCAGATCCACCACCAACACCATCATTACCAGCTGCCAACCCCCGCCCAATTCCACGGCCTCTTCCACCAGCCTTCCTCATTTTTGGTAGAAATGTAGACAAAATCCAACAAACTATATAGTAATGTAAAACAAGGTACAAGGTGTCTATAGGACAGGGGAGTTTTAGAATTTCTGCACACACTTGTGGACAGTGGACACTTGTGGATTGTGTGAGGCCCACTGATATCTGAGCGCTATGTGACACGCTCGATGGCACAGCTGCCTGTGACCAAAGTGACGAGAGGATAATGGAGATTTTGAATCTCTGTGTACACTTTTGGACACTGGACACTTGTGGATTGTGTGAGGCCCACTGATATCTGAGCGCTATGTGACACGCTCGATGGCACAGCTGCCTGTGACCAAAGTGACGAGAGGATAATGGAGATTTTGAATCTCTGCGTACACTTTTGGACACTGGACACTTGTGGATGGTGTGAGGCCCACTGATATCTGAGCGCTATGTGACACGCTCGATGGCACAGCTGCCTGTGACCAAAGTGACGAGAGGATAATGGAGATTTTGAATCTCTGCGTACACTTTTGGACACTGGACACTTGTGGATGGTGTGAGGCCCACTGATATCTGAGCGCTATGTGACACGCTCGATGGCACAGCTGCCTGTGACCAAAGTGACGAGAGGATAATGGAGATTTTGAATCTCTGCGTACACTTTTGGACACTGGACACTTGTGGATGGTGTGAGGCCCACTGATATCTGAGCGCTATGTGACACGCTCGATGGCACAGCTGCCTGTGACCAAAGTGACGAGAGGATAATGGAGATTTTGAATCTCTGCGTACACTTTTGGACACTGGACACTTGTGGATGGTGTGAGGCCCACTGATATCTGAGCGCTATGTGACACGCTCGATGGCACAGCTGCCTGTGACCAAAGTGACGAGAGGATAATGGAGATTTTGAATCTCTGCGTACACTTTTGGACACTGGACACTTGTGGATGGTGTGAGGCCCACTGATATCTGAGCGCTATGTGACACGCTCGATGGCACAGCTGCCTGTGACCAAAGTGACGAGAGGATAATGGAGATTTTGAATCTCTGCGTACACTTTTGGACACTGGACACTTGTGGATTGTGTGAGGCCCACTGATATCTGAGCGCTATGTGACACGCTCGATGGCACAGCTGCCTGTGACCAAAGTGACGAGAGGATAATGGAGATTTTGAATCTCTGCGTACACTTTTGGACACTGGACACTTGTGGATTGTGTGAGGCCCACTGATATCTGAGCGCTATGTGACACGCTCGATGGCACAGCTGCCTGTGTCCAAAGTGACGAGAGGATAATGGAGATTTTGAATCTCTGCGTACACTTTTGGACACTGGACACTTGTGGATGGTGTGAGGCCCACTGATATCTGAGCGCTATGTGACACGCTCGATGGCACAGCTGCCTGTGACCAAAGTGACGAGAGGATAATGGAGATTTTGAATCTCTGCGTACACTTTTGGACACTGGACACTTGTGGATGGTGTGAGGCCCACTGATATCTGAGCGCTATGTGACACGCTCGATGGCACAGCTGCCTGTGACCAAAGTGACGAGAGGATAATGGAGATTTTGAATCTCTGCGTACACTTTTGGACACTGGACACTTGTGGATGGTGTGAGGCCCACTGATATCTGAGCGCTATGTGACACGCTCGATGGCACAGCTGCCTGTGACCAAAGTGACGAGAGGATAATGGAGATTTTGAATCTCTGCGTACACTTTTGGACACTGGACACTTGTGGATGGTGTGAGGCCCACTGATATCTGAGCGCTATGTGACACGCTCGATGGCACAGCTGCCTGTGACCAAAGTGACGAGAGGATAAGGGAGATTGGATTGCTTTTAAAAAAGCAGTTTGCGGAGCAGTGGGTAAACAGCAATGCCAGCGTGTCAGGAAGCCTTAAAAGGCAGCCCAACAACCAACACCACTGATACACCACAATATAGCCTCCCCTTGCACTGCACACACAGTGACTTGTGTGTTGTGCAGGCCAAATCGCTAGCAGCAGAAGCAGTTTTTTTGTCTTCTTCCCTGCCTAACGCTCTCCCTACAGAATCAGCAGCAACCTCTCCCTATACTAACATCGGCAGAAGTAAGATGGCGGTCGGCGTGCACGCCCTTTTATACCCCCTGTGACGCCCACCAAAGCAAGCCAATCACTTGCATGCCCTTCTGAAAGATGGTGGTGACCCGTGCCTATGTCATCACGTTGCCCACAGTGTCCGTGGATCCTGATTGGCTGAAAAAGAGCGCAAAACAAACTTTTGAAACGCGACTTTGGCGCGTAAGTCGCCGACCTCGTGGCCGACCTCATCCTAGGGTCAGGTTTCGTTTCATGAAACCCGACTTTGCCAAAAGTCGGCGACTTTTGAATTTTTTCGACCCGTTTCGCTCAACTCTACTTCTGAGATCTTATGTGGACCATCAGTATATATAGTCCTGTCTCTAATCTTCCCTTCATTTCTAAACTGCGGGAACGCCTGGTCCCCTCCCGCCTGATCCGCTATCTCTCTGATAACTCTCTTCTCGACTCTCTCCAATCCGTTTCCGCTCCTTATGTGGTAGGGGGGCCGGGCTTAGGGGGTGGACGGCTGCTTACCAGCCGAGGCAAAGATGAGACGGAGACAGATTCCACTTGTAACAGTTCTGGATTTTATTTGTCGTCCTCCTGACGACCACAACCATGCACCGCAGCTTCTTTACAGCACTCTATCTCCAGGCCCAGGTACCTGCACCTTTGCTCCAGTCGAAGTAACGTCCCTCGCGGATCTTTCACTGGGGCTGTCCTAGACCAATCTACCGCCAGCGCTTCACCTGCCTGAGGTCGTCGTCCAATCGGTACCCCCGGGGCCTCGTCTGTCCTGCGGTCCGTCGGGTCAGGACCACCCCCCTGACTGTCTCTTCTCCGTCAGTCCCCTGGTTGAGCTCTTCTACTGTTTCCGGTCTTCTGACTAGACCAGTCTGGAGCCCCAACCAGTTCTATTTATCCCCTCTCTCACTGGGGAATTCCCCTCCTGGTTTCCTATCTCCCCGCCCCCCATGACTAATCGCTTCTTGAGCCATAAGCTGATGTTCAGTCCTCAACTACTCTCTCCTGCCATCTTGTAGTCATTTCTCGGTACTACACCCTCCTATCTACCCTTCCCAGCTGTCACTTCTATCCTGTCAATCTCCGTCTTAGTGCACAAACCGTCCCCTCCTACTACTAGTCACGTCTGTCCGTCAAGTCACCTTCCCCACACTTACACTCTACTGAAACTGACCTCACTAAAGTCTCTAATGATCTATTAAGAGCTAAATCTAATGGTCTCTATTCCATGCTAATTCTCCTGGATCTCTCTGCAGCATTCGACACTGTGGATCATCAGCTCCTCCTCACTGTGCTCCGCTCCATCGGCATCAAGGACACCGTTCTTTCCTGGTTTCCCTCCTATCTCTCTGACCGCTCCTTTACTGTATCTTTTGCTGGTTCCTCCTCCTCTCATCTTTCCCTTACTGTTGGGGTTCCTCAAGGATCAGTCCTAGGCCCCCTCCTCTTCTCTTTGTACACTGCCCCTACTAGTCAAACAATTAGTAGATTTGGTTTCCAGTACCATCTCTATGCTGATGACACCCAATTATACACTTCTTCTCCTGACATCATGCCTGCCTTTTTAGAAAACACCAGCGATTGTCTAAACGCTGTGTCTAACATCATGTCCTCACTATATCTGAAACTGAACCTGTCAAAGACTGAACGCTTTGTGTTTCCTCCCGCTACTAATGCACCTATGCCCGACTTTTCCGTGTGTGGTTCCACTATTACTCCCCAGCAACATGCCCGCTGTCTTGGGGTCATACTTGACTCCGAGCTTTCCTTTCCTTTTGGTTTTTTAGGGTCGCGTTTCGTTTCGTGAAACCCGACTTTTCCAAAAGTCGGGTCGAGCAAGATCGACCGATTATAGGGAAAAGTCGGGGTCGTCCCGAAACACAAAACCCAATGTAAGTCAGTGGGGAATAAAAGTCGGCAGTGAGAGGAGGACAGGAAACACAGCTACAGTGCCCATTTGAATGCCAAAAGCATCAATTCTTCTTACTTAAGCTTGTCAACCTTAATTAACTTCATAATACAAGTTACGCACTGAAAAATGGGGGTTATTTGGCTAAATTTGTGGGGGGGGGAGGGCTGGCTGCAGGTTTTCATGTGCCCTGGGCGAAAGAGCGCCCCTTTAACACATACCACAACTCATCATGCTCCGATACGGCAGAGAAATAGCGGTATAGTACAATGAAAAATACCTCACTTTTTACATCTCATGACGAGGCCCATCTATTTCTCCATACAGAATCATTGGTCCCATATAATGTTTGAAACAGTATATGATGAGCTCCACATAATGCTACAGTATATGTTGGTCCCCATGGATGAAGCTCCACTGTCTTATGGGCCCAAATAATGCTCCAAACATAATGGGCCCCATTTCTAATGCTCTAGTGTATAATGGGCCCTGTAAATGCTGCTCCAGTGTCTGATGTCCACCTTTGGAATGTTCCAGTGTATGGTGGGCCCCATCTATCATTCTCCAGAGTATAGTGCTCCCCAAAAATTGCTGTCCCAACATTGAAAACAATCAAATAAGTCTCCTCGCTAGGGAATCCCTGTACTTGTCTGGACAGGTGCTGTAGCTTGCTTAACAGCTCGCCAGCCGTTCTCACGCCCAGTATGGATTGCACGTCATTGCACAAAGGTTAGAAAGGGTACCGTATCCCCGGATAACATGTATGGATAGCGTACACATTCAAAATATATGTCTATACAGCATGAGGCAGGCTCAGACGGTGTTAGGCCCAGTATGGATTGCACGTCATTGCACAAAGGTTAGAAAGGGTACCGTATCCCCGGATAACATGTATGGATAGCGTACACATTCAAAATATATGTCTATACAGCATGAGGCAGGTTCAGACGGTGTTAGGCCCAGTATGGATTGCACGTCATTGCACAAAGGTTAGAAGGGGTACCGTATCCCCGGATAACATGTATGGATAGCGTACACATTCAAAATATATGTCTATACAGCATGAGGCAGGCTCAGACGGTGTTAGGCCCAGTATGGATTGCACGTCATTGCACAAAGGTTAGAAAGGGTACCGTATCCCCGGATAACATGTATGGATAGCGTACACATTCAAAATATATGTCTATACAGCATGAGGCAGGCTCAGACGGTGTTAGGCCCAGTATGGATTGCACGTCATTGCACAAAGGTTAGAAAGGGTACCGTATCCCCGGATAACATGTATGGATAGCGTACACATTCAAAATATATGTCTATACAGCATGAGGCAGGCTCAGACGGTGTTAGGCCCAGTATGGATTGCACGTCATTGCACAAAGGTTAGAAAGGGTACCGTATCCCCGGATAACATGTATGGATAGCGTACACATTCAAAATATATGTCTATACAGCATGAGGCAGGCTCAGACGGTGTTAGGCCCAGTATGGATTGCACGTCATTGCACAAAGGTTAGAAAGGGTACCGTATCCCCGGATAACATGTATGGATAGCGTACACATTCAAAATATATGTCTATACAGCATGAGGCAGGCTCAGACGGTGTTAGGCCCAGTATGGATTGCACGTCATTGCACAAAGGTTAGAAAGGGTACCGTATCCCCGGATAACATGTATGGATAGCGTACACATTCAAAATATATGTCTCAGGAGGCAGGCTCAGACGGTGTCAGGCACAGTATGGATTTGACGGCCCAGATTACACAGCGGAGGAGCAGGGAGAGGTAAAGATTGCAAATGCTGGGGCCCTGGCCAAGCAAGGGGGGCCCACTCGTGGGCGTCGGTACTGGCACTGGGCCCCTCATAGTACAGCGGTGTGTCTGACGGCGGGTGTGCACCACCACCGTCAGAGACACTTGATTGCACTATGAGGGACCCTGTGCCAGTGCCCGTGCCCAAGAGTCGGCCTACCCACCTGTCCAGGGCAACGGCACTCGCACGGTGTCGTGCGGTAGGTGGTGACCCCGGCCATGTGGGGGGAGGCAGCACAGTTAGGGAGTTTTAGAAAGTGGCATATGTTGATGTTGGACATTCAGCTGATGCAAAAGGCGAAATAGGTGAAGTACCAGGAAGAGGTGGACCAAAGCAAGCCATTTTTCTGTCACCCTATGTGTCATCAGGGGAAGGTGGGACAAAATCCTTGGAAACCCATGCGTGGTTCATTTTAATGAAGGTTAGATCATCCACATTTTGGGTTGACAGACGGGTCCTTTTTTCTGTCAGGATTGATCCAGCTGCACTGAAGACTCTTTCCGATAGCACACTTGCAGCTGGGCAAGCGAGCTCCTGTAAGGCATATTGGGCCAATTCAGGCCAGGTGTCCAGTTTAGCGGCCCAATAGTCAAAGGGGAATGACCTGTGTGGGAGAACATCGATATGGGAGGAAAAGTAGTTTGTAACCATAGTTGACAACTGCTGTCTCCTGTCACTTTCCATCGATGCAGTATTACCAGTTGTGTGAGCGGTATTTGAAAAATCAGTCCACAACATTGTCATGAAACCCCTGTCTCCAACGCCACTTCTGCTGTGTGCACCACGAACACCTCTGCCAAGCTGCCCCCGGCCCGTACGGCTCTTGTGAGAACCATCACCGCTGCTGTGTGCTGGGAATGCCTCAAGCAACCGATTTACCAGAGTTGCTTGTTTATTAGCCAATATTAGGTCAAGGTTCTCCTGTGGCATGATGTTTTGTAATTTGCCTTTATAGCGTGGATCCAGGATGCTGGCCAACCAGTAGTCGTCATCGTTCATCATTTTGGCAATGCGGGGGTCCCTTTTTAGGATCCGCAAGGCATAATCTGACATGTGGGCCAATGTTCCCGGTGTCAATGATGCACTGCGAGTGTTGGGTGGAGGAGCACTTTCTGGCAAATCCACATCCCTCCAGTCACGCACAAACCCTGTACCAGACCTTGCCACGCCAACATTTTCACTTGCCCCACGAGATGCATCCTCCTCCCCTAAGTAATCATCCCCATCATCCTCCTCCTCCTCTTCTTCCTCCACCTCGTCCAGGAGAGGTCCCTGAGCAGACAATGGCTGAATGTCATCAAGGATTCCCTCCTCCTCTTCCTCCTCATCAACATTGGCTGCAGACGCCTGCTCCTTAAGGTGCGTCAAAGTTTGCATGAGCAGACGCATAAGTGGGATGCTCATGCTTAGGATGGCGTCGTCTGCGCTTACCAGCCGTGTGCATTCCTCAAAACACTGAAGGACTTTACAAAGGTCTTTCAGCTTCGACCACTGCACGCCTGTCAACTCCATGTCTGCTCTCAAAGTGCCTGGCCGTGTATCCTCCCACAAATGCATTATGGCCTGCCTCTGCTCGCACAGCCGCTCCACCATGTGCAGGGTGGAGTTCCACCTTGTTGCAATGTCGATAATGAGGCGGTGGTTGGGAAGGTGGAGCAATCGCTGCAGCTTCTGCATACGAACGGAGTGTACAGGCGACCGGCGGATGTGCGCGCACAGTCTTCGCACCTTCTGGAGCAGGGCTGTTAACTCCGGATAATTTTTGAGGAAGCACTGCACCACCAGGTTCAAGGTGTGAGCCAAGCAAGGTATGTGGCTGAGTTTTGAAAGGGCTATGGCTGCCACAAAATTACGGCCATTATCACTAACTACCTTGCCTGCCTCAAGATGTACACTGCCCAGCCATGACTCAGTTTGTCGCTTCAAGTACTCGGCCAGCACCTCGGCGGTGTGTCTGTCGCCCAAACACATCATCTGCAACACAGCCTGCTGACGCTTTCCACTAGCTGCTCGATAGGGGGACACATCATGTGCAACAGTGGCAGCTGCAGATAGAGTGCTCGTACGACTGCGCTCTGTGGACGAGCTTTCGCTTCTGGAGGAGGAGGAGGAGGAGGAGGGTCGAACGCCTACAGCCAACTGTTTCCTATACCGTGGGCTAGGCAGCACTGTCCCACCACCGATGTCCCCTGTGGACCCTGCATCCACCACATTAACCCAGTGCGCAGTGATGGACACGTAACGGCCCTGGCCATGCCGACTGGACCATGCATCAGTTGTGAGGTGCACCTTTCCGCTCACTGACTGCTTGAGTGCATGGACAATGCGGTCTTTCACATGATGGTGGAGGGCTGGGATGGCTTTGCGAGAGAAGAAGTGGCGACTGGGTAGGTCATAGCGTGGTACTGCATAGGCCATGAGTTCGCGGAAAGCTGTGCTTTACACCAACCGAAAGGGCATCATCTCAAACGAGATTAGTTTGGCAATGTGGGCGTTCAAACCCAGTGTACGCGGATGAGAGACTGAGTACTTTCTTGACCTACTCATAGTGTCTGGGAGGGTGAGCTGGACTTGAGAGCTGCATATGGTGGAAGTAGCGGTGGACAGGGTGGACTGAGAGAGGGTTGATGATGGTGATGGAGTTGGTGTTCTTTCCGATGGCCTAGAATCAGTCTTTCGTTGATATAACAGTGGGATTCCCTGACTGCTGTGGCCTTGCAACGACACCTCAACATTTGCTGCTGTGCTAACCGGTGGGCTTACAGTGGGGGAAACAATGTAGCGTTGCTGACTACCTTCGTTGTGATCAGTTGCACATGTGGCACTTGAGGTTTGGTGTTGTGTCCACGCTTGCAAGTGCATGCTGGTTAAATGTCTAAGCATGCAACTGGTATTCAAATTTTTCAGATTTTTCCCTCGGCTAAAGGTCTTTGCGCACTTCTTACAGATAACCTTGGCCTGATCATGAGGATTTTGTTCAAAAAAGTGCCACACTGCACTCTTCCTACTTTGGCAGACATTTTGCGGCCTAGCACGCTGTGATCTTTTGACCCTCTGGACAAGCTGTCCAGCAACTCTTTTGATGTTTGGAACCTGTCTTTGGAGTGCTCCAGGCCTGCCAGATAACAGCTGTTGCGATGTCGATGTCTGCTGTGGATGCTCCTCATCTGAGCTATTGGAAGCAGCACCCTCTTCCCCCAATGGATGCCAATCTGGGTCAACAACTGGGTCATCCATCACCTCCTCTTCTATGTCATGTGCACCTTCCTCTGTGTCACCGTGTATGGTGGTATAGTGTGCGGGAAGGGGCACCTGAGTCTCATCAGGGTCAGAATCTGGCTCTGTACACTGCGAGGACAATGTAGTGCTCTGAGTGAATGTACCAGCAGAATCATCCATCAGCGGCTGTGCATCAGTGCACTCCATGTCAGATTCATCTTGGCCTGGGTAATTCACCATTTCACTTGATAATCCAGGCATGGTATGTGAAAACAGCTCCATGGAGTAATCAGTAGTATGGCCTGCGTCATCCTTCAATCTTGGTTGGGGTGAAGGACACAAGGAAAGGTGTGGTTCATGAACATGAGCCTCCAATGACGACTCAGTGCTTTTACTTTTTACAACTGAAGAAGAGGAGGCGATAGAGCTGGAGGCTGAGTCAGCAATGTAAGACAAAACTTTTTCCTGATGCTCTGCCTTTAAAAGCGGTTTGCCAACTCCTAGAAAACTAAGCGTTCGAGGCCTTATGTAGCCAGACGATGACGCAGGGTCAGCACCTCCTGCATTCGGTCCTATTTTGCTCTTGCCACTACCATCAGATCCACCACCAACACCATCATTACCAGCTGCCAACCCCCGCCCAATTCCACGGCCTCTTCCACCAGCCTTCCTCATTTTTGGTAGAAATGTAGACAAAATCCAACAAACTATATAGTAATGTAAAACAAGGTACAAGGTGTCTATAGGACAGGGGAGTTTTAGAATTTCTGCACACACTTGTGGACAGTGGACACTTGTGGATTGTGTGAGGCCCACTGATATCTGAGCGCTATGTGACACGCTCGATGGCACAGCTGCCTGTGACCAAAGTGACGAGAGGATAATGGAGATTTTGAATCTCTGCGTAAACTTTTGGACACTGGACACTTGTGGATTGTGTGAGGCCCACTGATATCTGAGCGCTATGTGACACGCTCGATGGCACAGCTGCCTGTGACCAAAGTGACGAGAGGATAATGGAGATTTTGAATCTCTGCGTACACTTTTGGACACTGGACACTTGTGGATGGTGTGAGGCCCACTGATATCTGAGCGCTATGTGACACGCTCGATGGCACAGCTGCCTGTGACCAAAGTGACGAGAGGATAATGGAGATTTTGAATCTCTGCGTACACTTTTGGACACTGGACACTTGTGGATGGTGTGAGGCCCACTGATATCTGAGCGCTATGTGACACGCTCGATGGCACAGCTGCCTGTGACCAAAGTGACGAGAGGATAATGGAGATTTTGAATCTCTGCGTACACTTTTGGACACTGGACACTTGTGGATTGTGTGAGGCCCACTGATATCTGAGCGCTATGTGACACGCTCGATGGCACAGCTGCCTGTGACCAAAGTGACGAGAGGATAATGGAGATTTTGAATCTCTGCGTACACTTTTGGACACTGGACACTTGTGGATTGTGTGAGGCCCACTGATATCTGAGCGCTATGTGACACGCTCGATGGCACAGCTGCCTGTGACCAAAGTGACGAGAGGATAATGGAGATTTTGAATCTCTGCGTACACTGTTGGACACTGGACACTTGTGGATGGTGTGAGGCCCACTGATATCTGAGCGCTATGTGACACGCTCGATGGCACAGCTGCCTGTGACCAAAGTGACGAGAGGATAATGGAGATTTTGAATCTCTGCGTACACTTTTGGACACTGGACACTTGTGGATGGTGTGAGGCCCACTGATATCTGAGCGCTATGTGACACGCTCGATGGCACAGCTGCCTGTGACCAAAGTGACGAGAGGATAATGGAGATTTTGAATCTCTGCGTACACTTTTGGACACTGGACACTTGTGGATGGTGTGAGGCCCACTGATATCTGAGCGCTATGTGACACGCTCGATGGCACAGCTGCCTGTGACCAAAGTGACGAGAGGATAATGGAGATTTTGAATCTCTGCGTACACTTTTGGACACTGGACACTTGTGGATGGTGTGAGGCCCACTGATATCTGAGCGCTATGTGACACGCTCGATGGCACAGCTGCCTGTGACCAAAGTGACGAGAGGATAATGGAGATTTTGAATCTCTGCGTACACTTTTGGACACTGGACACTTGTGGATTGTGTGAGGCCCACTGATATCTGAGCGCTATGTGACACGCTCGATGGCACAGCTGCCTGTGACCAAAGTGACGAGAGGATAATGGAGATTTTGAATCTCTGCGTACACTTTTGGACACTGGACACTTGTGGATGGTGTGAGGCCCACTGATATCTGAGCGCTATGTGACACGCTCGATGGCACAGCTGCCTGTGACCAAAGTGACGAGAGGATAATGGAGATTTTGAATCTCTGTGTACACTTTTGGACACTGGACACTTGTGGATTGTGTGAGGCCCACTGATATCTGAGCGCTATGTGACACGCTCGATGGCACAGCTGCCTGTGTCCAAAGTGACGAGAGGATAATGGAGATTTTGAATCTCTGCATACACTTTTGGACACTGGACACTTGTGGATGGTGTGAGGCCCACTGATATCTGAGCGCTATGTGACACGCTCGATGGCACAGCTGCCTGTGACCAAAGTGACGAGAGGATAATGGAGATTTTGAATCTCTGCGTACACTTTTGGACACTGGACACTTGTGGATGGTGTGAGGCCCACTGATATCTGAGCGCTATGTGACACGCTCGATGGCACAGCTGCCTGTGACCAAAGTGACGAGAGGATA
The DNA here is from genome assembly GCF_039654945.1 of Dendrobates tinctorius. Lineage (NCBI taxonomy): Eukaryota > Metazoa > Chordata > Amphibia > Anura > Dendrobatidae > Dendrobates > Dendrobates tinctorius. The sequence goes on along the minus strand of NW_027361743.1, from coordinate 33,026,201 downwards.
ATGGAGATTTTGAATCTCTGCGTACACTTTTGGACACTGGACACTTGTGGATAGTGTGAGGCCCACTGATATCTGAGCGCTATGTGACACGCTCGATGGCACAGCTGCCTGTGACCAAAGTGACGAGAGGATAATGGAGATTTTGAATCTCTGCGTACACTTTTGGACACTGGACACTTGTGGATGGTGTGAGGCCCACTGATATCTGAGCGCTATGTGACACGCTCGATGGCACAGCTGCCTGTGACCAAAGTGACGAGAGGATAAGGGAGATTGGATTGCTTTTAAAAAAGCAGTTTGCGGAGCAGTGGGTAAACAGCAATGCCAGCGTGTCAGGAAGCCTTAAAAGGCAGCCCAACAACCAACACCACTGATACACCACAATATAGCCTCCCCTTGCACTGCACACACAGTGACTTGTGTGTTGTGCAGGCCAAATCGCTAGCAGCAGAAGCAGTTTTTTTGTCTTCTTCCCTGCCTAACGCTCTCCCTACAGAATCAGCAGCAACCTCTCCCTATACTAAGATCGGCAGAAGTAAGATGGCGGTCGGCGTGCACGCCCTTTTATACCCCCTGTGACGCCCACCAAAGCAAGCCAATCACTTGCATGCCCTTCTGAAAGATGGTGGTGACCCGTGCCTATGTCATCACGTTGCCCACAGTGTCCGTGGATCCTGATTGGCTGAAAAAGAGCGCAAAACAAACTTTTGAAACGCGACTTTGGCGCGTAAGTCGCCGACCTCGTGGCCGACCTCATCCTAGGGTCGGGTTTCGTTTCATGAAACCCGACTTTGCCAAAAGTCGGCGACTTTTGAATTTTTTCGACCCGTTTCGCTCAACTCTACTTCTGAGATCTTATGTGGACCATCAGTATATATAGTCCTGTCTCTAATCTTCCCTTCATTTCTAAACTGCGGGAACGCCTGGTCCCCTCCCGCCTGATCCGCTATCTCTCTGATAACTCTCTTCTCGACTCTCTCCAATCCGTTTCCGCTCCTTATGTGGTAGGGGGGCCGGGCTTAGGGGGTGGACCGCTGCTTACCAGCCGAGGCAAAGATGAGACGGAGACAGATTCCACTTGTAACAGTTCTGGATTTTATTTGTCGTCCTCCTGACGACCACAACCATGCACCGCAGCTTCTTTACAGCACTCTATCTCCAGGCCCAGGTACCTGCACCTTTGCTCCAGTCGAAGTAACGTCCCTCGCGGATCTTTCACTGGGGCTGTCCTAGACCAATCTACCGCCAGCGCTTCACCTGCCTGAGGTCATCGTCCAATCGGTACCCCCGGGGCCTCGTCTGTCCTGCGGTCCGTCGGGTCAGGACCACCCCCCTGACTGTCTCTTCTCCGTCAGTCCCCTGGTTGAGCTCTTCTACTGTTTCCGGTCTTCTGACTAGACCAGTCTGGAACCCCAACCAGTTCTATTTATCCCCTCTCTCACTGGGGAATTCCCCTCCTGGTTTCCTATCTCCCCGCCCCCCATGACTAATCGCTTCTTGAGCCATAAGCTGATGTTCAGTCCTCAACTACTCTCTCCTGCCATCTTGTAGTCATTTCTCGGTACTACACCCTCCTATCTACCCTTCCCAGCTGTCACCCTTCTATCCTGTCAATCTCCGTCTTAGTGCACAAACCGTCCCCTCCTACTACTAGTCACGTCTGTCCGTCAAGTCACCTTCCCCACACTTACACTCTACTGAAACTGACCTCACTAAAGTCTCTAATGATCTATTAAGAGCTAAATCTAATGGTCTCTATTCCATGCTAATTCTCCTGGATCTCTCTGCAGCATTCGACACTGTGGATCATCAGCTCCTCCTCACTGTGCTCCGCTCCATCGGCATCAAGGACACCGTTCTCTCCTGGTTTCCCTCCTATCTCTCTGACCGCTCCTTTACTGTATCTTTTGCTGGTTCCTCCTCCTCTCATCTTTCCCTTACTGTTGGGGTTCCTCAAGGATCAGTCCTAGGCCCCCTCCTCTTCTCTTTGTACACTGCCCCTACTAGTCAAACAATTAGTAGATTTGGTTTCCAGTACCATCTCTATGCTGATGACACCCAATTATACACTTCTTCTCCTGACATCATGCCTGCCTTTTTAGAAAACACCAGCGATTGTCTAAACGCTGTGTCTAACATCATGTCCTCACTATATCTGAAACTGAACCTGTCAAAGACTGAACTCTTTGTGTTTCCTCCCGCTACTAATGCACCTATGCCCGACTTTTCCGTGTGTGGTTCCACTATTACTCCCCAGCAACATGCCCGCTGTCTTGGGGTCATACTTGACTCCGAGCTTTCCTTTACCCCCCACATACGATCACTGGCTCGCTCTTGTTATCTGCATCTCAAAAACATTTCTAGAATTCGACCTTTTCTTACCTTTGACTCCGCAAAAACTCTTGCTGTTTCTCTTATTCATTCTCGTCTGGACTATTGTAAGTCTCTTCTAATCGGTCTCCCTCTTACCAAACTTTCCCCCCTCCAATCTGTCTTGAATGCTGCAGCCAGGATCATATTCCTCACCAATCGTTACATCGATGCCTCTACCTTGTGCCAGTCATTACACTGGCTACCCATCCACTCCAGAATCCAGTACAAACTTATTACCCTCACCCACAAAGCACTCCATGGCTCAGCACCACCCTACATCTAATCCCACGTTTCAGTCTACCACCCTACCCATGCCTTCCGTTCTGCTGATGACCTGAGGTTAGCATCCTCAATAATCAGAACCTCCCACTCCCGTCTCCAAGACTTTACACGTGCTGCACCAATTCTTTGGAATGCACTTCCCAGGTCAATACGATTAGTCCCCAATCCCTACAATTTTAAGCGTGCCCTGAAAACGTATTTATTCAGATTGGCCTACCGCCTCAACACATTAACCTAACTATCCCTGTGTGGCACAGCCAAAAGTTTTACCATAACCAGGTTCCCCGTATCATGTTCCCACATGCTTTATGCATCTATTAGCTGTTGTGAGTTCATTTTCCCCTTCACTACTGAGGCCCGAGGAACTCCCTCTTCTGGTAAAGAAAGGTAGTGAGCCTGATTATCAAACACCTGAGTCTGATGATGATGACTGGCTGAGTGGAGTTACTGACTGGATATAAGGCTGCCGACGCCCTTCTGCCCTGCAGGTGATTTCTCTGTGGGATCCTTGGAGACCAGTCTGAATTCCTGCTCCTCTAAAGCTAAGTTTTCTGCTCGGCCTTTTGCATTTGTGCTTAGACTTTGTTTTGCTTTGTTTTTCTGGATTTCTGCCATTCCCTGCTGGGGTGTGCTGAATTCCTTTAGCTCTGTCTTCTGAAAATACCTGAGTGCTGATTTAGTTTTTGAAGCCTAGCTGCTTCAGGGTCTTTTTCATATCAGCTTGTTGGCTTATGTCTTTGATAGGGTTTTGGCAGATTGCAGACAGCAACCTTCCTTTCCTGTTCTGTTTAGCTAGCTTGGGCCCCATCGTTTGCTCAGCCTATCTTTCTATCTGTGTGAGTGTTTTTTCATCTTGCTTCACCGTCATTATATGTTGGGGGCTGCCTTTTACTTTGGGGTCTGCTCTGGGGCAGTTTAGATTTCCTTTTCTGTCTTTAGGCTATTTAGCGCTCCGGCTGTGATTGAGGGGTCTAGGGCATCGTAGGAACCCCCACGGCTACTGCTAGTTGTGTTGATAGGTTCAGGGGTCTGCAATCTGATAGTTGCCAACTTCTCTGGATTTCTGGACGTAGCTTCTATTTTTGTGTCTGCCTCCTACGGTGACTCAATCATAACAGAATCACCCGCCATACCGCAGATCCTAGGGTACTCAATAGCAGGAAAGAATTGTAAAAAAAAAAAAAAAAAAAAAAGTGTATATTTTTTCCTCTATATCTCTGAGGCCGTAGGGGGAATTTTTTTTCTCTCAATGGAGATAAAGCAATTGTCTGATCGTGTGGAGCAGCTCGCTGCGGAAGTGCGGGGAATTTTCGCCTACCTTGCTTTCACATGTTGCTGAACCAAAGATTCCTACACCTGATGTATTTTTTGGGGATCGGTCTAAATTTTTGAATTTCAAAAATAATTGTAAATTATTTTTTGCCTTGAAGCCTAACTCGTCAGGGAGCTTCGCGCAGCAGGTTAAAATTGTCATCTCTTTGCTGCGTGGCGATCCCCAGGATTGGGCGTTTTCTTTGAAACCAGATGATCCTATTCTGACTAATGTGAACGCATTTTTTCAGGCCTTGGGGTTGTTGTATGACGAACCTAATGCCATTGATCAGGCTGAAAAGACCCTGCTGGCATTGAAGCAGGGTCGTGATTCTGCAGAATTGTACTGTCAAAAATTCCGAAAGTGGGCAGTACTTACTACCTGGAATGATAATGCCTTGGCTGCTCTCTTTCGGAAGGGGTTGTCAGAAGCCGTAAAAGATACTATGGTGGGATTTCCTGTTCCCTCTGGTCTTGATGATTCTATGTCATTAGCCATTCAGGTTGATCGGCGTTTGCGCGAACGCAAAGCTGCACGAGAGGTGTTGCCACCTGTTGAACAAATGTCTGAACCTATGCAATGTGATAGAGTTTTTTCCAGAGAACAGCGTCAGGAGTTCAGAAGGCGTAATAAGTTGTGTTTTTCTGTGAAGATGCCTCGCATATTATTTCTGTCTGTCCTAAACGAGAGAAACGCTTTGCACACACGTTTTCTGTTGGTGGTGTTCAACCTAAGTTTCTTCTGGCTATTACTCTGATCTGCTCCCTGTCCACATTTTCCGCCAAGGCTTTTGTGGATTCGGGAGCAGCCCTAAACCTAATGGACTTGGATTTTGCTAAACGTTGTGGGTTTCCGATGACACCTCTGCAGACGCCTATCCCTTTGAGGGGGATTGATGCTACTCCTTTGGCTAAAAATAAACCTCAGTTTTGGACCCAGGTGGTAATGTGGGTCGCCCCAGACCATCAAGAAAATTGCAGATTTTTGGTGTTGCATAATCTGCATGATACTATTGTTCTGGGGTTTCCCTGGTTACAAATTCATAATCCAGTTTTGGATTGGAAATCTGTGTCTGTGGTGAGTTGGGGTTGTCGGTGTGCCTTTAGTGAGGCTCCGGTGTTTTCCACCTCTCCTCAGTCGCATGATGTTCCTGATTATTTGGCGGACTTTTATGATGTATTTAGTGAGAATGAGTCTGCGTCTCTGCCTCCTCATAGGAGTTATGACTGTGCAATTGAACTGAGCCCGGGGTGTAAATTTCCCAAGGGTCGGCTCTTCAATCTATCTGTACCCGAGCACGAGGCTATGCGATCCTATATTAAGGAGGCGTTGGAGAAGGGTCATATTAGACCATCCTCGTCACCCTTAAGTGCCGGGTTTTTTTTGTAGCCAAAAAGGATGGATCATTAAGATCTTGTATTGATTATCGTGCTCTCAACAAAATTACTGTTAAATATCAGTATCCGTTACCCCTGATTTCTGATCTATTCTCCAGAGTTAAAGGTGCTTGCTGGTTTACCAAGCTTGACCTCAGGGGGGCGTATAATCTTATTCGCATTAAGCATGGGGATGAATGGAAGACGGCGTTTAATACTCCGGAGGGACATTTTGAGTACCTGGTGATGCCTTTTGGGTTCACTAATGCCCCTTCTGTCTTCCAGTGCTTCATGAACGATATTTTCCGAGATTTTGTCGATAAATTTTTGATTATCTATCTGGATGATATTTTGATCTTCTCCAAGGATTGGGATTCTCATGTGGAACATATTTGGACTGTGTTCCGGATCTTGAGGGAGAATTCCCTGTATGTCAAAGGATCTAAATGCCTTTTTGGAGTACAGAGGATTTCTTTTTTGGGATTTATTTTGTCCCCGTCAACTATTGAAATGGACCCGGCCAAGGTACAGGCCATTTACGATTGGGTTCAGCCCACTTCTTTGAAGGCCCTCCAGAAGTTTTTGGGTTTTGCCAATTTTTATCGGAAATTTATAGCAAAATTTTCTAGTATTGCCAAGCCATTGACTGATTTGACTAAGAAGGGTGCTGATGTGTTAAATTGGTCTCCGGAGGCTGTTTCTTCCTTTCAGGAGCTGAAGCGAAGATTCACCTCCGCCCCGGTTTTGCGGCAACCTGATGTCTCACTTCCATTCCAGGTAGAGGTGGATGCTTCTGAGATTGGTGCAGGAGCTGTTTTGTCCCAAAAGGATCCTGTAACATCTAAAATGAATCCCTGTGCTTTCTTTTCCAGAAAGTTCTCTCCATCTGAACGTAACTATGATGTGGGGAATCGGGAACTGTTGGCCATGAAATGGGCATTTGAGAAGTGGAGACATTGGTTGGAGGGAGCTAAGCATCAAGTCGTGGTCCTCACTGACCACAAGAATTTGATTTACCTTGAGTCGGCTAAGCGCTTGAACCCTAGACAGGCTAGGTGGGCCTTGTTTTTTACACGTTTTGATGTTGTGGTTTCTTTTCTTCCTGGAACTAAGAATGTCAAGGCAGACGCCCTCTCTAGGAGCTTCTTTGCTGATTCTCCTGTGGTGACCAAGCCTGCTAACATCTTAGGCGAAGGGGTAGTTCTTTCTGCCATCTTGCCCGATTTGAGACGTGCCCTGGAAGAGTTCCAGGAGGACAAACCTGAGCGTTGTCCCAGTGGAAAGTTGTATGTTCCTGACCAGTGGAAGAAGAGAGTGATGTCTGAAGTTCATTGCTCTGCTTTGGCTGGTCATCCAGGTATTTTTGGTACTAGAGATCTGGTGAGTCGGTCTTTTTGGTGGCCCTCCTTGTCTCGTGATGTCAGGAATTTTGTGCAGTCCTGTGGGACGTGCTCCCGGTCAAAATCGTGTTCTCGCTCTAGTGGGTTGTTGATGCCTTTGCCTGTCCCCAAGAGGCCATGGACCCATATTTCAATGGATTTCATCTCTGATATGCCTGTCTCTCAAAGGATTACTGTTATTTGGGTGATTTGTGATAGGTTCTCTAAGATGGTTCATCTTGTACCACTCCCTAAGTTGCCGTCTTCCTCTGAGTTGGTGCCCCTGTTTTTACAACAGGTGGTTTGCTTGCACGGGATTCCTGAGAACATTGTATCTGACAGAGGAGTCCAGTTTGTGTCTAGATTTTGGAGAACTTTCTGTTCCAAGCTGGGAATTCAGTTGTCCTTCTCCTCTGCTTTTCACCCTCAGACCAATGGGCAGACAGAGAGAACAAACCAGACCTTGGAGTCATATTTGAGATGCTTTATTTCTGCTGATCAGGATGATTGGGTTTCATTTTTGCCCTTGGCCGAATTTGCTTTAAATAATAGAGCTAGTTCTGCCACTTTGATGTCACCTTTTTTTTGGAACTTTGGGTTTCATCCTCGATTTTCTTCAGGGCAGGTGGAGCCCTCTGCCTGCCCAGGTGTTGACACTGTGGTGGAGAGAATGCACCAGATCTGGGACCAAGTGGTGGGTAAGTTATCTCTCTCCCAGGAAAAGGTCCAGCGGTTTTCCAACCGACATAGGACCATTGGTCCCCAGTTTAAGGTTGGTGATATGGTGTGGTTATCATCAAAAAATATTGCTATGAAGGTGGCTTCTCCTACGTTTAAGCCTAGATTTATTGGACCTTACAAGATTTTGGAGATTATTAATCCGGTCTCTTTTCGTTTGGCTCTTCCTGTCACATTTAAAATCCATAATGTGTTCCATAAATCTTTGTTGAAGAGGTTTGTTGAACCTGTTGTTCCGGGGGTGGCACCTCCAGACCCTGTATTGGTTGAAGGTAACATGGAATATGAGGTAGAGAAAGTACTGGATTCCCGTCTGGCTAGACGGAGACTCCAGTATTTGGTTAAGTGGAAGGGTTATGGTCAGGAGGATAATTCCTGGGTCTCTGCCTCTGATATTCATGCCAAAAGATCATAGAATCATAGAATCATAGAATCGTAGAGTTGGAAGGGACCTCCTGGGCCATCTGGTCCAACCCCCTGCTCAAAGCAGGATTCGCTAAATCATCCCAGTCAGATGTCTGTCCAGCCTCTGTTTGAAGACTTCCATTGAAGGAGAACTCACCACTTCTCGTGGCAGCTTGTTCCACTCATTGATCACTCTAACTGTCAAAAAGTTTTTTCTAATATCTAATCTGTGTCTCCTCCCCTTCAGTTTCATCCCATTGCTTCTAGTCTTTCCTTGTGCAAATGAGAATAAAGTTGATCCTTCTACAATGTGAAAGCCCTTTAGATATTTGTAGACAGCTATTAAGTCTCCTCTCAGTCTTCTCTTTTGCAAACTAAACATTCCCAAATCCTGCAACCTTTCCTCATAAGACAGGGTTTGCAGACCAGTCACCATTCTGGTTGCTCTTTTCTGAACTTGCTCCAGTTTGTTGATGTCTTTTTTAAAATGTGGTGCCCAAAACTGGACACAATATTCCAGATGAGGTCTGACCAAAGAGGAGTAGAGGGAAATAATGACTTCACGTGATCTAGACTGTATGCTTCTGTTAATACATCCTAGAATTGCATTTGCCTTTTTTGCTGCTGCATCACACTGTTGACTCATATTCAGTCTGTGATCTATTAGTATACCCAAGTCTTTTTCACATGTGCTGTCACATAGCCCTATTCCTCCCATTCTGTATATGCTTTTTTCATTTTTATTGCGTGCGTGCCTTTCATCGGGCTCACCCTGATCGCCCTGGTGGCGTGGTTGAGGGTTCGGTGACCCCTCCTCAAGGGGGAGGTACTGTTGTGAGTTCATTTTCCCCTTCACTACTGAGGCCCGAGGAACTCCCTCTTCTGGTAAAGAAAGGTAGTGAGCCTGATTATCAAACACCTGAGTCTGATGATGATGACTGGCTGAGTGGAGTTACTGACTGGATATAAGGCTGCCGACGCCCTTCTGCCCTGCGGGTGATTTCTCTGTGGGATCCTTGGAGACCAGTCTGAATTCCTGCTCCTCTAAAGCTAAGTTTTCTGCTCGGCCTTTTGCATTTGTGCTTAGACTTTGTTTTGCTTTGTTTTTCTGGATTTCTGCCATTCCCTGCTGGGGTGTGCTGAATTCCTTTAGCTCTGTCTTCTGAAAATACCTGAGTGCTGATTTAGTTTTTGAAGCCTAGCTGCTTCAGGGTCTTTTTCATATCAGCTTGTTGGCTTATGTCTTTGATAGGGTTTTGGCAGATTGCAGACAGCAACCTTCCTTTCCTGTTCTGTTTAGCTAGCTTGGGCCCCATCGTTTGCTCAGCCTATCTTTCTATCTGTGTGAGTGTTTTTTCATCTTGCTTCACCGTCATTATATGTTGGGGGCTGCCTTTTACTTTGGGGTCTGCTCTGGGGCAGTTTAGATTTCCTTTTCTGCCTTTAGGCTATTTAGCGCTCCGGCTGTGATCGAGGGGTCTAGGGCATCGTAGGAACCCCCCACGGCTACTGCTAGTTGTGTTGATAGGTTCAGGGGTCTGCAATCTGATAGTTGCCAACTTCTCTGGTTTTCTGGACGTAGCTTCTATTTTTGTGTCTGCCTCCTACGGTGACTCAATCATAACAATTAGCCCTCTATGTCCGTACTGTTACACACTTAACATTATTGCTGATCCAAACAAACAATCAGGGCAATTGTTACCACCCACCTTTCGTGTCTACCTTTTTTTCCTCATAGATTGTAAGCTTGCGAGCAGCGCCCTCATTCCTCTTGGTATCTGTTATGATCTATGTGATTATTGTTATGCTGTAATGTCTATCGTCTGTACAAGTCCCCTCTGAAATGTAAAGTGCTGCGGAATATGTCAGCGCTATAGAAATAAAATTTATTATTATTATTATATAGTCAAGTAAGAAACAACTACTTTATGTCATGTACCTATAGAATCCTTGGCGTATCAAGGGAACCTGTAGCTTTAATTCTCAGCTTATGAAATGACATATAACCTGTGATCTGAGGATACGCTTGTCTCTCAGTTGAGCTGCTTTGAGCTTGCAGCATCTTCCTCTGCCGTAGCCTTAGGCTTGTTTGGGAACAACCCATAGAAAGCTAGAAACTTTTCCTGTCACTTCTGTTTGTCATGTTTTCCCTTAAAAACATTGTAAGGAAAAGTATAAAACTACTTTGAAAGTAGGTCAAATATGTGCTTCCGATAAACTGTACCGTATGATGGATTTACCACTTAATTATTATTATTATTAAGAGGGATAATTTTTAGACCATTTTTTAATTAAAAAAAAGTCTGTTAGTGCACTGTGTTATTAAGTAGGCTGTTGTTTGCCATTGGGTTACCATCCTTTTGTATTGTATTCACTCTGATATTACTAAGACTGTATATTTTTTAGAGCTTGAAAGGGGTTGGATATAGTACTAGATGTTTTAATTTTTATTTCATAAATCAATAGTATACATAAAATAAGCAACTTTCTGATATATCTTATTAGAAAAATGTATTTTTTTCTCTGCCAGAGATGATCAGTCATTATCAAAATGCTCAATTCTGAGGAAAAATCTGTATTCAATGAAGACAGACTTTTCCCATTACTGAGATAGGGGATAACAGATACAATTCTATGTAGATGGAAAGAGGGAGGAGTAGTTACAGATCTCCACACTCTTCTCCCCTCTTATCAATAGCAGCTGCCATCTTCTATCTTCCTATCTCTGTGGATGGAGATGACCATACTGCCTATGCTCCCCTTTGAAGCTTTTAGTATTGTTGTGATGTATAGTGTGAATTGAGATATGCAGTATACTGTCCGACAGTAGGGAAAGTTAGTGTTAATGTTTGGGACTAGTCCAGGGTGGGAGAGTATATGGTGAAGGGACAGATGTCAGATAGAGCCTAGCTTGCCGCTACCGTTGACCTTTGTTCATTTTAGTCGGCAGAGCCGTGTAAATTGGGTGTCCCTAAAGTGAGCAGAGACCAAGACAATGGATAGCTTGATCCAGAGTGGAGACAAGGAAAAGTGTTAAAAGGGGTAATTCTCTAGACACATGTTCTGGGGCAGGAAGCCTATTGGGACGAAATGGAATTATCTGACAGTCAAATGACAGCAGTGCTGAAGGAAAGCGGGGTGATGAGCGAGTGCTCCGTGTGGTAGCTCCAAGCAATCAGAGAAGCTAAGTAACGGCTATAGTGGCATAAGTAGCTCCCCTAAAGTGAAAAGGATTCCAAGGGTTGAAGAAGAGGACTTTCACTTACTGGTTAGTGGTGCTGTTGCTGAAGACTAGGGAAACTCCCGAAATGTTGTGGTGAGTGGTGGTGAAGCTGGATAGAGAATCTAATGGACATAGAGCACGTAATGAGCTCAGGAAAGAATGGAAATGTGTATGAAATTGTCAAAAAAATGTTCTAAGAGAAGCCTTCTCCATACTTTTTTCTTCCCATCATTGTGTTACAAGTTGATCTTAGTTTCATCTGTCCAAAGAATGCTTTTCCAGAACTGGGTGGGTTTAGATTATTTTTTGCAGTCTAATCTAGCCTTTCTATTTTTGAGGCTGATTAATTTTTTGCACCTTGAGGTGAACACGGTATATTTGCTGTCATGAAGTCCCTCTTTATGGTGGACTTAGATACTGAAGCACCTACTTCCTTGAAAGTGTTCTTCACTTGGGTGGATGTTGTAAAGGGGTGTTTCTTCACCACCACTGTTGTCTTCCGTGAACATCCAGGCCTTTTTCTCAAGGTGAATGTGTTTATTTTTTGCAGAATGCACCAAACTGTTGATTTGGCCACTCACAACATTTTTGCTCTCTCTCTGATGGATTTCTCATTTTTTTTTAATGATTCTCTGTTTCTCTTCCTCTTAGAGCTCCTTTCACAGCATGTTGTGGGTTCACAGTGGGTCGCCCTCCCAGGGCCGTGGTGTACTCGGTACTGGGCCGGTCTCACAGAGGGGATTGTCACAGCTGCGGTGACCCGGTCCGTGGCCCTGGGCGCCCAATTAATAGGGGAGATTGAATGGTGGAATGTGAATAGTTCGTGATGCCACCTGTGGTGTTCGGCAAGTGAAATGTTAAGCCGACGCTGCTTGCAGTTCCTCTGGGGCTGGTGGTGTGTTGCAGCCAAGATGGTGAAGCTCCCCACAGGTGGAGCTGTAGCCCCAGGGCAGTGTAGATGTGGAGTTAGAGGAGAGGCACAAGCGGTGTAGAAGCTGGTACCCAAAGGTAGCAGTGCTGGGTGTGTTGGCGCAAGAATCAATGGAGGACACCAGGGCTTGTAGTTCCAAAGCTTTACTCACAGTCTGTAGTACACACAGGGGCCCGCCTTCGTACTGTGTCCTCCAGGTCAGAGGCTCAACCAACCTCCCGGTCCGATGAAGTGCTCCCTTCCAACGCTCCGCCAACATGTGCCTTTCTGAACGTCTCCTCTTTATTGCGCCTTTAAGTGTGAAGATCTCCTAGTACTGAGTTACACTGGAATTCCTCCTGACAGATGTTCCCAAGAACTCTACTTGTATGGCAGACAGCTGTAGCCTGTTTCGGGGACTCCCTACTCCTGAGTCCCGGCTCACTATCCAAGTTGCTGTTGTGCCCCCAAGTCTTAGATGGGAGTAGTGCATTTACAGCACACTACTCCACCGGTGTCTGCTGCAGGACCATTAGCATTAATACAACCTCGGGGACCGGGCCCCGGCCTTGCGCTTACAACTTCTAGGCAGGGTTCTCTCCTAACCCACGTCCTCTGTTCCCTTTTACTCCTTCGTTCCGTACTAATCTCTCTCTCTTATGGAAGATCAGGTTTCAGTTCAATGTCTTTCTCCTTCTTTCCTTTCCTGTGCCAGCAGACCCAGGTCACTGAGGTCCACTGCAGCACCTCCTTCCTCCATCCCTCTCTCAGGGATCTTCTTTCCTCACTCCTCTCTGAGTGGCTTCCTCTCCCAGACCGACCTGTAATCCCAAACCTTCCCGCTCTTTTATGTATTCTCAACTCCACCCGCCTCCCAGCACGTTTCGTGTTCCCAGCAGGGAGTCACCAAAGGTGCTCTGTTACACTCCAAGCAGGGAGCCGCAATGTGGCTTTGCTGAACTACTGTGTTGTGTGAGGTGCGAGTGTTGGAGCGTGATCTGGAGCCCCCAACTTACCTGGATGGTGGGGCACCACACCTCAGGAGGAGGTGCAGTACCTCTGTGGCAGCTGAGCCTCAGGGGCGCCACAACAGCAACTGCAGCTAAAATAACAAATGCTTCTTACTTCTGACCCAAACTGTATATATATACTGTATATACACAAACACTGTATATATGCACTACTGGCATATTCATTATAAGGCCTCATTCAGATGTCTGTTTTTCCACACGTGTTCTTTGTTTTTTTTTCACTGACGGAACACGTACTAACTATAATCTATGAAGCAGCTGACATGTCTGTGTTTTTTGTGGATCATGTACCTGCAAAAAAATCATGGAGACATGTCAGTTTTTGATCCATGTCATGGGTCAAAATTTCCCATCCAAGTCTATGGTTCTGTAAAAAAGTCACTGACAGCCTTAAGTTGCCAGATGTGTGCTGTCCATTTTCAACATTACAATTGGTAGGAGAAACCTTATTTTTTATATGAGAAAATTGCTGATAAAACTCTGATGGTAAAAAATGAAAACACTGACCAAACTTTAGTAAAATTGGATCCATAACACTGAAGAAAATCAGACTGTTTTTTATGCTCACGAGAAAAGTAAATGACGTCTGAATGAGGCCCACTCAGTTTTTCACAACTCCCGACATTTAATGCTAGCACACATCCTCTCTCTCAGGTCAGTCTGGATCACTACTATAAGAAAGTAAAAAGTCAGAATAATACCAGAGACAAAGATTTATTTCAGCTATCATGGCTTGCATCTCATTCCAGAGGTTCTAAAATTTAGACACATGTTGTTAATATTTAGTAGCACTGTCTTTAAAGTGTCTGACTTGGGCCACACATTTCAGGTTGTCTTCCACAAGCTTCTCACAGAGTACTCCTGACAGAACTGGTGTAACGGAGTCAGATTTTTATGTATCCTCACCCATACACGCATTTTCAGTTTTTCCCATAAATTTTAAAATGGAGATCAGGGCATTGTGATGGCTGCTTCGTTACCTTTGCTTTATAGGCCTTAGACGATTTTGCTATAACCTTGGAAGTATACTTGTTATCGGTGTTTGGAAGACCTGTTTGAGGCCAAGCTTTAATTTCCTGGTTGATGCCTTCAGATGTCACTTGAGTATTGCCACATAATTTTCATATTGACATCTATTTTGTGAAATGCGCCCATCCGTTCTGTAGCCAAACACCCCCGACACATGACTTGCAACCTACATTTTTCCTCCATTCATGACAGCGGCCATTATTGGAGATCAGCGAATTTGTTCGGATTTTGTCCCCGAATCTGATTTTGACATATCCGAGCCATATTCAAACAATATTCGTGTTGAATGTTTGTCTAGTGATCGGTTCCGCACATATTCGGTAATTTCTACTCCCATTGACTCTAAGGCTATGTGCACACGTTGCGGATTCTGCTGCATTTCCGCAGCGTTTTTGGCCCTACAGAAACGCAGCAGTTCCGCAGACATGGTACAGTACCATGTTAGCCTATGGCAATTCAAATCCGCTGTGCTCACGCTGCGGTTTTTTCCGCGTGGTTTTGCTGCGGTTTTGTGCGGATTCTGCAGCGGTTTCACACCTTTAACAAAGTAGAGGTGTTAAACCGCAGAGCAAAACCGCAGGCTAATCCGCTGGAAAACCGCAGGTCACTTTACCTGCGGTTTTACCTGCAGATTCGTGCGGAAAAACCCACAGGTGAATCCGCAGCGTGTGCACATAGCCTAATGACGTTCGGCTGTGTTCGACGAATATTGCAAAAACAATATTCGATTCCGATCGTATTCCGAACCGAATCTGAACAAATTCGCTCATCTCTAGTCATTATGGCTGAACATATCCATTTTCATCAGACCAGAGGACATTTCTCCAAACAGTAAGATCTTTGTCGTCCATGTGCTCTTGCAAGCTGTAAACCTGATTTTTCTGATGGTTTTCAAGCAGTTCCTTCTTCCTTACGTACCTTATATTCCATGTTATGTCAATATCGAAAACATTTTAATGTTTCCGCCAGTATCTTCTCAGGGTGTTTGGCAGTTGTTTCTTGGATTGATTTCTATTTTTGCACGGATGTACGTACATATGTAGGGGACTAAACACCTGTCCTACCTGGACATAATTGCTACGTAGTCCAATGGTGTGTAAAATTGCAGACTATTGATGGAGCAGATGAACATGGTAACTTCAGGCAGTAGGAAATTGCTCCCAAGGATGTACTAAACATGTGGAAATCCACAATTCTTGTCATAGTGTTTTGGCTTTTTTTGTTTTGATCTTCCCATGATGTCAAGCAAAAGAGACAAGTAGTCCTTGAAGGTAGGCATTACAATTCAACAATTACACCCTCAGTAACTCGATGTGAATACTTTTCCTCCCAATGATGCCAAAAGTATTCTCAGAGTGATACCTTTATTGGCTACCCAGAAAATAATATGTTTGCAAGCTTTCAGAGCACAGAGGCTCCTTCTTCAGGCCAGATACCCTCAGTAACTGAAATGATGTCAGGTAGCCTATCTGAATCTTTTATAGCCATAACACTATTTTATGGAATTTTTTATGCTATTGAAATGGACAGTTAAGTTTATGTATATAGAGTTCTGACCTTCTTGAATTTTGATATAGTGAATTATAAATTAAATGATCTGTTTGTAAACACAAATTGGAAAAACTGTTCTTGCCTTGTAGAAAGTAGATATCTGAAATTTCATGTTTAAAAGTGTTCCAGTACTCAGACAACTCTTTGTCAAGCCATATGTTTGTCCCTGGTAAAATAACACGTTTACTCATGTCTGGTGCTGGCGCCATTCCAGCAGTGTCAGCACTGTCTCTCCAGGTGAACGAGTAACATTGTTATGTTGCGCGATCCCTTTGGCAAATCAGCGGCCACTTCACTCTCCCCGCTTTCAGACGTATCACATACATCAGCAGCTCTCACATCCATCTGATGTAAGTGATTTGTCCAAAAGCGGAGAGAGTGAAGCCAGCACTAATTGGCTGCAGAGATCACATGACGTAATAATGTCAAGTGATCGGTGGGATAGACACTGCCGACACTGCTGGAGCAGCGCCGGCACCAGAAGGAAGTAGAAGTGTTATTATTTTACTGGGGGAAAACATACAGATTTGAAAATGGTTGTCCGAGTATTGGACAACCCCTTTAAACTATATATTGTTGACAAGGAATCTATGGAGGGGACAAATATGAATTTGAAATACTTCAACCTAAGACTATGGAAACTTCAACTGTAGTGTATGTCCTACACAGCTTAGGTTGGTATCTATAGAAGGTTTAGAAGTAGCAGTATCATCAGCTCATGGTGCCTAAGGTCACATAAGGCACCAGTTATAAATGACAGTGTGACCAGTGTTATGAAAGGCTACTGTGTGTATATATATATATATATATATATATATATATATATATATATATTGCACAGTATTTGGCAGGTAGGTGCTTTGTTACAGATTTTGGACTAGCACCCAGGAGCTTCAAATTGTATGGCAACTTGTGGACAGTAAGCCCAGATATAGGTTTTTGATTGGTAATCATGATTTACAATCCTCTTCACTGCCTCTAAATTGCATTGACTGACTGACATCACTGCGTACCATACACAGCCTTCATGTGCTACATTTTCATAAATACTTGACAGCATTCTTTCCCAGAACTTACTTTTCCTTGCTGCTTTATGCCTTGAACCCATACAAGGAGTCCAATATTTGGAAGCTAAAATAATTAACTTTTCATCGCCTAAGTGATCTTGCAACCTGTCTCCCGTCTTCCCTTGTGCATGCCGCTCACCGTCTTTGACAGGGGTTCCCAGTGGAACAGTAAGATTGAAAAGTGGAGTTACCGAGAGAGTGAAGAAGTGGTTACCGCTCCAGCTTGCTCCACGCTCCTGACATTTCACGAATATTGTTAAGACTCTCCTGTCAGTTTGTGACATTTGTTAAGTGATAAATTAGAAAAAACTTCAGAACAAAATTACATTTTTAATGGGACTGAGACTTGTGAATCCAAAGGTTACACAATAGAAGTAGGCGCTGGATGTTTACTTATTACTGCGGGAATACTCCGATCCAAGACAAACTAAGGCAGACACAAATGGGACAAAACCTGGAAGCGGCTTCAGATGTTGTTGGTGGCTTCATAGGCTCGTATGATTAATGGTGCTGATATTAAGATTATTGTATCTTCTCAGATATCACAATGTGCAAAATTTTGTTGTATCCTATCACTTATATGGAGAGGGAATCTTCACATTTGGT
Organism: Dendrobates tinctorius; assembly: GCF_039654945.1. Taxonomy (NCBI): domain Eukaryota; kingdom Metazoa; phylum Chordata; class Amphibia; order Anura; family Dendrobatidae; genus Dendrobates; species Dendrobates tinctorius. The sequence continues at coordinate 33,008,919 of NW_027361743.1, read as the reverse complement.
GATCTACAAATATCAATTCTTTCAGTCCTTCTGAAGCTTCATGAATAACACAAGCTGCTGTTAATGGACATTCAGTTCAATTGACATGGTTTATTAAGTTGTACCTATTTATTACTGTAACTATTTAGTAGTACTATTATTATTGCTTATACCATTTGTCAATGGCTGTGACTTGTTAAAGGTAAATTGTCAGCCAGATTTCACCCTCCATACTATTTATGCACCCATGTAGCTCTTTGAAATACAAGTTCACCAATACCTTTACATGGCCAGTCCATTCCTCCATTACTAAAAAATCAATGGTTCAATTGATATGCAAATAAAGCTGGAGTGCTTTCAGTTCTTGGAAGCTTTTCCCAGGCCTCTGTCACTCCAGCTCTATTCTACGCCCAGTACCGCCTCTTTCCGCTTGACTGACAATTCCTTTGCTGTGTGTCTTCAAACAAAGTGCTGTCAGTTGAGCAAGAGTAGGTGGCGCTGGGCAGAAAATAGAGACGGAGTGACAGAGGCTTGATAAGAGACTCCACACACTGAAAATACTTCAGACTCTTGCATATTGATTGAAACACCAATTTCTTAATAATGGCAAAACAGACTGGTCATGTTAAGGTATTGCTGGATTTGTCTTTGAAAGAGCTATATGCACTCATAAATAGTTTGGAGGGGGGTGAAGTCCTGCCGACAGATTCCCTTTAAAGAGAACCTGCCAGAACAACAGAATGGCGAGTGTAGACATTTGGCTGATACCTACTGGCTTATTCCCACAGGACTCCGCTATTTGTGTATGCAGAGAGACCTGTAAATGAATCTGAGACAGCAGGGAAAAATGAGCAGGGATCCACCTAATTATCTAGCCTCTCTGTTCCCCTCTAGCCTTTAAAATATGTTTTCTCTGAAGTGCTGTGTAGTATTAAAGTAAAACCTAGAGACAGGCTCCCCTATTTTAGGTATCTATCACCTACCAGGTTCCTCTGAAACACTTTAAAGTCTCTAGCAGCCATGTTTTTTACAACGGAAAATATTTATCAACTGTCTACAGTCAGCATTTTTTGGCCTTTAATGGACCAGTCCTTCCCCTAAAATGACCATCACCGCACTGAAATGGGCTATCAACAGTGATGTTTGTTTTGAGGCCTGGGCTAATCCTTATCACTGTTCTCCCTGCATGCTGCACACTCTCCTTTTCAATGCACACTCACAATGTGCTGTATTGTTGGCTCATCACTTATCTTTAGACCTGGTGAGGGCGTTGGAGCGCATTGAAAGGAATATAGTGCAGTGAGGAGGGAGCACATACTGAGCATGCTGCGGAATTAACAACTGGCACACGTGATGGACTGCCCCTGGAGACAACAATCATGCTATGTGTACAGTGTCACACTATTTTACATGTAATGTGAGTAGTGATGTGTCTCTTTTATATTGTATGATGGTAATGTACAGCATACAAAAATGTAAATGATTAATGTATAACATGAGTAGTGCATAGTGGAGGTTAAGCACAGAATTAAGGCCCCGTCACACATAGCGACTTACCAGCGATCCCGACAACAATATCAATGTGTCAGGATCGCTGGTAAGTCGCTATGTGATCGCTGGTGAGCTGTCAAACAGACAGCTTCACCAGCGATCAGCACAGCGACGCCGCGCGTGTGGCATCGCTGTGTTCAGCGCTGATTCATGTCAAAAATAGAATTGAAATAAAAAATATTATTATTCTCACCTTCCGACATCCCGCGCAGCATTCCCGCCTCTCTCCGCGTTCCGGTCCCAGTAATCCTTTGCGAGAATTACCGTGATGACGTCCGTTCTCGCGGGATCGCAAAGTCTCACGGTCATTCTTGCAAAGGATTACTGGGACCGGAGCGTGGAGAGAGGCGGGAATGCTGCGCGGGACGTCGGAAGGTGAGAATAGTAATATATATATATTTTTTTATTATTATTTTATCGCTGATCGCTGGTCTCCCGCCTGTCACACGCAGCGATGCGTGCTGGCCAGCGGGAGATCAGCGACGAAAGAAATGTCCAGAGATTTCCCAGAGCGATCAGCGATACCGGCAGGGGGGCCGCTCGCTGATCGCTGTCACACACAGCGATCTTGCTGGTGAGATCGCTGTTGTGTCACAAAACTTGTGACTCAGCAGTGATCTCGCTAGTGAGATCGCTATGTGTGACGGGGCCTTAAGACTTGGTGTAGTACGAGTATTGCTCATATAGCTAAGTGGCTTAGCAAAGGCAGAGGACATAAGATAAGGACAATAGGATTAGGAATAGATATAGCTAAAGGATTGAACTAGCCCAGTGGGTGGAGACTAGTAGTGTTAGTTAAAAGTGGGCACTTCCTAGTAGTAGATCAGGTAAGCAAGTACAGTGACAAGGTCTAGTTCAGGAACAGTGGGCTGCTAGGGCCAGCATGTGCCAATCATTCGAGGCAGTGGGAGGCCGTACTGATATCCCTTGTGGATATTCCTGCAACGTCAGGAGCCTAGGCCTCGATTCAGGTACTAGAGCGAGTACCTGGTCTTCTGACATCTCGAGGTCGGTGGATGTGGAATAACATGAAGGGCTGGTGGCTGGAAAACCTGGTGACAGATTCCCTTTAATAGCTGACGGTCTGGGAGAAAATATGAATCTTTCATTTCAAATTCCCTTATAGCATATTTGAATATTGCAAGAACACCTCTTTAATGGCGTTATATTCTGGCTATACTCATGAAGTACATAGTAAAATTAATGACATTGTATCCAAATTGCAAAAGAGAAATTTTCATTGATATTACGTACAGTCCCCCAAAGATAAATTCTGTTATTTTCATGACATCTCAGTTCCAGGTTCATGGCTTCATGAGATGACATATAATCCCAGTACACAACAGATAGTGACCTTGAAATTTTCTCAGTGGAACCAACATATATTTTCACGAGAAAACTGGAGAGATGGATGGAAAAACAGCATGTGCTGTAATTTAGAAAATTGTTGGAAAATTGAAGGTGTGTAATGAACTGGTCTACTTCCCATTAATATAAACAATGCCAGTTTATGACACTGGTAGCACTGGTAACACTGGCCAGCACTTCAGAAATGATACAATAAAAATAAAATAATTGTTAAAATATTTTCTCACTTTTCTTCCTTTTCAGCAATACAAACTGATCAGCAAATGTTCTGATAACAGATTCTAGAATTGATTTATCAAGCTAGACATTTGCAGAGATTTGCAAATCTTGGCACATCAATGTAGAAGAAATGAAAAATGACTGTTCAAACTAAATAAATTCTGTAAAACTAAAATCAAGGCAGCAAAGATTGAGACAGAGAGACTCATTGCCAGCGAAAGTAAAAATAATCCCAAAATATTCTTTAACTACATAAATAGTAAGAAACTAAAAAATGATAGTGTTGGCCCCCTTAAAAATAGTCTGAGTGAAATGGTGGATGAGGATGAGGAAAAAGCCAATATGCTAAATGACTTTTTTCTACAGTATTTACACAAGAAAATCTCATGACAGCTAACATGATCAGTGATAACAAAAATTCTCCATTAAAGGGAATCTGTCACCCCATTTTGGACTATCAGCTGCCGGCACCGCAATCAGGGGCTTATCTACAGCATTCTGTAATGCTGTAGATAAGCCCCTGATGTAACCTGAAAGAGAAGAAAAACGAGTTATATTATACTCACCCATGGGCAGTCCGGGTCCAGAGGGTGTCGCGGTCCAGTCCGGCACCTCTTATCTTGTAACGATGGTATCCTCTTCTTTGCTTCCCGTCGTTGCTCCGACGCAGGCGCACTTTTCGTCACCGCTACAAGATGGGAGGCGCCGGACCGGACCGCGACACCCTCCGGACCCGAACCGGACCCGGACCGCCCCTGGGTGAGTATAATATAACTTGTTTTTCTTCTCTTTCAGGTTACATCGGGGGCTTATCTACAGCATTACAGAATGCTGTAGATAAGCCCCTGACGGCGGTGTCGGCAGCTGATAGTCCAAAAATGGGGTGACAGACTCTCTTTAAATGTACAAAAAAAGAGGAAAGAGCATGTACACAACAGGGATCACCAAGCTATAATAAAGTGTAAGAATTCACCTTTATTGAAACACTACAAAACACACAGAAGACATTAAAAACATTAAAAATGCACAAAAACAATGGGAGAAATACAAAGACCCACAATAGGGTTGGACAGGACCCCTGCTTAAACCCACACTGGAGCAAACTGTAAGAGATCAAAATAAATGTACAACACTCTAGTCATGGAGACATGCCTAAAATGATGGAATGCAATCCTGCCGAATCACCAAAGAATATATGTACCATGCTAAATAAGCTACAGGGCTGCGAAAGGACAATCACATGGCATGCTGCTAAATGCAAAATATAAAGTGTGGACAAAGAGTACACAGAAAACAGACTGCCCAATACAACCCGAGCCCTAGGGAGTAGAACCATGTACCTGAACGGAGTGACCCATCCAAATAGGGCTGAATATGGATAAGAGTGAGGGAGGCAGGGGCCCAAAAGGTGCCCGAAGCGTTACGCCGGGAAGCCTGGCTTCATCAGGGGCAATACACAGTGTGTAAAAGAGCGTCTTATAAATATCTTAACATAGTGCTGTTTGCCAGAGAACAGCTGAAGAGTATCAGCATGATGATGACCGAGTGCCGAGACCGGTGTGTGACTGAAGCGGAAGTCGCACAGGACCTCCATCTGCGCAGGCCCAGCTCAATGTCAGTAGTGAGGCACCGCCGGGAGATTTAAAGATGGCCGCCGAAAAAATCAACAGCGCATGCGTCTATCCGCGCACGCGCTGATACAACTAGTCAGAGCTAAGTGAAAAAATATAGATAGTTCGCTCATGTGCAATACACGCAACTCAGGTCTTCAAGCATGCAAGAGGGAGAATATGTGGAAAAGGAGGGAGAAAGCGCGAGTATAATGAACATGTCCATGCCCTAAATGTCCAAAATCTATGTCCACACACTTGGAAGGAGAAAACATATCAACATGTGGGACATGCCAATTGCCACCCCCACAAACCCAAGCAATATGTTAAAGCCTGCCAGCACGTGCTAATCAGCACCCAATACAAGTACAATAAGCGCCATTCAAAAAATAAAGATAAAATACCAATAACTGAAAAAAAACATGTTTTTTTTTAAACAGATAGAAACTAGCTCATCTGTAATAGGTATAAAAGACTACAAGGGTACACAAAATACACAATGACCCTAAGTAAATTTATCAGCGCACAATGTATAGAGAGGCACTGTTTGATAGCAAAGAGGTATACGCAAATACCACAAACAATTTTTTGTACAAAGACAAAAACAGAAAAAAACAAAAGCCGAGGGGTACATTCAAAAAATCCATGCTTCTTTTGACGAAAATATACAGAGAAATAATAAACAAGGATTGTGTAAGGACTGATTGTGAAGAACACAGCTAAATGTCCAATGAGATGGAGGGCCAGAAGACACAACAACCACTCCATGCTGAAAATATGGCAGCAATAAGGAAGACTCGTTTCTTGTTCTAAGCCAAGAGCCTGGTGTAGATTCTGAAAAGTAATGTTCCTGCCGTAGGTCCTAAGATGGCATCTGGGAAAGGAAAAAGTTGAAAAATAAGACCATACATGTACATATACAGACGGCAAATATAACCAGAACAGGACTGGAAACGGGCCGCAAGAAGGCAGGTTTAGAGCGTCTTATAAAATCCAGTGAAGAGAAGCTCTTCATTAAGGCCATGGTGGGTAAGGCTCTTAAGGAGTTTTTTGGCCAAATCCCCCCCTCTGATGTTTTCCAGTACCGGTTCAAGGCCCATCACCTTCAACCCCGTTGTTCGTCCCTGGTGAACATCAAAAAAATGTGATGTGACGGACGAGATACTCTTGCCTTTTTCCAGGTCCTTATTTGCCGTGGAGCTGTTGGAGATATGTTGTTGTACTCTGCGACAAAGTTCCTGTGTCGTTTGTCCCACATATACTCGCGGACAATTGCAGGTTAAGGCATAGACCAAATTACGTGACTTACAATTGAGGAAGGTCCTGCTAGGTTTGATCTGAAAAGGAAAGACAGAGAGTGTAAAGCCATCCTGGGCAACCATCAACTGACAGACATTGCAATTCCCGCAGGGGTAAGTGCCATAAATCTTGGTAAGATTAGCATAAGAGAGATACAAGTATCAGCCATGACTTGGGTCTAGAAGCTGTCTCCTATTTCCTAGAGCAGAAATCTACAGGGGATAGGGATCATGATTTATTCCTCCTGAATTTATTGCACTTTGTCTTGTATAAAAATTTCTTTGTTTTCGATAGAAATTTTTACAGACAAATTACAGGGACTGCCATGGGAGGACGATGTGCTCCCTCTTACACTAATCTTTTTTTGGGGTGGTGGGAGGTGCTTGTAGTGTATCGACATAAGGATTTCCAGCTACATTGTTTCCGATGGTTACGATTTATTGACGATGTTGTATTGTTTTGGACAGGTTCCGAAGAGAGCTGTAAAAACTTCATCATAGAACTGAATGTTAACTTTCTTAATATCAAGTTGATGTCCAACATTTCAGCTACTTCCGTGGAATTCCTGGACCTGAAAATTACTGTTGAGGGCTCGTATATTTCCACAAGTCTATATCGGAAACCAACGGCTACTAATAGCCTTTTATACTACACTAGCTTCCACCCTAGACATCTCAGAAATGGCATCCCCACAGGTCAATTCTTGCGATTGAGACACAATTGCAGAAGCATATCGGATTTCCACTCTGAGGCTAGAGAATTAACCGACCGTTTTAAAAATCGTGGGTACCCGAATAAGGTCATCGCTACTGGCTATCGAAGAGCCGCCAGGAGTTCACGTCCGGAATTACTACTAAGAAAGACAGGTGAGTTGACCAGGCCCCTGGGCATCGTCACTACTTTCAACAACTAGTGGCAAGACATTCGCAAAATATTGAACCGCAGCTGGGGCATTTTATTGAGTGAACCAAAATTACCCCCTTTCATTTCCTCCGCCCCTAATTTGATAGCGAGGCATGCCAAGAACTTGAAGGATAGACTTTGCCATAGCCGTTACGTTCGTCCAACAGTGAGATTGAATAGAGGTACCAGGATTTATGGCACTTACCCCTGCGGGAATTCCAATGTCTGTCAGCTGATGGTTGCCCAGGATGGATTTACACTCTCTGTCTTCCCTTTTCAGATCAAACCTAGTAGGACCTTCTTCAATTGTAAATCACAGAATTTGGTCTATGCCTTAATCTGCAATTGTCCGCGAGTATATGTGGGACAAACGACACAGGAAATTCGTCGCAGAGTACAACAACATATCTCCAATGTCTCCACGGCAAATAAGGACCTGGAAAAAGTCAAGAGTATCTTGTCGGTCGCATCACATTTTTTTGTTGTTCACCAGGGATGAACTACGGGGTTGAAGGTGATGGGCCTTGAACCGGTACTGGAATACATCAGAGGGGGGGGATTTGGCCAAAAAACTCCTCAGGTGTGAATCAAAATGGATCCACAACCTTAAGAGCCTTACCCCCCATGGCCTTAATGAAGAGCTTCTCTTCACAGGATTTTATAAGAAGCTCTAAACCTGCCTTCTTGTGGCCCGTTTCCAGTCCTGTTCTGGTTATATTTGCCGTCTGTATATGTACATGTATGGTCTTATCTTTCAACTTTTTCCTTTCCCAGATGCCATCTTAGAACCTACGGCAGGAACATTACTTTTCAGAATCTACACCAGGCTCTTGGCTAAGAACAAGAAACGAGTCTTCCTTATTGCTGCCATATTTTCAGTATGGAGTGGTTGTTGTGTCTTCTGGCCCTCCATCTCATTGGACATTTAGCTGTGTTCTTCACAATCAGTCCTTACACAATCCTTGTTTATTATTTCTCTGTATATTTTCGTCAAAAGAAGCATGGATTTTTTTAATGTACCCCTCGGCTTTTGTTTTTTTCTGTTTTTGTCTTTGTACAAAAAATTGTTTGTGGTATTTGCGTATACCTCTTTGTTATCAAACAGTGCCTCTCTATACATTGTGCGCTGATAAATTTACTTATGGTCATTGTGTATTTTGTGTACCCTTGTAGTTTTTTATACCTATTACAGATTAACTAGTTTCTATCTGTTTTAAAAAACATGTTTTTTTCAGTTATGGGTATTTTATCTTTATTTTTCGAATGGCGCTTATTGTACTTGTATTGGGTGCTGGTTAGCGTGTGCTGGCAGGCTTTGACATATTGCTAGGGTTTGTGGGGGGTGGCAATTGGCATGTCCCACATGTTGATATGTTTTCTCCTCCCAAGTGTGTGGACATAGATTTTGGACATTTAGGGCATGGACATTTTCATTATACTCACCCTTTCTCCCTCCTTTTCAACATATTCTCCCTCTTGCATGCTTGAAGACCTGAGTCGCTGGTTTTGCGCATGAGCGAACTATCTTTATTTTTTCCCTTAGCTCTGACTAGTTGTATCAGCGCGTGCGCGGATCGATGCATGCGCTGTTAATTTTTTCGGCGGCCATCTTTAAATCTCCTGGCGGTGCCCTCACTACCGACTTTGAGCTGAGCCTGCGCAGATGGAAGTCCTGTGTGACTTCCGCTTGCATCACACTCCGGTCTTGGCACTTGGCCATCATCATGCTGATACTCTTCAGCTGTTCTCTGGCAAACAGCACTATGCTAAGGTATTTATAAGACGCTCTTTTACACACTGTGTATTGCCCCTGATGAAGCCAGGCTTCCTGGCGTAACGCTTCGGGCACCTTTTGGGCCCCTGCCTCCCTCACTACCTTATCCATATTCAGCCCTATTTGGATGTGTCACTCCGTTCAGGCACATGTTTCTAATCCCTAGGGCTCAGGTTGTATTGGGCAGTCTGTTTTCTGTGTACTCTTGACCCACACTTTATATTTTGCATTTAGCAGCATGCCATGTGATTGTCCTTTCGCAGCCCTGTAGCTTATTTAGCATGGTACATATATTCTTTGGTGATTCGGCAGGATTTCATTCCATCATTATAGGCATGTCTCCATGATTAGAGTGATGTACATTTATTTTGATCTCTTACAGTTTGCTCCAGTGTGGGTTTAAGCAGGGGTCCTTTCCAATCCTATTGTGGGTCTTTGTATTTCTCCCATTGCTTTTGTGCATTTTTAATGTTTTTAATGTCTTCAGTGTGTTTTGTAGTGTTTCAATAAAGGTGAATTCTTACACTTTATTATAGCTTTGTGATCCTTGTTGTGTACATGCTCTTTCCTCTTTTTTGTACATTGTTATTAGCATGTACGGGTGATCCCTTGCAGTGGTGCCCTCCAGCCATTGTTTTACACAGACTCCCTTTAAATGTCACCTGCTGAACACAGCAGGAAGTACGGCGGCGTCTAAAAAACACTAAAATTGAGAAATCTCCGGGCCGGGATGGGATACACCCCCGAGTACTGCAGGAATTAAGTACAGGCATTGATAGACCATTATTTTTAATCTTTAAAGATTCCATAATAACAGGGTCTGTACGACAGGACTGGCGTATAGCAAATGTGGTGCCAATATTCAGAAAGGAGGCAAAAACTGATCTTGGAAATTATAGGCCAGTGAGCTTAACCTCTACTGTGGGTAAAATCCTGGAGGGTTTTCTAAGAGATATTATACTGGAGTATCTGGAGAAGAATAACCTCATGACCCAATATCAACATGGGTTTACAAGGGACCGTTCCTGTCAGACTAATCTGATAAGCTTTTATGAAGAGGTAAGTTCTGGACTGGACCAAGGAAATGCAGTGGACGTGGTGTATATGGACTTTTCAAAAGCTTTTGATACGGTGCCACACAAAAGGTTGATACATAAAATGAGAACAATGGGGATAGGGGAAAATATTTGTTAATGGGTTAAGAGCTGGCTCAGGGATAAGAAACAAAGGGTGGTTATTAATGGAGCACACACGTACTGGGTCACGGTTAGCAGTGGGGTACCACAGGGGTCAGTATTGGGCTCGCTTCTTTTTAACATATTTATTAATGACCTTGTAGGGGGCATAGAGAGTAGAATTTCAATATTTGCAGATGACACTAAACTCTGCAGGGTAATCAATACAGAGGAGGACAATTTTATATTACAAGAGGATTTATGTAAACTAGAAGCTTGGGCTGATAAATGGCAAATGAGCTTTAATGGGGATAAATGTAAGGTCATGCACTTGGGTAGAACAAACAAGATGTATAATTATGTGCTTAATTGTAAAACACTGGGCAAAACTGTCACTGAAAAAGACCTGGGTGTATGGGTGGACGACAAACTCACGTTTAGTGGCCAGTGTCAGTATATTAGGCTATGGATTGAGCTAGATGGACTTAAAGTCTCCCTTCAACCTTAAATACTATGTTGCTATGTTACAGGTACTTGGTGCAGTTTTGGCATATTTGTTTTAGTTCAGTACACTTTGCCACTTGCTTTGCATCTATCTTCCTTCCTTGCTTCCTTGATTGACAGATGACTTTAGAAGAGCCAAAGGAAGGCAAACAAGTAGATAGGAAGGTGCACTGAACTGCTCAGCCACACCATAGGTACAAAGAGGGCCTTTCGCTTGGTTTGAACAGTCATTTTGTGCTGACAGACTCCCTTTAAAATATGTACCGTAGTTTTTAAAATATATTTCTGCTTACAAAGTACTGACTAGAGATGATCAAACCTTATGAAATTTACATTTGCCCGCTTCAATGAAATTTTTGCAAAAAAACCCCCTTGATTTGCATCAAATCAGTTGCCAGCGCATCACAAGTATTGCTAAGCCTTTAATTGTCCAGAAAAATGTCAAACAGTATGAGGTCTCCTAGGATTTTATTAATCCCCTTTTGAGTTTCTTTAATGAAAACATTGCCATAGAAATGTCAATGTGACCTCAACATTCTGATTATGGGTACAATTTTCTGTTTAACAATGCACTACACACAAACTTTTTTTTTGGTTATTTAAATTGCAAAAATGTTCCAAAAATTATTCTTTTTTAATGTCAGATGCCTATATTGCTTGTGATTATACAGAGGTGGCAGACAGGATAGAAGTCATATCTTTCTAACAATCAGTGGTCCAAATATTGTCCCTGGTGAGTAGGAAATATTTTGCTATTTGTTAAATGAAGAAGCAATAGCTTTTCATTCAGTCTTCCAAAAATTATCCCACTTTTTGGATCAGTAATATGTTTTCTACTTGAAAAGAAAAGAAGCAATGGCTTTATGCCAAGTCATCCAAACAACATCCCTTTTTAGTTGGCAGTAGTAACAGAGTTGCACTTTTAAAAGTGAAAAGCAATGATTTATTAAAAAAGCCATGCAAAAATGATCCCTTTTGCAGGAGCAGTTTCAGGATCATCTACATTCTACACTGAAAGGGGTAGGGTTCTCAGCTGCAGTACACTGTAGCTATAGAACACAATGGAGAAACAGTAGATGTGTGTGGGCATCAGTCAGCAGTGGCAGAGGATGTAGCAGCAGCAAACATATAATGCAGAAAATGATGGGGCAGACAAGGGAATGTCTGGCAGTGTAGGGGTTATCATCTTCAGCAGCAGTACAGTATAGCTATAAAACATAGTTGACAGCTAGAATATGTGTGTCTGTGTCGGAAGTGGCATAAATTGCTCAACATAGAATCTGATGGAGCAGGCAAGGAGATGTCCAGCTGTGTGTGGGTAAAATGTTGCTATTCCTGATCATGGCGACATAGCCTTACAGACTCTGCTGTAAAATGAGCACACTGATGGATCTGCTGATAACTCATTCTAAACCTGCAAAAGACAAAATGAAAAAAAACCTGCTATAATTAAATAAGTAAAAAGCAAAAGTGCATTTAAATCATACAGAGTTCTTAGTAATACTGTATTTGATCAAGCATAGCATAAAAGCCGTCTTACTTATTTAATTATAGCAGGGTTTTTTCATTTTGTCTTTTGTAGGTTTTGTATGCTTTTTGGCCATGTGAACATGCATTTATATGCTGCATGTGTACCAACTCAAACCAAGCTCAATTTTTGTGTTTGTTCTTTGCATTTTTGCATTCTGTGCAAGCTGGGGTGTGGCCTCCCTCTCCTGAGCTGGAAATTGTATTTAAAGGCTTCCCCTGACTGGTGTCCACTGGTTGGGACCCGGTCCTTGTCTGCCCTTATTCACACAGATGTCAACTTTGACACATGATAAGGTTATTAATACTAGACAGTGTAGGATCGCCCCGACCACAGAGTCACCTTGTCGATGGTGGGACGGCTTTTATGCTATGTTTGATCAAATACAGTATTACTAAGAACTCTGTATGATTTAAATGCACTTTTGCTTTTTACTTATTTAATTATAGCAGGGTTTTTTTCATTTTGTCTTTTGTAGGTTTTGTATGCTTTTTGGCCATGTGAACATGCATTTATATGCTGCATGTATACCAACTCAAACCAAGCTCAATTTTTGTGTTTTTTCTTGATAACTCATTCTGCAGTTTGCCATATGTTTTAATATACAAAGGATATAGAAGTCAAATGAATCAAAATTTTTAATAAAACAAAATTGCAAAAATTACATTCATTTATGTAAAAAAACATTTTTTAGCCACTGACCCACCAAGCTGTCAAGGAATGCTAAAGTTAAAGGCTTAGCAATTAGCTAATATCATCGTAAGACTTCATGCAAAAGGCGGAGTTGTATGGAGACACAGAATCCCTGCTGATCTGTTTAGAGAAAGGTTCCTTAAGGCAATGCTTCAAGATGAGAAATCCTTTGTAATTGGGCATTCGAATGAACAAGGCTTGATTTTTTTTTTTAGGGAGGGTGGCAGATTAATGCATAATCCAACACAAAATCTTTGTATACGTCAATATGAAATGAGCGAAGTACAGAAATACCGTAGGGCCCCATGCACTTTTTATCAAGGCCATCTCTTTTTGACTGATAAATGATTATGGTCGAGACTGACCTTAGACTTTCTCACACTGTTCCTAAAGCAAAGCTACTATTCTCCTTGTCCAAAAGTGCAAACTACTCATTATGGTGAATAACTTCATATCTATAGGAGGTTTGACCTTGTGTTATGATTTGGTGTTCTGAGCAGGATCCAAGTATAAAATCTGACAGGGCATGCAATGTGGAAAAAAATTAAAGCAAGATACAATACTAATAAATATATTGCACATAACGGCACCATTTTCGGTCAATTCAACAAAACACGAAAACATTTTTATATATATATATATATATATTAGTAATTACTGTATATACTCAAGAATAAGTCGACTCGAGTATAAGCCGAGGCACCTAATTTTGCCATGAAAAACTGAGAAAACTTATTGACTCGAGTATAGGCCGGGTATGTATTGTCCCCTCATCCCTATCCTGGTATGCATGGCTCCGTGGCCTTGTATGCATGGCTCTCCCCGTACCTGTCCTTGTATGCATGACTCCTTATCCCTTATGCTTGTATGCATGGCTCCTTATTCTCTACCCTTGTATGCATGGTTCCTATGAAAAAAAAACACATCCTACTTACCTTCCTTGCGCGCCCTAGCTGCATCTCAGTCTGCGCCAGCAGCTCTTGTGGCCGAGCGATCACATGGCCCCGCTCATTAAGATAATGAATATTCACTCCACCTTAATGAGCGGGGCCATGTGATAACTCGGTTTGAACCAACGAGATGCAGATAGGGCGTGCAGGGAAGGTAAGTAGGATGTGTGCTGGAAGCCGTCGGCTGTAGCTGTAACTGTGTGCACTATTAAGAGAAATGAATATTCACTGCCAGCGCAGTAAGTATTCATGTCTCTTTAGCAGTGGGCACGGTTACAGCCGCAGCCGCCGCCTCCTGTCTCTGTGACCGGCTGCTTTGCGCTCCCCTGCCCCCGCTGTCTTTCTCCGACAATGACTCGTGTATAAGCCGGGGGGGGGGGGGGGGGGGGCATTTTCAGCACAAGAAAAGTGCTGAAAAACTAGGCTTATACACGAGTATACACGGTGTAATTAAAATAATGCATAGCAATAAAATAATAATTATTAGTAGCAGTGTTTTTATAATTAAATAATAAATACGAATAATGTGTATAATAAGGTATTATTTTAAATACAGTATTCTGAAAATAATTGTATAATGGCAATAATAATTATTATTAGTATCATTATATAATTTATAAATAATGATAATGTGTTTAATAATGTAATATTGTAATTATTTTAAAATAATTGTACAATAATATATAGCAAGAATAATAAACTATAATAATGATAAAATACAATCATTCCACAGCCATCAATAGACAGAGCAACACACAGGCTACAGAAGGCAACATTTTTAATGAAAACCCAATTACAAAAATGAATTTTAGCCAAAAATACAAGCATAAAATAAAGAAAAAAATGTCCCCAAAGGTGACCAACAACTTTAATTATGAAATGTTGTGCATTATTATGAATTTGTAATTATTTATTATATTAATCATTTTTATATATAGTTTTTATATTTTTTAGAATTTCAGAAACTATAAAATGTCATTTTTATGGCCGTGCGGATTCTGTAGTAAATTCTAGATCTCAGTTGCCATTAGACGGGCTGATGGTTCTGCTTTGTCATTATAGGAGGAAGAAGAAAAACATTCATTTAACTTAATGAGAAATTGTTTCCTTCCTGTTGGGATAATGCAGATGGCGAGTTATAGCAGGGATGTTATGTGGAATAGAATTGCTTACCAGCAGGTGATGTGGTTGTTTTCTTTGCTGGAAGCAAACTCCTGCGGGGTGCGACGGTGCTACTACACACTTCCAGTATTGTCCTATTCATACCCTTGGGGATCTCCTTTGAAGGCAGAGCTGTATTTTGAGTAGGATGCTCTTCATTTGTGAAGCTTGTACCTGCTGGAAATAAAAACAGTAGAAATTAGGCAATCACAAAATATGTATTGGGAAGTGTGAAGTGGGAATTTCAGCTATAATAACCAAAAGTGGAACATATTTAGAAACACGGTAATTAATCCTAAAATATATACAATTTATTCTCAAACCTTAATTGTTCAGTATCGGCTTTCCTTGCAACCTTTTCAATATGCACCTGATTGACCCAGATCATAAATAATATGATTTTGTTAGAAAAAGCCATATCTAGCCGGTAGTATTGTCATGCAAGTACAGCTTGGGTCTAACGGAATGGGAGTCCCTTGTAAAGAGTGTCTCATTCTGGATGAAAAAGTAGATTATTAAGTGGGGAATTCTGCTCTATGATATTTATAGATCCTAACGGGGCTGTTTTATGTGCAAATATTCCTTTAAATAACAGCCCTTAATTTATACTTTATAGGGGTTGTGTGGTTACTTAAAAAAAAAAAAGAGAAAAAAGTCTGTATACTATAAAATAATAAAATAAGTACCGGTAATAGTACCTGATCAATTCCCACATTGTTCCCTGTGCTACGGACTCTAGGGTTGGTCCCCCAGCCTTTGGATTTCCTGCTTGATTTGGATGTATGTGACCACTGCTGCCAATCATTAGCTGTATCTGTGATATTGCAATGATTGGTTTCTGGGGTAATATGTCCATCCAGAGTAGGAAATACAGAAACCAGCAGAAGGTCTAAAAAGCATTGGAACGGGAGAAGTAAGCACGGTAAGTTGGGTATTACCACTTCAACATTCTTTGCATACACTAGTAGTAGTTTGTATTATATCTTATCAGAAAAATCTTTCTCCATTTATGAGCCACTTATCTTTTCCCTGGCCTCCTGAACTTACCATCCACTCTAAAAAAAAAATAAATAAATAAAACAGCACAAATCTGTCTTGGTGAAAGTAAGATGGACTGTAAACTCACTGAAGTATCAGATTACACTCAATGGAGGGAGGAAGAGTGAGGAGAACCCAGTACAGTGAGAGAGTAGATAGACACAGACATCATCGTGCTGTAGATTTCAAAAAATGCTTTTCACTTCAATGTTGGATTTACAGCCACTGGTCAATACTGCTGTATAATGTTTTCCATGCTGTGCTAGTTCTGTGATATGAGAGTCATTATAACAGCTAGTCTCCAGCTCAGAAAACAATGAAAATCACAGAGCGAACAGATGAGAAAACTCATGGAAACTGGAGAATACAAGTCATGCAGTGGCCAGAAATATTGGTATTTCTCATCAATACATACAATGGCTTATTATTATTATTTATTTATATAGCGCCATTAATTCCATGGTGCTGTACATGAGAAGGGGGGTTACATACAAAGTTATAGATATCATTATTCTGAAAAGTCACCTCAAATGACAAGTACTGTACTCTTTAAAGAAAACCTGTCATTAGATTCATGCTGCTTGAACCTCAAGCAGCATTAATCAAACACTAGGTGTGTGACTGCAACCAGGTCTGTTTTACTCTGAAATGATGCTGTGTTTCAGAGTTAGCATATTTTGTAAAGACAGCTGGGGACTATGGAGAGAGATGCGATTAGTCCAATGATGACCCTAGATGACTTCTCCCGGCTTTTTCCTAATTAATTGAAAGATCTCTCCCTTTATACACACTTATGAGCGAGATGTGTCAATCAATTGTCGGTACCTCATCAGACTAGTAAAGGCTCTCATAAAGTCTCCTCCTGGCTGTTATGAATGTGTTCTCAGTCACACAAAAAAATGGAGGAAGAAAAGGCCAAATAAAGGAAGATGCAGGACCCACACCCAAGTGGTCCTTGTACAGACTAAACAGGTCCCTAACAGCACAACTAAAAAACATCTCCTCGGACCTGGCTTGCTAAAAGGCCATCAAGGGTTTTTTTTGTTCCCCCTGAAGAACCAGAGGGGAGGCCACCACAAATTGTATAAACCCAGAGTGAGAAACTAAACAGACTCACACAGGATGAAAATGGAAAAATAAAAAGAACCACAAAATAAACAAATTAAATGAAAACCTCCCAGACCCCAAATGTGGAAGAAAGGAAATGGTGCTGGGGAGAATAGCTCACAAACAAACTGCAGGAAGGCAACTGAGATTACCTAAAACAAGATAATCTCTACCTATGAGCTGGAACTCCAAACACCCATCTGTTATGCTGCAAGATTTGATCCGGCAGTCCTGTGCTCATCTCTTTCTACTGAGCCACAGCAGGTTCTGTAACTGTCCGGGTGCTAATTACCTTTTGCCTTTGTCCATTCTTGTCGGACATCAGGTGTTTTTCATTTGTTATCTAGCCTGTTGGTGATAGTCTTTAGTGGATTCTGCTTGGAGTCCTATCCCTATGTACGAGTATCTAGGCCAGTCAGATAAGTATACTGCTGGGATTTGTCTCTTAAGGGCCTTTTACACATAGGGATATCGCTAGCGATATCGCTAAAGCATCACCGATTTTGTGACGCAATAGCGATATCGCTACACGTGACACTTACCTCCAACCGGCCCCCCCGCTGGATATCGCTGATCATGCGAGATCGTACTGGTCCATTTCTCGTCGTCGGCGAGCGACGCATGGATGCAGGAGGAAGACATCATCAGAGCTGCCGTCTGACAAGTAAGTAAGGACCGCCGACCGCTGCTGCATTGCTGGTGAGATCTGCCCAATTTGGCAGCTCGCTAGCGACCATTTAGCGATGCACCAGCGATCCTGACCGGGTCGTATCGCTGTCGGGATCGCTGGTGCATCAATAAATGTAACGGGACCCTTACTCTGAACTCTTTCTCGATTCCTTAGGACATAAGTGATGCATTTGGCGGCTTTTTAGGGAGCTAAGTCCAAATTGTACTTCTCTAGTTTTACCTTCAGGGTTGATCCAGCAACTGGATGGGGATTTTGCAGCTTTTTTTAGTTAGATCCTTTATCCCCGTGTTTACTACCATTTGTGCATAACACCATGAACCTTAAAGTATGACCAGCAAAGAAGCCAGGTGCAAGGTGAGTATAAATTATGATTAGGATAGACGTAGTATTAGAATAGTTTTAGAATACTTAGTTTGATTTAGTTATGCTTTATTTTGTACAAAGTCTAGTCTAGCCGCTGTTGATAGATCTTAGTTTTCTAAGTAACACATAGTAAATAACTGGTATTAGTTATGTATACTTTAATCGGGCCCTACAGATAATTATGTGTTAATGTTGTCGCATTCATGTTTTATTGAGCTAGGCTGCAGGGATTGTTAATTGTTAATGAGTTAGTCAGACACAAGGTCTTATGGGAACAACACATTCTAGTAAAGTAATAAATAAATGACTATGAATGTTAAAATTTACCAATAAGAGCTAACTGCCTTGCTGATGGTTTCCATGTTGCCAAGTGAGAGGCACTCATTCAGATTAAAGGCTCTTTTACATAACAGCTTCTTTGCGTGTGCCATCCATTTTTTTAAAGGAACAATCAGGGACCCATTACAATCAATGTTCTTTTACCAAATTTAAAAAAAAAAAAATAAAAAAATTTAAAAAAAAGAGACGCCCTACTATAATTTGAGGTTTATGGGAGGAAATCGGGCCATGAAAAAAAAGCAAACAGCACTCGGATGCCATTTGTGTGTCATCCAAGTGCTGTCCATTTTTCACTGCAGTTAACAGGAGAAACTTTTTTTTTTCATATGGGAAAAAGAATTGACATACAGATTGTAAAATCGAATCTAGTACAGTAAAAAAAGGTCTGTTTTTTATGCACCATAAAAATATACCTGAAATGTAAAAACTGCCTAAAAATTAACTAAACAAATTGAGAAAACAGCAATTAAATGGTGATGAGCTATAAAATTACAATACTAGATTTAACATTTTCATAGTATGCAGTATGTAAATATCCCCTTCAGATAGGAGGAGATCAGGAACTCTACAGCCGCCTACTGAAGGTAGGAATCCGATAAATTCAATGTCGACCTGGAATGGACCTCGGATCAGACATGTAGTTTTAGGTTTTTGCCACTCATCAGGGCAAAGGAGCAGGACTGGATGGCTAGGAGAGAGGCCTCTGACAGGGGGTTTAAGTGAATGCGCATCAGTGTGCATCCGTATTTAACACTAAAATGGGTACAAGAATCTTTGTCATTTATTTATTATGTGAGAAAATCACTGATGAAACACTGATTTTAAAAACTAACACAAGAACAGAACAATAATTAACTCCGACCAAAAAAACTGATGAAAATTGTACTGTTTTTTTCGGTACCAGAAAAATCCCTGAAATCTGATACAGGCTTTAATCCAGACAAAATACTTGCTTTATCACGTTTTTGGTGAGGTTTTTGCAGCAGAAATGTGTCGAAAAACACTCCATATTGATATACCCATAAAATAATTAAGGATGTACCAATACCATTCAGAAAAAAAAGTTAAAAAAAACCCACATCAAAAAAAGCATCAGGGTAAGTGCACACGTAGTATTTTGGTTGTGCGGATTTTGATGAAAAATCCGCAGGTAAATCCACAGGACAAAGGTCCTGCGGTTTATCTGCGGATTAGCCTGCGGTTTGGCCCTGTGGTTTCACACCTCATAATGATAAGGTGTGAAACCATAGCGGAAACCGCACAAAGAATTGACATACTGCGGATTGTAACCCGCAGCAAATCCGCGTGGAAAAATCCGCAGCATGTGCACAGCGTTTTTTTATTTCCATAGGAAATAAAGGTACTGTACAACGCAGCAGAATCCGCAATGTGTGCACATACCCTCAGATACTACATGTTCTTACAATACTGTGCCCAAAAAATAT
Source organism: Dendrobates tinctorius (assembly GCF_039654945.1). Classification (NCBI taxonomy): domain Eukaryota; kingdom Metazoa; phylum Chordata; class Amphibia; order Anura; family Dendrobatidae; genus Dendrobates; species Dendrobates tinctorius. The sequence goes on along the minus strand of NW_027361743.1, from coordinate 32,989,222 downwards.
TTATACTTTACAAGCTTTTTTAATGTGTATTTTTCAGCCAGGAAAATCCATGTCAAAAACTTTGTGTGGCGCTGGACCCAGGGAGGGTGAGTATTAGCTGATTTTATTATTTTGACCCAGCTCTGTCCATTAGATATGACATTTATAACTGCAACGTCCGTTTAAACAGCGATGTAATTCATACTTGCTAGTTTTTGGAAAAAGGGAAACCACCCGAATTCCGGGACAAGTTGACACATCTTCTAGATCTTGCCAAGGCCCCCTAAAACCCTCCCAGTAAAAGGCATTGGCAGTGACCTAATGGACATTTTGGGGGATAATATTTGTTGTGTTAGGAACGTAGTCAACAAATTGGAACTAACTAAAAAGTTGGCAAGTATGGTAGAACTTGAAGCTCTTGAGTCTGAATGCAAAATCTATAACATGGTCCTCACTTATAATATTATGCTGGTGTCATCTTGGGTGGCAGAAGGGTTTATGGTCAATAACGTTATTGGGGCATAGGTAAGAATGTTAGCCCTCTGCGTCCCTTTAGCTATTGCCCTAGCACTGCACCATTATAGTCAATGGCTCCATCAGGGCATATGCCCGAATCCAGTTTTGCAGGGAGTTTCGGACGTAAGACCCGATGGGGCCACTGAGCGTAGAGGGAAAACACTGTGTAAATGGACCCTTACCTTACGTAATATTTTGGAAATTATTTTTTTTATTTTTCTGCAGCTGAATAAGTCTCTGGCTGATCTGGACCAACGTCACTTGCTTGTTTTTATATTTTTCTCCTAGTCATGCTGCTGAGTCCTTATCCTTCCTTCTCCTGGGAGAAATTAAAGATAATTAAGAAATGGGGATGTAACACTCTGTTTTGGGTTCATTTACAGGTTAATGGCCCCTCACTGATACCAACTGATGAGATCCGCACTCTTTTTAATTATTAGCCTCTTAATTGCTGTCAATACTGACGAGTGACATCTGCAGATGGGCAGCAAATCTGAATATGCCGCATACTGAGAGACGCAACTTACAGATCAAAATTGCTTACTTTTAAGTTAAAACATCTCTCTGTTCTTGTTCGTCAACCGTAAAAAATGTATTATAAATACAATTTTCTCTTTAGGAAAGATGCAGTTTTATTCCTCTGCTTTACTATTGGGATATTTCCATGGAACTCTAATTGATAATACTCTCCAAAAAGCATGCTTAGGACTCATACACACAGTGACATTATGTTTTTTTTTGCAAGTTCACAGTTGCCTAAAGCCGCAATACAGCAACCATATAAGTCTCCATAAAAAAGTGTTGCACTTTGCATTAGTCTTCAACCACAAATCTCTGTAGATCAGGGCTGCTTCACTGTTTATACCCCAGAGTAATTGGTGGCCAAACACTGCCATGGGCATCACATCACTTTGAGAAAAATTCAACTGTGCCTAGTAGGGGCTGTACATTACGATAATATGACATCATTATGTACAATGTGCCATTTTACCAGACAACATAGTGACGAAGATCCAGTGGATCTGGCAGCTAATGACCTGCTAGAGATCTGAATGCAAGCATACAAGACAGTGAGACTATGGACCTTGCCTCGCAGGTTACTGCAGCCCTAGACAAGCCAACCAGACACCCAGCAATGACCCTTTGTGTCTTCCACAGCCTTGCTGGACCCCTCCATGGCTCAGCAATGCTCAATCCTCATTGGTTGCTATAGCTGACTTTGCTCCTGGCAGACAATTTAAAGGGAACTTAAACCAGGTCACCGTGCCTGCATCTTTGGCTGTGTCCCTTTCCTGCACTCAGTTTCTTGTGGTTCTGATCAACTTTTATCATGACCTTGACCTAATAGTTGGATATTGGTCCTGGTACTTGTACTTCTATTTTTGGCTCTGACTCTTGCTTTTCTTACTTGCTCCTATCTTGTCTTCTTGCTTTTTACATCCTGATATCTCTCCTAGTTATGAACTTTGGCTTACTTCCTGACAATGCTACTACTCCATCTGTTGTACCAATGTATGATGACCCTGGGAACCACAGGTTAGGGATATTAATTCAGTAAAATCCATAGCTCCTTGGGAGCTCAGTGTGGAAGGCCAGGGGATCCTTCAGACTCCCCACCCCAGCTTAAACCTGAGCCACTTAGGCTGGTTTCACACTAGCTTATGGAGGAGCTGCGGAGGGATGCAGACTTCCTCAGTGAAGCTCCGCTCACTGCCGTGCCTCCGGTCAGCTCCGCCTCCGTCAGCATGCGGCCTGCGTACCCAATCTTTAGCATTGGGTACGCAGGCTGTGCCAATGTATGTGGATGCCTCCGCATGCGTCTTTGTGACAGTGCGGTGACCGCAACAAAAAGCAACATGTTGCGTTCGGCACAGGTCACAGCACAGTCAAAAAGACGCATGCGGAGGCATCCACATACATCGGCATGGCCTGCATACCCAATGCTAAAGATAGGGTACGCAGGCTGCATGCCGATGGAGGCGGAGCTGACCGGAGGAGGTGTGAAAGTGGGCGGAGCTTCACTGAGGAAGTCCGCATCAATCCGCAGCTCCTCCATACGCTAATGTGAAACTAGCCTTACATGTCCAAATTTGGCCAACCCCAGAGAATTTACCACAATATGCCACTTTATACCATACCATATTGCTAGAATATTTATCCCTAGAAACAATGTCTCTAAGAGGGACACCATATGGCATTTGCATGGAAACGTGAAATTGTTTCTCCTACAGTGTTTCAATATGAAATCTGACAGATAAAACGTTGGCCTGCAACAGTATAAAATCAGCAGCCTATGGAATTTCAGAAAGGTTCACATTGACTTTTTTGCTGGCATATTAGTACTCTGTATAACGTGGGTGCTATACTGAGCTGTAAAACATCATAGAATCATAGAATCGTAGAGTTGGAAAGGACCTCCTGGTCCATCTGGTCCAATCCCCTGCTCAAAGCAGGATTCGCTAAATCATCCCAGTCAGATGTCTGTCCAACCTCTGTTTGAAGACTTCCATTGAAGGAGAACTCACCACTTCTCGTGGCAGCCTGTTCCACTCATTGATCACTCTAACTGTCAAAAAGTTTTTTCTAATATCTAATCTGTGTCTCCTCCCATTCAGTTTCATCCCATTGCTTCTAGTCTTTCCTTGTGCAAATGAGAATAAATTTGATCCTTCTACAATGTGACAGCCCTTTAGATATTTGTAGACAGCTATTAAGTCTCCTCTCAGTCTTCTCTTTTGCAAACTAAACATTCCCAAATCCTGCAACCTTTCCTCATAAGACAGGGTTGGCAGACCGGTCACCATTCTGGTCGCTCTTTTCTGAACTTGCTCCAGTTTGTTGATGTCTTTTTTAAAATGTGGTGCCCAAAACTGGACACAATATTCCAGATGAGGTCTGACCAAAGAGGAGTAGAGGGAAATAATGACTTCACGTGATCTAGACTGTATGCTTCTGTTAATACATCCTAGAATTGCATTTGCCTTTTTTGCTGCTGCATCACACTGTTGACTCATATTCAGTCTGTGATCTATTAGTATACCCAAGTCTTTTTCACATGTGCTGTCACTTAGCCCTATTCCTCCCATTCTATATATGCTTTTTTCATTTTTATTGCCCAGATGTAGTACTTTGCATTTCTCCCTGTTAAAAACCATTCTGTTAGTTGCTGCCCACTTCTCCAGTTTATTTATGTCTTTTTGAATCCTCTCTCTCTCTTCAATAGTATTAGCTATCCCTCCTAGCTTTGTGTCATCAGTAGTGTTGAGCATTCCGATACCGCAAGTATCGGGTATCGGCCGATACTTGCTGTATCGGAATTCCGATACCGACTTCCGATATTTTTTCAATATCGGAAGTCGGCATCGGAATCAGAAGTTCAAAGTTGATTGACAGCCTGACGTCATCATGATGCGCGGTGTGTGCGCATCATGATGCGCCGTCATTTCGGGCCTTCCGGGGGTCTCTGCCGGCCTGCCGGGGGGCTGTGTGGACTGCCCGGGGTCTGTACCGGCCTGCCGGGGGGCTGTGCCGGCCTGCCGGTGGTCTGTGCACCCTGTGGGGGTCTGTACCGGCCTGCCGGGGGGCTGTGCCGGCCTGCCGGTGGTCTGTGCACCCTGTGGGGGGCTGTGCCGGCCTGCCGGGGGGCTGTGCTGATGTCCAGGGGTCTGTGCAAGCATCGTCCGATGGGACTACAAGTCCCATCTGGCGATGCCTGCTACCATGACAGTGATTGACACATTAGCCAATGATGGGACAGTAGTAGTCCCATCATCCGGCTAATGTGTTAAATGTTAAAAAAAAAAAAAATACTACATACATACTACATGCATGCTACATACATACTACATACATACTACATATATACTACATGCATGCTACATACATACTACATGCTACATACATACTACATATATACTGCATACATACTACATACATACTACATACATACTACATGCATGCTACATACATACTACATGCTACATACATACTACATATATACTACATGCATGCTACATACATACTACATACATACTACATATATACTACATGCATGCTACATACATACTACATGCTACATACATACTACATACATACTACATACATACTACATGCATACTACATACATACTACATGCATGCTACATACATACTACATGCATGCTACAAACATACTACATGCTACATACATACTACATGCTACATACATACTACATATATACTACATACATACTACATATATACTACATACATACTACATGCATGCTACATACATACTACATGCATGCTACATACATACTACATGCTACATACATACTACATATATACTACATACATACTACATATATACTACATACATACTACATACATACTACATACATACTACATGCATGCTACATACATACTACATGCATGCTACATACATACTACATGCTACATACATACTACATACATACTACATATATACTACATGCATGCTACATACATACTACATGCTACATACATACTACATGCTACATACATACTACATATATACTACATACATACTACATACATACTACATACATACTACATATATACTACATGCATGCTACATACATACTACATGCTACATACATACTACATATATACTACATACATACTACATACATACTACATACATACTACATGCACGCTACATACATACTACATGCTACATAAATACTACATATATACTACATGCATGCTACATACATACTACATGCTACATACATACTACATATATACTACATGCATGCTACATACATACTGCATGCTACATGCATGCTACATACATACTACATACATGCTACATACATACCACATATATACTACATACATACTACATACAATACATTCATACAATACATACATAGACATACAGTACATATAACATAGAGTAACATACTTACCAATACTTGTCACATTGTTCCCCGAAGCCATTGTCTTTTACGGAATAAATATTAACATAACAAACCACAAAAATACTCACCCACGATCCGAAGCAGTCCACGAGTGTGTCCCACGACGATCTTGGGTAGAGAACTGCAGCATCAGCTGTTGCTGCCGTTCTCTATGGGCTGCAGGAATCCAATGACGGAAGGTAGGTATCCTTCCGCACTGTATTCCTCCGCCACTTAAAAAAAAAAAAAGTCCCTAGTCTCACTTTATGCCATTGCTGCGTGGGAATTTCCCACACAGCAATGGCATAAAGTGAGACTAGGGACTTTTTTTTTAAGTGGCGGAGGAATACAGTGCGGAAGGATACCTACCTTCCGTCATTGGATTCCTGCAGCCCGTAGAGAACGGCAGCAACAGCTGATGCTGCAGTTCTCTACCCAAGATTGTCGTGGGACACACTCGTGGACTGCTTCGGATCGTGGGTGAGTATTTTTGTGGTTTGTTATGTTAATATTTATTCCGTAAAAGACAATGGCTTCGGGGAACAATGTGACAAGTATTGGTAAGTATGTTACTCTATGTTATATGTACTGTATGTCTATGTATGTATTGTATGAATGTATTGTATGTAGTATGTATGTAGTATATATGTGGTATGTATGTAGCATGTAGTATGTATGTAGTATGTATGTAGCATGCATGTAGTATATATGTAGTATGTATGTAGCATGTAGTATGTATGTAGCATGCATGTAGTATATATGTAGTATGTATGTAGCATGTAGTATGTATGTAGCATGCATGTAGTATATATGTAGTATGTATGTAGCATGTAGTATGTATGTAGTATGTATGTAGTATGTATGTGGTATGTATGTAGCATGTAGTATGTATGTGGTATGTATGTAGCATGTAGTATGTATGTAGCATGCAGTATGTATGTAGCATGCATGTAGTATATATGTAGTATGTATGTAGCATGTAGTATGTATGTAGTATGTATGTAGTATGTATGTGGTATGTATGTAGCATGTAGCATGCATGTAGTATGTATGTAGTATATATGTGGTATGTATGTAGCATGTAGTATGTATGTAGCATGCAGTATGTATGTAGCATGCATGTAGTATATATGTAGTATGTATGTAGCATATACTGTATGTAGTATGTATGTAGCATGTAGTATGTATGTAGCATGCATGTAGCATATATGTAGTATGTATGTAGCATGTAGTATGTATGTAGCATGCATGTAGTATATATGTAGTATGTATGTAGCATGTAGTATGTATGTAGCATGCATGTAGTATGTATGTAGTATGTACAGTGGGGAAAAAAAGTATTTAGTCAGTCAGCAATAGTGCAAGTTCCACCACTTAAAAAGATGAGAGGCGTCTGTAATTTACATCATAGGTAGACCTCAACTATGGGAGACAAACTGAGAAAAAAAAATCCAGAAAATCACATTGTCTGTTTTTTTTTCATTTTATTTGCATATTATGGTGGAAAATAAGTATTTGGTCAGAAACAAGCAATCAAGATTTCTGGCTCTCACAGACCTGTAACTTCTTCTTTAAGAGTCTCCTCTTTCCTCCACTCATTACCTGTAGTAATGGCACCTGTTTAAACTTGTTATCAGTATAAAAAGACACCTGTGCACACCCTCAAACAGTCTGACTCCAAACTCCACTATGGTGAAGACCAAAGAGCTGTCAAAGGACACCAGAAACAAAATTGTAGCCCTGCACCAGGCTGGGAAGACTGAATCTGCAATAGCCAACCAGCTTGGAGTGAAGAAATCAACTGTGGGAGCAATAATTAGAAAATGGAAGACATACAAGACCACTGATAATCTCCCTCGATCTGGTGCTCCACGCAAAATCCCACCCCGTGGAGTCAGAATGATCACAAGAACGGTGAGCAAAAATCCCAGAACCACGCGGGGGGACCTAGTGAATGAACTGCAGAGAGCTGGGACCAATGTAACAAGGCCTACCATAAGTAACACACTACGCCACCATGGACTCAGATCCTGCAGTGCCAGACGTGTCCCACTGCTTAAGCCTGTACATGTCCGGGCCCGTCTGAAGTTTGCTAGAGAGCATTTGGATGATCCAGAGGAGTTTTGGGAGAATGTCCTATGGTCTGATGAAACCAAACTGGAACTGTTTGGTAGAAACACAACTTGTCGTGTTTGGAGGAAAAAGAATACTGAGTTGCATCCATCAAACACCATACCTACTGTAAAGCATGGTGGTGGAAACATCATGCTTTGGGGCTGTTTCTCTGCAAAGGGGCCAGGACAACTGATCCGGGTACATGAAAGAATGAATGGGGCCATGTATCGTGAGATTTTGAGTGCAAACCTCCTTCCATCAGCAAGGGCATTGAAGATGAAACGTGGCTGGGTCTTTCAACATGACAATGATCCAAAGCACACCGCCAGGGCAACGAAGGAGTGGCTTCGTAAGAAGCATTTCAAGGTCCTGGAGTGGCCTAGCCAGTCTCCAGATCTCAACCCAATAGAAAACCTTTGGAGGGAGTTGAAAGTCCGTGTTGCCAAGCGAAAAGCCAAAAACATCACTGCTCTAGAGGAGATCTGCATGGAGGAATGGGCCAACATACCAACAACAGTGTGTGGCAACCTTGTGAAGACTTACAGAAAACGTTTGACCTCTGTCATTGCCAAGAAAGGATATATCACAAAGTATTGAGATGAAATTTTGTTTCTGACCAAATACTTATTTTCCACCATAATATGCAAATAAAATGAAAAAAAAACAGACAATGTGATTTTCTGGATTTTTTTTTCTCAGTTTGTCTCCCATAGTTGAGGTCTACCTATGATGTAAATTACAGACGCCTCTCATCTTTTTAAGTGGTGGAACTTGCATTATTGCTGACTGACTAAATACTTTTTTTCCCCACTGTATGTAGTATATATGTAGTATGTATGTAGCATGTAGTATGTATGTAGCATGCATGTAGTATATATGTAGTATGTATGTAGCATGTAGTATGTATGTAGCATGCATGTAGTATGTATGTAGTATGTATGTAGTATATATGTAGTATGTATGTAGCATGTAGTATGTATGTAGCATGCATGTAGTATATATGTAGTATGTATGTAGCATGTAGTATGTATGTAGCATGCATGTAGTATGTATGTAGTATGTATGTAGTATGTATGTAGTATATATGTAGTATGTATGTAGCATGTAGTATGTATGTAGCATGCATGTAGTATGTATGTAGTATGTATGTAGTATATATGTGTTATGTATGTAGTATGTATGTAGTATGTATGTAGTATGTATGTAGTATGTATGTAGTATGTATGTAGCATGTAGTATGTATGTAGCATGCATGTAGTATGTATGTAGTATTTTTTTTTTTTTTTAAACATTTAACACATTAGCCGGATGATGGGACTACTACTGTCCCATCATTGGCTAATGTGTCAATCACTGTCATGGTAGCAGGCATCGCCAGATGGGACTTGTAGTCCCATCGGACGATGCTTGCACAGACCCCCGGACATCAGCACAGCCCCCCGGCAGGCCGGCACAGCCCCCCGGCAGGCCGGCACAGCCCCCCACAGGGTGCACAGACCACCGGCAGGCCGGCACAGCCCCCCGGCAGGCCGGCACAGCCCACCGGAGCCTGCACAGCCCCCCTGGCAGGCCGGCACAGCCCCCCGGCAGGCCGGCATAGACCACCGGAGCCTGCACAGACCCCCTGGCAGGCCGGCACAGCCCCCCGAAAGGCTCGTACAGACCCCAGAGAGGCTGTACAAGGGAAAAACAGGATTTTTCTTATTCCGATACCGGAAGTCCCATAGACTTGAATGGGACTTCCGGTATCGGAATCGGCGATACCGATACTTTTTTTTAAGATCGGCCGATCCATTCCGATCCGATACTTTGAAGTATCGGACGGTATCGCTCAACTCTAGTCATCAGCAAATTTAATCAGTTTACCCTCAATTCCTTCATCTAAATCATTGATAAAGATGTTGAACAATACAGGGCCCAGGACAGAGCCCTGTGGTACCCCACTTGAGACATTCTTCCAACTGGATGTGCAGCCATTTACGACCACTCTTTGGGTCCGATCACTAAGCCAGTTATGAATCCACCTAACAGTTGCCTTGTCCATTCCATACTTAGTCATTTTTTCAATAAGGATTGTATGAGAGACTTTGTCAAATGCTTTGCTGAAGTCAACATATACTATATCTACAGCATTTCCTTGATCCACCCAATCAGTGATACCGTCATAGAAGGAAATTAAGTTAGTCTGACATGACTTATTAGTTACAAACCCATGCTGACTCTGTTTAATCACTTCATTCTTATCCAGGTATTGACATACATGTTGTTTAATAATTTGTTCAAAGATCTTTCCTGGTATAGAAGTCAGACTCACAGGCCTAAAGTTGCCTGGGTCCACCTTCTTCCCCTTTTTGAAGATAGGAACAACATTTGCTCTTCTCCAGTCTTCTGGCACTTCTCCTGTTCTCCAAGAATTTTCAAAGATTATGGAGAGGGGTTCAAAAATTTCTTCTGCTATCTCCTTCAGTACTCTGGGGTGTAATTCATCTGGACCTGGAGACTTGAATTCATTTAGGTTAGCTAAGTGTTTCCTCACTATCTTTCTGTTTATAGATATCCTGGATTCTTCTATTCCCTTAATAGGACAGTGAATAACAGTTGATGTTACATTTCCTTTCTGAGAGAAAACAGATGCAAAATAGGAATTTAAAAGTTCAGCCTTCTCAACATCCTGTCTTACCATTTCATCATTTTCATCCTGTAAAAATCCTATAGCATCTTTGACTTTTCTTTTACTTTTGACATATCCCCAAAATCCTTTATTATTGCTTTTGACATCTCTTGCAAGCCTCAATTCATTTTCAGCTTTAGCTAATCTGATTTGTGCCCTGCAGGTTCTGCAGACAGCATTATATTCTTCTTTAGATATGCCTCCCTCTTTCCATTTTATAAACATTTTTTTCTTCCTTTTTAGCATGTGCTTAAGTTCTGTGTTCATCCATCCTGGTTTCCTTAAATGCTTCCTATTCTTCCCTCTTTTCGGAATTGTTAACAACTGTGCTTTGAGAATTTCATTTTTCAAGATTTCCCATCCTTCCTGGACATTTTTGTCTTTAAGGATATCCAGCCATTGGATCCCTCCAATTCTCTTTCTGAATCCCTTAAAATCTGCCTTTCTGAAATCTAACCTTGACGTCTGAGTCTTCACAGGTCTTCCGCCTCTAGTTATCCAAAATTCTAAAATACCGTGTTTCCCCGAAAGTAAGACCCTGTCTTACATTAATTTTACCCCAAAAAGTCCCACCCTGTCTTACTTTCGGGGGAGGTCTTACATTAGCCGAAAAAAAATGACAATTTCTTTTTAACCAATAAATTAACATTTATTAACATGCTGTTATACCCCATAACAGTGCCGTATCCCACTGCACACAGCCCCACACCCCATAACAGTGCCGTATCCCACTGCACACAGCCCCACACCCCATAACAGTGCCGTATCCCACTGCACACAGCCCCACACCCCATAACAGTGCCGTATCCCACTGCACACAGCCCCACACCCCATAACAGTGCCGTATCCCACTGCACACAGCCCCATACCCTATACAGTACATGTTTCCCTACTTGGTTTTTAAATGCTGGACGTTTTCCTCTGCGGTGCGGCTGTGGGTGCGGAAGGCCTGTGCTGCAGGGAACGCTGTGCCAATCAGCAGGGAAACAGCGGTGACGTGGGGCTGGGGCGGCCAATTACAGCCCAAGCTGCTGGACCAATCAGTGCTCGAGCCGGGGGCCGGCGGTGACGTGGGGAACAGGGGCGGCCAATGAGCTGTTGAGCTGGGCGGATTGCGGGGTTAACATGGCGAGTTAACCCCATGAGCGCTGGACCCGCCCAGCTGCACCTGAGGACACCTCTGGAGCCTGGGGACCCAATGGGGGACAGCGGCGGCCCAAAGGTAAGGGCTTTACATTTCACAGCGGCCCCCAACCCTGCCTTACATTCGGGGGAGGCCTTACATTGAAGGACCCCCCCGTAACCCCCACCCTGTCTTACTTTCGGGGGGGTCCTACTTTCGGGGAAACAGGGTAGCATGGTCGCTACCTCCTAGGTTCCCAGCCACTTTTACCTCCTCAACCATTTCCTCCCTGTTTATAAGGATTAGATCCAAGGTAGCAGTTCCCCTTGTTTTCTCCCCTACCTTTTGGAAGATAAAGTTGTCAGCAAGAGAGGATAAGAATTTCCTTGACCTGTTAGTTTTGCCTGAGAGAGATTCCCAACAAATGTCTGGATAGTTGAAATCTCCCATGACAACTATGATATTTTTTGGAGAACTTGGCCATTTGATGCATAAAGAGTTCATCCATATCTTCAGCTTGCACAGGCGGCCTGTAGTAAATGCCTACAATGGTGTCCTTTCCATTGTTCTGTCCTTGTATTCTTACCCAAACAGTTTCCACAGAACTCTCAGTCTCTGAAGCTTCAATCTCTGTGCAGATATACGCGTTTCTAACATACAATGCGACACCCCCTCCTCGTTTATCAAGTCTGTTTCTTGCAAATAAGTTGTATCCTTCTAGTCTTGTATTCCAATCATGTGTATTGTCCCACCAAGTTTCAGTGATTCCAATGACATCATATTTCTTTTCCTGTGTTAGTAGTTCCAATTCTCCTTGTTTGTTGCCCATGCTTTGTGCATTAGTATAGAAACATTTTAGTTTGTGATGGGTTTCTCTTTCTCCAATATTTTTATTAATTAGATTCTTTCATCTTTGTTCTTCCTTTCCATTTCTAATAGCAGAGTTCTCAATAGCATTTGTCAGGTGTATGGCTTTTTCTGGTCTTTTGCTTCCCAAAAGACGGGCATAATCTCCTAATCATTATCGCAAAGAACTGAATCCTTAACCTTGCATTCAGTGAAGTGTGAAATATGAAGTGAGAGCTCAGAAACATTACATATAATCCTCACATTTAAATTTGGATTCCATTATTACATCCTTCCCGATATTTCCTTTAGGTATTCTGGACATTAGACTGAGCAGTTTATTTCCAGCAAATAACCATCTTTAAGCTGTGAAAACATAGCTGGAGGGCAGCTATCCGCTCCAGCTCAGCAGTCAGCAAGACAGAGATAAAGGTCGCATTATATGGATAATGGGAGCAGATAGAAGTTCAAGACCTTGTATAAAAATAATATTAACATTATTAACAATAGAACCAAGGCACACATTATCACAAGCACAGTGTATTTTATGTAATTTTTTTTTATTATTATTCATATTATATTACATAATATTTTATTAGACACTGATAACATTATTATACATGAAAGTGAACAGACATTACATTTAAAAGACTCTGCCAAATATGTAATTGGTTCCCTTTATGTCACTCAAACAGATCTGTCCCATCCAGCCATGTAATGCATGAGAGTTCTGAAGGTGTCTTCTGGTATCTGGCTCCAAAATGTTTGCAGTAGATCATGTAAATCCTGTAAGTAACGAGGTGCAGCCTCCATGGATCGAGCTTGTATTTCCAGCATACTCCATGATGATGCTCGTTCAGATCTGAAAACTTTTCACTTTTTGTTATGTTTCTTAATGAAGTTTCTGCAATTTGGCAGGCATATTTTCCTGCTGAAAGAGGCCTCCACCATCAGGGAATACCACTGCCATGATGGGGTGTACAGTTCTTCGTGTGCAGCAATGTTTAGGTAGGTGGTACATATCACATTAACAGCCACATGAATTCTGGAAAGCAAAATTTTCCCAATAGAACATCGCCCAAATGATCACACTCCATCCACCAACTTGTCTTCATCATCACATCCCAAGTTAAATGAAACACATGTGCCATCTCTTGGATATTATGATGCTGAGTCACTTCTCTCCAACAAGCCGTAAGTCAGGATAGTCAAGAAGTCTGAGGTCAAAAGTTAAAAGGGTATGTCATAACAGAGAGAAGAGACAAAGGCGTAGTCAGTTAACAGTCCAAGGTCAAAATACCATGAAAATAGCAGATCAGAACAAAGGGGTTAAACAGATGGAAGGTCAGAACAAGGTCCAAGGTCAGGCAATGAAACATCATTAAACAAAACACTAGGCAAAGAGAAAAAAACAAAACAAACTTAGATGAATCTATGTCTGGCAGAAGTCTGGAACTAACAGCCCAGCTTAGTAGGTGGGCAATCACCTGGTACAATGAACACCTGGAGACAGCCAGCACCTCCCAGTCTAAGATTGGATGGCCAAGCTGTTAATCAAAATACCGACAGCTCACCAACCCTCTGCACCAGACTGGACAACTGAGCTGTCAAACTACTGATAACTTCAGCACGCCCCTGTACCAGATTGAATGGCAGAGCCATCAGTAACTGCATGCCAGAAACACTGAGGGGTGAATTTGTGACAGATATAAAAGACACGTGATTCATCCGTACAGGCCACCTTCTCCCACTGTTCTCATGCTCCAGATTAGATGTTCACTTGCCCATTGTAGGTATTTTCAACAGAAGACAAAAGTCCACATAGCGACTTTGACCAAGCTACGATTACACAGCCCTGTACACACTCATCTGCTGTTCTTCAATGCTCCAACAACTTTCTGTCAAAGCCAGGATTATTTTCTTTAGCAATTTGTACTACATTAGCTCCTCTGTGGTACTGGACCAGACAGGGTAGCATTTGCTCACAACATGCATCTGATCGCCTTGGGCCATCATGAACCTGTCACTGATTTGCTGGTTGTCTTTGGATTAATAATTTTTGCTTTGAAGAGTTTTTTACCCATTTATGTAGTCATCACAATTTAGAGTTTGTAAAAGTCATTCAGATCTGAATGCTTATTTCTGTTTCCAACACATCAACTTCAAGAACAATTGACTGTTTACTTGGTTTCTAATATATCCAACCGCTTGAAAACTGCCATTTTAACAAGATAAAGAAAAAAAGGGGGTTTGGTACCGCGTTAGCCACAAGATAAGCACAGTCATTCACTTACTTGTCAAAAGTTTTAATGACATTGCTGATCAGTGTACTAGAATACATATGTATACCATTCACAAAAGTAGCAGTTATAAGATAACAACAAGAATAATATTTTCAAGGACTTTTGAACCTAAAATTGTAGCTTGGCTTTCTTCCACCTACAGTTAAGAGTTATTCTGCTGTCCTACCTCTGCATGTGAATATTGGCCAAAGCAGAGTAGCTTGTTAGCACACCCTTGGTACTCAACATCTTGAACAACTTTCCAGTAAAGAAGAAAATTAATAGCTATTATGACATCTCATAAAACAGCTTGTTACATCTGAAACTCCATGAGGACACATATGATTGTACCTCCCAACAGCTGGATCCCTATTTAAGGGACACCTAAAGGGGCTGTCCTATACACTACATATATCACAAATGTATGATTGCTGGGCCCCTCATAGATTACCTTGGCCCTTCACAGATCACAAGGGAAGTCCCAAAGTGTGTAAATGGAGTGGTAATGAGTATTTGTTACCAATGATCCATTCCATGTCTATAGGAGAGGAGGTTGCACATGCTCAATATTGTTAGATCTAGACAGATGACTTTGGTTAACTCAATCTTTAGAATCACTGGAGTCGAACCACATTAATCATACATTTATCATCCTACTTGTGGATAAGAGATTAACATTTTTTATAGGACAACCCCTTTAAGTCACTCCCCTATAGATATCACTTCCATATCAAGACAGAAACACCAATAAAATAAACTAGACCACTGAGATTTTTTTTAGATACAGTACTCTACAAATGTTTTAGGTAGGTGTGAAAAAAATGTGAAAAAAAAAGAATGTCTTAAAAAATATTAGTGTTCACAGTTTATTTTTAACAAAATGCAAAGTGAATGAACAAAAGAGAAATCTAAATCAAATCAATATTTGGTGTGACTACTCTTTGTCTTCAAAATAGCATCAGCAAAAGGCGTCTTATTTTTTTTGTTCTTATTTAACTAGCATTTGAAATTTTCTTCTATTGAGATTTAGGGGCATAGAGGCGGAACTGTACACTGGGTCTTCTCTTACCCCAAAACCCGCCAACTGCCTCTGGTGTTTGAATGACAGGTCACAGATTTTCAAGTGACCTGCCTTCTGTTTGAAATTTGTCGCCGATGCCATCATTGCCTTGGTCATCGTGTGTGTAGGTAGAGATCTTGGCTCAATGTTTTAGAGACGACTGTGCATGGGCCGCCCACTACGCTATTTTGTTGCAGACCAGCCGGGAAATCAATCTGTGCCCACGGCAATGATGGTGACAGATTTCAAAAGTCTTTCTGTAGTTTCTCCTGATAAAGATGATATAGCTACTTCAAAATGCTTTGATAGTAAAACATTTATCATTTCAGTAGATCCTGGATTCTCTAGATATCTTTTACTCCATACTGACCAGCAGCGCAACACACCAGCATCTCCGACAACTGATATCTATGTTGGTCCATCTAACTTGCAGAGCAGCAACACGGGATGTATATTTCGTGCCAACAAAAAGTTGTGCTTTCTCACAACAATACCAGGTGAGCACTGGCGCATCACAATTTAACGCTGTTGGCCGAAATAACGCCCTATTGCGCTTTTGTGTCCTCTACTGCTTTCTCTCAAGTGCAGTTTTGTAGCAGAGTTTAGCTGTTCCTCACCCAATTTTAAGCCTTCTACACAACTGTTTGTTTCAATTAATGACTGTGTTTCAACCTACTTATGAAAATTATATTTATTACTTATGGGCGAGCATGCTCGGCACTGCTCGAGGCTCGTTCGAGCATCTAGGTGCTCAATGAGTTCAGCACCTCATTTGAGTATCCGGGTACTCGCTCACCATGCTCTATTCCCCATCCTGCATATTTTGCACCTGATATTTGATCATGGGCAGCGCCGCCATTCTGCTCTGACTAGTGTAGGGACAGGACACGGCTTGAGTGAGGGGCATTGTCAGGCTCTGTGGGTGTCATTGTAAAGCAGCCTCTGTGTGGTCACTGTGCACCAGGCCGTGTGGGTGAACTTTTTAAAAGGCAGTGATGCTTCTTTTAAAAGCTGTAATGAAAGCAGGAATACTTTTTTGTTACATTAGTTAACAGTGTTGCAATGATTTTAAAGAATTTGTTTCATGGGCTTTTTGCAAAATTTGTGATAATTTTGGCATCAGAAATCCTAAAGTGCTAGCAGAACCGTCTTTGCTTCTTTTTCAGTTTGGGTAGTTGTTCTCATTAGCTCGATATGATTTTTCATTTGAACATTTACATATGGATCTAGAAGGGATGAGGTCAGTTTCCTGACTTGAGAAAATATTCTTTTACAGGCACGTCCTACCACCTTCTTTGTTTTGGACTCTTGCACTGTCCACAGCATGATGCCTTCTTTCCATTCATTCATTGCCCGATTCTGTCACTTTAAGGTCTGTGTAAACATAAATTCCCCAAAAAATGCAATCCAATTGATAATCTAAAATTGTCCAAAAATGTATGCAGAGTTCCCCCTCTATGTGTCTTGATGGTTGTATTGCAAAGCCTCCCTGTAAGTTTAGCTAGGGCTCATAGTAACTGCATAGCCTTTACCAGTTTTGGAGTCAGAGTCTTTTTAACCCCTTCACACCACAGACCTTTTTCGTTTTTCTGCTTGATTTTTGCTCCCCTTCTTCCCAGACCCATACATTTTTTATTTTTTCCTCAATATGGCCATGTGAGGGCATTTTTTGCAGCCGAGGCGAGCAGTTTTTTTTTTGAAAATACTCGATTAGAACATGAGCGGGCTCGGGTAACAACTTAACTGAGCACCCACGCTCATCGCTATTGTGGAGTCTTTAGAAGAAATATGTTCGGTTTTTTGATCCTCTACAGCTAAAAGTAGAAATTATTGAAGATCAACACAAATTTCCGAATGTTCGGCTTTAACTTAATTTTAAGCAGATTAATAATTCAAGAAGACATCAAAATGAATCCGGGGAAAGGAGCAAATACAAGAAGTTATCACGTTAATATCATTATGTTCACACAGAGCTGGGTGAGAATCTCTGAAAATTACAGCTGTAGTGTACAGAAAAGTTTAATACCGAGGGGATAAGCTTCTTATCTTCCAGGCATTAACTTGTCTCAATATTACTGCCAATTTAACCTGATCAAAATTCTGAGCAAACTTCAGAATCAATTAAAGCACAAATGGCAAGAAAACTAACATTTTTTTCAGCGTTTTAGAATCTAAATGAAAGTATTACTTATATCGAAAGAATCTGGAATTATGAGTCTTTATTTCACGGAAGAAAGGAAATCTCTACAAATCAAGGCAGCTGCGGATACAGTAGTGAGAATTTAAAAAAAAATCAACAATATTTTAAGGTTCTGATTAGAAGGAATATTTTTCGTTTTTATTATTATCACAGAACAATATTGATCCAAATTCAATATATGACATATGACTAAATGTCCTAGTTCCATTGATGAACTCCACACATGGACTTCTGGAAGTACGTTTTACAGTTTGGGAGGAGAGAGAGATAAATACAGCATTTTTCAGATCCAAAGATTGGGTCCCCATTGATTTCAATAAATTCAAGTTCAGGTTCAAGTTCGGGTACCGCTCCGGTACTCAAACTGAACTTTAGACTAAAATTCGGTCGGGTACCCGAACCCGAACTTCCATGAGTCAGTTCATCCCTATTAATAATAATTCTGGAATACTTCAATGCATCCCAGTGATTCCGAGAATATTTTTTCATGATACACTTTTCTTCATGTTAGTGGTAAGTTCTGGAGTTCTGGTTGATACGAGTTGGGTTTGTTTATGAAAATATTGAAAATTTAACAAAAATTTTAAAAATATCGCAATTTTCAAACATTTAATTTATATGCCCTTAAATTTGATATTTATACTACATAAAATAGTTAATGAATAAACATTTCCCATATGCCTACTTTACATCAGGATCATTTTTGAAACTTGACAAAAAAATTAGGAAGTTAGAAGGGTTAAAAGTTATTTTTTTAGGGCCTATATGACAGATAATACCCAAAAGTTTGACAATTATAACAATGTGGAAGAAAAAAATGAATATTTAAATTTTTCCCAAAAAATGCTGCTTTAGTCCCGAATTTTTCATTTTTACAAGGACAACAGGATGAAATGGACCATATACTTTGTTGTGCGATTTCTCCTGAGTATGGGGATACCACATATGTGGTCAGAAATTCTTGTTTGGGCATACGTCAGGGCTTGGAAGGGAAGTTGCAACATTTCATTTTTGGAGTGCACAATTGTCCTGGAATAGATTACGGATGCCATGTCGCATTTAGAGAGCGGCCAAGGTTCTAAAATAGCAGAAACTTCCTCAAGTGACCCTATTTTAGAATCTAGATGTCTCAAAAAAACTCCTCTAGGGGTGTAGTGAGCATTTTAAAGAAACAGGTATTACACAGAATTGTATAACATTAGGCTATAAAAATGAAAAATTTAATTTTTTTCCACTAAAAGTTGTTTTAGCTCCAAGCTTTTAATTTTCAAAAGGGTTAATAAGAGAAAATGAACCACAAAATGTGTTATGCAATTTCTACTGAATGCAGCAATACCCCATATGTGGTTAAAAACTACTTTTTAGGCACAGTGCAAAGCTCAGAAGGAAAGGAGTGCCATATCAGAGGGCAGATTTGCCTGGAATGGCCTGCTGGTGCCCTATCACATTGGCAGAGCCTCAGAGTTCTGACACAGAAAAGCAGAGCCCCCCATAAGTGACCCCATTTTACAAACTGCACCTCTTAACGAAATTATCTAGCGATGCAATAAGCATCTTGATACCACGTGTCAAAACTTTACACATTGACCAAAATGTTGTTTTTTAGCCCAAGATTTTACATTGTCACAAGAGGAAATAGGTAAAAACTATTGCATAATTTGTCACACAATTTCTTGTTTAGGCCTGTTTCACACATCCGTTTTTCAGCTCAGTCGAAATCCGCTAAAATGGCGGAAAATGGATCTGTAGGTGATTGAAAGAAATGGGTGGCACCGGACCATTGTATTGACTGATTCGTGTAAGGTTGAATTTTAAAAGGAACCCGAGAGAAGATTTAGGGTTAAATTTCTGGCAAAATGCAATTCTTCCAGGCAAATGCGGATCCGGCCAGCAAAATAACGTTTCAGTGTCCGTCCAGTCATGTCAGGGGACACCAAAATTTTGGCGGATCCGTGAAAAAACGGATCCTATGGTTGACCATCCGTCAAGATCCGCCGATAATGCAAGTCAATGGGAAGAAAAACGGATCCGCCAAGAAAAATGGCGGATCCGTTTTTTTTTGCAAAACGGCGGATTTTGACTGATGGTGACAGATGGATGTGTGAAAGAGGCCTAAAGTGGAAATACCCCATAAGTTGCTGTACAGTACTGTATAGCCGTACGGCGAAACTCGGACACAGATTTTCTTAGAATAGTTTCCACACTCTATTTACAGAGCCCCTAAGTGCCAGAAGAGCAGAAACCTCCCTTAATTGACCTCAATTTGGAAAGTACACCCCTCTGGAAATTCATGTATAGGTGTAGTGATGATTTTGACTCTCTGGTGTTAATGGGCATTTACAAAAAATAGCAAAGGTGGTACTAAATAACTTATTAAAATGTGACCTTTATTAAGTCACATAAAATGAAGCTAGTGGTGAAAGCCCAAATTACCAACGGATATACAAAGCATTAAACAAAGATATTAAAAAAATTGATGTATGGATACTTCAATATCAGCTGCAAAAATGGCAGTGGGTGCTCCTAAATGGTATAATCCACCCAATATGTCATTGTATCATTAATTAATGGGTAAATTATCCCTTAATGTATAGGCAATATTAGATTCATGCATGGCATGGATATAAAAATTTAAGACTTGATCTCACCGGACTCTTGTAAAAATTTCCAGGTGTGTTCCCAAAGTACCATTCTGTGGGCATGGAGATCAGGAGATGGAGGAAATAGACTTATCTCAGAGTCAGCCTAATGCTGAATATCCAGGGTCCAAGAAGACTTCTGAGTCCCGATGCGTTTATTCTATAATCTAGAGTCATCAGGGGAGTAGAGAAATGGCTGCCTGGTACTTGGTAGATGGAGAGGCTCTCTGATGGTTATTTTTTGGAGCTTTTCAGTGGATAATTATTTTAATTTAAAGGTTCCAAAATAATAATGATCAACATGCAATTAGAATAGGTCTAACTTTCTGAGATCCCCAGATATAAAAGATTTATGTAGTCAGTTTAAAAGTACAAGATCTAGATACATTGAGACAGTATTATAAAGAATTTTACAAGAATGATGTAAAGACCTTGACCAAAATCTCAGTTATGTAGATAATTGAAGCTAAATAGCAATACAAACCATGTTAACTACGTGCCCTTTCAAACAGAAATGTTTTGTTCTTTGTAATAAGATCCTGGAATTCAGCAAGTTAAAAGCAGGTGGCTATCTTTTAAATTGGTTTTGAGCTTGACACTTTGAATGAGTGGTGCAAATAAAGGAGAGCTGGAGATGGGAATCGGGATGCAGTTGTGCTTTCTCTTGTAAACCTTGGTTCTGTTTCATTATTCTTTGTATTTGTGCTCAAATTGAACTGTCTTCCAGATATTGACCATTGGCTATCCTGAACCTATTCATCTTCACTATTGCATTCAGACATTCTCTGTAACATACCAGTCACCCATACATTAACTCTATTGGTGCTGTGACCTGAAGAATTAATGACAAAATTCCATACAGAATATCAACAAGAGAAAATTTAAAAAGTTAGCCACACACTTCAGATAGTTCTCAACCAAACACTAATTTGGCAGACAACCGTTTCTGCCAATCTTGCTAAACACATGCACACTTGTCTCTGCAAAGCATGCATGTGTTCTAAATGAGGAAAGAGAAGACCTCTTGGTTTGGATTTTCTTCCCTGAGAAGAAAAGGATCAGGTTCTATCCCTTAATATCTGTTATTGAATAAGAGTTGAGAGGCACCAACACAATACAGCAGGGGTTCTCAACTTGTGGCTCACGAGTCACATGTGACTTTCAAGCCACATGTGACTTGAGGGCCCATGATATGTGGCTCGCGGCTGTCTTCCAGCAAACAGAAATGAAGATCTGAAGATGGTGATTTTTCTGAGTAGGCATGCACAGAAGAGCATATCTGGATGCTCATATACTGGGTGTGGGGGGATGGAGAGAATAAACAAGATAAGCTGGAAGTTGGGGGTGCTGGAACCTAGATGCCATAGTGTGGTGAGTATGATTGATGTAAGAGTACTGAACGGGGGTAAAGTGAGCACTCCTGGATGTAAGAATACTGCCTATAAGGAAGGAGGCAAGAGGTTTTGGTGTGCTTTTTCATGCAGAAGCTTTAGCTGTCTTTATTAGAGACTAGCTGAAGAGCCCGGTGCTGCCCGGGCATAGTAACTAACTGTGGTTAGTTATAGCAAATTATAATTATCCTCCATCCCATAGTCCCATGCCCATATACCCCATCACACATCCTCCATCCCATAGTCTCGTGCCCATATACCCATCATACATATTCTCCATCCCATAGGCCCGTACCCATATACCCATCATACATATCCGCCATCCCACAGTCGAGTGCCCATATACCCATCACACATCCTTCATCTCATAGTCCCATGCCCATATACCCATCATACATATCCTCCATCCCAAAGTCCCGTGCCCATATACCCATCATATATATCTGCCATCCCATAGTCCCGTGCCCATATACCCATCATACATATCCTCCATCCCTTAGTCCAGTGCCCATATACCCATCACACATCCTCCATCCCATAGTCCTGTGCCCATATACCCGTCATACATATTCTCCATCCCATAGTCCCGTGCCCATATACCCATCATACATATCCTCCATCCCATAGTCCAGTGCCCATCTACCCACCACAAATCCTCCATCCCATAGTCCCGTGCCCATATACCCGTCATACATATCCATCATCCCATAGGCCCGTGCCCATATACCCTTCATACATATCCTCCATCCCACAGTCCAGTGCCCATATACCCATCACACATCCTCCATCCCATAGTCAACCATTATGACATCATAATGAGCGGCGGGGCTTGATGACATCAGCATCGCCATGGCAACCATTGTGACATCATAATGAGGGGCAGGGCTTGATACGCATACACTGGTTCCCCAGTATGTAGATAGGGAAATTATGACATCATAATGAGGGGTAGGGCTTGACGCGCACAAACTTTCTCCCCAGTATGTAGATGGGGGCAAAATTGTTTGGTGAATTGGAACGCGCAGGGTTAAAATTTTGCCTCACAACATAGCTTAGGACGCTCACGGGGTCCAGACGTGTGACTGTGCCAAATTTTGTGGCTGTAGCTGCGACGGTGCGGATGCCTATCCCAGACATACACACACACACACACACACATACACGCATACATACACACTTTGAGCTTTATATATTAGATAAACAAACCTTTTAAGTCTCAGTTCGGCTATGTTTGGCGAACTTCCCGATGTTCGCCGAACATAACCGAACACCATTGAATTCAATGGGAGGCAAAACCAAATGCATAGACAACACCTTCAGGGTGCAGAAAAGCAGCTCAAATTAGGGGAAGACACCAAGAAAAGTGGCATCAATTGACCCATCAATTGTGCTACAAATAAATAATAATAAAAAAAATGACGTGGGTTTCCCTGAATTGATACCCAGCCAGGGAAAACAGACAGCTGCGGGCTGCAACCCCCAGCTTTCAGCTTTAGCAAGGCTGGTTATCAAGAATAGAAGTGTCCCCACACTGTTTTTTAATTATTTAAACAAAAACCGTATTTTTCGCTTTGTAAGACGCACTTTTTTCCCCCAAAATTTGGGGGGAAAATAGGGGTGCGTCTTACAATGCAAACATACGGTTTTTTGTGCTGTCGCTGCGGGTGTCCGATACTTGCCACCACCGCGCTGGGTCCTCTGGGTGCTGCCGCCGCCGCGCTGGGTCCCTCGGGTGCTGCCGCCGCCGCGCTGGGTCCCCCGGTGCCTGCCGCCGCCGTCGGGCTCTGTCCTGTGCTGCATGGGGGGCTCTGCCGTTCCATCCATGCCTGTGCGGTGGCTTGCTTCCTGGAAAATGGCCGCCGCGCAAGCGCAGATGGAGATCTCGCATTGAAATCTCGGGAGATGAGATTTCAGCGCTCAGATTTCAGAGTGGGCGACAGCACCCCGGGGACAGACCGGTAAGCAATAAGACGCCTGGATTCTAAGAAGCACCACCATTTTATTAAAAAAACATTTTTTCCTATTTTTCTCCTCAAAATTTGGGGTGCGTCTTATAATCCGGAGCGTCTTATAAAGCGAAAAATACGGTAATTTAAAAAACGGCATTAAATCTCCCATATTCTTTATTGACTTTCAATTAAATCATACTTACATGGTCGCCCCTTCCACTGAAGCCAATGTCCCCTGCAAATGAATTAAAAGAATAAACAACCATATTCCTCACCTATCCGAAGTGAAGACATAATCCATAATCAACGACAATTGTGACGAGTTTGAGAGCATTCAGTAATGTGGCTGCTCTACCCGGCAACTTACTGACAGGAGCATGTAATCACTGCTACAGTGTGTAGAACTGTGCTGTGGTGACAAAGTTTATTGGAGTTCATCATCTGATAAACCTCAGAGATTTCACTTTACAACACCTCTGCTGCCTGAAAACTTTTTCACACAGTGGTGCCGTGAGATCACTAGGGCTCATCAGCTGATGAACTGTGGCAAATTTTCTCATTGCAGCTCAGCTGCTGGTTTATTATTTTTATTCTTTTTCAGGTAATATGGGCATCAGGGATTCAGCATTAAGGTGAGTAATTTTTTTTTATTTTTGATTTGTTACAGAAGATAGGGGCTTCAGGGATTAGGTGTTAGGTGAGTATATACTGTATATCCAAGTAGAGATGAGGTCGCACTCAACGAGCTGGTGAAGATATCGCTTGATTTATTGGCACATGTTACACATGTCGGGCAGGGTGAGTGACATCAGGAGTGCAGAGGGAGCTGACAACGATCGTTTCGCGCTAAACGATCATTGTCAGCTCCCTCTGCACTCCTGATGTCACTCCCCCGGCCCGACATGTGTAACATGTGCCAATAAATCAAGCAATATCTTCACCAGCTCGTTGAGTGCGACCTCATCTCTACTTGGATATACAGAGCATTGTGAATTCTCAGGTCTAGCACCCAAAGCTGCCAGTTATCAGCGCTCTGAATGCCGCACACCAGCTGAGGATATACGGTAATAGCGGTACCATCCGTGTTTTTTTTTTCTCTTTCATCTTACGATTATATACTGTTTATTATTTTTATTTCAATATTTATTTCTTTATTTTAATGTTTTTTTTCTTTACTTTGAGCACAGGCGCCAGCTGATAACTATGCCCATCAGCCGCCTGCTCCCGCTGTTATCAGCGACAGCAGGCGTTGGCTGATGGGAATAATAGTCTCTCATCAGCTGACACCTGTGACCTGCGGTAAGCATCTCACAGCATGACCCCGCAGTGCTCTGACAGACGGTAACGTTGCTGCAGATCAGAGTCGCCGTGTGCTCACATCCTTAATGGAAACTCAATCATTTACCGAATACTGGCCAAATTTGGCCGATTTTGAGGAAACTGCTCGGAAATCCGAACACAAATACGAATGTGCAAGGTTTGTGCCAACTTTAAGATTGGCGATCATTGTCCGAACAAGTTCACTCATCTCTTGTCTTTAATACAGGATTTAGGTATCACTACTGCGATGACATGGGTGCTGAATGTGGGTTGCGACCATCTCTCAGAGCTGAATATGGGTCTTACAGTAAGAAAGAATTGGAGAGAATTGCACTACATCCTCTGTCAAAATTGTAAAGCAAGCCAAGCACTTAAAAATAATGTTGGCCAAACCTGCCGATTTTGGTGGGGACAGGCCAATTATCTTGTGACAAAATTATAGGCCTGAACCCACCAAATCCAGTTTGGCCAATATTAATGTGAAGTATGTTTTGCTTTAGACTTTGACCACGGCTTTCTCAGTACCAAATCTGTTGTGGCATACTGGTTACACTAGATTATTGCAAGATTATTACTGTATAGAATTTTGTTGTGAGTGATTCCTGTATGCGAACAGTAACTGTTCTGCCTTCCTCCACGTATGATGCGGTGTGGATTCCAGCATAGGGCTAAACCCTTCATCCACTTCCCAGTAAAAAGACTGTATGGATTCTTAAGTCTATATTTATTGAGATGATGATGTCAATTTGGTAACAGTGAACAACAATGGTCGATGATATTATGGTAAAAACTACAAAAGAAATAAACAGTGTATCAGTACTGGCAGGTACAGTAACAGAGACAACAGCATGATACAGAGTGCAATTACATCAGTAACTAACATTACAGAGGCTGCACAGTAACATTACAACACAGCTATGGCAAAGTTCATGCTGCAGCACTATCCTGCTCTGTACAGAAATGCAACCTATCTGTAAGCAGTGTAAAGCATTAACTAAACTAAGAGATACAGAGACTACACAGAGGCTGTCTAACACGGACACATAAATGCATTAGAGTCTCACTGGAATCCGC
This sequence comes from Dendrobates tinctorius, assembly GCF_039654945.1. Classification (NCBI taxonomy): domain Eukaryota; kingdom Metazoa; phylum Chordata; class Amphibia; order Anura; family Dendrobatidae; genus Dendrobates; species Dendrobates tinctorius. The sequence goes on along the minus strand of NW_027361743.1, from coordinate 32,963,139 downwards.
TGGTCAGGAGGAGAGATTGAAGTGAAGAGAGAGAGCCAGGACACTAGTGTATCACTAAGAAAAGCCCAGGAAAAATGTCTGCATATCTCTTTCTGCTCGGGAAAACTAAGGGGGCGGATCTATGCAGAACACACTATTCCTTAAAGGAGAAATTCTCTCATAGACAGAAACAAGATCAATGAGTAACTAATAACCTCTAATGGCTGTAACTGGTACTACGCTATGAATTTTAGCTTGCTGCTCATGAATGGGCAGAACAGTAACCACGGAACTCCATTAAAAATTCATACTTGCTAGAATCAAAATATAAAATCTAAAGAAAATCTATCTACTACCATAAAAGTCAATGTTACGTTATATTTAATGCATCGTAACATATGGAGATTAATCTATTGATTTACACTAATTTATTTTGTTCACTTTTATCTACTACAAGTTTTTAATAGGTTAGTAGGTTAACATAGTCCTGAATAAGTTCAGTCTCATTAACATGGACTTCAGCAATCATCAAGCATTTTCAGGTTCTACACAACTCCGTATCCTACATTTCCAAGAAAGATAAAACCCTCTACAGTGCTCATTAGCTCTAACTACAAGTATGTCAAGACATTAGATGAAAACAAGAATTTGTACAGCCGCCGTTACTCCGCAAAGTAGCGTAAAGCAATAAAGACTGCAGATCAGTGAGTGTTAATAAAACATAATATATGTGAATGTATAAATTATTCCACTTCTCGCCATTACAGAAATATATTGCAAGTTAAATCCAATTAATTAGTGGAACCAAAAGTTCTTTAAGAATAAAAGATTAAACAGATACTAACAGAACATTTCTTGGTTACTATGAATATCTTTAACATAAATGAAGGCTAGAGAAGAGAATTATTTCAACTAAATACAGGAAATAAAAAAGACAGAAGAGTGTGACGTGAATCCCGCATTTGTTGCAGATTATGGACAACTGTATTTTTGTTTTTTGTTCTTGCATATCCTCTTTAACCGTTAAAGTATGTTAAGAGAATGTCACGGTTTTATTTATTGCACTGTGTACATTACTATATACTGTATGTGTTCTTACTTTGCGGGACCTCCAGGAAGATGACTCATAGTTTGACACATCACTCTTGGGAGATGGTGCTCAAGTAGAGTCCAACCCCATGTAGGTGATTGTCTTTCTGCTGTCTCTGATATCATGTCCTTTTTGTATCTAAAATGAATCTGTCAAAAACTGAATTTGTGTTTCCTCCATCTACTATGCTTTCTAAACCCAATTTCCATGTGTGGTTCTACCATTACTTCCCATCAGTATGCCCACTGGCCTAGATTTGTATTTGACTCAGATCTTTCCTTCACTCCCCACATCCGGTCACTCGCTCGTTCAAGTCACGTACATCTCAAAAACATCTCTGGAATTCAACCTTTTCTTACCTTTCACTCGGCAGAAACCTTACTGTTGCTCTTATTCATTCTTGTCAGGACTTTTGCAACTGTTTTGTTAAGTCTCCCTCTTACTTAACTCTCCCCTCTCCAACCCGTCCTGAATGCAGCAGCCAAAATCATATTTCTTACCAACCACTACACTGCTGCGTCTACTCTATGGCAGTCATTGCACTGGTTGCCCATCCGCTACAAAGTCCAATATAAATTTATCACGCTCACCCACCAAGCTCTCCACAGTTCTGCACCACCACAGTTCTCTCTATTCCCTATCTATCACACCACCCATGCCCTCTGTCCTACTAAAGCTCTCACACTCAAAATTTTCTCGTGAGCTGCGCCAATTCTTTGGAGTGCATTACCCAGAACAATTCAATGAATTCCCAATACCCTCAGTTTTAAGCGTTCCCTAAAAACACACTTTTTAGACTGGCCTATTGCTTCACCTTATTTATGTAAATATTTCAGTTTTACCCTTCCAAATTTTTCTTCCAAATCTGATCCCTTGTAGCATCTTTTCACACACCGTTCATGACTTAAAAGCCCTCTGTCTGCCATTTATCTTTCGTGTCTCCCCTATATCCTCATAGATTGTATCTTGCGTTGAGGACCCTCACTCCTCTTGGTATCTGTTGAACTATGTGTTACTCTGTTTTGACTTTATTGTCTGCACAAGTCCCATCTGTAATATAAAATGCTGCGGAATATGTTTGCACTATAGAAATAAAAATTATTATTATTATTATATACAGTGGAAGATGGACTGGTGACATATTGCATCAATATGTTTTTAATGTTGCTTTGACCGGAGGAACGAAACACTAATACTAACTCAGAGATGAAGCGTGGCGACATTGAATTGCACCGCCATCACACTAGTTAGAGGTTAGAGGGAGCACATACTGTACATTCAAAATGATTGGTGCTATGGAGCAGTGTATGCGGTACACAGCGTAGTGTCCTTAAAAGACTTCAATCATTGCAACTGTCAACTATTCATTTAGTTTGGGCTGTGAAGTGAACTATTGGCCTGCGCATTGAGTTCTGTCAGAACAGGTGGATCCCCGGTACCTGCCTGCTGCCTTAGAGTGACAGGTCTCTCCAAATATGTGCACACAGAGACCCACCTGTCTGACTAGTCTCCCGTACAGCACGACCCTGGGTGGCTATTAAACTATGTTTTAAAATCATGCACCCAGCGTTGGCTATACAGCGGGAACGGAAAGTATTCAGACCCCATTAATTTGTTCACTTTTTGTTTCATTACAGCCATTTGGTAAATTCAAAAAAGTTCATTTTTTTTCTCATTAATGTACACTCTGCACTCCATCTTGACTAAAAGAAACCCCAGAAATGTAGAATTTTTTGCTAATTTATTAAAAAAGAAAAACTGAAATATCACATGGTCATAAGTATTCAGACCAATTACAGATTACAATTTCCCTTCCTTTTTTGTTGGAAAGTAGCTCTTTATATAAAAAAGGTTAGGCCAAACTTCTAACTTTTTTTGACAGCTCAACATTAATAATTTGACAGTGGACATCTTGACATTATTTCTAGCAGGCTACTTAGTGTCAAATGACAATGAATGTGAACACATTTTACATTTTCTCATATAATATCAAGAGTGCTGAAATATTTTCTCAAACCAATGGGTTATGCTGCTATCAAAATATGCGGTCAGGGTAAGATAAAAGTTCAATCATTATTCAAATTACACATTTCACCAACCAGCATTGCAGATGAGAGTGGGAACTGGTTTTCATTTATTATAACTAGCAAGTCCAGGGAAATTGTCTCTTAAACTATTTATGAATGTTATCAATAACCATCTGCCACAATTTTTTATTTATATGGTTAAACTGATTGCTTCATGTCAGGGTTTCTGCAATGTGTGAGCTGAATTTATAGAGGAATGAAATGGAGCAGAACTCACACAACTAACGAGACTCTTGTTCTGCAATGATGAGGAGCAACAACATTGAAACAGATCGTACTCCAAAAAGGTTTTTGCTGGTGTTGGCTGAAGGTTTTTGGTTTGAGTGATGTGTTTTAAGGGTGGATTGATAGGAGACCTTTGCTATCAGTCATTGTTTTGCTCTTTACAAATTACAACTACTGACCATGGTACGATGGTATTAAATCTGGACGATCAAGTTCTAGATTAAAGAATTTTCTTCTATCGTATAAAATTATGGTATACCGCAAGGATATAACTGATGACAGTCCATCCTTTTGGACCTTCACTGATCATAACAGTCAAGGGTTGTATTGTTGGTTTAACATTATGCCCTCTTCACTGCTTTTTTCCTGCAAAGTGACACCTATTGATGGGCGAATCAGAACTGTGAAGTTCGGGGTCTGTACCGAACACCTACTGTCGAATTCCGAACACGGACTTCTCCAGGAAGCCTGTGGTACTGTTTGGCTTTGACAGCCTGAACATCGGCTATTTCCCATGCGGTCATTTACGTGACAGAGCAAGAAACACCAGCTGATGAACCCTGGTGACCTCACTGACGTTAATGCTCTGGAGAACTTTTTCACACAGTGAGCGGTGATGTGAGTGAGGTGACCGAGGTTCATCATCTTTGAACTCCTGTGACCTTTCTCACGTCAATGCTATACACTGCAGGAGCGTTCTCATGCTGGTGACTCAATATGTTCTGGCTGGTTTGCTGAGCAATCGCATCATGCTGCCGGCTTTCCTTCAGCTGTTTATGAAAATTATGGGGGACCCTACAACGTTTTTTTAATTTATTTTTTTAATTAACGTGTAACGTGTGTAAGTAAAGTGGGTCTAATGTAATGTGATATAATGTATTTTGGTGATGTCCAGTAATTAAGGTGTTAGAATACTGTATAATATTAATATAGCATAAGGATAAGCTAAGGACAGCATAGGATTAAGAACAGGTTAGCATGTAGATGGGAAATGGCTAAGGTAAGGATTATCCCAATGGGTGGGCACTAGTGCTGAAAAGAAGGGGAGCGCTTCCTGGTTATAAGGAGTTCAGTGTCAGCCAGTGAAGTGTGGAGGAGAGTTCTAGTTCAGATGGGGTGATGGGTTGCTAGGGGCAGCATGGGCCAAACGTTCAGGGCAGTGGGCGGCCAAATGGAAATCCCTGATGGACATTCCAACAGAGTTTGGAGTCTAGGGCTCGGGCCAGTTACCATGGAGAGGGCCTGGTCTTCTGACATCAAGAGGTCGGTGTACATGGAGTTACATGAGGGGGGCAGGTGGCCGGCTATGGGTGTACTGCCGGAGTGAACAAAGAATCCTTAGGGCTGAGGGAGGCAGCGGGCTTGGGGGCTAGTCCAGAATGAACATGTGGAAGAAGAGAAGAGGAGTTGTGCTAAGGAGGAAGGAAGTATGAATTGCTGTGCCTTATCTCATCTGTACCCACCTGATGAACTTGGACTGTTTAGTAAAAGTTTGACTTTTGAAAAGAACCTGGTGGCCCATGCATTACTCCTGAGGACAGAAACCTGGATGCAGCAGAGACCTGCGGCCTACAAGTGAGCATGATGCACCCCACACTAAGCAGCACATTAAGATTGGGACACCCCTTTTATGTAAAGTGCCAGAGATGACATCATCTTGGTCACAACTACCACTCTGCAGTACTTTACAACTGCAACAAGAAAGTCACAAAAACTTAGATGTGGTTGGACTTCTTGTGCCTTGCTTGTACCCTCAGAGTCACAATGTGACCTCATTAACTTGTATTTCACTGTGATGTAGCAGTTACACCTAGCATACTTGGGTGGTACAACAGATGTCGCTTCCAAAGTTGTCGTATTGCTCCAGCCTAAAAGGTACTTTTAATTATACAGCTGAGCAGAAACCATATATTTTCCAGCCCCCATCATAAGTTTGATGCATACATTAATGCAGGAAAAGAAACCCATGGAGCACTAAGCAGAGGGGGACCTTTAACTCCTGCTGACTCTGCTTTCAGGGGAAGGAGCACAGTATGTCTGCGCCCGAGGTGTTACTGTGAGGAGACTGGGACTTATATATAGGGGATCACTCACCCGCCCTCCTGCCCTGTTATAATCACTTTCCTACAGCACTTTATGTAGCTATTACTTGTATAATGATGAATGCTTTATTGTATTTGTTTACTTTAATCAGTCATTGTATATCTTGTACCATGTCCAATTTTTTCATGGCCATTAAGAGTTAGTATAAGTGTTAACCTTCTAATCCCAAGGCAAGGGCAATCCTTCAGCCATGGTTCCCTAGAAGTTTCCTCCACAGGGTTTTGTTCCTCTCCTGAGCGCTGAAGGATGACTCTTTGTGAGTCGGATATTTGCCAAGTATAGTCCCCTTAATGCTTTTGCAGGGGCATCTACTTTATAAGTTTACCAAAGTGATTTATTAAAAAAATGGCTAAAAGTGTCATATGTGGCTTGGAATTTATAACCCGTCACAGCTTTGCGGTTTAGGCGTCAGGTGGAAGTTGCAGACAAGTTAAGGTGGACTCATTTTAACTAAAGGTACTGTCACACTTAGCGATGTACCAGCGATCCCGACCAGCGATATGACGCGGCCAGGATCGCTGGTACATCGCTAAGTGGTCGCTAGTGAGCTGCCACACAGGCAGATCTCACCAGCGACATCGCTGGGGACGGGGGTTGCTACTTACCTGTCACACCAGGCGATCCAAAAGAAGAAAGACGCGCACTCTTGCTGTGGAGGAGATAGGTGCTGACTGTACGTGGAGGGTCCACAAACAATAGTCAGTAGATAAACAGTCGCACTCAAGTGTGGATTAATCTTGCCAAAAAATCTTGAAGATTTTGTGAAATTTTTGGATTTTTATTTTATTTCAAATGCATCAAATAGTGTAACACCGCAGACAAAAGAAGTATCCAAAATGTGGGTATAATATCATAATCCAGGAGGACAACACCGCAGGTCCAGGCTGCTCCCATGCCATCAGCCCCTGTTTGGGACTTCTGAAAATGCTCTAATTAATCTTTTCCTTGACACTACTTGAGTATGGTTTGAGAAAGGCCTCTTAGTAGGTCGAAACGTAACCATAGTATACTCATATCCTGGATTACGATATTATACCCACATTTTGGATACTTCTTTTGTCTGCGGTGTTACACTATTTGATGCATTTGAAATAAAATAAAAATCCAAAAATTTCACAAAATCTTCAAGATTTTTTGGCAAGATTAATCCACACTTGAGTGCGACTGTTTATCTACTGACACTAGGCGATCCTGCGTCCTCCCGCCCGCGTCCACGCTCATCTCTCCACAGGAAGCGCCGCAGGATGCTGATGACGAGAAGCGGTCCTGAACGTTCTCGCGCGATCAGCGATAAGCAGCGGGGGAGCGGGTCGTTGGTATCAGATACAGTGATATCGCTAGCAATATCGCTATAACGTCACAAGTTATAGCGAGATATTGCTAGCGATATCGCTTAGTGTGACAGTACCTTAAGAGACAATTTAAAACCTCATGGTGGTGAACAGGCTCGGCTTTGGTGGCCAGCCTTAAAGATGTCGTAATGATAACGTTAATCAGAGGTAGGCACAGTGGTTAAGCACAGGAGTGAGGATAAGAGGGTCATTGGTGCCCTGAAAGTTTACTGGCTCTGCTTGAATGGCCCCCACTGCGTGCCGCTCCTTTATGGCCGCTTGTCCTGTTGGTGTATGTCAGACAGCTGGGGATATCACAGTACTTGTGAATCCCAATGTACTAGCACTTCACCTGACTCCTACAGTGATTGTTTTGACCCTGTGATTTAAATAAAGGTGTGGTCATTTTGACAACAAAAATAATGTGTTTTGTGTACTTATTCCAGTATCCAGTATCTAGGTTTATGTACTGTAGTTATGGTTGTTTTAACATGAAGCGGGGGTCCGTCCCTTATTCACGGTCCCAGGCATGATGTCCTCTGCAGTCTACAGTCTAAATTTCCATATCCCTAGAGCTTCCATCACATCCTCCGTTATAATGCTGAAAAATAACCGCTCATTAACAGGGGAGGAAAATCTCCCAGTCAGCTGCTGATGTGTGACATGAAGATTTGACATTTTTTTGTTTTTACCAACCTAATTTCTCCATGGCTCCAGCTATTTCCAACCTCAATCCCCTCAGGGTAAATCTACAGGGCGTAGAGAGAAGCACTTCACCTACTGCCCTCAATTAATTTGTTTGGTTCAAGTCAGATATTTGCATCATTGCGCATAATGTAAATGAAATAATTTTCACACATGGAAGTTTTTTTTATTAATATGCATTCATTTATATCAGCTCTAAGGCTGCATTACTATTTCGCATTAAACTTTGTATCCCCATATGATGATTACATTGCAGAAGTGCAGGGATATATTCCAGATGCCAACCGTACTCCCTCCAAGGATGTAAACACAGTCATAGGAACCAGTAACCTTCTCACATATCTAAACTACTAGAGATGTACAGCATTTATCCTTAAACGTCTATTGATTGCTAAGTTAGGAATATTATCATTACCATCACAGAAAGGAAACCAGCCCTACCAACACCAGGTCAGATTACCAATGTCAGGATGCTGCGGACCCCATGATAATGGCGGGGAGCTGCGAGATCCAGATATAAGCTATAAGTAAAATACTGAGACACAGAAAAAACACACAGTATGACAAACATGCATAAATACTCTGTTGTAAAATATATGTAACAGTAAGCAGCAAGTGCTAGTAAAAGATGTTAACAAAACCAGGGTATTTAGTTGATACGTTTTTTTTGCCAAAAATGTATACGAAGCCACTCCACCACGTCATGTTATACCCTTCTCGGAGCAGTCCTATCTAATGTATTTAAAATCTGATTATGTGAACAGTACCTAAATGAGCAGGGTTCAGAAAGGTGCTGCCTGGTATGGGCTTGCTGGGCAAAATGGCTTTTTATGTGCATGTCCCAAAAGAGAGAGGCAGGGATCTCCCAAAGCTTGCATAAGCAAGAAATCAATAGATTCAGTGACGTGGTGGAGTGACTTAGCGTACTTTTTTTGTAAAAAAAGTATCAACTAAATACCCTGGTTTTGTTAACATCTTTTACTAGCACTTGCTACTTACTGTTACATATATTTTACAACAGAGTTTTTATGCACGTTTGTCATACTGTGTTTTTTCTGTGTCTTAATTCTTGTGTGGTGTGAACAGGGTCTTGCTGACCTGTTCATTTTTTGTGCATGTGTCATGTGTTCTGAAGTAAAATACTGACAGTCTCATGCACTGCAGAACGAGAGTACTGCAGTGTATGAGACCAGTGATGAAACTGAAAATTATACATGTCCCACATAGGGACTAAGTGAAAAATAATAAAAGTAAAATAAAACATTGTAAAAAAAGTTTTAAAAAAAGCACAAAAAAGTGCCCAAAAATCATGAAAAGCCATTTCGCCACTCAAAACACAGCGTTTGTGATAAAACAAAAATAAGCAAAAAAGTACACTAAATGGTATTTCCACATCCAGAACAACCTGCTCTATAAAACGGGCATGTTATTTACTCAGTATGACAAAGGCTATAAAATTTTTAAAAAAAAGAACAGGCCAAAAATGTCGCTTTTTCAACATAGTGACTCACAAAAAAGTGAATAAAAAGCGATCAAAAAGTCGTTTGTAAAAAAAAAATGGTATAGATGAAAACACCATATCGGGCCTCAAAAAATAAGCCCTAATATGGCTCATTCAGCAGAAAACTAAAAAAGTTATAACTCTCAGAATATGATGATGCAAAAACAAATTTATTTTTGTAAATTCATTTTAGTCTGTAAAAATAGCAAAGCATAAAAAAAATATAAATCTGGTATCGCTGTAATCGTACCGACCCAACAAACAAATGAGTCTTACCGCTTAAAGCATGGTGAACGGCGCAAAACATTAAAACTAAAAACAACTGAATTGTTGGTTTTTATTCATTCTGTGTTTGAAAAATCTGAATAAAAATATTCTGTACCCAAGAATGGTACCAAAAAAATCTGCAACTCGTCCCGCAAAAAATAAGTTCTCATACAGCTCTGTTCGATTAAAAATAAAAACTTTACAGCTCTCAGAATATGGTGACAAAAAAACTACTTTTTAATAAAAAGCGTCTTTACTGTGTGATAGCAGCAGCAAAAAAAAAAAAAAAAAAACCCACCATAAATCTGGTATCGCCGTAATCGCAACGACCAGAAAAAAAAAAAATCAGCCTTATCACTTGTACCACACGGCGAACTGCGCAAAAATAAAAATAAGAACTATTCTTGTACTGATATCTTTGTTCATTCAACCTCACAAAAATTGGCTCAGATTTATCCTGCGCTCTCCACTGATTACTTACGTCAGGGTTTCTATGTAAATTCCCCAAGACCGCAATTCAGAAAAAAACCCTGACGAAACCACTCACTTATGAGGCAGATGGAGTCACTTTGGACTGGTCTCTTTTCCGGCGGTGTCCCATCATGTTTGGCGTCTCGGCAGCGGCCCATCATGTTTGGCGTCTCGGCAGCGGCCCATCATTTTCAGCGTCTTTTTAGCACACAAATGTGGACGGTTACAGATCTGTGCACGCCTAAAAACATGGATACCACTGTAGCAGATGCTAAACGGAGTACGAAGTGTCTCCATCTGCCTCAGGGTGCGCGGTTCCATTGGGGATTTCGTCTGAATTGCATTTTTGTGGGATTTACAAGAAAACCCCGACATAAGTGTTCAGCGTAGAACACAAGATTGTGATCTTGCCTTATTCCCGAAGTGATCGAAAAAAATTATGTACTCCCGTCCCAATTTATTACTAATAAAAACCCTAATTTATCCCGCACAAAACCAAGCCCAAAAAGGACTATCACCTGGTTGAACAAAGTTACTGGTGGAACAAAGACCCTGGAAAAGCGACATGGCTCCCACCCTCTCAAATACAATCAAATCAATTCCGTGCTCCAAATCCAAATGCCCCCGTCCTACTGAGCCCCACTGTGCCTAAACCACAGTAATCGGCCACATAGTTGGCATTATTGTAATGAAGAGAAGGCACTTAACAGTTTACTGGTACTTATCGCCAGAAGCACAAGCTGGGCACAATATATGGGGGCGAAAAAATATATGAGGGCTCTACACTGCGTTTCTACAATGGGATAACTTTTGTCTTTTTTTCTGCTGTTCTGGCACCTTTGGGGTTCTGCAAATGTCACCTGCAAACTATTCTACCAAAATCTGTGCTCCAAAAGCCAAATAGCTCTTCTTCCTTCTCAGCCCTGACATGTGGCCTTTCTGACAAAATTCGGGGAAGTACCACGTTCTGGAGAAACTGCATAATAAATTGTGGTGTCTAGTTTCATCTACTAACCCTTGTGTACCTAACAAATTTGCAGCAAATACAAAAATTAAATTTTTATCACTAAAATGTCATATTTCCAAGTTTCAATGTTATAAATTTCTTTAAGGCACCTATGGGTTCAAAATACTACCTATAACCCTAGGTGAATTCTTTAAGGGGTTTAATTTTTGCTGTTTTCACATGTCAGGGGCACTTCAAATGCGACATGACATTCTCAATTTATTTCAGGCAAATAGCGTTTTCTCCTTTCCTAGCCCTGCCATGTGCCCAATCAGAAATTTTTACCACATACGAGGTATCGTCATGTTCGGGACAAATTGTGCAACAAATTCTGAGGTTCGTTTTCCATTGTGAAAATTACAAATTTGAAGCTAAAACAACATTTTCGTGAAAAAAATTAAAAATTTCAATATGACGACCTAATGTTATCAAATACCGTGTAGTACCTGTGATTTTAAAATGCTCACTATACCTCTGGATAAATTCCTTGCGAGGTGTACTTTCCAAAACGGGGTAACTTGTTAGGTTTTTTTTATAGCAGGGGCTCTCCAAACGCGACATAACGCCCGCAGACCATTCTATCAAAGTCTGCTTTCCAAAACGTCACTCCTCCCTTTCCGAGCCCTGCCATGCTTCTCTACATATAGGGGTATCAGCCTTCTCAGGAGAAGTTGCACTACAAATTTTGGGGTCCACTTTCTACTGTTACCATTGTGAAAATTTGGGGCTAAAGGACATTTTTGTGGGTAAAACGCAATTTTTTATTTTCATGTCTCGATATAAACTTCTGTGAAGCACCTATGGATTAAAGGTGCTCACCAGACATCTAGATACATTCCTTGAGGGGTCTAGTTTTCAAAATGAGGGCATTTGTGGGGATTTCCACTGTTGTGGAACATCAGGGGCTCTCCAAACACGACATGGCGTCTGCTCTCGATTCCAGTCATTTTTTCCATTCAAAAAAGTGAAACGGTGTTCCTTCCCTTCTGAGACCTGCTGTGTGCCCAAATAGTAGTATTCCCCCACTTATGGGGTATCGGCATACTCAGAAGAATCTGCGCAACAAATCTTTGGGTCCATTCTCTCCTGTTGTGAATATAAAAAATTGAAGCTAAAAGTACATTTTTGTGGGTAAAATGTGATTTTTTTATTTTTATAGCTCTATGTTATAAACTTCTGTGAAGCTCCTGGTGGTTAGGGTGCTTATCACACATCTACATACATTCCTTAAGGGGTCTAGTTTCCCATATTGGGTCACTTGTTTAGACATATCAGGGGTTTTCCAAATGTGACATGGCGTCCACTCTCGATTCTAGCCATTTTTGTATTCAAGAAGTAAAACGGTGCTCCTTCCCTTCCGAGACCTGCCGTGCACCCTAACAGTGGAGTTCCCCCACATATGGGAAATCGGCATATTCAAGAGAAAATGGACTCTAAAATCTGTTGTGCAATTTCTCTTGTTATCCTTGCAAAAATAAATTTGGGGCTAAAGTATTTTTTTCGTGAAAAAAGTTAAATGTTCATTTTAACTCCCACATTGCTTTAGTTCCTATGAAACACCTGAAGGGTTAAGCTTCTTGAATGTGGTTTTGAGGACTTTAAGGGGAGCAGTTTTTTGAATGGTGTAACTTTTGAGTATTTTCTGTGTAAAAGGCAAATGTTATGTGATCCTTAAAAAAATAGTTTTGTCAATTTTGATGGAAAAATTTGAAACTGCTGGTCAACTTTTAACCTAACTTTTAAACAAAAAAAATGTTTAAAAAAATAATCTAGATGTAAAATAGAAATGTGGGAAATACTATTTAACTATTTTACGTCACATAACTTTCTGATCAAAGGGCATAAGAATTAAAAGTTTGAAAATTGCAAAATTTTTTTTACATTTTCAGCAAATTTCTGATTTTTTTCACAAACATAAGTCATATCAAACAAATTTTACCACTATTATAAAGTACAATATGTCATGAGTAGAGATGAGCGACTTTGCCTTTTTTAGGGTCGAGTCGGGTTTCATGAAACCCGACTTTCGCAAAAGTCGGGTTGAACGAAATCCGCCAATTTTTGTGAAAAGTTGAAGGCCGACTGAAACACGAAACCCAATGCAAGTCAATGGGGAAGCAAAGTCGGCAGAGAGTGGAGGACAGGAAACACACCTACAGTGCCCATTTGAATGCCAAAAACATCAATTCTTATTATTGAAGCATTTCAACCTTAATTTACTTCATAATACTAGTTACGCACTGAAAAATGGGGGTTATTTGGCTAAATTTGGGGGGGAGTAGGGCTGGCTCCAGGTTTTCATGTGCCCTGGGCCAAAGAGCGCCCCTTTAACACATACCACAACTCATGATGCTCCGATACCGCAGAGAAATAGCGGTATAGTACAATGAAAAATACTTCACTTTTTACATCTCATGACTGATATCCATTTTAAATTCTCCAATAGCTCCAAAAACGGACAGTATATTACTCCATACAGAATTATGGCCACCGCATAGTGCGCTATACAGAGTAATGAGGCCCATATATTTCTCCATACAGAATCATTGGTCCCATATAATGTTTGAAACAGTATATGATGAGCTCCACATAATGCTACAGTATATGATGGTCCCCATGGATGATGCTCCAGTGTCTTATGGGCCCAAATAATGCTCCATATATAATGGGCTCCATTTCTAATGCTCCAGTGTATAATGGGCCCCGTAAATGCTGCTCCAGTGTCTGATGTCCCCCATTTGGAATGCTACAGTATATGATGGGCCTCATGGATGATGCTCCAGTGTATGATGGGCCCTAATAATGCTCCATATATAATGGGCTCCATTTCGAATTCTCCAGTGTATAATAGGCCCCGTAAATGCTGCTCCAGTGTCTGATGTCCCCCATTTGGAATGCTCCAGTATATGATGGGCCTCATGGATGATGCTCCAGTGTATGATGGGCGCTAATAATGCTCCATATATAATGAGTTCCATTTTTAATTCTCTAGTGTATAATGGGCCCCGTAAATGCTGCTCCAGTGTCTGATGTCCCCAATCTGGAATGCTCCAGTATATGATGGGCCTCATGGATGATGCTCCAGTGTATGATGGGCCCTAATAATGCTCCATATATAAAGGGCTCCATTTCTAATGCTCCAGTGTATAATGCGCCCTGTAAATGCTGCTCCAGTGTCTGATGTCCCCCATTTGGAATGCTCCAGTATATGATGGGCCCCATTTTTAATTAACCCAGGCATAGTATGTGAAAAGAGCTCCATGGAGTAATCTGAAGTGTGTGCTGCTGCATCCTTCACTTTTGTTGTGGGTGAAGGACACAAGGAAAGGGGTTGCTCCTGACCAGAAGCCTGCACTGACGACTTAGTGCTTGCATTTTTTTAAACTTCAGAAGAGGAGGCGATAGAGCTGGAGGCTGTTTCAGCAATGTAAGCCAAAAACAGCTCCTGATGCTCCGGCTTTAAAAGCAGTCTACCTACTCCCAGAAAAGGGAGCCTTACAGGCCTTCCAGAGCTACACCATGATGCAGTCTCAACACCTCCTGCCTTAGCTGCAATTGTGTTTTTGGCACTACCAGCTGATGCACCACCACCACCATCAGTACCGGGTGGCCCCCCATGCCCATGTCTGCGTCCTCTTCCACCATACTTCCTCATGTTTTGGAAAATGGACCCAAAATACCAGCAGATATATGGTACTGTATCAGAAGCGTACAGCTCTATACAGTATAGGGATAACAGTAAATCTCTGTATATATTTCATGAGTCATACACAGACGCTCACAGGCTCAGTATGGATTACAAGAATATGAAAAGCTGTAAATGGGTAACGTAACACAAGCGTACAGCTGTATACAGTGTTGGCCAAAATTTGAAATCTCTGTATATATTTACGGAGTCACCCTCAGACACTCACTCAGTCTGGGTTTGACCATAATAAAAAATGTTGTAAAAAAGGTACTGGATAACAAGATAGCAAGTATATATATTATAGGGTACAATTGAAATCTCCGTATACATAGTCCCGTAGTCACTCTCAGACGCTTACTCAGTATGGATTTGACCGTAATACTAAATGTCGAACAAAGGTACTGTATAACAAGATGCAAGCTGTATCGAGTATAGGGTAAAAATTGGTATCTCCGATTCACCGTATATATAGAAGGTGTAAACCACACACGCTCACTCACTATGGATGATACCGTAATAAAATTTTTGAACAAAGGTACTGTATCAGCACATACCAGGTGTATCCAGTCTAGGGGTAATTGTAAATTTCCGTCTATACTTCCGGAGTCAGACACAGACACTCACAGGCTCATTATGTATTACACCAGAATTTAAAAAGTAGAAAAAGGGAAAGGTAGTCGAAGCGTACAACAGTATACAGTGTTGTTGTACTTTTAAATCTTCGTATATATTTTAATCTCAGTAAGCCAGTCCAGACTCTCGCTACTGGAAACTACATAGATACAAGTACAGGCGGAAAGTCGAGTGTTAGCAGAAATTTGGGAATTACTCATCGTGGAAAAACCTCCCGGTAGATGTTGCAGAGGCGATGCAGACCCTCAATTACTGTGTCTGTGGAGACAGTGAAAATGGATCTTTGTGAAGAAAGGATTGCTTTATCGCAGTAGCGTGGATCACATCACCGTTACTCGTCTCCATCAAATTGTGATCACAGGGAGAGATGTAGACATGGTCCTCACTGCCTATCATGATGTGTCTGGTCATTTTAGAGTGCAAAAGACAGAAGCCACAGGCCGTAGGCGATTCTATTGGATTGCCATGAGAGGAGACATTGAAAAATGGTGGCAAGAATGTCACACGTCTGTGACTATCACAACTGTGAAAGTTGATCATAAAACACCAATGCATCCGCTTGTAAGTTGACGTCCATTACAAATGGTAGCCATTGATCATCTGAAGGTAGAGGCCAGCAGGACAGGCCATAGCTATGTCTTAACCATCATCGATCAATACACCAAATTTTTAGTGGCCGTCCCTGTGAAGGATTTAACTGGCCAGACTACACAGCGGTGGAGCAGGGAGAGGTAAGTATTGCAGCTTGCAATTGCTGTGGCCATGACCAAGCAGGGGGGGCACACTCGTGGTCGATGGTACTGGCACAGGGCCCCTCATAGTACGCTGGTGTGTCTGATGGTGAGTGACCCCCCCACCGTCAGAGACACTGTATTGTACTATGAGGGGCCCTGTGCCAGTGCCGTCGGCCATCAGTGGGCCCATCCACCTGTTCAGAGCAACGGCACTTGCCTGGGTGCACCATGTGTTGACCCCAGCTCTTGGGGGGTGGGCAGCCCAGTTAGGGAGGTTTAAAAAATGGCATATGTTGATGTGTTGGCTGGACATTCAGCTGCTGCAAAGGGCGGAATTGGGCAAGTCCAAGGAAGAGGAGGACAAAAGCGAGGAAGTTTTCTGGGAACCTATGTATCATCAGGGGAAGGTGGGACAAAATCCTTTGCAACCCATGAATGGTTCATTTTAATGAAGGTTAGATCATCAACATTTTGGGTAGACAGACGGGTCCTGTTTTTTGTCAGGATTGATCCAGCAGCACTGAAGACTTTCAGATAACACACTAGCAGCAGGGCAAGCGAGCTCCTGTAAGGCATAGTGTGCCAATTCAGCCCAGGTGTCCAGTTTAGAGGCCCAATAGTCAAAGGGGAATGACTTGTGAGGGAGAACATTGATATGGGAGAACTAGGTTGTAACCACAGTTGACAACTGCTGTCTCCTGTCACTTGTAATCGATGCAGTATTAGCAGTCGTGTGAGCGGTACTTGAGAAATCATTCCACAACATGGTCATTAAACCCCTGTCTCCAACGCCACTTCGGCTGTGTGCACCACGAACACCTCTTCCATTATGCCCACTATGGCTCGTGGGAGAACCAGCACCGCTGCTGTGTGCTGGGAAAGCCTCAGACAAACGGTTTACCAGAGTTGCTTGTTTGTTAGCCAATATTATCTCTAGGTTCTCCTGTGGCATGATGTGTAATTTGCCTTTGTAGCGTGAATCGAGGATGTTGACCAGCCAGTAGTCATCATCCTTCATCATTTTGGCAATCCGGGGGTCCCTTTTTAGGCTCCGCAAGGCATAATCGCACATGTGGGCCAATGTTCCAGGTGTCAATAATGCACTGCGAGTGCTGGGTGGAGGAGCACTTTCTGGCAAATCCACATCCCTACAGTCACGCACAAACACTGTACCTGACCTTGGAACACCAATATTTTTTCTTGCCCCCTGAGAAGCATCCTCCTGCCCAAAATAATCATCCCCCTCATCTTCCTCCTCTTCCTCTTCTTCCTCCACCTCGTCCAGGACAGTTCCCTGACCAGACAATGGCTGACTGTCAGCAAGGCTTCCCTCCTCCTCCTGTTCCTCCTCCGCTGCAGACGCCAGATCCTTAATGTGCGTCAAACTTTGCATGAGCAGATGCATAAGTGGGACGCTCATGCTTATGATGGCGTCGTCTGCGCTTACCAGCCGTGTGCATTCCTCAAAACACTGAAGGACTTTATAGAGGTCTTTCAGCTTTGACCACTGCACACCCTACAATTCCATGTCGTCCCTCAAACTGCCTGCCCGTGTATCCTCCCACAAATGCATTACAGCCTGCCTCTGTTCGCACAGCCTCTCAACCATATGCAGGGTGGAGTTCCACCTTGTTGCAATGTCTATGATTAGGCGGTACTTGGGGAGGTGGAGCAATCTCTGCAGCTTCTGCATATGAGTGAAGTGGACGTTTGAGCGACGGATGTGCGAGCACAGTCTTCGCACCTTATGGAGCAGGGATGTTAACTCTGGATAATTATTAAGGAAGCACTGCACCACCAGGTTCAAAGTGTGAGCCAGGCAAGGTATGTGTGTGAGTTTTGCACGAGCTATGGCTGCCACAAAATTACACAAATCACTGACTACCTTGCCTGGCTCAAGATGTAGAGTGCCCAGCCATGACTCAGTTTGTCGCTGCAAGTAGTCCACCAGTACCTCCGCGGTGTGTCTGTTGTCGCCCAAAGACATCATCTTTAACACAGCCTGCTGACGCTTACCACTAGCTGTTTGATAGTGGGACACCTCATGTGCCACACTGCCAGCTGCGGATGGAGTGCTCGTGCGACTGTGCTCTGTGGACGAGCTTTCGCTTATGGAGGAGGAGGAGGAGGGTCGAAAGCCTACAGCCAACTGTTTCCTATACTGTGGGCTAGGCAGCACTGTTCCACTGCCGCTGTCCCCTGTGGAGCCTGCATCCACCACATTAACCCAGTGCACAGTGATGGACACGTAATGGCCCTGGCCATGCCTAATGGACCATGCATCTGTTGTGAGGTGCACCTTTCCACTCACTGATTGCTTGAGTACATGGACAATGCGGTCTTTCACATACAGGTGGAGGGCTGGGATGGCTTTTTGAGAAAAGAAGTGCCGACTGGGTAGGTCATAGCGTGGGACTGCGAAGGCCATGAGCTCGCATAAAGCTTCACTTTCAACCAAACGGTAGGGCATCATCTCTGAGATTAGTTTGGCAATGTAGGCGTTCAAACACAGTGTACGCGGATGAGAGGATGAGTACTTTCTTGTCCTACTCAGAGTGTCTGGTAGGGTGAGCTGGACTGGAGAGCTGCATATGGGGGAAGTAGCGGTGGACCGGACAGAGTGAGAGGGGGTTGGTGATGGTATTGGTGGTGATGGCCTAGATTCAGTGTTGTGTTGCAAAACCATTGTGATTCCCTGAGTGCTTTGGCCTTGCGACGACACCTCAACATTTAGTGCTGGTGGTGTGCTTAACGGTGGCGGTGGTCTTACAGTGTGGGAAGCGATGGAGCATTGCTGGCTACCTTTAGTCGGAGCAGGTGCACATGTGCTACCTGAGGTTCTGTAGTCTGTCCATGCTTGCAAGTGCATGTTGATTAAATGTCTAAGCATGCAACTGATATTCAAATTTCTGAGTTGTTTACCTCGGCTAAAGGTCCTTCCACACTTCTTACAGGTAACCTTTGCCTCATCAGTAGGATTTTGGACAAAGAAGTGCCACACTGCACTCTTCCTACTATGGTATACATTTTCTGGTCTTGCACGCTGTGCTAAGTTGACCGTCTGGCCAAGCTGTCCTGCAACTCTTTTAGTTTTTGGTCTACGTTTTTGGACAGCTATGGGCCTGCCAGATAACCACTGCTGCGATTTCAATGCCTGCTGTGGATCCTTCTCCTTATCTGAACTATTGCCAGCGCCACCCTCCTCCCCCAATGGATGCCAATCCGGGTCAAGAACTGGGTCATCCATCACCTCCTCTTCAAAGTCATCTGCACCTTCCTCTTTACCTTCCTCTGTGTCACCGTGTAAGGTGGTATAGTATGCAGGAAGGGGCACCTGAGTTTCATCAGGGTCAGATTCTGGCTTAGTAGACAGCGAGGGCAATGTAGTGCTCTGGGTCAATGTACAAGCAGAATCATCAAGCAGTGGCTGTGCATCAGTGCACTCCATGTCAGATTCAACTTGGACTGGGGAATTCAGGATTTGACTGGATAACCCAGGCATGGTATGTGAAAAGAGCTCCATAGAGTAATCTGCAGTGTGGGCTGCCACATCCTTAACTTTTGGTGAGGGTGAAGGACACAAGGAAAGGTGTTTTTCCTGACCAGAACCCTGCACTGATGACTCCGTGCTTGCAGGTTTCGAACGTTCAGGAGAGGAGGCAATAGAGCTGGTGGCTGTTTCGGCAATGTACGTCAAAACCTGTTGCTGTTGCTCTGGCTTTAAAAGCGGTTTTCCTACTCCAAGAAAAGGGAACCTTACAGGCCTTCTTGGGCCAGACAATGACGCAGGCTCAACACCTCCTGCCTTAGCTGCTATTGTGCTTTTGCCAGAACCAGCCGATGCACCACCACCATCAGCTGCGCTCCCCTGCCCACGTCCGTGGCCTCTTCCACCATACTTCCTCATGTTTGGGAAAATGTGCCAAAAATACCAACAGAGAGATGGTACTGTATGAGGAGCGTCCAGCTGTGTAAAGTGTATTAAAAAAAAATTAAATCTACGTATATATTTTGTTAGTCACTGACGCTGTCCCAGTATGTATTTGACCGTAATCCAACAAGCAGATATATACGGAACTGTATCAGAAGTGTACAGTTGTATATATTTTTTGTGTAACTAACAATCTCCGTATATGTATTTACGGAGTGTCACACACAGACGCTGACTCTGTATAGATGTGACTGTAATACGAACGGCAGATATACAATATTGATTGCGAATCGGACAGCTCTATACGGTGTCTGTATGGAAAAGTCAGTCTCCGTCTATTTTTATACGGAGTGAAACACGCTGTCTCTGTATAGTTTTGACCGTGAGCAAACAGCAGATATAAGAAACTGTTTGAAAAGCGGACAGCTCTATAAGGTGTAGGTCTGGAAAAATGGAAAATCTCCTCGGTTTGTTTTTCCAGAGTCACACACAGATAGCTTGTATTTGTCCGTGATACCAATCGGCACACGGTAGTGTGTGAGGAGCGTACACGACTATACGGTGTCTGTATGGAAAATTGTCAATCTCCATCTATTTTTATACGGAGTGACACACGCTGTCTCTGTATAGTTTTGACCGTGAGCAAACAGCAGATATACGAAACTGTTTGAAAAGCGGACACCTCTATAAGGTGTAGGTCTGGAAAAATGGAAAATCTCCTCGGTTTGTTTTTCCAGAGTCACACACAGATAGCTTGTATTTGTCCGTGATACCAGCCAGTACACGGTAGTGTGTGAGGAGCATACACTGCTAAACGGTGTGAAAAAATGAATGCTCATTAACTCACCAGAACAGAATAATAAAAGTTGGAGTGCTTTGAAAAATGCAGTTTGAATAGCAGGGCAGCTATCAGGTAGCCTTAAAAGGCAGCCTAATCACCACCAGCGCTGCTGCACACAACAAAAATCCTCACTTTTCACTGCACACTAACTGTACAGTGAAAAGCGCTATGAGCAGAAGCAATTTTTTTTTCTTCTTCCCTGCCTAACGCTCTCCCTTATTCAGAATCAGCAGCAGCACCTCTCCCTAGTCTAAGATCGGCAGAAGAAAGGTGGCGGTCAGCGGTCATGGCCTTTTATAGCCACTGTGACGCCACACAAAGCCAGCCAATCACTTCAATGCCCTTCTCTAAGATGGTGGTGGCCGCTGCCCATGTCATCGCGTTGCCCACAGTTGCGTCCTCCATCATTGGCTGAGAAAAGGCGCTGGAAACATTATTTGAAACGCGACTTTGGCGCTCGGCTCGGCAACCTCATGGCCAACCTCATGCTATGGTCGGGTTTTGATCGCCAAAACCCGACTTTCGCTAAAGTTGGCGATTTTTGAATTTGACCGACCCGTTTCGCTCAACTCTAGTCATGAGGAAACAATCTCAGAATCAGTGGGATCCATTGAAGCGTTCCAGAGTTATTACCACATAAATTGACACTGGTCAGATTTCAAAAATTAGGCTTGGTCAATAAGGTCAAAATTGGTCCAGTCACTAAGGGGTTAAAATGACTCTTGTTAGTTGCTGACATGGCAGCAAGATGTGGCTCACTGGGTAAAATTCATTTTCCTCTTGACTTCCATGTCAGTCTGTGTAAAATAAGTTACTATGCTTAAAAATGACTTTTAAAAGCCTAAATTTTGAAACTCTTCAAAATGTCATTTATTTCAGCGTGGCTCTTGGTGTTAAGCTAACATTTACACACCCGGATGCATTTTTTAAGCCCAGAGCTTTTTGGCTTAGTCACATAAGTCAATTAGAGTCAACTGAATAAACTGTTCCGTATCAATGATGAGACGACACACTGGTTTTGTAAAGGTCATTTCATCGAACTGACAATGTCAGACTTTGAGGATGTTAATTAAATTATTACATGGAGCACCGTGAAATACAAAAGTTCATTTTCTAAGAACTACTAAATCCTACTGTGCAAATAACTATTAGCCATGATCTGTCACTGTCCTTTCCAATTCATCGATATGACCACCCTTAGGGCCCTGTAACAGATAACGATGTCCCAGCGATCCCACCAACGATCCGACATGGTGGGATCGCTTGGACATCGTTAGGCTGATCGCTGGTGAGCTGTCACAAGACAGCCCCTCCAGCGATCAATACCAGCGACGCTGGATGCTGGTTTCTAATGTAAACATCAGGTATCCAGGAGCCGTGGCTCCTGGATACCCACTGTTTACCTTGGAAGCTGGCGTACATGCTGGTTTCTAATGTAAACATCGGGTATCTAAGAGCCGCGTGACTCCTGGATACCCGATGTTTACCTTGGAAACCAGCATGTACGCTGGTTTCCAAGGTAAACAGCGGGTATCCAGGAGCTGCGGCTCCTGGATACCCGCTGTTTACATTAGAAACCAGTGTTGCTGATCGCTGGTCTCTCGCTGCCACACAAAGCGATGCGTGCTGGCCATCGGGAGACCAGTGATTGAAAAATGGCCCAGGCCGATCGAGGACAATCAGTGATAACCAGCAGGGGGGCCGGTCGCTGATCCCCGTCACACACAGCGATCTCGCTTGCGAGATCGCTGTGGCGTCACAAAATCAGCAATCTTGCTAGCGAGATTGCTGTGTGTGATGGGGCCTTTACCTCTCTCTAAATTTCGTAAAGTACTCCAATGTCTCAGGATATGAATTGAAAATATTGCAAAGTGTGAGCAAAACCTTTGACCAACTGCAATGCATATCCCAACTAGTGTTGAGCATTCCGATACCGCAAGTATCGGGTATCGGCCGATACTTGCTGTATCGGAATTCCGATACCGACTTCCGATATTTTTTCAATATCGGAATTCGGCATCGGAATCGGAATTCAAAGTTGATTGACAGACTGACGTCATCATGATGCGCGGTGTGTGCGCATCATGATGCGCCGTCATTTCGGGCCTTCCGGGGGTCTCTGCCGGCCTGCCGGGGGGCTGTGCCGGCCTGCCAGGGGGCTGTGCCGGCCTGCCGGGGGGCTGTGTGGACTGCCCGGGGTCTGTACCGGCCTGCCGGGGGGCTGTGCCGGCCTGCCGGTGGTCTGTGCACCCTGTGGGGGTCTGTACCGGCCTGCCGGGGGGCTGTGCCGGCCTGCCGGTGGTCTGTGCACCCTGTGGGGGTCTGTACCGGCCTGCCGGGGGGCTGTGCCGGCCTGCCGGTGGTCTGTGCACCCTGTGGGGGTCTGTACCGGCCTGCCGGGGGGCTGTGCCGGCCTGCCGGGGGGCTGTGCTGATGTCCGGGGGTCTGTGCAAGCATCGTCCGATGGGACTACAAGTCCCATCGGGCGATGCCTGCTACCATGACAGTGATTGACGCATTAGCCAATGATGGGACAGTAGTAGTCCCATCATCCGGCTAATGTGTTAAATGTTAAAAAAAAAAAAAAAAAAAAAATACTACATACATACTACATGCATGCTACATACATACTACATACTACATACATACTACATATATACTACATACATACTACATGCTACATACATACTATATGCATGCTACATACATACTACATACATGCTACATACATACTACATACATGCTACATACATACTACATGCATGCTACATACATACATGCTACATACATACTACATGCATGCTACATACATACTACATGCTACATACATACTACATATATACTACATACATACTACATATATACTACATACATACTACATACATGCTACATACATGCTACATACATGCTACATACATGCTACATACATGCTACATGCATGCTACATGCTACATACATACCACATACATACTACATACATACTACATACATACTACATGCTACATACATACCACATACATACTACATACATGCTACATACTACATACATACTACATACATACTACATGCATGCTACATACATACTACATGCATGCTACATACATACTACATGCATGCTACATACATACTACATGCCACATACATACCACATACATACTACATACATACTACATACATACTACATGCTACATACATACTACATATATACTACATGCATGCTACATACATACTACATGCTACATACATACCACATACATACTACATACATGCTACATATATACTACATGCATGCTACATACATACTACATGCTACATACATACTACATACATACTACATGCTACATACATACCACATATATACTACATACATACTACATACAATACATTCATACAATACATACATAGACATACAGTACATATAACATAGAGTAACATACTTACCAATACTTGTCACATTGTTCCCCGAAGCCATTGTCGTCTACGGAATAAATATTAACATAACAAACCACAAAAATACTCACCCACGATCCGAAGCAGTCCACGAGTGTGTCCCACGACGATCTTGGGTAGAGAACTGCAGCATCAGATGATGCTGCCATTCTCTACTGGCTGCAGGAATCCAATGACGGAAGGTAGGTATCCTTCCGCACTGTATTCCTCCGCCACTTAAAAAAAAAAAAAGTCCCTAGTCTCACTTTATGCCATTGCTGCGTGGGAAATTCCCACACAGCAATGGCATAAAGTGAGACTAGGGACTTTTTTTTTTTTTTAAGTGGCGGAGGAATACAGTGCGGAAGGATACCTACCTTCCGTCATTGGATTCCTGCAGCCCGTAGAGAACGGCAGCAACAGCTGATGCTGCAGTTCTCTACCCAAGATCGTCGTGGGACACACTCGTGGACTGCTTCGGATCGTGGGTGAGTATTTTTGTGGTTTGTTATGTTAATATTTATTCCGGAAAAGACAATGGCTTCGGGGAACAATGTGACAAGTATTGGTAAGTATGTTACTCTATGTTATATGTACTGTATGTCTATGTATGTATTGTATGTATGTAGTATATATGTGGTATGTATGTAGCATGTAGTATGTATGTAGTATGTATGTAGCATGCATGTAGCATGCAGTATGTATGTAGCATGCATGTAGTATATATGTAGTATGTATGTGGTATGTATGTAGCATGTAGTATGTATGTAGCATGCATGTAGTATGTATGTAGCATGCATGTAGTATATATGTAGTATGTATGTAGCATGTAGTATGTAGCATGCATGTAGTATATATGTAGTATGTATGTAGCATGTAGTATGTATGTAGCATGTATGTAGCATGCATGTAGTATGTATGTAGTATGTATATAGCATGTAGTATGTATGTAGCATGCATGTAGTATGTATGTAGCATGCATGTAGTATGTATGTAGCATGCATGTAGTATGTATATGGTATGTATGTAGCATGTAGTATGTATGTAGCATGCATGTAGTATATATGTGGTATGTATGTAGCATGCATGTAGCATGTATGTAGTATGTATGTAGTATATATGTAGTATGTATGTAGCATGTAGTATGTATGTAGCATGCATGTAGTATATATGTAGTATGTATGTAGCATGTAGTATGTATGTAGCATGCATGTAGTATATATGTAGTATGTAGCATGTAGTATGTATGTAGCATGCATGTAGTATATATGTAGTATGTAGCATGTAGTATGTATGTAGCATGCATGTAGTATATATGTGTTATGTATGTAGCATGTAGCATGCATGTAGTATGTATGTAGTATATATGTGGTATGTATGTAGCATGCAGTATGTATGTAGCATGCATGTAGTATATATGTAGTATGTATGTTGCATGTAGTATTTATGTAGTATGAATGTAGCATGTATGTAGTATGTAGTATGAATGTAGCATGTATGTAGTATGTATGTAGCATGTAATTTTTTTTTTTTTTTTTTTTACATTTAACACATTAGCCGGATGATGGGACTACTACTGTCCCATCATTGGCTAATGTGTCAATCACTGTCATGGTAGCAGGCATCGCCCGATGGGACTTGTAGTCCCATCGGACGATGCCTGCACAGACCACCGGCAGGCCGGCACAGCCCCCCGGCAGGCCGGCACAGCCCCCCGGCAGGCCGGCACAGCCCCCCGGAGCCTGCACAGCCCCCCGGCAGGCCGGCACAGCCCCCCGGAGCCTGCACAGACCACCGGCAGGCCGGCACAGCCCCCCGGCAGGCCGGCACAGCCCCCCGGCAGGCCGGCACAGACCACCGGAGCCTGCACAGCCCCCCTGGCAGGCCGGCACAGCCCCCCGAAAGGCCCGTACAGACCCCAGAGAGGCTGTACAAGGGCAGGAAAGGGTTTTTCTTATTCCGATACCGGAAGTCCCATAGACTTGAATGGGACTTCCGGTATCGGAATCGGCGATACCGATACTTTTTTTAAAGATCGGCCGATACCATCCGATACGATACTTTGAAGTATCGGACGGTATCGCTCAACTCTAATCCCAACCACTGGGGAGCCACACATGGACACATACAGCTTAGACATATCCCGACAGAGCGCTGAAAAATCATTTTCTTTAAAGCCACTACTCTCAGAATATGTAGCGCTAAGAAGAAATGTAAGGAGGGACACATCTCTGTCTCATTTATGCTTACATAGTTATAGAGCTAGGCTCATACAAAATGTAAAATTTTAACTGACAGCTGATTCATGCTGCCCGGACCATAAGACTCATGAATCAAAGTCCAGATCTGTTATTGCAGCCATATATGTTTGATTCTGTAACACTGCTGAATTTCAGAGAAAACATACTTTTAAAAGTCAGCTGACAATGATTTGACTGGCACAAGAGGCAAGGCTTTGGTGGGTTTTTCCTGCCCTGCTCCACTTGATTGTCAGGTCTCTCAACATAGTGGAGACCTATCAATCTAGGGAAGCATGGCAGGAGAAACAATGCGACCTCGCCTCTTGGACTAGTCTTCAGAGTTACATCTTCCCGTGGATGGCTTTTTTTACTTATGCTTTCTCTGAAAAGCCACAGTGTGGTTTGTGCAGCATTACTCAGCTGTCAGGTTCCCTTTAAACTGAGTTGTTATGCAACATTAAGTCACTGGATCTGTCATGAAATCTTCTTTCAGACTTGCACACAAAAATATTGAAAGAACTTTTTCTGGATCATTTAGATAACCCCTCTCTACATGCCCCTTCTAGTTTGTGGTTATCATTAAAGGGGCACCTGTTTAGCACCTCCTTTATGACCAAGAGGAAAGAGCTACTGCCAAAAACAGTTCATGCTCTAGACCAGTGTTTCTCAACTCCAGTCCTTGTGACCCTTCAACTGATTATTATTTCAGGATTTCCTTGAAGGGCTTATCACAAAAACAAAGTCAATTTTAATCAATAGATCTTGGAATAATAATAAGTTACACAATTGGATATATTAAGAAATACTGTCCCTATGCTGACATAACCTTATAAATGTGCCACTGCTGTGTACTTTGTTATGGCTGTGTCTGACCATGCAGGAACATGAGAAATCCTATATGGAGAAAAATAGTCCTCCAAACATAAGATATGTAAACAAATATATACCGTACTAGATGGAGGTCCGATGCTATCGCATCGGGAGGGTGGTAATGTCACGATGGGGGCAGGATTTGCAGCTTTGAGAATCTCTCCCCCCCATGTGCTCACCCACCTATCCACTCTCTCTTTCCCCATGTGTTGACTACTTCTGTCTGTGCTCTGTTCTTTGACCTATCTACCCCATGTGCTATCCCCCTTGTCTGCTGTCTCTCTCTACTTCCTGTGCTGTGTTCTCCCCTCATGTGCTGTCCCGTTTGAGCTGTCTCCCCCTGTGCTCCATCTCTCTCACCCCTGTGCACTTTTTCTCTCCCCATCTGCTGTCTTCTCCTCTCGTGTTATCTCTTCTTTGAACTGTGTACCCCATGTGCTCTCTGTTGTGAACTCCCTTGCTCGGATTTCTGAGCCGAAGCTCCCTCTGCTCCCTCTGGTGGCTACTGAGAGTAGTGGAGCTGGCCAGGTGGATGGAAGTTCTCCACCTGATGATGATAATTGGGAACCTGGGATTACTGGCTGGGAGCATATAATGGAGCTGGCTGCTCTTGAAGGTTGCTGGTGATTTTTCCTCCTAGTGCATTTGGAGTTTTTTTGTCTCCTGCCTGATCTGCATGTTCAGTTAAGTGATTCTTTTGCTAATCCTTTGCATCTAATCTGGTTGTGCCTTTTTTTTGCTTTCTGCTCTGTTGCTAGGGTTCAGAGTGCTCCCTGCTGGGGCAACGCTGGGCCCTGCTTCATATGTCACAGCTTGTTCAGTCCCCTGTTATGTTAGCGTCTTTTTTCTTTGCTTCCAGTTTATACCAGAGTGTTGACCTAGCGGGGGGTGAGGTCGTGGGACCTCAGGTTTTTTGTATATCAGAAGTGTTGGACTTTTTTAGGGCTTTGTGCGTGATTTCAGACAGTATCTTTTCTGTCCTGTCCTGTCTAGACAGCTTGGGCCCCACCATTTGCTCAGTCTGTTTTCTGCCTGTGTTTGTGTCTAGTCTTATCTCACCGACAATATATGTTTGGGGGCTGTCTATTCCTTTGGGGATCTGCTCCAGGGCAGTTTAGATTTCACCTTTCTGTATTTAGGCTTAGTTAGTTCTCCGGCTGTGACGAACCGTCTAGGGCATCGTAGGAACGCTCCACGGCTACTGCTAGTTGTGTTGATAGGATCAGGGGTCTGCAATCCGCTTAGTTACCAACCTCTCTAGTCTTTTGGTGGCTTAGCCTGTTCCTGCTATCCTCCTCGGTGACCCATTCATAACAGCTCTCCCCCTTGTCTGCTCTCTCAGGGGAGGGGGAGGGGAGCGGCGGAGCAGCGGTAGGAGCCATCGGCTGTGATATCATACTCACCCTCCTCGTGCCATCGCTGAACGTCCCTGCATCTCCGTTGTCCCGGCTGCAGCTCTTCCCCTGTGGTAAGTGGTCACATGGTACCACTCATTAAGGTAATGAATATGCACGCGTCTCCACTCCCATAGGCATGGAGCGCATATTCATTACCTTAATGAGCGGTACCACGTGACCGCTGACCACAGGAAGAGCTGCAGCTGGAACAACAGAGATGCAGGGACGTGCAGTGATGGTGTGAGGAGGGTGAGGAGGACTGGGAAGGACGGAGGAGGACGGGGGGAGCTGAGCTGAGTCATGCATAAAAGGATGGGATGGGGATCCCAGGCATGCATATAACAATGGGAAGGGGGGAGCCGAGCCATGTATACAAGATGGGATGTGGGGGGAAGCCACACAGAGCAGGACAGGACAGGGCGAGCCATACATAGCAGGACAGGACAGGGGGAGCCACACATAGCAGGACAAGACAAGGGGAGCCACAAATACCAGGACAGGAGAGGGGACAATGCATACCCGGCTTATACTCAAGTCAATAAGCTTACCCAGTTTTCCGTGGCAAAATTAGGTGCCTCGGCTTATGCTCTGGTCGGCTTATACTCGAGTATATACGGTAATTTTATTGAGACACACAAAAAATAAAAAGAGCTTAAAAACAAACATGTGAACAAACCTTACAGAAAGTGAAGATAGCAAACACTGAGCATATAGATAAGTTGTAATTATGCATCTTGGGCAGCAACCTGCAGGATGAACTCAATTTGATAAAGAGGCAAATGCACAGAATGGTAATATTGAGGTAAATGGGATCCTAATAGCTAAAGTGTAGGGTTGTCATGCTCGCGCCTTGGCTGAATGGCGCGAGCCGGGGGGTTGTGGCCCCACTGTGCTACAAACCAGACTACCCTGGAAGGGGCGTAACTACGGCAGCTACCTCGGTCTTCACTGGAGCCTCTGATGGTGAGGTCAGGCTTGTGCGGCAGGTAGCTGCCGGGTGCCACTCCAGGGTGGTGTCCGGCTGTGGCTGCTGATCCCACTCGGGAACAGGACACCGGGACAGGTGCGAGTGACAAGCAGGCTGAGACACAGGGCAAGCGGACATGGCTGAGACACAGGCAGGCAGGCACGGCTTGAAGACACAGGGCAAGCAGGCACAGCTTGGAGACACAGGGCAAGCAGGCACGGCTTGGAGACACAGGGCAAGCAGGCACAGCTTGGAGACACAGGGCTAGCAGGCATGGCTTGGAGACACAGGGCAAGCAAGCATGGCTTGGAGACACAGGGCAAGCTGGCACGGCTTGGAGACACAGGACAGAGCTGCGTGGTATGAGAAGGGACAGGTAGGGACCTGTTCATACAGCAGGTTTAGGCAGGAGGGAGTGGTGTATGTTGGAACAGGATTTGGACCTGTTCACACAGGAGGTGTAGGTATGGATATAGGCAGGAGTGTGGAGTAGGCGGAGCCGCAGTAGTGCGGAGTAGGCTGGGCTGCAAGGGAGCCGGGCAGCCAGAGTGGCAAGGGAGCCGTGCAGGCAGAGCGGCTAGGGAGCCGTGCAGGCAGAGTGGCTAGGGAGCCGAGCAGGCAGAGCTGCAAGAGTGCAGATGCACAGACAGAGCTGCAAGGGTGCAGATGCACAGACAGAGCTGCAAGGGTGCAGATGCACAGACAGAGCTGCAAGGGTGCAGATGCACAGACAGAGCTGCAAGAGTGCAGATGCACAGACAGGGAGGCCACAAGGAAAGACACAGCAGGGAAGGAAGCCACAGACAAGGAGAAAGGGAGACTAAGGTAGGACAGAGTACCGTCAAGGTACTGGGACCAAGATTCAAGGGCCAGGATATTCAGCCTCCTGGCAGGCAGACAAGGTACAAAGCAAGACAAGAAGTATTCCTCCAGAGAAGGAGGAAATACACAGGACAGGGCCTGGCTTCCTCAGCAACAAGATACTAACTGAGTATAGACATTGCACAGGCAATGTTTCAGTGGGTGTGGTGGAACTAAATAGTCAAGGGCTCTAGGTGATTGGTCAGGGACAGATTAGACAGGTGCACCCTGACTGCATAAGAACCAGAGAGTTCTGGCGCTGCCCCCATATACACACATAGCCAGGAAACATACAGGAGAGCAGAGGCACAGAGCACAGGACTGGCAACAGACAGAATTCACAGCATGACACGGAGCAGTGAGTAAGTTGATGTGCGGGGGATGGGAGGCCATGCAGTGATGCCAGCAGGGTTGTTACAAGGGTGCATATAACTAAAGTGCAAGCAGGACACAAAAAAGGTAACTGGATGGTGCTGGGGTTTGGCTCTTTGACTCCCAAGAGAAAAAATTATATTATATAATAAAGTAAATGAAAAATAATTAAATAACTCATGGGAGAATCCATAGACAAAAGTACAAATCACAGCTAAGATCAAAAGCAGGCATTTTATTTTGTAAACACTTTCATATAGCAGTATAAGAGTAAATGGAGGCCAATATTGGAAAATATATAGCTAGATGTAAATGCCCAGAGTCCAGGGAGCTCAAGTGTATACCTTTCACGCATGTTTCGGCAGTTCTTCCTCATGCACCCCTTTTGCAAAGAACAGCCGAAACGCACTTGAGCTCCCTGGACTCTGGACATTTACATCTATCTATTTTCCAATATTGGTCATGCACAGGCATGGTACAAGCCACTTTGTCTGGAAGCTTCCAGAGGAACCTCAACCTTCACCCTTTGACCCCTGTATGGCCTTACAACGGGGTCCATTGGATTGCTTCCATGGAGGGGATGCCTCCCAGAAGAATTAACCAGAGACAAGAAGGGTCAAACAAGAAGAGTAAAAGGCAAGAGGTCACGTCAGAAGCAGAATTAATAGTCAAAATTCACGAAGAGGTCAGAAAATAGGAGACATTAGGAAAACAACAGAAGCAATGACTAGCTTAAGCCAGGTAGCAAAACTAATTGACTGGCAGTGGAAGTCAGAGACCCAGGGATTTAAATAGCAGGCAGCCCAAGGTAGGGCATTTAGAAAGGAACCATCAAAACCAGACAATTAACCCCTTAGTTTCCTGAACTTGTGGCATAAAAAGTCTCAGTAATATAAAAGGACTGATGCTGTTACGCATCACCCACAACAAAGCCGCGCCGCTACCTAGCGACTGAAGCAGAAACCGGCACAGATGTTACAGGTTTGTTGTTTTTCAACTGAGCAATTTTTTTGGACACCAGATTTGTGAGAATGGAAACACCACTACATGGTAAGTCATTCACTTCTCTGAGTACCAGGTAAAGCTATATTAGCTACAGACAGCGCCACACAGCAGTAATAGCGGATCACAGGGATAAGAGCTTGTGATTATGGGAAGCGGTTATGATAGCATTGATCTGTAGCGATAGCGGGAGGCGTAGACTAATATGTCCTAATTTTTGATCAATAATGCTGTTATTCTTATCCAGTTTTTCTCCAATATCAGAAACAACCCCGCAGTTTCTTCTTTTCATCAAAATCATCTACAAAAATGATAGTAACATACCCAGCCATGGTTTCCTGATACAGATCAGAGAGTGAAACGATAGGAAAGGCTCGAGGATACGACAGGCAATGTTCTCAATAATCTCTCCTAATTCCTAAAGGTCGATACTGGTGTCTTCAGGAGGCTGCAGAGAAATGTTAAGTAACCTTAACTAACTTGTATCTCTCGGAAAACGTGTGATTCTAATCTAGACGCTCAGGCCTGATTATTAGCACATGTCCGCAGAGGACACTTGAAAGTATAAGAGAAAATAAAGATATTAGAAGTCTTGGATGAAGTGGGAACTGTGAAGAAAGGCGAAACGATAACTTAATAGATTCCGTTAAAGCCGCATGAAGAAACTGTCTGGATTACTGGGAGAGGACAATAGTTTGGAAACTCAACTTTGATCCTTATCATCATCCTTTAAAGGGAGAAGTTCCACCCAAGAACTGATGTGGAGAAAAAAAAAGTAATTTCTACATTAATAATAGATTATTCTTTATATCAAATTTAAACATCCCTAAAAGGGGTTGTGTCATCAATTAATGGAACGTATCACTAGAAAATGACCTATTGGTTTAAATTAAAGAATGAGCCTCATTTTAAATGGTTACTTCATAAATCAATTGTACGCATAAAAATAAGAAGCTTTGTGATATATCTCATCAGAGAAATCTGCTTCTTTCTGCTTCTGGACTGATCATTCCTTTTCAGTTCAAAAAGGAAATCTGTAAAATCTGTATACAATGAAGACAGATTTTCACATTATTGAGATAGGAGATGGCAGCTGGTGCTTTTAAAATGTTATGGAGGAGGGAGGAGCCAGACATCCTGCTGAAAGGACAGATACAGTCCTCCATAGAACTTTATGAGCGCCAACTGCCATAACCTATCTCAGTAATGGGAAAGTCTGGATTTAATGAATACAGATTTTACCTGAGAATTGAGAATTTTGAGAAGAAATGAAAAACCCAGGAGGAAAAAGGAGACGATTCCTCTCATAAGATATACAGTATAACAAAGTTTGTTATTTTCAAATGTACTATAGATTTTTGGAAAAAAAATGACAGTTACTCTTTAAAGCTTTATGATGAATGTAAGCTTAAAAAAAAGTTGATATTTGTATTTTTCAGCTTTTTTTTTATAAAACTATATTAAAAAAGGTCAGAAATCTTGCAATACACTGACCATGAACCCTAATACTAGACTTACACTGCCTGTATTATACAGATGACTTTTCATCACAAACCGGACTACAATAAGAGATAATACAAAAAAGAAATGCAGTAGTTAAACCTGGATCTACAATAGGTGATGGTCACAGCTCACCTCCTCCCATGCCCTCACAGTGATCAGAGCATGCCCAGAAGATACTTATGTAGACATTAATGAGTCAGTCTATTGATGCCGATGGCCGTATGACTGATGGATGGAAAGAAGGCTCGAGTATTAAGTTTATTGGCCAATTTGAAAATTGCAAGACTTTACATTTTTTAAAAAAAATAAAGATATTATTATGGATCTTTTTAAATATCACAATTTAATAAAATATATAAGAATAGATCTTTACTGAAACAACAAGTACTTCTCATATGACACAATCGCATTAAAGGAGTTTTTAAAGACTTTCTTAAATGTGATGACTCACCTTTCAAACCCATCACTCTGTGGTGATGACATCACCTACATTGTTCAAGTGACCGCTGCAGCCAATCACAGTCTTCAGATGTCATGTGCCATAGCCTCTTCTGAGGTTAGTGATTGGCTGCAGTGTCACTTGAATCATGTGGGAATCGCCAGCAAGTCAACATCAGAAGCAAAGAGAGATGTGAACAGTGAGTCCTAGTTATTTTATATAATCCCAGAAAACCCCTTTAAGTATTACATCTAATATATAAAGCTCAATGTGTGTATGTGTGTGTGTATGTATGTATGTATGTCTGGGATTGGCATCCGCACCGTCGCAGCTACAGCCACAAAATTTTGCATAGTCACATGTCTGGACCCCGAGAGCGTCATAGATTATGTTGTGAGGTGAAATTTTAACCCCGCACGTTCCAATTCACCAAACAATTTTGCCCCTATCTACATAATGGGGAAAAAGTGAAAGGAAAAGTGTTGGAGGCAAATTGACAGCTGCCAAGGGGGACTGAAAGAATGAGAGCGATGGCGCCAAAGAGTATATACCGTACAGTTGCTGAGGTGGGGCCCTGATACTCACCACACACGGGGATATGAACACACACACAAAATGCGCCACACACTACCACGTGCTTCATCACATATACCACCCTCAGCACACATTTCACCACACATACACCAACCTCGCCACATAAAAGTCCAAACACAAAACTCGCCACGCTGTCCCAGAGCTGTTTAAAAGATGAAAAATGAGCTGTTGGTTGCTATCAGCAACAGTTTTCTTTGTAGACAGTTGTGGTAACTGAGGCCTATTATTCTTATCATTTCTATGGTGCTATCGTCCTTCTGTCAGGCTGTGTGCCCACGTAGCGATTTTTAAGCGTTTTTGCCGCGATTTTCGGCGCAAAAATGCAGCGAAAACGTTTAAAAATCGTGCACAGAACGCCCCCCATGCATTCCTATGGCATTCCGCACATGCTGTGCTAATGCTGCGCTTTTTTCCGCGGCGGAATCGCATCGCGGAAAAAATCGCAGCATGCTCATTCTTTTGTGCGGAATCGCAAAGAATTGCCGCGATTCCGCCCCCATAGGAATGCATGAGAACCGCTTACTTTCCGCATGTGGCTATGCCCACCATGAGGGAAGTTAAGCGTCTCATGTGCGGTTGGTACCCACGGTGTGGAGGAGAGGAGACTGTCCTCCAGGCCCTGGGTACCATACCCCTGTAAAAAAAAGAATACAAAATCGGGGTATATTTACCTTCCGGCGTCCCGCGCTGCATTCCCGGCCTAAGCGTTCCCAGTAATGCCTTGCAGCACGGTCCAGTGATGACGTAGTCTCGCGAGATCGCTATAGCAACACGAGATCGCTATAGCAACGCGAGACTACGTCATCACAGGTCTCGCAAGGCATTACTGGGAACGCTGTTTTTAGCATTTTAACATTCTATCTTTTACTATTGATGCCGCATAGGCGGCCTCAATAGTAAAAACCTGGTCACACTTGTCAAACACTATGTTTGACGAGTGTGACCAACCTGTCAATCACTTTCCAAGCGATGCTTCAAATTGCTTGGAAAGTGCTTGAATATCGCACACGAAAATCGCGGCAAAATCGCGATCATAATCGTGTTAAAATCGCGGTGAAATCGCGCGGAAAGGAGTCCGCTTTTTGGTGTGCGTTAAAGCTGGAAATAACACAATTTATTACCGTGCCGACACAGACCACCCTCTGACACAGACTGCAGGGGGAGCCCAGTATCACACAGGATAGGATTAGATACACAGCTCAGCAGGCAGTATCACACAGGATAGGATTAGATACACAGCTCAGCAGGCAGTATCACACAGGATAGGATTAGATACACAGCTCAGCAGGCAGTATCACACAGGATAGGATTAGATACACAGCTCAGCAGGCAGTATCACACAGGATAGGATTAGATACACAGCTCAGCAGTCAGTATCACACAGGATAGGAATAGATACGCTGCTCAGCAGACAGTATCACACAGGATAGGATTAGATACACAGCTCAGCAGACACTATCACACAGGATAGGATTGGATACACGGCTCAGCAGTCAGTATCACACAAGATAGGATTAGATACACGGCTCAGCAGTCAGTATCACACAGGATAGGAATAGATACACACCTCAGCAGTCAGTATCACACAGGAGAGGATTAGATACACTGCTCAGCAGTCAGTATCACACAGGATAGGATTAGATACACGGCTCAGCAGTCAGTATCACACAGGATAGGATTAGATACATGGCTCAGCAGACAGTATCACACAGGATAGGATTAGATACATGGCTCAGCAGACAGTATCACACAGAATAGGATTAGATACATGGCTCAGCAGTCAGTATCACACAGGATAGGATTAGATGCACGGCTCAGCAGACAGTATCACAGAGGATAGGATTAGGTACACGGCTCAGCAGTCAGTATCACAGAGGATAGGATTAGATGCACGGTTTTTATGTGCAATATAATCATTATAATTTGTTATAACTAACCACAGTTGGTTACTAGGCCCAGGCAACGCCGAGCTCTTCAGCTAGTTATTTATAAAGATCATAAAAATGAAAAATGTTTGCCGTTTATATGCTGTTTAAATGTTTCAGTGAAGAGTTTGATGTTTTTTCCATAGACTTTAAAAAGGGTAACTAAACTTTAAAGAGTAACTACAGAGTGTTTAAAGAATAACTAAAGTTTCGTGTAACTTTTATAGAAGTTGGATCCAGGAACTCCTACTGTAACTCGGTTTCAACAGAAAGTCATATGCTTTGCACGGAGCAGAAAGTTGATGGACATCAGTGCTCAGTAAATTCCTCTCCGATCTGGTTTCTGCCTAATTTTTCTCCATTCACTGGAGGGCAGCCAATAGAAATAGCTTTTTGTCCTACTTATCAGAGAAAGGAGCAAAGTTTTTGCAGGACCATTGTACTTCAGCTGGAAACACTCCAGGATGTGAAGAAAGAAGAGAGTACATATTTATCTGCCAGAAGGGGAAGGAGACTGATTCTGACCGAAGTCCATTCCCAGTAGCACAGATTAGAAATCATAGATGCAATGGAAGTAAAAATTCTAAAAAGTTAGTTTAGGCTTAGAAACACTGTAAATATCTATAACACAGCTATTATCAACCTTTCATGACTTTGAAAATTATTAATTGGATCAGAAATTAGAGTAAAAACATTACAAGACATACTTCTAGTTACTTCCACTTCTCAACGAAGCACCTATTTTTTTTAATGTACTGTAGGAACTAAATCTGAAAAAAAAAACCCACTTCTATAATTTAGACAATGTCTAACAATAGTCCGCAAACTTCCACTCAATAATCTCCTCATCCCGCTGCCTTTCTAACATTTTCCCCACTGGTATTCTGCCAATAGACCCTAACATAACACAGTCTCCGGAGTTTGCCAGTGTATGAAATATTTCATCCACTTTCGTGGATAAGAGCAGATGGCTGCATTACAGATCACTGGGAGACTCCCCTCTGACGTTACGGTCAGTGCCTTCCAGTATGGATCTGCAAAAACTGTACTTGTAGGTTCAGCACCATGGACAGGGAATGTTTGGAAAATATTTTTTTTACTTTAGGGATAATGCAGAATTTATTACAACACTCAAACAGATTATTAAAGGGTTGTTCTCAATTTTGAAAGTTATCCCCTCAAGATAACTTTCCAGTGACTGGTCCAGCTGTCAGAGTTGATCATGCCCACCGCAGCTTCATTCATTCTAATGGGAGCAATGAGGATCAACCGAGCCCAGTGCTCGACAATCTTCGATGTTCCTGTTAAGGCCACGTTCACACTATCAGTATTTGGTCAGTATTTCACATCAGTATTTGTAAGCCAGAACCTGGAGTGGGTGAAAAATGCAGAAGTGGTGACGTGTTCCTATTATACTGTTCCTACAAATATTGATATCAAATACTGACCAAATACTGAACATCTCAAAAGTCCAGTAATGTAATTACCACCTCCAAACATTCATCATTCACCATATCCACCATGTATATCACAGAGGAAAAAGAGGCAAAGGCAAATCAATACACTATTAAAATTCAATAACTTATTTAACATAAACTCTTGTTAAAATGAAAAAATGAAACAAGGGAATTTCACACAATTGCGGGGGGGGGGGGGGGGTAAAACAAAATCCAAGGACTATAAAGGAATGGGACACCTATGATTCATAAAGCACTATGCATTCAGAATGTAGACTGGTACTCAATAGACAATACTTAGTGAAAGTGCCTAGTGCAACAACTTACTGTCAGAATAGCCACTTAATGATGCTATCATAACATACTGTGCACAGAATGAAAAGTGCCTAGTGTTAAAAGTGCTATAAGTGCTACACTACGTGCTACTGCCCATACCCCAAAACCTTCATTTACTTAAATAAGCGTTAGTCCCGGTGTGGATACCCTAAGCTACCCCAATACTGAACGTGTCCTAAGAATGTATGGAGCGGCGGTGCACATAACTATCGCTCCAATCATCTAGAGATTTTCACAGCCATGGTTCTCAGGGTTCGTGCGGACCACTGTGGTTGGACCTCCAGTGATCAGAAAGTGATCACTTATGCACATAACTTTCAAACTTGAGATCTCCCCTTCATATTTTATAGTTAAGTTTATCACTTTGTTCTGTTATTGTTCATTATTGATGATTTCATAGAAAAAAAAATAAAAAACTTGGGGGAAAAAAACATAAAATTATTAAATAAGCTTAAGTCCAAAGATTAAACTTTTCCCACAGAATTTACCCGTTCAAAGTACGGTAGTAATTATTTCAACAAGTATGTAGTCAATATACAATTCTATGTTATACGCCGCTCTCACCCAAGCCATGCTGGGCAAGAAATAGAGCTGGAGTGACAGCAGCTTCAGATCTACCATAGCGGTTCAACCTCATTTGCATATCCATTCAAACACAGATTTCTCAGTAAGGCCTGTTTCTCACTTCCGTTTTTTGACGTTAGTCAAAAGCCGCCAATTTTTGAAAAAAACGGATCAAAAGGGGCGGATCCGGTTTTTTTGCCCATAGACTTACATTAGCGGTGGATCTTGACTGACGCGCCTCCGTCCCACCCGTTGTTTGACGGATCCGTCAAAATTTTAGTATCTCCCGGGCGGATGAGATGGACTCTGCAACTTTTTTTTGCTTGACGGTCCGCTATTTTGACGTGCGCATGCCCTGAAGCTTTGCTCCTGGAACCTTTTAACCATGTAATAGCATTCCGGGATCGCTGAAAATATTTTCTCTCTCTCTGTCTCTCTATCTCCTTCCAGACCGCAATCGCTTTAAATTTCCAGCGCTTTCCATCTTCGGCGGATCCGACCAAAATAGCGTCCGCTGACATCCGCATGTCACATAACGCAGGCGGATCCGTTACTTTTCGTTTTTGGCGGATGTCAGCTGACCGCCAACAACGGAAATGTGAAACAGGCCTAAGGAAGTACCGGATTGGCCATGTAAAGGTATCGCCGGACTTGTCTTTGAAAGAGCTATGTAAATAGTCTGGGGGGCGGTGAAATTCTGCTTACAGTGTTTGCAGAGGTCTCACTGCAGTTTAGCTGAAATTATATATCAAGGAAAATGAAGACATAATAAATGAGTCATATAAAACCATCGATAAAACTATACATTCTAGCAATCAGGATATAGCTAGATTGCTTTGAAGTAGTATGTAGAAGTTAAAGGGTTAGTTTAGTATCACGGGTCTACATAATATCGTTCTATAGCTGTGAAAACGGGTTTATTTCACCCATAAAAGCCAATCAGCGGTGCCCATGCCTTCTAATGTGATAAACTATTCTATTGGCTGGGAAATAATCATCTTTTTTCCGAAATAATCTCTCGCCTGCGTTTTCATGATATGATTCACACTGTGAATGTCAGAAGCAGCTCCATAAACATTAAGTGACAGGAGGAAAGTACGGGCGCCGAGAGATAAGTGTTTCAGGGCCCATATACCTTTCAGATAGCACGAGAGGGCAGCGAACAGATCTATTAAGACACAGGTCTCATTAAATGGCACCCAAATCTCTCCAGGTTTAACCCTGTCACAGGGATTCTGATTGCATTAAATGAAAATGGGAAAAATCTGCATATGAATAATGGAGTCAGATCCAGAGCAAATTGAATGGTTGCTACGTGGCATGTGGATAGATTTGTATTGTGGAGATGTAAGCTAGCGCTCTCAGGTCCTATCTGATGCATGGCGACGGTAACAATCAATCATATGGACCCCATTAGGACTCCTAAACTGTCACAATAATGCACAAAGAAAGTGTGAATAGTACAGAACTATGAAAGAGACCCTCTTGTCAAACATCAAAATTTAAAGGGGTTTTAATGGGATTTTTCAAAATTTGGCAATGTGTCGAGATAGTTATAAAATAAAATAAAGAATCATGAGTTATTTACCACTTGAATCCCCTGTTGCACAGTGGTCTCAACTCTCGAGAAGTGATGGCAGCCTTCTTAGATTGCTTGCATTATTTACAGGTTCAGGTGACTGATGAGAAGGATGTCAACACTTCCAGTAAGATGAGGTGGATTGACTAATCATTTCTTTCAGAATGTTACATTTTTATGCTATACATGTAGTTATACATTATTATGTTATATATGTTGGCTGGTAGAAGTTGCTGAATGATTGCAGTCGACATGTGACATAATGTTACATGACTGCCCCGCTGCAGTGGGATCACAGGATCAAAGTTAGGGTACTAAAAGAGTTAGCAGAGGAAAATTGCAGAACCACTAGCCAGAATCTTTGAAAACTTGTGGTGAACAGGAGAAATCCCATAGGATTGGAGAAAGACAAATGTTGTCCCTATCTTCAAAAAAAGAATGAAGACTGAGCCAGGAAATTAAAGGCCAGTGAGCCTTACTTCTATACCAGGAAATATCTTTGAACAAATTATTAAACAATATGTATGTAAGTACTTGGATAAGAATACATTAATCAACCAGAGCCAGCATGGGTTTGTAGCAAACAAGTCATGCCAGACCTATCTAATTTCCTTCTATGATGGAATCACTGACTTGGTGGATCAGGGAAATGCGATAGATATAGTATATCTCGACTTCAGTAAAGCTTTTGACAAAGTATCTTATACTAACTTTATTGAAAAATGACCAAGTATGGGATTGACAAGGCTACGGTTTGGTGGATTCATAACTGGCTCAGTGATCGTACTCAAAGAGTGGTAGTAAATGGTTGTAAATCCAAATGGAAGACTGTTTCAAGTGGCCCCAGTATTGTTCAACATTTTTATAAATGATCTAGATAAGGAAACTGAAGGTAACCTGATCAAATTTGTAGATGATGCAAAGTTAGGAGGGCTAGCTAACACTAGAGAAGACAAAGGATTCAGAAGGATCTAGATAAGCCTGAACAATGGGCAGTGACTAATAGAATGGTATTTAACAGGGAGAAAAGCAAGATTCTACATCTGAGCAAGAAAAACAAAAATTACATCTATAGAATGGGAGGAATAAAACTAAGCAACAGCATGTGTGAAAAAGACTTGGGTATACTAATAGATCACAGACTGCACATGAGTCGACAGTGTGAAAAACTGAAGCAAGTTCAGAGAAGACCTATCAGGATGGTGAGCGGATTGCAAATTATGCTCTATGAGGAACAGTTAAAGGATCTGGGAATGATTTGCTTGCAAAAAAGAAGGCTAAGAGGAGACTTAATAGCTGTCTACAGATATCTGAAAGGATGGCACAGTGAAGAGGGATCATCATTATTCTTATTTGCACATGGAAACATGAGAAGCAATGGAATGAAACTGAAAGGGAGAAGATACACATTAGATATTAGAAACATATTTTTGACAGGTGAGGGTGATCAATGAGTGGAACAGGCTGCCACGAGAGGTGGTGAGTTCTTACTCAGTGGAAGACTTCAAACAGATGCTGGACAGA
Organism: Dendrobates tinctorius; assembly: GCF_039654945.1. NCBI lineage: Eukaryota > Metazoa > Chordata > Amphibia > Anura > Dendrobatidae > Dendrobates > Dendrobates tinctorius. Next base: position 32,921,488 of record NW_027361743.1, on the reverse strand, counting down.
CCTCTGTCCGAGATGGTTTAGTGAATCAAGCATTGAGCAGGGGGTTGGACACGGTGACCCTGGAGGTATCTTCCGACTCTAACATTCTATGATTCGATGTTGGTCCAGGAGTTAAGTATATATATTTTTAGCGCAGTAGCTTGGAACTATTAAGAATTAGCTGTCCAGTAGTGGAAACCCCTTCAAGGCCTCATTAACATGTCAATTTTTTTTTAATTTTCTTACGCGAAACAACAGACTGATTTTCATCAGGTTTCTGTCCTTGTGTCTGTTTTTACCAATCGAGTGTCAACTGTTTTTATCGTATAAAAAAAGAAAAGAATTGAGGTTTCCTAAGCTTCTCCAAGTATTTCTCAGTGAAACATGGACATCATATGGCTGCAGCCCTGGTAGCATCAGCTTGCTGTAATTTTTTTTTGTGTACTCATTCACAAAAATATCATACTTTGATCCACGAGTCAGATCAAAATCAGACATGTCACTGTTTTTTCTTTGCAGACTATAACAAGTAAAAAGGCTGGTAGACCATGAGGAGTAGCATATGCTATTTGTTATCATCTTTTCGGTTAGCCATTAAAAGGTATCAACCACTGCGGACTCTCAAATTTTAATATTTTTCTAGCTACTGGATAACACGGTACAAATTTATATTTTTCCTGTAGTATATGTTCTCTCTGTGAAAAGAGTAAATATTGGATGTGTGACTGGGACGTAAGTTCCATATCATATATATGTATACTTTATGTTCCAAATTATTATGCAAATGATACTTATTTCTGATTTTCCTAAATGTTCTATGCAGATGAGTCAGTATAATGTTCAAATCAGCAACTGTTAGAGGATAAATTACATTTTACTGGAACAACCACCAAATGATAACAGCATTTTTTTTTTTGCCAAACGAAAAAAAACTCAACGCAGTTATTCTGCACAGTAGAGTCTCCAAACATTTATAGTTTGTAAAGAGCTGAAAATGGTCATTTGTTGAATGTGGTCACATTTATTGAAATCAAAAGCTTGTCTATCAAAAATATCTTAACAGGTCAAGTTACATGTTAACATAGAACACCGACTTTGATATCACCTTCACAATTCTTGCATCTGTTGAACTTGTCAGTTTTTGGATAGTCTCTGCTTGAAAGTCTTTCCAGCCTCCAAGAGCTGCTGTTTTGATGTGAAACTGCCTCTGACCCTCATAGATATTTTCATTGAGGATAGTCCAAAAGTTCTCAATAGCATTGAGTTCAGTGAAGGATGGTGGCCACCAATGAGTTTCTCTCCATTTATGCAGCCAATGACTCAAAAGGAATGAGATGGTGCATTGTCAAGCATGAAGATGATTTTGCTAGGGATGGCATGGTTCTTTTTTTCTACCATGGAAGAAAGTGGTTGGGCAGAAGCTATATATTTTGCTGAGGTCATTTTCACATCCACTGGGATCCTAAAAGGGGCCTTCCAGCTCTCTCCCTATGATTCTGGTCCAATACATGATTCCATCACCTCTTTGCTGATGTAACAGCCTTGTTGATACATGGTGACCATCCACTAACCATCCATCTGGACCATCCAGGGTTGCACGGCACTTATCAGTAGTCTGTTTTAAAATTAGGCTTCAAGTATGTCAGGGCCAACTGCAACTGGTTTTACTTATGAGCACTGTTTAGGGGAGGCTAAATAGCAGGTTTTTACAAAACATCAAGCATCTGGAGGATCGTACATATGTGGTTGTAGACATCTTAAACATGGCAGTGTGTGCAGCAACAGTATTTTTCGTGAGAGAGGGCAGTCACATATGCATACTTCCAATCACATTCCAACTAGATGTACCTGGCTTCTCTCAAAACAAGTGACCTGAGAGAAGTCGGGCATGTCTAGACGGCTCGTCACGGCATGCATGAAAATCGCATTTTCACAGTCACACCACTGTTCGCCCCCACTAACAATACCGGGGAATCCTGATAGCATGTCAGTTGAATATATAAAATCAAATTCAAAAACTCTAACAAAATGCACATTTAATCTTGTTCCAGACTTGTTCCAGTGGTGCCAGTTTTTCTTGGAGTTGGAGATCAAATAAAAAAAGTTCTCTATTTACTTCATTCTATCAGTCCATGAAAATTTGACCACATCGGGAAGCCATTGAGTGTGGTCCGATGTTTTTCACAGACTCGTAGATTTGCATTACCGATTTTGATCAAAATTGGACATGTCTCAGATTTCTTCCTAGTACTGCTTGGACCTAGGAAAAAAAAGGGACGTGTGCATAAACCCATAGAATATCATGGGTATGAGTGCCATTGGTCAAAACCACGGATAACCCTTGTTCAATATAATCGGTTGTGTGCAAGAGCCCTTAGAATGATTACGGCTGGGCTGCAAAACTCGACACACCAGAGTGGCACTGTTTCTGGAAGAAAGGTGCTATGTATTTCTCATCTCATACAACTAGTCAGTTTAAACAATTTTTTTAAGAAAAACAATTTTTAGAAAACAAAATGCAGGTTTTGTTGAGGATTTGATATTCCACATAATATTCAATTATTTCCAGTCTTTTCCCACTGTCTGATGCTATATGCCTTATCTGTAATTGCCATTAGTGCCACCCACTTCGGATTGTGGCCGCTGAATTATTTACTAGTCTTTTGCTCTTGGTAATTTAAAATGCGTGCTGCATTATTGAGTGACACACATGGCACACTTAGCAACACAAGCAGCCTGGGTGACACAAGTGTATAGACTTCTCTGTCATTACATTTTTTCCAGTGACAGGATGGGGAGAATTTAAAGGGATTTTCCACAAGATTTGTAAATTAATCAGTGGGAACATACCCTGGTGAAAGAAAAAAAATGCATACTTACCCTAGAAATCTGTCCCCAATACCAGCTCTGTGAAATGGATTCCTGACCACCGCTGACCTGACTGTGGAGACCACTGATTAGCTGCAAGGTTAGGAAAGTGGTGGTAGGCACATCATCGCTTCCGGACTGTTAGAGTTTGGGGTGCAGATTATGATGGCAATATTAATTGTTTTTTAATTTTTCACAGGTTAGCTTCCCACTGACACTTCAAAAAAACTTTTAATCAGGATTTTATATAAAGAGATTGAAACATATTGGAGTATGATAATGAATAGTGATGAGCGAGTATGCTCATTGCTCGGGTGTTCCCGAGCATGCTCGGGTGTCCTCCGAGTATTTTGGCGTGCTCGGAGATTTAGTTTGTGTCAACGCAGCTGCATGATTTGTGGCTGCTAGACAGCCTGAATACATGTGAGGAATGCCTGTTTATTAGGGAATTCCAACATGTATTCAGGCTGTCTAGCAGCCACAAATCATGCTACTACTTCGACAAAAACTAAATCTCCGAGCACACCAATATACTCGGCGGACACCAGAGCATGCTCAGGAAAACCCGAGCAACGAGTATACTCGCTAATCACTAATAATGAACACAATTAACCTGAAAACAACCCATAAGACATGGATATAAACATTACATCTTATATTTGGGAGGAACCTTTATAAAAACCTGGAAAGTATTTTAATCCCAAAACATCATTGACTGCATCAGTACTCTAAGGCCTTGCATGGCTTTTTAGATATAGAGCATGTCACTTCTTTAAGTGTTTTTTCAGCGTTTTTCACCCATTGAAATAAAAACGCAGGTTTTGCTGCATTTTTTGTGCCAAACCCTGATTCTATAGACTAGGACTTTTTTTCAACACTAAACTTTATCAGCATGCACAAGAGACAAATCTAGCATGTCAAAACCACAGCGAAAAATGTTGAAAAACTGCCTAGTATGAACTTATGAGCCAGGCACTGACTATTATACAGCTGACACGGCTTTAATGGCCATTCTCCAATATAACGCATTGGTTGCACAGGGGGCTTCTTCTGTCAGCTGATTGATGATGGTGTGATTAGGTTATTATGGTAACCAGGACCAGTGGTCGGACCCACATCAATCTACATGTGACCACCTAACCTATGGAACCACCTATTGATAGGTGATAACTTGTTTTCACCAGACAACCCACTTTAGGATTAAGTTACTTTGATGTGCCTGAAAGCCAAAAACATGAAAAAAGAAACAAAATGTTGTTGTAAATCCTGATTTGGATTTACCTGCATGATTAGATAGTAGCATTTTGGATGCAGCAAAAATACACTGCATCCAAAACGCTGCAACTTCCTGATCGTGGGAATGTAGCCTTAAATTACATCAAAGAAGATGAGGAGTTCCTTGACAGAGCAGAAGAGTCTCTTCAGAATGTTCCAAGAGAAGAACTATTCAGTGTTCCTGCAGAAGATAATGACAGAGTAGATACATTTATTCAGAATGTCTGAAGTACCTTTCAATGTACAGTACCTGCAGAAGGAAAAAATTGGAAGCATGTGACCCAAAGAAGCAGGAGAATGAGGAGGCAGTCAGCACCCATACTGCTGTAGAACTGCTACCAGGCTCTCAGGACAACTATGAAGATACAGTGCCGGCAAAAAAAATCTTTACACTTGCGCAGCAAAAAAAAACTTTACATATAAAATCCACATCATAATTTCACTTTTTAAAAGTGTACACAATGGGGGAGATAATAAAAAACTGTCTAATATTAAAGCTGGCTTTGTTGCAAATATCAACCAATCAACGCTCAGTTTTCACTTCTCTGGTAAAGTAAAAGCTGCACTCTGATTGGTTGTTATGTGCAGCTCAGCCAGTTTTGCTATTAGGCAGTATTTTATTATCTCCCTCAGTTTTTTATTATCTCCCACAATGGGTCGAAAGAAGCTTAAAATGGAAGAGAAATCTCGTGCCTTGACTCTGCTCGAGAAGGGGGATTCGGTGATTGCTGTAGCTAGAGATCTGGGAGTGTCAAGAGAAGCAATTTATCAACTGAAGCGGTCAGCGGCATCATTGCCTCCTGGGATGGTACCGCAGAGGAAGTCAGGCTCTGGCGCACCTAAGAAGACTTCACCAAGGACTGATAAGCTTCTGAGGCGTGAAGTGATGTCACATCCTTCTATAACTGCTGTTGAATTAAAAAACAAGTACCCTATGCTCCTCCAGAACATCGCAACTAGGACAATTTGTCACCGCCTGCAGAAGGACCTGGGTCTACCAAGTTGCCGTGCCGCAAAGAAGCCCCTGCTCACAGCAGCAATGAAGAAGAAAAGGCTTGCCTTGTGTAAGAAATATCAAGATTGGACATCTGAAGAGTGGAAGAAAGTGATGTTTAGTGATGAGAGCACTTTCAGGCTAGTCAGGGGAGGCTCAAAGGTTGTGCGTCGTCCGAGTACCGTGTCACGGTATGACCCAAGATATACAGGTAAGACTGTTAAACACCCTGACAGTGTGATGGTGTGGGGTGCATTCAGTGGAAGCATGGGCAGGGCAGGTTTGTACTTCCTTCCCAAGAATGTAATTATGAAAGCAAGCAATTATATTACTGTTTTGGAAGAACACATGCTTACTTTTTGGGTCAAACATCAGCGTGATTACTTTATGCATGATAGAGCCCCGTCCACAAAGCCAAGGCCGTGAGAAAGTTTCTCAGTGACCATAACATTAACATTTTAGAGTGGCCAGGTAATTCCCCTGACTTTAACCCCATAGAAAATGCCTGAAATTTAATGAAAAACAAGGTTCAAGAGACACGGCCCAGCAACATCAACAATCTAAAGGAGGTGCTGAAGACACTGTGGGTAAACATGGTCTCCACATACTTAGCCAGCCTTGCTGAATCCATGCATAAAAGACTGCAGATGGTGATAAAATGTAAGGGTGACATGACAAAATACTAATTGTAATAAAATATCCACAATAAAACACTTGAATCCACTTGAATATTAAGATTTTGTGGTTTCATTGAACTTGTAAAGATTTTTTTTGCCGGCACTGTATATATCAAAACAGTGCACTGCCCCCAAAGGACACTCCAGTAAGAAATCAGAAGCCTCTTGAAGGGAGAAAAAGAAGTGATGACCAGACATTACCTCACGAGAAGTGTGCTTTCTTGCAGGTGACCAAATCAAACATGTCTGATAGGATATCAAGCCTCTTCAGTGCTAAAGATGACTACATAAGTCTATTACGGTAATTCACCTAGGAACAAATAACACAGCAAGAAAGGACATGGAAACTATAGGCAGAGACTTTGAAGACCTAGGCCGGAAAGCGAAGGAACTGGGAGAGCAGGTCATCTTCTCATCCATCCTCTCAGTGGATGTACATGGACCAAGGAGATTGAACAGGATTCTACAGATGAACAACTGGCTATGTTGATGGTGCCATGAGCAACATTTTGGGTTTCTTGACCATGGAATGAATTACCTGTATGATCGACTCCTTGCTAGAGATGGGTTTCATCTTACAAAAACAGGAATATACATATTTGTTAGATGCCTTGCTACACTCATCAGGAGAGCTTTAAACTAGAGCAATATGGGATGGGAAATATACGGCCAGGAAATATGCAGCTAATTAATTCTTTTGAGAACCCTGCTATTAAAAGTGGAAAGGACAAAACAACAAATTCTGAATGAAAATAGAGGAGCAAGAGAATCCCACTACAAACTAAAATGTGTCTATTCAAATGCACAGAGCATGGGAAACAAACAAGGAGATTTGGATCTGCTAACACAGGAAGAGAGATATGATGTCATAGGCATCACTGAAACTTGGTGGGATGAGACACATGCTTGGAATATAAACCTTGAAGGGTAGAACTTGTTTATTAGAAACAGGATGAACAAGAAAGGAGGAGGTGTTGCATTGTATGTTAGGAAAATGTATTTCTCCACAGAGATCCAAGCTTCAGAGACTGGTAGCTCTGTAGAAACTATTAGGGTAAGACTTCAAGGAGAGAAGAACAGAATGGACACTATTGTAGGTGTTTACTATAGGCAACATAGACAGACTAAAGATATGGATGAACTCTTTTTACATCAGAAGTCTCTGTTTTCAAAAAGGTACTACATAGGCATTGTTAACTATCCAGATATTTGTTGGGAATCTTTGTCAGGCAAAAGTGCTGGGTCCAGAAAATTCTTATCTTCTCTTGCTAACAACTTTATCTTTCAAAAGGTAGAAGAGAGAACAAGAGGATCTGTAATATTGGACATAATTCTTACCAAAGGGGAGCAAATGGTTGAGGAAGTAAAGCTGGCTGGAAATTTAAGAGGCAGTGATCATGCTATCCTCGAATTTTGGATTACAAGAGGAGGAAGACCAGCAAGGACTCAAACTTTCAGGTTGGAGTTCAGAAAGGCAGATTTTAATGGACTCAGAAAGAGGGTAGGAAAGGTCCAATGGCTGGATGTTCTAGAGGACAGACATGTCCAAGAAGGATGGGAAATTTTGCTAAATGAAATTCTCACCACACAATTGGTAACAATCCCATAATGAAGGGAGAATTGAAAGCATTTGAAGAGACCAGGGTGGATGAACATGAAACTTAATCACTTACTAAAAATGAAGAAAGAAATGTATATGAAATGGAAAGAGGGGGCATATCTAAAGAAGAATATAATGCTGTTTGCAGGGATTGAAGGGCAAGAGATAGAAGAGCTAAAGCCAGTAAAAGAGTAAGGTTTGCAAGGGAGACCAAAAGCAGTAAAAAAGGATTTTGAAGGTATGTCAAAAGAAAAAAAAAATCAAAGATGCTATAGTAGTTTTACAGGATGAAAAGGGTGAAGTGGTCAAAAATGATGCTGAGAAGTCCGAACTATTAAATTCCTATTTTGTATCTGTGTTCTCTAAGAAAGCAAATGCAACATCAACTGATATTTATGGTGCCATTGAAGAAATAAAAGAATCCATTCTATCCATAAACAGAGAGATGGTGAGGCGACACATAGCTAATTTAAATGAGTTTAAATCTGGTCAAAATTAATTACATCCTAGGTTACTGAAAGAGTTAGCAGAGCAAATTGCAGAACCACTAGCCAGAATCATTGAAAAATCCAGGAAAACAGCAGTCCCAGAAGACTGGAGAAGGGAAAATGTTGTCCCTATCTTCAAAAAAGGAAAGAAGGCAAAGCCAGGAAACTACAGGCCAGTGAGCCTTACTTATATACAAGGAAATATATTTGAACAAATTATTAAACAGCATATATGTAAGTATTTGGATGTGAATACAGTAATTAACCAAAGTCAGCATGGGTTTGTAGCAAACAAGTTATGCCAGACTAATCTAATTTCCTTCTATGATGGAATCACTGACTGGGTGGATCAGGGAAACATGGTAAAGTGTATCTAGACTTCAGAAAAGCATTTGAATAATTATCTCATACTATCCTTATTGAAAAAATGACCAAGTATGGGATTGACAAGGCGACGGTTAGGTGGATTAATAACTGGCTCAGTGATTGTACTCAAAGAGTGGTAATAAATGGTTGCACATCCAATTGGAAAAGTGTTTCACGTGGGGTACCACCATGCTCTGTCCTGGCCCTAATGTTGTTCAAAACTTTTATGAAATGATCTAGATGAGGGAACTGAAGGTAAAGTAATCAAATTTGCAGACGATGCAAAGCTAGGATGTATAGCTAACACTAGAGAAGACAGAGAAAGGATTCAGAAAGATCTAGATAAGCTTGAACAATGGCCAGGGACTAATAAAATGGTATTTAACAGGGTGAAATGCAAAATTCTACACCTGGGCAAGAAAAACAAAAATTACATCTATACCATGGGAGGAATGGAACTAAGCAACAGCACATGTGAAAAAGACTTGGGTATACTAATAGATCACAGACTGCACATGAATCAACAGTGTGATGCAGCAGCAAAAAAGGCAAACACAGTTCTAGGATGTATTAAGAGTAGCATAGAGTCTAGATCACGTGAAGCAATTATCTCCCTCTACTTCTCCTTGGTCAGGTCTTATCTGGAATACTGTGTCCAGTTCTGAACACCACATTTTAAAAAATACATTGAAAAACTGGAGCAAGTTAAGGATGGTGAGCTACCAGGATGGTGAGCGGACTACAAAGTATGTCCTATGAAGAATGGTTAAAGGATCTGGGAATGTTTAGCAAAATACAAAGGCCAAGCGGAGACTTAATAGCTGTCTACAAATATCTGAAGGCATGTGACAGTGTAGAGGGATCATCATTATTCTCATTTGCATAGAAACTTGGGAAGCAATGGAATGAAACTCAAAGGGAGAAGATAGAGATTAGGTATTAGAAAAAACTTTTTGACAGTGAGGGTAATCAATGAGTGGAACGGACTGCCATGAGAGGTGGTAAGTTATCCTTCAATAGAAGTCTTCAAACAGAAGCTGGACAGACATCTGTCTGAGATGGTTTAGTGAATCTTGCATTGAGCAGGGGGTTGGTTGAACATGATGACCCTGGACGTCCCCCTTCCACTCTAACATTCTATGATTCTACATTGTTTTCAGTGAAGACTCACCTTTTGTCAGACAAGGCTCAGCAATGACAATAAATATTGTGCTGGACAGGAGAAGTAGCTTTTGGTTGCAAATTGCACTAGAATTCCGACACGTTTATCTTAGTAAATCTCTCACATTATGTCATTTATCCCTTATATCACTCAGAAAAGGCAGAAGTAAATAAAACAACAGCAAGTAACCCAGAAAGTGACATATTGTTGGATTCAGGGTTTTTCACTTTACGTAATGCAGCTCTCAGATTAGGTAACTAAAACCTGGTGACATTTTCTTATTTCAAAAATAAAAACTAAACTTAAAATAAATTATACAACCAATTTACATGTAATCCAAAATGTTACGGTACTTTTAAGAAATACAAGACATCCCACTAAAAAAAAGATGGATACAAGCTACATGGACAGAAAAAAAGTTTGAAAATAAAAAGACAAAAAAAATCAGTGTCACTAAGTAGCAAACTAAACCTCACCGTTAATAAGGAAAGATTAAACAGAACTGCACATTTTCGGCGCAGGGATGGGCGAACTACAGGTTTGTTATGCTGGAAAGTGCTACATTAAAGATCAGTTTTCTGCCAATTCAGTGTCCTGGAGACTGTTCAAATATTGATAATGGTTTACATTAGAATCATTGATTTTCCATCGAGAATACCACCCGCTTGTATGGCACTGCGGGGAGTGGGCCAGACAACTCTCAGACTGTGAGCAGATCGGTGTAATTAAGCATTTTCCTGCACAGCAGGAGGACACTGTGCTCTTTTGAAAATAGAATTTTTACTTTAAAAAAAAAATTCACTATTATTATTATTATAGTGCCATTTATTCCATGGCACTTTACATGTGAGGAGGGGTATACATAATACATACATACAAGTACAGTAATCTTAAACAATACAAGTCACGACTGGTACAGGATGAGAGAGGGCCCTGCCCGCGAGGGCTCACAATCTACAAGGGATGGGTGAGGATACAGTAGGAGAGGGTAGAGCTGGTCGTGCAGCGGCTTGGTGGATCGGTGGTTACTGCAGGTTGGAGGCTTATCGGAAGAGGTAGGTCTTCAGGTTCTTTTTGACAGTTTCCATGGTGGGCGAGAGTCTGATATGTTGTGGTAGAGAGTTCCAGTGTAGGGGCTATGCGCGGGAGAAGTCTTGTATGCAATTGTGGGAAGAGTAGATAAGAGGGGAGTAGAGAAGGAGATCTTGTGAGGATAGGAGGTTTCGTGTAGGTAGGTGTCACGATGACCCGTCCTATGTGACGTGACCCGCAGGCCGGTAGCTAAAACAACAAGACGCGGCATGTGATACTGTCCTGTGTGGCACGACCCGCAGGCCGGTAACTAAAACAACAAGACATGGGAAAGGGGAAACAGTTACAATGGTGGGCCCTGCGATAGGGAAAGGGGACGTGGAGACCTCCTGCACTCCCCTGAGTCAGTGTCCCTAACGCTCCTAACATTCCCTATGCTGGTTGCGCACCGGGCGCCGATCAGGAACCTGTCGCCCTAGCACACCCTACACCTATCCCTTGCTAGGGAGCTGGGTGGCGCAGGCACTGGCCCCACCGCTGCACTAATACACATTAAGGAAAAATACAAACAGGGAAACACCACTTAGCTTTACTCTTTTGCACTTGCTCCTGACAACAGAGTCCACCACCAGAATGCAGCTCTCCTCCTGAATCGCTGCCACCAAGCTCTGTCAGTGCTACAAGGAAATCCCCTATGACTCCTTCCACACCAGGGCTAAGACAGTGCTGCAAGGAACGCTCTCCAGCTCTTTCCTCCACCAAGGATGGTTGAAATGAACACTATCACCAACACTGATTGCAACACCTGTGACTCTTTTATAACAGCCCAGAGCAATCACACCTGCATTATAATCATGTATAATCACTAAAGAAACAAGAGTGCAATGACGCTCACCACCACTGGGGGCAAACTTAGAACAAACAACACCACAGTGCAATAATCCTAATGGCCACTGGGGGCAAAAACCAAACTTAAGCACAGCTTAAGAAAAAAAAAAAAATGTTACCTGTGCTTTTTATCAGTCCTGATCCAGCGTGGATCATGACAGTATCCTCCCGTTAATGAGGGGCCTCTGGACCCTCAAGACCACTCCTTATCAGGGAACCAACTACAGCGGGGATGCCCAGATCCAGAGTTCACCCCAGAAACTACCTGCAGGTCAGGTTGATGAGAAACGAGCCCGCTGGTATTGGCAACGTTTCTGGAGGCACCACACATCTCCAAAGCGCTGACCTGGGGAACGAGTTGTGTATATGTATGCTTGGTATGAGCTGGTAACACTCCACAACACACTTCCACTGGATGCTTTTTGGTGGTCACCCATACACGCTCGTTCACACACAGGTCCGGACCTGAACGTCTATTGCCACTCGTTCGTTTGTCACCATTTGGAAAACTCTTTCTTGGATTGACAACAGAGGCGTCCCCCTGTGTCACCACACTCACACCCCCGCACTTCACCAAGGGGTACACCACCCTCCAACCCCTTCCACCACGAGCTCTGCGCCTCCCAGGGTTGGCCAATGGCGAGGGTTGAGACTTGCCCCTACTCTCCTGCAGCACATCTGCTGCTCTCACCGGAGAGGAAGGGGTCCGTTGAAGAGAGACAGCAGAGACAGTAGTTCTTAGGCAGCAGCCCTCACACGAGTGACCCCAGCTGACCACTTCTCTCTCCCGCCAATCTATTACCGGGTTGTGTCTTTTCAGTCAAGGGAGGCCTAAAACAATAGGTACTGGCATTCCCTCCAAGACGTAGCATGACAAGGACTCCTCATGATGTCCTATACGCAGATGGATACTCTCTACGACTTGGGTCAAGCTCCCCTGGCTCAGTGGAACAGAGTTTATGGCCTGGACGCTTATAGGCTGGGCTAGCGTCCTACACCTCAGACCATAAGTCTGGACAAAGCGAGCATCCACCAGACTGACTAATGCTCCGCTGTCCACAAGCACTGTATCACCTCCGGTACCCGGCCAGCCAAGACCTCTGCTGACATGGTACCTTGGGAGGGCAAAATGGAGGAAATGTATACTCCCTGGTCGCCTCCCTCCAAGCGACCAAGGGAATGCGGCTCCGCAGATGGCACAGATAATTTGGCTCGCAATGGGCAAGCCTTCAGGACATGACCAGTCTGCCCACAGTACAAACATGCTGACACCACTCCCCGAACCGTAGGCAGCTCCGAATACAAACTAGCTCCTCCTACTTGCATAGGTTCGTCTGGAGACTTGGCATGCACTGGGCGGGCTCTCATAAAATGGCCAGGCTTCCCACAGGAAAAGCATACCCCCACCACGACTAGCCGCAGACACCCCTTTTTTTGTATCAACAACACCGGGCTGTCTGGGTTCCCCCATCCACACTGGTGGGTCCTCCTCCCTAGCAAGGACATCAGGGGGCACTTTTTGTGTATGTCTTTCCCTAAGGCGCTATCCACCCGGATGGCAAGGGTCATGGCGGCCTCCAGCGACCTGGGGGCGACTGACTGCACCAGAGTATCCTGCAACTTTGGAGACAAACCCTGTACAAATTGACTTCTAAGTGCAGGGTCATTCTACTGAGTGTTAGTGGCCCATCTCCTAAACTTTGAGCAATACTACTCAGCAACCCGGGCTCCCTGTTTACACCTACGGATTTGGGATTCCGCCATGGCGACGCCATCAGGATCCCTATACACAAGCGCCAAAGCCGCAAAAAACTCGTCCACGGACACCAATGATGGAGAATCGTCCGGTAGGGAGAAGGCCCAGGATTTGGGACCCCTTTAAGAAGGGACATAATGATTCCCACCCGTTGCTCTTCACTCCCTGATGAACGAGGGCACAGCTTGAAATATAATTTACAGACTTGTTGAAACACCAAGAATTGATCTCTCCTTCCAGAAAATCTGTCAGGGAGGGATATCTTGGGTTCTGGCTGAGCCTGTCTCTGAACCAAGCCCCTAAAGCCCACCAACTGCTGCAGTTGCTGCACCAACTCACCGCGCAGCCCCCTAATCTCCTCAGTTAGGGTCTGCAGCATTTGGGCAAAGGTCTGAACTGGGGCTATGGCTCAGCAGAAAGAAAAAGTTATGGGTTGGTGATATGTCACGATGACCCGTCCTGTGTGACGCGACCCACAGGCCGGTAGCTAAAACAACAAGACGCGGCACGTGATACTGTCCTGTGTGACACGGCCCGCAGGCCGGTAACTAAAACAAGACATGGGAAAGGGGAAACAGTTACAACAGTGGGCCCTGCGATAGGGAAAGGGGACGTGGAGACCTCCTGCACTCCCCTGAGTCAGTGTCCCTAACGCTCCTAACGTTCACTATGCCGGTTCCGCACCGGGCGCCGATCAGGAACCTGTCGCCCTAGCACACCCTACACCTATCCCTTGCTAGGGAGCTGGGTGGCGCAGGCACTGGCTCCACCGCTGCACTAATACACACTAAGGAAAAACACAAACAGGGAAACACCACTTAGCTTTACTCTGTTGCACTTGCTCCTGGCAACAGAGTCCACCACCAGAATGCAGCTCTCCTTCTGAATCGCTGCCTCCAAGCTGTCAGAGCTACAAAGAAATCCCCTATGACTCCTTCTACACCAGGGCTAAGACAGTGCTGCAAGGAACGCTCTCCAGCTCCTTCCTCCACCAAGAATGGTTGAAATGAACACAATCACCAACACTGATTGCAACACCTGTGACTCTTTTATAGCAGCCCAGAGCAATCACACCTGCATTATAATCATGTGCACTTAACTACAGAAACAAGAGTGCAATGACGCTCACCACCCCCGGGGGCAAACTTAGAACAAACGACACCACAGTGCAATAATCCTAATGGCCACCGGGGGCAAAAACCAAATTTAAGCACAGCTTACACAGCTTAAAAAAAAGGTTACCTGTGCTTTCTATCAGTCCTGATCCAGCATGGATCATGACAGTAAGTACCGGGAGACCATCTCATAGATCCATGGAGAAAACAAGTTGTGGATGGCTTTGTATGTCATGGTTAGGGTTTTGAACTGGAGTCTTTGGGTAATGGGGAGCCAGTGCAGGGATTGACATAGGGGAGAGGCCGGGGAATAGCGGGGGGACAGGTGGATTAGTCGGGCAACAGAGTTTAGAATAGATTGGAGGGGTGTGAGAGTGTTAGAGGGGAGGCCACAGATCAAGAGGTTGCAGTAGTCAAGGCGGGAGATGATGAGGGCATGGACTAGGGTTTTTGCAGATTCTTGGTTGAGGAATGTACGGATCCGTGAAATATTTTTGAGTTGAAGTCGGCAGGAAGTGGAAAGGGCTTGTATATGTGGTTTGAAAGAGAGACCAGTGTCAAGGATAACCCCGAGGTAGCGAGCTTGTGGGATTGGAGAGAGTGGGCAGCCATTTACTTTAATGGATAGGTCTGTTGGGAGGGTCATGTGAGATGAGGGAAAGATGATTAATTCTGTTTTGACCATATTTTAGAAATCTAGAGGAGAAGAAGGATGAAATAGCAGACAGACATTGTGGGATTCTGTTTAGTAGGGAGGTGATATCTGGTCCAGAGTTGTAAATCTGTGTGTCATCAGCATAGAGGTGATACTGAAAGCCATGAGATTATATGAGCTGTCCGAGGCCGAAGGTGTAAATGGAGGAGAGCAGGGGCCCTAGGACTGAACCTTGTGGGACTCCGACGGATAGGGGGCGCGGTGAGGAGGTGGTGTGCGAGTGGGAGACGCTGAATGTCTGATCTATTAGGTATGACGCAATCCAAGATAGGGCCAAGTCTGTGATACCAAGAGATGAGAGGGTCTGTAGTAATAGGGATAAGGATAAGAATTAGGATTTAGTATCACAGCAGATTATTATTTACATGTTCATTATAGAATTTCAAGTTTCCAACAGATGCAATAAGTTTTTTTTCTCCAACAAACGTAACAAGAATTTTTGAGCAAAATTTTAGATTTTTTTTCTTCTTTTGTTACCAAAACACCAACATTATCACTGAATATGATGGTTCTGTATGTGTCTAGATGCTCTTTTGCATATGTTCAGATGCTAGTTGTAAAACTCGGGCTGATTTGCACCATGTGTCTGTCCGTGTAGTGGACAGGTGAATGAGCTGCCTACTATCTACATGTACTGTATATAACAGTTAAAAACATACATAAAAAGTGAGTCAATCAGTGAGTGGCACCACTTTCTCCACTATAATCCTCCACACACTTGCCTCCCAAACTCATCATTTACCCAAAACTGCTAAAATTGATCTTGGTCAAAATGATGGTGTGCCCGCTCACTTAGGGTTTAGATATCAGATTTCTGTCTATGAAGAGAGGAAGGGGAGGAGAGGGATAGGGAAAACGAAAGAGGTACACTGACAAGAGTTAGATCCTGTCGCAGCTTTCTAGTAAGTGTTATCTCACTCCAGTGCTGGATTCAGAGCTACACTGCTTATTACTCTTTTATAATGTCCATGCTGTATATTGGTGCAAGAGTTCCTCATATGTGTGTGTGCTGTGCATTGGAGACATCATATCAGTTGTTCTAATATCAGAGACAGCTAAAAACTAGATATGGAGCCTACATAGGGGGAACTGGTGAAAAATGCAGGATGCAAGTCATATAATGGTCAGAAATAGTGTTATTCCCCACAGTACACACAACAGCTCAGTAGCCTAAAACAGAAGGTACACTTAAAAAAAAAAATGAAAAGAAAGCAATTAAAAAAATGAAAATGTCAGTAAGACACTCAGAGAATCACCAAGTCCCGTGATCATCTATGCACTTACTGATGTCCCCATTTAGAGAAAACGTTATGGGGTCACAATGATAAAGAATGTTCTTTCATCTTGTGAAAATTTAAGTGGCTAGATACTTTAGCGCTAAATTGGTGTCATGTGTTTGTCATGTAGGCTTTAAAATTCCATTTGCTCATGAAAAATGAATATGGGAAGAGTAGATGATTACTGGTGAGTTTAGCTAAGGCTTGTCACTTTCACATGCATTCAGCTTTCTGACTATGGGACTAGATGGATGAAAGGGACATTTAAATAGTTCCTTCTGTCGTATAAAGCTGTGTGTAGATATTTTGATAGCTGTTATGAAGGAGCAATTAGGGTCGAGCATATGAAAAATCATCTTATTTTCATCCAGAGAACTCAGACAGTTTTCATCTGTATTGATATATTTTACATCCGTGTGCCATCCGTGTGTCCGAGTTTTACATCCATGTACCCATGTTTTACATCCATGAGTCCATGTTTTACATCCGCGTGCCATCCGTGTGTCTGTATTTTACATCCATGTGTCCATGTTTGACATCCACGTGCTATCCGTGTGTCCGTGTTTTACATCCATGTTCCAAGTACTACAGTGCGCAGGCGCCGGGAAAGGTCAGAGAGGTCCGGCGCCTGCACACTGCAGTACTTTACTCTGCCCTCAACAGGTCAGATAAAGTACGCCTGTGCAGGAGCCGCAGCAGAAGTAAGAAGGAGGACGTCATCTCTAGAAGATGGAAGACGCTGAACCCAACCGCGACACCCATCGGACTGGACCGGATCCCCGGGTGAGTATAATCTAACTCGTTTTTCTTCTTTTTCAGGTTACATCGGGGGCTTATCTACAGCATTACAGAATGCTGTACATAAGCCCCTGATGGCGGTGTCCGCACCTTACAATCGAATGGTGACATTAACCCTTTGTTAGATTAACCCACTCGCCACCAATATAGGGCAATGGGAAACCCACGCATTTTTTAACAACAAATTAACCCCTTAAAATAACAACTACAGCTCCCAAATTTTGCAAACAAACCCGCATCTAATTATTAGTCAGGGACATATTAAAAAACATGAAATGAAATGCTTTACTGAATGTAAACCATGTGTCATTTCATGTTGGGTGGGGGAATGATTTGATAGAAGCCGGCAATTTAATTAGCGGCTATTCTGCTATGAAGAACTCTGTGAAATATAAATATATATATATATATATATATATATATATGTTTGTCACAATGACATGTATGTATATATATATGTATTCTATGTGTATATATCTATTCTTTCTTTCTTTATTAAACCTGTCAGTGTGAGTTTACTGTATAGCGCACTGAATTGCCGGCTTTTCTAAAAGACACTGGGTGCGTATTTCTCGCAAGTCACATGTGTGGTCCGTGTGTAATCTGTATTTTTTGCGCACCCATAGACTTGCATTGGCGTATTACGGGCGTAGAACGCTGACAATTGCAGCATGCTGCGATTGGCACGGACCGAGAAATATACGGCTGATGGGAGCTGCCCCATAGAGAATAATTTGTCCATGTGTAATGCGTGCTTTTAATGCCTCTCACTCGTCCGTACTCCTCGCCAGTGTGACCCCGGCCTAACAGAAATAAACACTTGAAATAGATCACTCTGTTTGTAATGAATCTATATAATATGAGTTTCACACTTTTTGTATTGAACAACTGAAATAAATTAACTTTTTCATGATATTCTAATTTTGTGAGACGCACCTGTGTCTTTTAGGTAGGTGTTTAGAAACTCAAGAAAAGTAAACTCTATTAGAAACAAAGACGTCTTCCTGGGATTTGAGCTGGATCATCAAAGCTTTCTGCAGCTTTTTCATGGCCATGTTCAAGCTAACCTAAATTACTTTATTGATCCAAATAAGAGGCCTAAATTAGCATCAGGTCCTTCTCCGAGTTCCTGCACTTCATCAATATTTGAATAGTTAGTGGATTACACCGGGACAGGCTTCCAAACCTCTATCAAGCTGTCAGGTGGGAATGAAATAAACAAGACGGAGCACAACAATATGAGATCTCAGCAGCCATCAAAACAGATTGTCTCTCCAGAAGATCATCGAAAGACGTTTACTGCGAGAAGGTCAGGCTTCATTGTGAATGTAAAATATACCAAAGTGAAACAATACATGTCTAGTGTGTGATGTTCCAGGCAGGAATTCATGGCAACAATCAAGGAGTAAATCTGGCAGGGATAATATTGTTCTAATTTATATACAGGAGTCTGCTAGAAAAAGCAAAATATCTGGGTCATCCAAGTTAAGGGCAATGCATTTCATGGGCTATGGCATGGGAGAACTGATCCATCGGTAATATACCGTACTTGATCATTTCTAGAAATAGTGAAAATGATTTTTTTTTTTTACATTGCGTTTCTTCATTTGCAATGTATTTAAAAACAATCTGTACAATTCTTTATTGTAATTCAGTGGAGTCAGATGGCTATTTTTGTGAAATATACTAAAAATATGTAAAAAGGCAATTTCCTAATAGTGTGTATATACAGCATAGTGATGATTAAAATGGATTTATCATAAAGAGAACCTCTTATCAAATTAAGCCAGCTTCTGAAGCCACAAAGAAGAGCTGATATCACTGGGGGGATAGCTGTAGCTGCTGCCGTAGAGAAGTAGTCAATAAGAACAAACTGGGTCCTCCAGGACGAAAGACATTCTTTGCTAGGGGCTATCACCTCTGGCTAAAAGAGGAGAGGGTTTCTCACTGAGAGCCCACTCCTCTATGATGTCCATATACAGTGGGGCAAAAAAGTATTTAGTCAGTCAGCAATAGTGCAAGTTCCACCACTTAAAAAGATGAGAGGCGTCTGTAATTTACATCATAGGTAGACCTCAACTATGGGAGACAAACTGACAAAAAAAATCCAGAAAATCACATTGTCTGTTTTTTTTTCCTTTTATTTGCATATTATGGTGGAAAATAAGTATTTGGTCAGAAACAAAATTTCATCTCAATACTTTGTGATATATCCTTTGTTGGCAATGACAGAGGTCAAACGTTTTCTGTAAGTCTTCACAAGGTTGCCACACACTGTTGTTGGTATGTTGGCCCATTCCTCCATGCAGATCTCCTCTAGAGCAGTGATGTTTTTGGCTTTTCGCTTGGCAACACGGACTTTCAACTCCCTCCAAAGGTTTTCTATAGGGTTGAGATCTGGAGACTGGCTAGGCCACTCCAGGACCTTGAAATGCTTCTTACGAAGCCACTCCTTCGTTGCCCTGGCGGTGTGCTTTGGATCATTGTCATGTTGAAAGACCCAGCCACGTTTCATCATCAATGCCCTTGCTGATGGAAGGAGGTTTGCACTCAAAATCTCACGATACATGGCCCCATTCATTCTTTCATGTACCCGGATCAGTCGTCCTGGCCCCTTTGCAGAGAAACAGCCCCAAAGCATGATGTTTCCACCACCATGCTTTACAGTAGGTATGGTGTTTGATGGATGCAACTCAGTATTCTTTTTCCTCCAAACACGACAAGTTGTGTTTCTACCAAACAGTTCCAGTTTGGTTTCATCAGACCATAGGACATTCTCCCAAAACTCCTCTGGATCATCCAAATGCTCTCTAGCAAACTTCAGACGAGCCCGGACATGTACAGGCTTAAGCAGTGGGACACGTCTGGCACTGCAGGATCTGAGTCCATGGTGGCGTAGTGTGTTACTTATGGTAGGCCTTGTTACATTGGTCCCAGCTCTCTGCAGTTCATTCACTAGGTCCCCCCGTGTGGTTCTGGGATTTTTGCTCACCGTTCTTGTGATCATTCTGACCCCACGGGGTGGGATTTTGCGTGGAACACCAGATCGAGGGAGATTATCAGTGGTCTTGTATGTCTTCCATTTTCTAATTATTGCTCCCACAGTTGATTTCTTCACTCTAAGCTGGTTGGCTATTGCAGATTCAGTCTTCCCAGCCTGGTGCAGGGCTACAATTTTGTTTCTGGTGTCCTTTGACAGCTCTTTGGTCTTCACCATAGTGGAGTTTGGAGTCAGACTGTTTGAGGGTGTGCACAGGTGACTTTTTATACTGATAACAAGTTTAAACAGGTGCCATTACTACAGGTAATGAGTGGAGGAAAGAGGAGACTCTTAAAGAAGAAGTTACAGGTCTGTGAGAGCCAGAAATCTTGATTGCTTGTTTCTGACCAAATACTTATTTTCCACCATAATATGCAAATAAAAGGAAAAAAAACAGACAATGTGATTTTCTGGATTTTTTTTTCTCAGTTTGTCTCCCATAGTTGAGGTCTACCTATGATGTAAATTACAGACGCCTCTCATCATTTTAAGTGGTGGAACTTGCACTATTGCTGACTGACTAAATACTTTTTTGCCCCACTGTACCCTATTAGTCACAGTGAGACAACCACTCTACATAATGATGATGTACAGTATAAAATATATCCAATAATAAACATTGCGTTGAAATTCCGGCAAAGATCACATAGTGTTTTACCTTCCATTCAGTGACTCGGCCACGTCTTACGTTGAAATCCCCAAAAAATGGAATTTGGGCGTATTTGCTGAAGGGGCATTGACAGTAATGATGCAGGAGAAGTCACGATGTGGTCTATTGTACATCATTTTCGGCCTTAAATGCCTTGTTGATGTTGGCAACAAGATATAGTCTGCTCGTAAAACCAGTGGTATGACCATTTCTACAAAGTGTCCCATGGGCCATTTTTCAACATGACATTACCAGGCTGCATGTTACCCATTGTACTATGAGCAGCTTACTACTATGACCTACAGTGTCTCCGGAGTTGACTCCTATCGAATACATTTGGGACGTCAATGGTCAGCAAATGCAAAGGAAGCTGCCAGCAGTGGATCTTGAAGATTTGCGCGCCAAAATGAATTCAACATAACAGGACAGCCCTCAGACAACCATGAAAAACCTCATTAATAGTAGCAAAGGCGTATAAGTACGGGGATTTCTGCACATGACACTCATGCACGATACTGAATAAAATCAATATATTTTGAAAATTTGTTTCCAATTTTTTATCATTTGCAAATCATTAACAGGTCGATCCATAATGTGATTTCCATAACTCCAAGAGTTTTCTTTCTTGGTGTCGTAATTTCACTGTTAAGGAGAGTATATTATGATGTTTTAGTGGAATAAGAAATATCCAAGAAGTCCCGGGTATTGTAAAGTAGTTGTGGTTTTATCTCAATGCGTTTCGAAGTATCAGGACTTCTTCATCAGGAAACACTGATGGCGGTTTCTCCTGATTAGGGAGTTCTAATTTTATCAAACTAATTGAGAATAAAACAGCGACTATTTTACAATACCCGGGACTCTTGGATAATTCTTATTTCATACTAACTAGTAGCGCAGCACAGTCACATCTCCTACTATTGGACCCTCCAACCTGCGGAGCAGCGGAAGTTGAGTTTATAGCTTGAGCCCTCAAAGTGTTGTGCTTTCTCGCAACAATACCGGGAGAGCACTGTGACTTCACCACATAACCCTGTAATATGTGTAATGCCATATTTCACTTGTTTTTCCCTCTCAGTTTTTTTTCCTCAAAGTTTTATTCGAAGTGCTATTGATTTATGCAATGATTGTTGAACATTTCATCTATTGGCCCATAACTGGGTGTGAATATAAATATATCTACAGATATATAACTATATACATGTATATATCTACGGTATGTATATATTTTTTTCCTTTTAATGGTGCAAAAGTATAAGTACCATAGCGTGCCTGGTAAAAGCTTCTCATTTTATGAACAGGAATGTGTTCGGGCATGAACATGAAAATACGCCGGTCTTTGTGGAATACCTTCCTGCTCCAATATTAAAGAGGTGTGAATTATTTAATGTATCCTTAACACAGATTTTTAGAAAGATGGCAAAGGAAAAAGGAAATTAAAAGAAGTAAAAATGTATATCCTCAATGCCAGTCTACAGATGCCTATGAGGAATGGACTGTTATTTTGAAGCTCTTTATTGTTAAAGCTGCCCTGACCTCATCTTGTACATTGTGATAGATGATAATATAGTGTATTCTAATATACTTTGGGCCCATTTATCAAAGCTGACTTTGTTGCCCATAGTAACCAATCACAGCTCAGCTTTCATTTCATCAGAGCTGTCTATGAAATGAAAGATGCACTCTGATTAGTTGCTAGGGGCAACAAAGTTGGCTTTGATAAATGGGCCCAAAGTATATTAGATTACACAGTTCTTCTGTTTAGCCAATTTGGATAAATCTGCCACATTTGGCTTCATTATGGGATACATACATAAAAAAAAAATGAGTCCCATAGCAACCTATAACAGCAAGGCTTTTTTTTTACCAGAGCAATTTAAAAAATTAAAGGGGAATTTTGATTTGTTGCTATGGAAAACAAACCCAGGTTTGTTTGTTTGTTTGTTTTTTTTTAAACCCAGTGAGTTAAAAAGATCTATTTGTACATTTTTATATTTTTTAATTTTCTACATTCTCGACAAGGGAGCATGGCCAATCAAAATGGCAGCATGGTTTGTCATGGAATTAGGCATAGGTCTAAACTATGATTATATGGACCCTATCATTCTTACTTTAAGGCTGGCTTCACATTAGCGCTTTTTAAGCGCACGCACGGCCGGGGGTAGCTCCGCCCCCGAGCCGGCTCTCTGCCCGGCGTGCCCGCCCCTTGCTTGTAGCGCCACCTCCTAGCGCACAGCGGCGCCTGCGATCGGCGCACCCTATCTTTAGCATAGGGTGCGCAGATCGTGCGCAGGCCTTGCGCTAGTTGCGCTTTGACCTGCGCTGCGCACTTTTGACGGTGCGCCGTGCGCGCCAAAATCCGAAAAGTTTGATTTTAGCGCGCACGGTGCACCGTCAAAAGTGCGCAGCGCAGGTCAAAGCGCAACTAGCGCACGGCCTGCGCACGATCTGCGCACCCTATGCTAAAGATAGGGTGCGCCGATCGCAGGTGCCGCTGTGCGCTAGGAGGCGGCGCTACAAGCAAGGGGCGGGCACGCCGGGCAGAGAGCCGGCTCGGGGGCGGAGCTACCCCCGGCCGTGCGTGCGCTTAAAAAGCGCTAATGTGAAACCAGCCTAACACTTTTTTTACTAGATTTTAGTTCTTTTTGCCTATTTTCCATTAGCTTAATATTCTTTTGTCATTCAACCTTATGGGAGCTGTATAGATCTATATGTGGTGAGCTCCCTCTAGTGGTTGCTATAGGCAGACAGAATTTTTTAAATTTAACTATGATAGAAAATAGGATTGAGATCTGCTTTCTGGCTCATAAAAAGAGGGTCCAGAATGGAAGACAGAAGTTCCTGGACCGTGGTGTCTGACGTAGAAGTGGGAAAAGCATGTTGTGGCAGAGGGAAACACCATTGTCAGCATTGTTATTATTCTGTGCTTTTTAAGGGCTGGTATATGTTAATTTTAGGTAGTTAGTTATTTCTTATAGCCCTCTTACCTCTATAAAGAAATCTGCTTTTTTATTTCTATTTTATCTCTTTAAATGCACTTTTTTGTTATTCCTGGACAACCCCTTTAAGATCAAAGTAAATATTTTTTCCTCTTCGCCACGACAGCACCCACTGAGAGAGGGGATCCGCCCCCGGAACAGGAAACCTACAGAGAGATAAATGGGGCGGTCCCCCTCGCTCCCTCAGTTTGGTTTCCTGTTCCTGGAAAGGAACCCGCAGAAGAGGATGCCTGGTCTGGTAACCGCCTGCGTGCAAAATATGAGCAGCAGGGGCCCCAGGACCGGAGGCAGCGTCGGGCGGAGAGGTGTATTCCCCCCCCCAGAGCTGGTGTAATGCAGGTGAGGCTGGAGGCGAAAGTGGTGCCAAAGCTCACTGGGGTTATGGCTATACTACCCCCCCCCCAGGGGGTGGACGCATTACAAACGCCATCGGGCGTACTGAGGCCGGCACCCCCCCCCCCAGAGTGGCAGAAGGGCTTGTGCGGTGTGTGCTGAGCGGCGCTGCTGGGAGTCATACCTGCGGCAGGAGAAGGACCCCATGCGTGGAGAGGGGGCGCAGACGCGCGGTGTCGCCGGCCGCATTACTATTTGCGGTGACCCAGCGCTCCAGGAGAGGCAACCCGGAAGTGGAGGAGGACTTCCGGGATCAGGCTGAAGGCAGAGACCGCGGGACAACGCCCACGCATGCGCAGTAGGGCGGAAAAAAAAAAAAAAAAAAAAGGAGGAGCAGCTATAGCAAAGGCTTTAAAAGGAAGCCACAGACACAGCGCTAGTGCGCAGTCATGTCGTCCTTAGATGACTCAGCTTCGCTCCCATTAGGTCAGCTAGTGGTATCCCCACTTGGCAGTAGACAGAGCAGTGCTACGAGGAGATCCAATAGCACCAGAAGAAGTGGCAGCTCTAAGAAGGAATCCATTGGGCCTTCCAGGCAAGATGAGCCGTTAGAGAAGAAACGTAAGGAAAAGAAGTCGTCCCATGCCTCGCCTCAGCCTGGGTCCCGGACACCGCAGCCGGTAGTTGCTGACGAAATTCACGGGTGAGTGTTTTTTGGTCAGGTTAGATAATTGATAGTCTTCTCTTTCTGGTCCATACCCCCTTTAGGATAAAAGAACAGAGAAGGCGAAACATAGAGAGTGTGCCTTATGTTCGCAGCCCCTCCCGGATGGCCACCCAAAGAGATTATGCCAATCATGTGTGGAGGAGGCCTTGCAGGAGGAATCCTCACGAAAGAAGGAGGATATCCGGGCAATGATAAGAGAGGAACTACGGGCCTTAGGCGGTTCCAGTAGTCTAGGGGGTCACTCCTCCGTGAGAGAAATACGTTCATCTAAAGGAGGAGTCTCGCTGGCGTCAAGGTCGCCGTCAGATACCGGAGAACTAGATTCCGATAAGTCCCAGGAATACCTTTCCTCAGAGGACGAGGATCAGACGTGTTTCCCCACGGACAGTGTCAGTAATCTTGTGAAGTCTGTTCAAAATACCATGGGGTTGCCGGAGAGTAAGGACCCCAAGACCGCTCAGGACATAATGTTTGCGGGTATTTCCCGTAAAAAGGTCTGAGCATTCCCAGTGGTCCCAGCTGTAAAAGACCTAGTTAAGAGGGAATGGGAGAAACAAGGTCAGAGGACCTTCCTCCCCTTAACGTCAAAGCGTAAGTATCCCTTTGACGATGAGGAGTTAACGGCCTGGTCGAGAGCCCCCAAGGTGGACGCGGCAGTGGCCTCTACCTCCCGTAGATCCTCCTTGCCGGTGGAGGATTCGGGAACTTTGGCTGATTCTTCGGATCGTAAGACCGATACATTCCTCAAAAGATCTTGGGAAGCTTGTACGGCAGCCTTTAAGCCCGCAATAGCAGCCACATGTACGGCAAGATCTATGTTGGTGTGGCTGAACGACTTGGAGGACAATATTAAAAATGGAGTAGCTAGGAGTAGGCTTCTTTCCTCTATGCCCCTCATTAAGGGAGCAGCGGCCTTCCTCTCCGACTCCTCCGCGGATTCTCTCCGGTTGTCGGCTAGAGCCGCGGGACTGACCAATGCAGGCAGGCGGGCCTTATGGTTGAAGGGGTGGAAAGGAGACACACAAACAAAAACTAGATTGTGTGCTATACCCTGCCAGGGTAAGTACCTATTTGGTACAGAGCTGGATGAGATTTTGACAAAAGCGGGGGAGAGGAAAAAGGGGTTCCCTAACCCGTATGTTCCGTTCAACAGGAGGGCCTACAGGAAGCCGCCGTTCGGTAAAAAGAAAGACTTTAGACCCCAGGACCGCTGGGGAAATAAGGACCCCAAGCAAGGAGGCAACCTATTCGGGAAACGTCCCTTCAGAGGAGACAGATCCCGATAAAACCGTTACACCGGTAGGTGGCAGGCTATTAAGATTCAGCCGCCAATGGATGTAGGTGACATCAAACCCGTGGGCCCTAAGTATTGTATCATCAGGCCTAAAATTAGAATTCGTTCGGTATCCACCGAACTCCTTCTTATTGACTTCTATGAAGTCCCGATCTCAGCAGGAAGCTCTGGAGATGGAGATTGCGGTACTGCTAACTAAACAGGTTCTAGTGGAGGTCCCAGACGACGAAACAGGGATGGGCTTTTATTCTCCTCTATTCTTAGTCCCAAAACCAGATGGCTCTTACAGGACTATAATAAATTTAAAGAAACTTAATACCTTCCTAAGACTAAGGTCGTTTAAAATGGAGTCGATTAAGTCTGCAATAAAGCTTTTGTTTCCCAGGTGTTATATGGCGGTCTTGGACCTAAAGGACGCCTACTACCATCTCCCCATATATCGAGGGCACCAGAGGTTCCTGCGGGTAGCAGTCTGGTTCAGAGGTCGGATTCAGCATTTCCAGTTTGCGGCAATGCCATTCGGGCTATCCATGGCTCCTCGGGTATTTACCAAATTAATGCTGGAAGTAATGTCATATGTAAGGCTGAATGACACCCTAGTTGTCCCTTACTTAGACGACCTACTCATAGTGGGGAATTCTGTTTCACAGTGTGAAGCAAGAATAGCTAGGATTATCTCATCCCTACAAACACTGGGTTGGCTAATTAACTGGGAGAAATCCAGACTAGAGCCAGTGACCTGTCAAAGGTTTTTGGGCCTGCAAGTAGACTCCGTAACTGAGGAGTGCTTTCTGCCAAACGCCAAAGTAATGGCCATAATCGACAAGGTACAGAATGCTACAGGAAGACCCGTAATATCATTGAGACAGGGCATGTCCTTGCTGGGGTCACTGATATCATGCATTCCAGCGGTGCAATGGGCTCAGTTCCACTCTAGAGAACTACAGTGGGCTATTCTGCAGGAGATAGATAGACTGCAGGGGCGGCTGGAAGGGAAGATGTCCCTATCGCCCGAGGTGGTTGAATCCCTAAAATGGTGGTTAATTCCTTCCAATCTATCGAAGGGAGTACAGTGGTGGGTGACTCCCTCCAAGATACTCACCACGGATGCCAGCCCCTTAGGTTGGGGAGCCCACCTAGAGGAGCACATGGTACAAGGCTGGTGGCGGGAGAATGAAATAGAGGCCTCCTCTAATGTAAAGGAGCTAACAGCGATTTTTTATGCGATATCTCGCTTCCTCCCGCAGTTAAGAGGCGCCCACGTAAGGATCCAGACAGACAATACCACCGCAGTGGCCTATATAAACCGGCAAGGAGGCACGCGGTCAATGCCACTGATGTCTATCGCAGGAAAGATTCTGGAGATGGCCGAGGTCCATCTTCTCTCCTTGTCAGCGCTCCATATAAGAGGAGTGGACAACTCCCGAGCAGACTATCTCAGTCGCCAGGCCCTATACCAGGGAGAGTGGGTCCTCAGCAGAGACGTCTTCGAAATGATAGCGTCAGAATGGGGCAGACCGGAGATAGACCTTTTCGCAACCAGAGCCAACAGGCGCGTAAAAAGGTTTGCTTCTCTCTACAGGTCGGACAACCCAGATATTCTAGATGCCCTCCAAGCACCCTGGGCATTCCAACTAGCCTATGCCTTTCCTCCGATGGTGCTACTACCAACAGTAGTCAGGAAAATAAGACAGGAGAGGGCGAGGGTCATCTTGATAGCCCCGTTTTGGCCAAAAAGACCGTGGTTTTCATGGCTGAGAGCCATGTCGGTAACCGACCCGTGGATCCTGCCGCTGCACCAGAATCTTCTCTCGCAGGGACCCTGCTACCATCCACAGGCCAAAGCCCTGCACCTAGCGGCCTGGAATTTGAAAGGGAGCTACTGAGGCAGAAGGGTTTCTCAAGGAACCTAATCAATACCCTGCTACAAAGCAGGAAGGAGTCCACGACAAAGATATATGCTAAGGTGTGGAGGAAGTTCCTGGCCTTTCACCCAACAAAACTAGCTGGTGAAGTACCCATTACGGCCATTCTAGAGTTTCTACAAAGAGGCCGAGAACTTAGACTCTCAGTAAGCACTCTTAAGGTCCACGTGTCAGCCCTAGGAGCCCTGTTTAACTATAACGTGGCAGCAAATAGATGGGTGACTCGGTTTATCTCGGCCTGTCAACGAGCAGAACCGGTGCATGTGCCTCGACTTCCAGCGTGGAACCTTACTCTGGTTTTGGATGCCTTCACTCAGGCACCATTTGAGCCCATAAGCTCAGCATCAGTAAAGTGCCTCTCATTGAAAACGGCTATGCTGGTGGCCTTAGTATCGGCCAGGAGAGTGAGTGATCTTCATGCTCTGTCAGTAGACCCACCGTTCCTGTTAACAACACGAGACAGTCTCATTTTAAAGACGGACCCGTCCTACCTGCCCAAACGGGCAACTAAATTTCATAGGTCTCAAGAGATATGCCTACCTTCATTCTATGAGAACCCGTCAACACAGGACGAGGAGAAATATCACACCTTAGATGTGAAAAGAGCTGTGCTAGCCTACCTTGATAGGACCAGTCCCTGGAGGCAGAGTAGGTCTCTGTTTGTCTCATTCCAGGGCAGCAGGAAGGGGTCTGCAGTTACATCAGGCACGATATCCAGATGGATTAGAGATGCGATCACAATGGCGTATCTGACAAAAGGAGAAGACCCTCCACTGGGGATTAAGGCGCACTCTACTAGAGCCATATCATCCTCCTGGGCCGAGAGGGCGAACGTCCCAATTGAACAAATATGTAAGGCTGCAACCTGGTCTTCTCCATCTACCTTTTATAGTCACTATAGACTAGATTTGTCCTCTACCGAGGATCTAACTTTTGGTAGATCAGTCCTTAACACGGTGTGCCCGCCCAAGTGATTATCTCTGAAAATCTCTCAGTGGGTGCTGTTGTGGCGAAGAGGAAAAACCGGATTACTTACCGGTAATACTCTTTTGTAGAGTCCACGACAGCACCCGCTCACTTCCCTCCCGTAAGAATTTTTTCACACATGGGTCTCCTTGGTGGTGGAGATTATGATTTAAATTAGATATGTGATTAAACTTAGTAAGCTTAAAACTGCATAGGGGTAAGATATATGAATCGCCCAAACAGTTTGACTAAAACATGTATGGCGGTTCCTCCGTTGTTCTCGGTAATACAAACTGAGGGAGCGAGGGGGACCGCCCCATTTATATCTCTGTAGGTTTCCTGTTCCGGGGGCGGATCCCCTCTCTCAGTGGGTGCTGTCGTGGACTCTACAAAAGAGTATTACCGGTAAGTAATCCGGGTTTTTTACATTGTTTTTATAGCAAGCAATAAATAGTTTACTTCCATTTTAGCATTTCTTAACATTTTTATAAAAATGTCTTATTTTTTAGGAACTGCGTGGATCTGGTTTTATTCCTCGGCTGTAAGACTATTCAGCAGATAAATGAATGTAGACCTTTTCCTATTCCACGTTTAATGAAATACTATAATAACGCTCTGGAGCTTGATATCATGAGGGACTGTGCAGTTTATTGACCATAAAGAATATTGTGTCGGTACGTAAGTGCGGTGTAAAGCAATGACCCAGATCATGGCCACAGACTCAGACGCTATAGTGTCACAGCCGCTGAATTCTGCTCACCCCTGATTGTCGAATACTAGCCATCAAAGCTCTTCAGTACAAAAGTAGAAATCTTGGCTTTTTACCATTACTTGGAGAATGCATAAAAATAGAAATCATTTAATATAATAATGCAAATTAAAAAATAAAGTTTTCCAGAATGTTTCAAAACTTGGCCAATAGAAGACCAAAAAAACAAGGTGTAGATCCCATATGTATAAAAATACAATACTTTATTGGAAAAGGTAATACAATATCACAAAATTAACCAGTTACATAATACAGGGGAAGGGTAAGCAAAAAGTATATGTCACACCAGGTCTGAGTGAATATGTAAAGAGGTGGGGGAGCTGCAACTCCTACACATAGATTACAAAAAAGTCACATATAAAATGAGGCCAAAGTTTGTATTAAAATAACAAATGAGGAGTAAAGTCACAAAAGACCAATACCCAAAGCTTAGTATAGGAAAATCTTATGGCTAAAAAAGCCAATAGGAACAAGTAATCTCCCCATAAATCACAAAAAGTAGCCACAAAATGTAAGTAGCGCCACTCTTACCCATAGTACCTCTACTCAGAATCCCAGGAGACGTAGCCCCAATGCGCGTTTCGCGTTGTCTTCCTCGGGGGGGGGCTATTGTGATATTGTATTACCTTTTCCAATAAAGTATTGTATTTTTATACATATGGGATCTACACCTTGTTTTTTTGGTCTTCTATTATCTATGGGTGTCCCGAATGTTAGTTCTGGTCCTGTCTCGTCCCAGTATATTTGATTCTGGGATTGGGAATATGTTTACATTATGGAGTCTGTTCTAATTTGTTTCTGAAAACTTGGCCAATAGTAGCCAATATTATAAAACAAGAAAATAACCATTAGTTAAAGCACCACTCCAGCTTTTTTTTTTTTCAGTGCTGGAGTGGTGCTACTAGCCTAAGGTCCCTGACCTTAGTATTATACTTAGCTGCTGCCATCGTCACCTTTTGTAGGCGCCGTTCCTGTCCCGTGGCTCCACCCTGTGACAGCAGCTTCTAACTGGCTGGAATTCAGAAGTAATGGTCACAAGCTCTCAAAGCAAGTGTATGAGAACCAAAACGAGGCTGTCATAGACTTGTATTGAGTTCTGACCTCCAGCTCACTGCAGCAAACACAGGCACATTCTGCCAGTCCACAAACTGATTTACAGGAGTGCTGGGGCATTAGAAGAACCACTTTGGAGCTGCGATAAAAAAAAAACAGCTGGCTGAAATTGCTGAAAGTACCCAGGGGGTGTTCAAGGTTATGATTAGCAGATAATACAATATAATGAGTTAGCGCATGACAAGATAATCTGAGGGTGAAATAGGGATCAAGGAAACTAGACGACAAGCCGTGAGGATGGAAATAGTCGTTACTTTATTATAGCACAATACTATCAAAGGAATTGTAAAATATCAGTGGTAAAATCAACAGGAGAAAAATGTAGGCTTTTTAACCTGAGGTTGCATGGGGCCGATGCTCCGTCCTCGTTTGCATCCAGTATTTTCGCCGGTAGATGCCGGTCAAGTGTCCTGATTGCAATATTTCATATAACGTTGGGATCCGACCCTGGATTAGTATCTTTGGTAAATGGTAAAAAATCCCAACAGCAGTTGGTAAGTTTTTGCATCAGTTTTTCTATCAGTTCTGATCCATGGGCTGAAGACAGAAAAACAGGCAGAACATAGCACCACCATAGAGAAAAGAGAACACACGATTACAACCTGAAGACCCACAAGCCCGTACCGACCTCTATAGAGGTGCACACGATCAGCCCTGTAGTTTTTTTTACTCTCATTTATTTCACCACTTCTGGAATGTTTTAGCAAAAAAAAAATTATTCCCCCATAATATAACAATTTAGGAGCACTTTCTTTGAATTTAGGGCTATACAGTTCCGCTGTTATTCCGTCTAAAAATGTATGAAAAAATTAATGACTAAGAGTTACACCCACTTTACAATGACAATAGTAACACAAACATGTCAATATATTTATAAATTTCTAGGATGAATAATGGGGGATCTGTACAATATAAATGGCATATATATATATTTGCTAAATCAGACATGTCCAGAAAGGTGACAGGTCCTCATAAGGTAAGTTTACTGTCTTTATAAGTGGTCTTAACTCTTAAACCTTCAGAATCAGATACTATAAATTGCTGTATACTAGTCTTGCTGTAGTGTTTAACAAATTTGGAAGAATGCCAAAAGCCCTGGGTGCAGATAATGGAACCAAATATACAAGTGGTAAGGTGCAAACCATTTTGAGAAAGGCCTGAATCGTGTTCCAGACTACCATTCCATACAACCCAGAACAAAATGGCATTGCAGAGAGAAAGAACCGTACTCTCTGTGAAAGTGGAAGAAGTATGTTGTTTGATGCAAATCTACCTACAACATGTTGGGGAGAAGCCATTATGACAGCTTGCTATTTTCAAAACAGTGTGCGAGGTAAAGCCACAAATAAAACTCCACATGAGCTATGGAACTGCGAGAAGCCTAACCTGAACCACCTCAGGATATTTGGAAGCAAAATGTTTGTGCATGTTCCCAAAGAAAAACATTCCAAGTAGGAATCCCATGCAAAGCAAGGAGTCGTGGTGGGCTATAGCGAAACTCAAAAGGGATACAGAATCCTGCACCCAGAGACCAACACAATAACAATCAGCAGAGATGTATTGATTGATGAAAACTTTGTTATGCTCAAATTCCATGAAGTTACACCAGTTATTCAACCTAAGAAGCAAGAACAAAAATCTCAATCACCAAACCCAGACACCGAAAAGGAAAACAATGAAGTGTGGATAATCTCTGAAGCTACCAAGAAAGACACAGAAGAACCAAGTCAACCTCCAGTCAGGAGATCAGAAAGGCCAAACAAAGGTATCACAGCTAGACGCCTTTCTTATATGGTCAGAACACTTCCTGACCAGGGCTACAGTCATGGCAAGAGATGCAAAAACTGCCAGTCCACGAGAAGCAGAAGTGGATAAATGCTGTTAATGAAGAGATGAAGTCCCTTTACCAACTCCAGACATGGGAGCTTATTGAGCTACCACAATAAAAAGGAAATTGCAAGGCTAGGTGAAATTCTCATCCAGCACTTTGAGACAAAGGACCTTGGAAAAGTGTCATATTATTTGGGAATCCAAATCCAGAGAGAGGAAGATGGGAGTTTTCTTCTCAACCAAAGTTCTAAAATTTCCACAATGCTAAACCAGTTTGGAATGTCTGAACCCAAAGCTGCGTCAACACCAATGGATCTGTCCTACTTAAAGTGGAAGGAAGGAGAAGAAGATCTGCTACCCAGCAATGAGAGTTACAGACAAGCAGTGGTGGCACTTCTGTGCATAGCAACCACAACTCGTCCATACATCACAGCCACAGTTGGAATTCTCTGCCGACGTCTAAGCAAGCCAGGTCAAAGAGACTGGAATGCAATTATGAGAATTCTTCAATATCTTAAAGAAACTCAAAGGCTAAATCTTAAGATATCTGCATCAGGAGATCTCACTCTCAGAGGTTATGTGGATGCAGATTGGGCTGGAGATTCAAGTGATTGGAAATCAACAAGTGGTTAATTGTTCAAGTTAGGAGAAAATTCAATTTCTTGGTCCAGCAGAAAACAAGTGTCAGTCGCATTATCTTCTACAGAAGCAGAATATATGTCTGCTGCTTTTGCAAGTCAAGAAGTAATTTGGTTGAAGCAACTTTTGGAAGATTTCGAGAAGCCATTAGCTCAACCAACAGTTATCTATGAGGACAACCAAGGATGCTTTAAGCTTGCCAGCAGTGAGAAGATTAGTGCAAGGACTAAGCACATTGATGCAAAACATCACCACTTACGTGACTTAGTGCAACGTGGTGGACTCGAGTTTGTTTATTGCGAGTCTGACAAGATGATAACTGATGGTATGACAAAGCCATTATCAAGAGCCAAGTTTGTGGACTTCAGAACCGCAATGGGACTAACAGGACAAGTAGTTGTTGAGTGGGGATGTTGGAATATGTTTGGTGCAACAACTCCATTCCTGTCTATGAGTGTTTAGTAGCTAGATTTGTATGCTGTTCATAAAGTTAGAATAAAAAAAACTCCCAGAGGCTCACACAGGGAGAGCATGTGACTGTATTTCCTGTTTTCCTGTGTCTGTGTATGAGAGAAGCAGCCTGCTGTAGATGCTGCACAGATAGAGACACACAAATGATTTATTCCTGATCTGTTAAGCTTATCATATATTGTTCCGGTTTGTTTCTGAATAAAGAAGCTCTGTTGTCACACGCTTGGAGAGTATCCTGAATAATCTACTGCCAACAGTGAGAGTCAGTGATTACTATCCTGCAGGGGCACAGCACAATGAAGGCAGCAATGGTTAGAAATTGGAAAACAGCATTTTAACATTTGCAGTAAAAAAAATAAATACAGTTCATGATGACTGTCCACAATTGGTCGGGCATATTTTGGCAGTCACAACTCAGTGCAAAGTACATACACATGCCATAGTATATTTATTGGACACTGTCTCTAGTGCATAATTGCAGTACCATGGATCACTCTATAGTCACCTTGAGGTCCCTGGACCTCAAAATCAGCAACTGTCAGGGGAACTCCAATCCACCTATACTGGCCTCCTATTACGGAGAGGACACCTCACTCTACCATGTCTCATAACTTGGTTTGGTGGGAAACGTGGCAGTCTCTTTCCAGGATATCACTGCTGCATCAATGGATCTATGAGATCTCGTAGCAGGCTGTCACTTTGGTGGACCTCTACTCACTGCACAGCTCAAGACTATCAGCGTCTCCTTCAAATACTCATGTTTTAACAGCCGCTAGAGACCAAGCCAAACTGTACCCTAGTTAGTCTGTACAGGAGAGTCCCCAAAGGCTTTTTTCTGCCGACTGACAATGACTGACAAGCGCCTGTCTATAACCACACGTAGGCAGATGCTTGCCAGTCAGTGCCAGTCAGTCAGGGCTCGATCCCTGGTAGCTATTAAAAGTATGCAAGAGCTGTGACCCCTGTCCATCTTCTGACATTGTTAATGTCATGTGAGCCCTGCAGCCATTGACATTTCCGTCAGATAGAGGGGAGTTAACTGGGCAGGGAGGACATTGCTCAGAGAGGAGTTGCGCCAGTACAGGAGGTGTGATTTTTTTTTCATTTTACTAAGCACATTAGGGACATTGAAAATGGTTTGTCCAGTATTTGTCATTCGCTTTTGGATTCTCGGAAGCCAAATCCAACTTGTGGTGCCACCCTCACCAGGGACTGGCACCCTGTCTGGCTCCAGAGGTTGCATACCCACATAGCTGCCTGCCTTTATCAAACTGTTCGCTGATAACAAGTAGTGTAAGGCTAAGTTCGCATGTAGCGGAATTCCCGCGGAAGTTACCATGAGAATTCTGGAATTCCATTCCGCGGGAAAATCTCATTTTAAATTCCCACGATTTTCCAGCGAAAAAAACTAGCATTTTGCAAGCGTAATTAGCTTGCAGAATGCTAGCGTTTTCCAAGCGATCTGTAGCATCGCTTGGAGAACTGATTGACAGGTTGGTCACACTCGTCAAACATAGTGTTTGACGAGTGTGACCAACTTTTTACTATTGAGGCTGCCTATGCAGCATCAGTAGTAAAAATATCTAATGTTAAAAATAATAAAAAAAATGAAAAATCGGGTTATATTCACCTTCCGACGTTCCGCGCAGCATCCCCAGGCCTCCGCGATGCTCCGACAGGTCCCGTTCCCAGTGATGCATTGTGGCAATGACCTTTGATGACGTTGCGGTCTCGCGAGACTGCTACAGCATCGCGAGACGCGACGTCGGCAAAGGTCATCGCAATGCATCACTGGGAACGGGAGCTGCCGCGTGTATCGCTGGAGCCTGGGGACACTGCGCGGGACGTCGGAAGGTGAATAGAACCCGATTTTTTTTATTTTACTTCTATTTTTTACAGGGATATGGTACCCAGAGCCTGGAGGACAGTCTCCTCTCCTCCGGACAGTGGGTACCATTCACAAATGTTCTGCTTACTTTTTGCATGGAGGGCACAGCCACATGCGGAAAGTAAGCAGAACAATGCATTCCTATGTGGGCGGAATCGCCGCGATTTCGCAAATTAATGAGCATGCTGCGGATTTTTCCGTGATGCGATTCTGCCGTGGGAAAATCCGCAGCATTAGCACAGCATTGCGGAATCCCATAGGATTGCATGGGATGCTGTTATTTTGCGTTTTCGCGGTAAAAACCGCCGCGAAAACGCGAAAAAACTTGAACGTGTGAACGCAGCCTTACCGTAGCAACACATTATGTTTCTCATTTATAGAACTTCATTAAGAAAGTAAGAATTAGGTTTTGATTTGTTGCTATAAGTAAAGTCATCCTTCTCTGAGTGCTGCAAGATTTCTACTTTTTCCAAGTAAATGAGCCCTAGAGATATTCACATAACAGGTTATTGTCTTGAAACCTTTAAATGAGTGCAGAAGTTGTGCTTTAACCCACCGACACGGAAAGAAACATTACTTAGCGGGTGATGGGGGTCATTGACCTTCCTCATCAACCAGTCCAATGAAGAGGAACATTCATTAAAATACTGTATTTCTGAGCCAATAGAGCTGGACATTCCACTTAATGGGTGATAAAGTGAAAAGGGCACTCTTTAAATTGCAGTATTTTCTAGAAATGTTTATTGATTTTTTTCTTCGCGTTTACAGTAAGCCATTCACTGAATAGATGAACTTTGTATCCCTTGTAACACAGAGTGACCTGGATATTCTGCACTTTGACACAAGATTAATAATCTAAATACTTGTAACTAAACCACTAGTAAATGAAATGACGTTGGCAGCCAAGGCCGCAATCAGGGTATCACTGCTCTTACTGCTGTATGGGGGCCAGTGAGCAGAAGTAAAGCGGAGGGGCGGGGTCCAGGCCACCCTCTTGTGCTTCTGCTCACTGGGCCTTGGGGTATAATAAAGTATCGTGTGACGGCGCAGGAAGCCTTCTTGGAACTCCACAGCCATCAAAGCTGAGCATCTGTGCAGCTCCCAAGGAAGTCACTTCACCTTTTCTGTGACGCGTTGGTTATGGCGCATACGCGATGATGCCAGCTTGTACGTGCACCAATCTCCAGGATATCAGTCCAGAAGTGGAACTACAAGGGATCATATGTGAGATAAAAATTTTAAACTTTTCTTTAAAAAAAATTAATTACATGGGCTTGGGGGGGAGCAAATGATGATAAATTGATTTGTGTGATGGTGGACAGTGAATTATGATGTATTGAGGTGGGTGAGCACAAATAATGATGAATTGGGGTGGGGGACGGGGACAGCAAATGATGAATTGAGGTTGGGGTTGGGGAGGGCAAAGGATGACTTGAGGGTGGGGGAGTGGTGATAGCAAATAATGATGAATTGAGGGTGGAGGGGAGAGCAAATGATGATTTGAGGGTAAAGTGGAGAGCAAATAATGATGAATTGATGGTGGGATACAGCAAATAATAATGAATTGAGGGTGGTGGGGAGAGCAAATTATGATGAATTAAAGGAATTGATGGTAAAGGGGAGAGCAAATGATGATGAATTGAGGGTGGGGTGGGAGAGAGAGATTAACATCCCTGCTGGCATCACTGCATGGCTTCCCATCTCCCATCTTACTCACCACTCCGGGCCATGCTGTGGGCCTTATGTCCTTGCTTGCTGCATACTTCCTGGCTGTATGCTTAGAGCGGCAGAGGCACTTCCTGAGTTTTTTAGAGACAAAGTACACATTCCTAATTTGGTCCCAGCCTAGTGCCAGGAGGTATCGGGTACTTAAGGCATCTCCACCCATAGGGAGATGCCTGAGCAAAAAACTCTGTCAGTCTGTACCTTGCTGCTGACTTGCCAGTTCCTGTCCTGTTTTCATACTTACATGTTTAAATACTTACATATTTACATACTCCACTCCAACCCAAATTCATTATGTCATGTCCTCTTTGTAACACTCGCACCCTGACTGGGTCTGTATTAAGCTCAGTAGTGTAGAAGTTGGTGGAAAATGTGAGGAATGTGCTCTGGAAGTGGTGCTCTAGATAACTGTGCTGTTTTCTGCAGAGACAAATCCTGGTTGGAAGAAGTGATGGTGGCATGAGCTGTATGAAGAAGAAAAGCGAAGATGAAGGACTTCAACAAGAGACGTCACGGTGATTCAGTGTGTTACCTGTGCACTTATACTATACAGTGTATACTATGTAAAGAGCTCCTGTATTTAATGTCACTGGTGATCACTGTAACACCTGTACACTGACACTATATACAGAGCTCCAGTTTATAATATCACTGGTGATCCCTGTATTACCTGTACATTTATACAATATGTAGAGAGCTCCTGTGCATAATGTCACCAGTGATCACTGTATTACCTGTACACTCTCTACTATATACAGAGCTCTTGTGTATAATGTCACCAGTGGTCACTGTACCACCTGTACACTGACAATATACACTGACACTCTATACAGAGTTCCTCTGTATAATCTCATTGGTGAGCTCTGTATTACCTGTACACTATACACTACATACAGAGCTCCTGTGTATAATGTCACTGGCGATCACTGTATTACCTATACACTGACACTATATACAGATCTCCTGTATATAATGTCACTGGTGAGTCTGTGTGTTACTTGTACACTGACACTATACACTTATAGTATGTACAAAGCTCCAGTGTATAAAGGCACTTGTGGTACTATTAGTATAGTGTTTTTTAATTAATGATCAGTATTATAGCATTCAGTCACTATGTGGTGGTAATATGTGGTCTGGTCATGGTGTTGTGGTATTTGTCCCTTGCATGTAGTATTATTCAGTCACTATGTGGTGATAATATGTGGTCCGGTCATGGTGTGGTGATATTTGTTCCTTGTATGTGGCATTATTAAGTAACCAGCAGCCACGGTGTGGTAGTACAGTATTTGTTCCTTGTATGTGGTATCATTGATCATTTAAAAAAAATATATGTGATACATTCCCTTAAAGAAAAATAAACAAAAATACACCTAAAAAGAATATTGGGTATTTTAAGAAATGTTTAATAGGTTAGAGTAGAGTAGGACACGGTCAAGAGAGTTTTAAAGAGGCTTAAAAAATCTTTTGGCCAAAACAAAAGCTGATAGCTATGTATGTGATCTGGTGTTTGTTGGGAACTGTTAACGTGTGATTAGTGAGGACGTGGTACAGAAGTGGAGTTTTTCCAAGAGTGGGCATTGAGACTGTGGAAGGTTCAAGGGACAGAGGCAGAGCTGAGGTGGAAGCGGAGCTGGGGTGAAGCCTGGGCGGAGTCTCTAGGGGACCCAAAAATTTGGCCAGTATGGGGCCCTGAAATTCCTGGTAGCAGCCCTGTTGGTAGCTATGAAACTTGTTTCTTTACTGCTTCTTGCAAATAACAAATCTTTATGTATATTTATTAACCAGCTATATATGTACCGCCATCATTGTCTACCATGGAGGGACACTAAATGTGGAACTAACCACTAGAAACTATACAGCTAAACTGGAAATAGCTGCATGTACAGTGAACCTCTGAGCCTGAAAAGACATTGAAAGGGCTGCTCTTGTTCTGTTGTTTTTTTGGGGTTACTCCAATCGAATCTTTTATCACCACAGGGCTCAAAGTCAGATTGACCAGCAAATCCAAGAATTAGGATGTGATACAATAATTGTTCCCCAATTTAAATATTCCTAAGAACTTGGTATTAGGGTATATTTCTTATTCAGTAATTCACAAATAATCTACTAAAAATGTTCTTTATAAATGAAGGGTAGACTTAAGAAGAATTTCCTTTGGTGGGCCAACGAGACCCACTATGACAATAAAAGAAAGGAAGTCATTTACACTCCAGAGAACATGCACAAGTGATGTTTAGCAGCCAATTATGACCCTTGCTCATAGAAATAGTATGCATGTTTGACCAACACATTCTGTGTTCAAAATTATACGCAATTTGTATTTTTAATGATTAATTTAATACTGAACAACTACAGTCCTGTCAGTCAATCCACAAGGTTAATAAACCTGAAACCTGATTTTTTAGAAAAGTAAAAGTCATAGAATCATAGAATCATAGAATCGTAGAGTTGGAAGGGACCTCCTGGGCCATCTGGTCCAACCCCCTGCTCAAAGCAGGATTCGCTAGATCATCCCAGTCAGATGTCTGTCCAGCCTCTGTTTGAAGACTTCCATTGAAGGAGAACTCACCACTTCTCGTGGCAGCCTGTTCCACTCATTGATCACTCTAACTGTCAAAAAGTTTTTTCTAATATCTAATCTGTGTCTCCTCCCATTCAGTTTCATCCCATTGCTTCTAGTCTTTCCTTGTGCAAATGAGAATAAAGTTGATCCTTCTACAATGTGACAGCCCTTTAGATATTTGTAGACAGCTATTAAGTCTCCTCTCAGTCTTCTCTTTTGCAAAATAAACATTCCCAAATCCTGCAACCTTTCCTCATAAGACAGGGTTTGCAGACCGGTCACCATTCTGGTCGCTCTTTTCTGAACTTGCTCCAGTTTGTTGATGTCTTTTTTAAAATGTGGTGCCCAAAACTGGACACAATATTCCAGATGAGGTCTGACCAAAGAGGAGTAGAGGGAAATAATGACTTCACGTGATCTAGACTGTATGCTTCTGTTAATACATCCTAGAATTGCATTTGCCTTTTTTGCTGCTGCATCACACTGTTGACTCATATTCAGTCTGTGATCTATTAGTATACCCAAGTCTTTTTCACATGTGCTGTCACTTAGCCCTATTCCTCCCATTCTATATATGCTTTTTCCATTTTTATTGCCCAGATGTAGTACTTTGCATTTCTCCCTGTTAAAAACCATTCTGTTAGTTGCTGCCCACTTCTCCAGTTTATTTAAATCTTTTTGAATCCTCTCTCTCTCTTCTCTAGTATTAGCTATCCCTCCTAGCTTTGTGTCATCAGCAAATTTAATCAGTTTACCCTCAATTCCTTCATCTAAATCGTTGATAAAGATGTTGAACAATACAGGGCCCAGGACAGAGCCCTGTGGTACCCCACTTGAGACATTCTTCCAACTGGATGTGCAGCCATTTACGACCACTCTTTGGGTCCGATCACTAAGCCAGTTATGAATCCACCTAACAGTTGCCTTGTCCATTCCATACTTAATCATTTTTTCAATAAGGATTGTATGAGAGACTTTGTCAAATGCTTTGCTGAAGTCAAGATATACTATATCTACAGCATTTCCTTGATCCAACCAATCAGTGATACCGTCATAGAAGGAAATTAAGTTAGTCTGACATGACTTATTAGTTACAAACCCATGCTGACTCTGTTTAATCACTTCATTCTTATCCAGGTATTGACATACATGTTGTTTAATAATTTGTTCAAAGATCTTTCCTGGTATAGAAGTCAGACTCACCGGCCTATAGTTACCTAGGTCCACCTTCTTCCCCTTTTTGAAGATAGGAACAACATTTGCTCTTCTCCAGTCTTCTGGCACTTCTCCTGTTCTCCAAGAATTTTCAAAGATTATAGAGAGGGGTTCAAAAATTTCTTCTGCTATCTCCTTCAGTACTCTGGGGTGTAATTCATCTGGACCTGGAGACTTGAATTCATTTAGGCTAGCTAAGTGTTTCCTCACTATCTTTCTGTTTATAGATATCCTGGATTCTTCTATTCCCTTAATAGGACAGTGAATAACAGTTGATGTTACATTTCCTTTCTGAGAGAAAACAGATGCAAAATAGGAATTTAAAAGTTCAGCCTTCTCAACATCCTGTCTTACCATTTCATCATTTTCATCCTGTAAAAATCCTATAGCATCTTTGACTTTTCTTTTACTTTTGACATATCCCCAAAATCCTTTATTATTGCTTTTGACATCTCTTGCAAGCCTCAATTCATTTTCAGCTTTAGATAATCTGATTTGTGCCCTACAGTTTCTGCAGACAGCATTATATTCTTCTTTAGATATGCCTCCCTCTTTCCATTTTATAAACATTTTTTTCTTCCTTTTTAGCATGTGCTTAAGTTCTGTGTTCATCCATCCTGGTTTCCTTAACTGCTT
The DNA here is from genome assembly GCF_039654945.1 of Dendrobates tinctorius. Classification (NCBI taxonomy): domain Eukaryota; kingdom Metazoa; phylum Chordata; class Amphibia; order Anura; family Dendrobatidae; genus Dendrobates; species Dendrobates tinctorius. The sequence continues at coordinate 32,879,716 of NW_027361743.1, read as the reverse complement.
CCTATTCTTCCCTCTTTTCGGAATTGTTAACAACTGTGCTTTGAGAATTTCATTTTTCAAGATTTCCCATCCTTCCTGGACATTTTTGTCTTTAAGGATATCCAGCCATTGGATCCCTCCAATTCTCTTTCTGAATCCCTTAAAATCTGCCTTTCTGAAATCTAACCTTGACGTCTGAGTCTTCACAGGTCTTCCGCCTCTAGTTATCCAAAATTCTAAAATAGCATGGTCGCTACCTCCTAGGGTCCCAGCCACTTTTACCTCCTCAACCATTTCCTCCCTGTTTATAAGGATTAGATCCAAGGTAGCAGTTCCCCTTGTTTTCTCCCTTACCTTTTGGAAGATAAAGTTGTCAGCAAGAGAGGCTAAGAATTTCCTTGACCTGTTAGTTTTGCCTGAGAGAGATTCCCAACAAATGTCTGGATAGTTGAAATCTCCCATGACAACTATGTCATATTTTTTGGAGAACTTGGCCATTTGATGCATAAAGAGTTCATCCATAGCTTCAGCTTGCACAGGCGGCCTGTAGTAAATGCCTACAATGGTGTCCTTTCCATTGTTCTGTCCTTGTATTCTTACCCAAACAGTTTCCACAGAACTCCCAGTCTCTGAAGCTTCAATCTCTGTGCAGATATACGCGTTTCTAACATACAATGCGACACCCCCTCCTCGTTTATCAAGTCTGTTTCTTGCAAATAAGTTGTATCCTTCTAGTCTTGTATTCCAATCATGTGTATTGTCCCACCAAGTTTCAGTGATTCCAATGACATCATATTTCTTTTCCTGTGTTAGTAGTTTCAATTCTCCTTGTTTGTTGCCCATGCTTTGTGCATTAGTATAGAAACATTTTAGTTTGTGATTGGTTTCTCTTTCTCCAATATTTTTATTAATTAGATTCTTTCGTCTTTGTTCTTCCTTTCCACTTCTAATAGCAGAGTTCTCAATAGCATTTGTCAGGTGTATGGCTTTTTCTGGTCTTTTGCTTCCCTTCCCATGTTGTTCTAGTTTAAAGCTCTCCTTACAAGTGTAGCAAGGCGACTTCCAAATACATGCTTACCAGTCTTCGTAAGGTGCACCCCATCTCTAGCAAGTAGTCCATCGTATAAGTAGTTCACTCCGTGATCCAGAAATCCAAATTGTTGCTGACGGCACCATCGACGTAGCCAGTTGTTCACCTGCAGAATCTTATTCCACCTCCTTGTTCCATGGCCATCCACTGGGAGGATGGAAGAGAAGACCACCTGCGCTCCCAGTTCTTTCACTTTCTTGCCTGCGTCCTCAGTAATAAAGATAGGGGACGCATGACGCATGCAGCGTCTTGCGCCCGGAGGCGGAGCTACCGGCGGAGGCGTGGCAGGGGCGGGGCTTTAGCGGCGGCCGTGCGCAGGCCGTCGCTGCGCCCTGAAGCGCCAATGTGAAACCGGCCTAAAGGAAAAACAAAGATTTTCTCATCTCTATTGTTTATTTTCATCTGTTGCAGTGAGAATAATAATCAAACAACTCAAAATGTACAAAAATATATTTTGGACATTTAAAAAAAAAATATATATATATATATATATATATATATATATATATATATTAGTAACCTAGATCAGTGACCGTGCTTCTTTTTAATAACCCTCATAAGATCCATTCATGGAGTATGACGGTTTCTCAACTGGTTGACAACTTTTTGGATCACTCCAACTATAGCCTTCCAGACACTATTTTCCTTCACCATAAATCTCACATCACAGAAAGGCCTACAAGTTCTCCATAAGGTTTAGGTCAGAGGAGGAAAGAGCCATGTCCTTTGTCTTTCATTTATGAGACCTTTACTGACAGCCAAGCAGTGGACACTTTGATTCTGTGATAGCGGATTGTCCTGCTTATAATGGTATTCTTGAAAGATAGACTTTTTCACATTCTACTGCTTGAAGAAAGTGTCTTCTAAAATTGGTAGTAAGTTTGTGAGTGGATTTTGAGTCCATCTTCAAACTGAAAAGGTCCAACAAGCTCATCTGTAATAATACCAGCACACAGCAGTACCTCACCTCCAACTTGCTGGTTTGTGAATGAAAGTGAAGGTCTGTGATGATTACTGATCCAGCCATGGACGGGCCCATCCACCTAGTTTGCTAAGTGTCACTATGTTTTCAGATTTTTCTTGCCTCAGTCTTAACATTTCCACTTGTCTTGTTCCATGTTTCTGAGCACTGAACACCTTATACCTGTGTCTTGCTCAGTAGTGGTCGGGTTTCAGCCTTCCTTACCTCGGCCATGTCTCTGAGCACTGAACACCTTGTGCTTCTGTGTCTTGCTCAGTGGTGGTCTGGTTTCAATAACCCTTACCTCGGCCATGTCTCTGAGCACTGAACACCTTATTCTTCTGTGTGCTGCTCAGTGGTGATCGGTTTCAGCCTCCTTACCTCGGTCATGTCTCTGAGCACTGAACATCTTGTACTTCTGCGTCTTGCTCAGTAGTGGTCGGGTTTCAGCCTCCTTACCTCGGCCATGTCTCTAAGCACTGAACACCTTGTACTTCTGTGTCTTGCTCAGTGGTGGTCGGGTTTCTGCCTTCCTCACCTCGGCCATGTCTCTGAGCACTGAACACCTTGTACTTCTGTGTCTTGCTCAGTGGTGGTCGGGTTTCTGCCTTCCTCACCTCGGCCATGTCTCTGAGCACTGAACATCTTGTACTTCTGTGTCTTGCTCAGTAGTGGTCGGGTTTCAGCCTCCTTACCTCGGCCATGTCTCTGAGCACTGAACACCTTGTACTTCTGTGTCTTGCTCAGTGGTGGTCAGTTTCAGCCTTCCTTACCTCGGCCATGTCTCTGAGCACTGAACACCTTGTACTTCTGCGTCTTGCTCAGTAGTGGTCGGGTTTCAGCCTCCTTACCTCGGCCATGTCTCTGAGCACTGAACACCTTGTATTTCTGTGTCTTGCTCAGTGGTGGTCAGTTTCAGCCTCCTTACCTCGGCCATGTCTCTGAGCACTGAACATCTTGTACTTCTGCGTCTTGCTCAGTGGTGGTCAGTTTCAGCCTCCTTACCTCGGTCATGTCTCTGAGCACTGAACATCTTGTACTTCTGCGTCTTGCTCAGTGGTGGTCAGGTTTCAGCCTCCTTACCTCAGTCATGTCTCTGAGCACTGAACACCTTGTACTTCTGTGTCTTGCTCAGTGGTGGTTGGGTGTCGGCCTCCTTACCTCGGCCATGTCTCTGAGCACTGAACACCTTGTACTTCTGCATCTTGCTCAGTGGTGGTCAGGTTTCAGCCTCCTTACCTCAGTCATGTCTCTGAGCACTGAACATCTTGTACTTCTGCATCTTGCTCAGTGGTGATCAGGTTTCAGCCTCCTTACCTCGGCCATGTCTCTGAGCACTGAACATCTTGTACTTCTGCATCTTGCTCAGTAGTGGTCGGGTTTCAGCCTCCTTACCTCGGCCATGTCTCTAAGCACTGAACACCTTGTACTTCTGTGTCTTGCTCAGTGGTGGTCGGGTTTCTGCCTTCCTCACCTCGGCCATGTCTCTGAGCACTGAACACCTTGTACTTCTGTGTCTTGCTCAGTGGTGGTCGGGTTTCTGCCTTCCTCACCTCGGCCATGTCTCTGAGCACTGAACATCTTGTACTTCTGTGTCTTGCTCAGTGGTGGTCAGGTTTCAGCCTCCTTACCTCGGCCATGTCTCTGAGCATTGAACATCTTGTACTTCTGCATCTTGCTCAGTGGTGGTCAGGTTTCAGCCTCCTTACCTCGGTCATGTCTCTGAGCACTGAACATCTTGTACTTCTGCATCTTGCTCAGTGGTGGTCGGGTTTCAGCCTCCTTACCTCGGCCATGTCTCTGAGCACTGAACATCTTGTACTTCTGTGTCTTGCTCAGTGGTGGTCAGGTTTCAGCCTCCTTACCTCGGTCATGTCTCTGAGCACTGAACATCTTGTACTTCTGCGTCTTGCTCAGTAGTGGTCGGGTTTCAGCCTCCTTACCTCGGCCATGTCTCTGAGCACTGAACACTTTGTACTTCTGTGTCTTGCTCAGTGGTGGTCAGGTTTCAGCCTCCTTACCTCGGTCATGTCTCTGAGCACTGAACATCTTGTACTTCTGCGTCTTGCTCAGTAGTGGTCGGGTTTCAGCCTCCTTACCTCGGCCATGTCTCTGAGCACTGAACACTTTGTACTTCTGTGTCTTGCTCAGTGGTGGTCAGGTTTCAGCCTCCTTACCTCGGCCATGTCACTGAGCACTGAACATCTTGTACTTCTGCATCTTGCTCAGTGGTGGTCAGGTTTCAGCCTCCTTACCTCGGCCATGTCTCTGAGCACTGAACACTTTGTACTTCTGTGTCTTGCTCAGTGGTGGTCAGTTTCAGCCTCCTTACCTTGGCCATGTCTCTGAGCACTGAACATCTTGTACTTCTGCGTCTTGCTCAGTGGTGGTCAGGTTTCAGCCTCCTTACCTCGGCCATGTCTCTGAGCACTGAACATCTTGCACTTCTGCATCTTGCTCAGTGGTGGTCAGGTTTCAGCCTCCTTACCTCGGCCATGTCTCTGAGCACTGAACATCTTGTACTTCTGCATCTTGCTCAGTGGTGGTCAGTTTCAGCCTCCTTACCTCGGCCATGTCTCTGAGCACTGAACATCTTGTACTTCTGCGTCTTGCTCAGTAGTGGTCGGGTTTCAGCCTCCTTACCTTGGCCATGTCTCTGAGCACTGAACATCTTGTACTTCTGCATCTTGCTCAGTGGTGGTCAGTTTCAGCCTCCTTACCTCGGCCATGTCTCTGAGCACTGAACATCTTGTACTTCTGCATCTTGCTCAGTGGTGGTCAGTTTCAGCCTCCTTACCTCGGCCATGTCTCTGAGCACTGAACATCTTGTATTTCTGCATCTTGCTCAGTGGTGGTCAGGTTTCAGCCTCCTTACCTCGGCCATGTCACTGAGCACTGAACATCTTGTACTTCTGCATCTTGCTCAGTGGTGGTCAGGTTTCAGCCTCCTTACCTCGGCCATGTCTCTGAGCACTGAACATCTTGTACTTCTGCGTCTTGCTCAGTAGTGGTCGGGTTTCAGCCTCCTTACCTCGGCCATGTCTCTGAGCACTGAACATCTTGTACTTCTGCGTCTTGCTCAGTGGTGGTTGGGTGTCGGCCTCCTTACCTCGGCCATGTCTCTGAGCACTGAACATCTTGTACTTCTGCGTCTTGCTCAGTGGTGGTTGGGTGTCGGCCTCCTTACCTCGGCCATGTCTCTGAGCACTGAACACTTTGTACTTCTGTGTCTTGCTCAGTGGTGTTCAGTTTCAGCCTCCTTACCTCGGCCATGTCTCTGAGCACTGAACATCTTGTACTTCTGCGTCTTGCTCAGTAGTGGTCGGGTTTCAGCCTCCTTACCTCGGCCATGTCTCTGAGCACTGAACATCTTGTACTTCTGCGTCTTGCTCAGTGGTGGTTGGGTGTCGGCCTCCTTACCTCGGCCATGTCTCTGAGCACTGAACATCTTGTACTTCTGCGTCTTGCTCAGTGGTGGTTGGGTGTCGGCCTCCTTACCTCGGCCATGTCTCTGAGCACTGAGCACTTTGTACTTCTGTGTCTTGCTCAGTGGTGTTCAGTTTCAGCCTCCTTACCTCGGCCATGTCTCTGAGCACTGAACACCTTGTACTTCTGGGCCTCCAGGGAGGCTGCAGTTCTGGAATATCATAGCCCTGAAATATAACAAGTTTCTGGTTGTTTCACATTTAATTCTTCACAAATCTTTGGCAGATAATGTGCATATTTTTTGCTCAACACGTTTTTTCTAACCCTGTTGACTATTTGCAACAAAACATTTGAGGGTTCTGTAAGATTTGTAACAATTTTTGGCTTTTCAGAGTCAGAGAAATCTCTTTATTGGCCCATTTTGCCTGAGGAAAACAAGTTGCCTGACAATTGTGAGCACCTTTATAAAGGGTTTTGTATCCTTAGGCCTCACCCTCCCCGTTACACAAATACACATCACCTGATCTGCCTCATCCAATAAGCATTCAAGGTTTTACAGATTGGAGTTGGAAAATCTGCACAAAAATGATGATCTGGTCATAACACTCACTTGTGTAATAATTCTGCTCACAGTGCAGTTGCTGCCTCCATGGTTATATTTACCGATCGAGCATAATGGTACAAATGGCTAATTTCTACGTTACAGAATAGAGGTGGCAATTGTGAGCCTGAGCTACATTTTACCTCTCAGTCCACCAAAGTATAGAAAAAGGAAAGAGGTACACAAGCCTTGGACATTCACCAAGCATTGGGATGCAGTCCGACTCCTTCCCCTCTATGTATGCTTCTGATGTGAATCTCTTAGCCCACGGAAATGTTTTGCAACAGGTTGATATTAAGGATCCATTCTAGCTTTTTTTTTTTCTACATCAGTACAAATGTCAAACAAAATCAAATGTGAGCATTCAACAATGTGTAAGCTGAGAGCACATTCCGACAGAGAAGCCAAGCTGCTATCACCTTTGCCATGTGCTGTGCCACCGGTGCAGATGCTTCCAAGCCTGAATTATGCATTCTAAAAAATCTAAGAGAAGTACCCGGCATAGAACAGATGATCGGTCTCACACTGGGGCTAATGCAATATGGACAATGAATACAAACATTTGACAGTGATCGCATATTACATCTGATGTCTGTGGTGAAGCCATTTGCCTAAAACGCCTGTGACAAGCCGCAAATACATTAAGTGCATCAGGAACAGATAACTGAAGATATAAAGCAGCATTGCGAGCATAGTAACAATGCAGTCTTCTGTGATGCAATCTAAAGTTTATCATCACTACAGCAGCCCATCGCAGAAATAGGAACTAGTGAAGAGCAGATCTTTTGATAATCAACTTTGAATTAGATTTCCTTGGAATTAATTTGCAAAAATGTCAATGATGGAAAGTTTGTATTTGGTCAGAAACTAGATGTGGGGGACAGGAGAGAGAAGACCCTGCTGATCATAAGAGCTTACACTACAGGAGAGAGAGAGGACCCTGCTGACCATAAGAGCTTACACTCTACTGGAGAGAGAGGACCCTGCTGACCATAAGAGCTTACACTCTACTGGAGAGAGAGGACCCTGCTGACCATAAGAGCTAACATGCTACAGGTGAGAGAGAGAGGTCCCCGCTGACCATAAGAGCTTACACTCTACAGGAGAGAGGACCCTGCTGACCATAAGAGCTTACACTCTACAGGAGAGAGGACCCTGCTGACCATAAGAGCTTACACTCTATGGGAGAGTGAGAGAGAGGACCTCACTGACCATAAGAGCTTACACTCTACGGGAGAGAGAGAGGACCCCACTGACCATAAGAGCTTACACTCTACGGGAGAGAGAGAGGACCCCACTGACCATAAGAGCTTACACTCTACGGGAGAGAGAGAGGACCCCACTGACCATAAGACCTTACACTCTACGGGAGAGAGAGAGGACCCCACTGACCACAAGAGCTTACACTCTACAGGAGAGAGCGAGAGGACCCTGCTGACCATAAGAGCTTACACGCTACAGGTGAGAGAGAGAGGACCCTGCTGATCATAAGAGCATATACTCTACAGGAGAGAGAGAGGACCTCACTGACCATAAGAGTTTACACTCTACAGGAGAGAGAGAGAGGACCACACTGACCCAGTGACTCTAGAGAGAGGGAGGCTTTCCTTGTGACTCTAGAGATGGGAAATGACTATGCCGTTTATTCTGTGCTCTACTGGGAACTGCTGATCTGTGATGGTCCAAGTGCTGACCACCACTCTACAAGGTAGTATAATCCGCTACATGTCATAGCTGTGGGGAATTATGGGGAGGTCCGCGCAGTCACGCAAAATGACGTTAGCCCGCTCTCTGATGCTTCAGCGGTGTGGAGCAAGTTTTTTTTTTTTTTTGCAAACTGCAAGTCGAATTTTAAACTGTTCAAATATGCGTGAAACCACGAATTTCAGGAAATTTGAGGTGAATACGATTCCACGCACATCAATCCATTCATCTCTAATAGGAACAAATGCTGTTTCGCTCCATTTCTGACGCAGCTTCCGTCTGTCAATTGTATAATCTTAATGTAAAGATTAGGATGGAAGAAAGTGTGACACTGTAAATGACAAGCCTATGGAATCGTTTGGCCCCTTTTAGAAAAAAAAAAATCCAAGAAGGCCATACACAGTTAAACTGCAATGCTAAAGGTTAAAGTTTCAACTGTCTTTATAGGAATGTAAGATTGCAAGATATATCCACCTGCTTTCTTGGCTGTCCCCGGCTGTCTCTACTTTTGCACAGATGTTGAAAGGTGATATAGGGACTCTGTCACCAGATTTTTTCCATATAGTCTGAGAGCAGCATGATGTAGGGGCTGATATCCTTATTCCTTATCAATTGTTAGTCTGCATGCTGCCATTTTGATACAATCACTGTTTTCTTTGCTGCAGGTCTAGCAGGGCTTTGAGTGACTCACACTCACTTGTAGGCCGCAGGTCTTTGCTGCCTCCAGGCCTCCATCTTCAGGAGCATGGGATACCAAGTTCTTTATAACAGGAGAACGTTTACTTAACAGTCCAAGTTCATCAGGTGGGCACAGGTGGGATAGGGAGCAGCAATTCACATTGTCCTCCTTCTTAGCACAACTCCTCCAGTCCTGCCTCTAGTTCCTCCTGGACTACCCCCAAGCCCACTGATTTTATCAGAATTAGGGATTTCCCATCCACCTCGGCAGTGCACCTTGCACCAACCATCATCTTCAGTCTGTGCAGGTCCCTGTCCATCTTCCACTGTACTTCAGACAAAACGATGTGACCGGTAGCCCCTATACCAGACCTTAGGCTCTGGACATGACAAGAGCGACTGCCCTGGATCTCCCACTGCCTGGAACAAGCGACACATTCTGCCCCTAGAAACCCACCGCACCTGAATTTGGCCTTCAATATGCACTTCACTAACTTCCACTGAACTCCCGCTAACCAGGAAATGCCCCCCTATTTATCATAACTTTGTGCCCACACACTGGGCTAGTCCCGCCAATAATTATTTCCTATCTTATTTGCTAAACCCGTTACCCTTATTCTATATCTTATGCTATCCTAAGCTTATCCTATGCTATACTCACATTATGCCTTCACACTTCACATGCTGTTCATCACCATAATACGTCACATGAGACACACATTACATTTACATATAAAACCGCACAACAGTATTCACTTGATGCGTCTGTTGTCTTCAGGGGCAGGAACAGGGTAAGATGGTCCACGTCCCTACAAAGGCGCATCTCATTCTGAGCAGATCTGTTCCATGATAAGCTGTTTTTCTCTATGCCAGCCTCGAGCTGGAAGCGATGTTTGGTATAGCAAGACCCAGCACTACTAACACACACCTACAGTATATGGCGGTGTTAGGTTATTATGTACAGACACACTCCATTCTGGAAAATACAGAGTAAAGATACACGTTGTGTAAAATTTTTGCATCATTTCTGCATCTCTTGGCAGGAAAAACACAGCTGCAAAAACGCTCATTTTTGGTGCGTTTTAGCCTGCAATTTTGTCTGATGTGAGTAAGTCGATGGTGAAAAACACACGGCAAAAATGCACAGAGAATTACCATGCTGCAGGTTATTTTTTTGCATCAAATCTGAAAGTCAAAAATAAGCAACATGTGCATGACACTTCCTTCAGGCTTCTCATTCACTTTGCTGGCATCAGGATTGCTTCAGGATTTTCTAGAAAATCCGCATGGCAAAAATGCACCAAATCTGCAACGTGTGCACAGGCCCTTACTCTACATCATGCATTGCATTTTTTTCTGATTCATCACAATTTACTACTTGCAAAAATGTAAAAACTTTGCTTATTGAAGGAACACAATTTTTACCCAATATCTCAAAATGGTTTTCTCCTGTGTACCACAGCATTAATAGTTGGAAAGTAATAAGCACCATAGAATCATAGAATCGTAGAGTTGGAAGGGACCTCCTGGGCCATCTGGTCCAACCCCCTGCTCAAAGCAGGATTCGCTAAATCATCCCAGTCAGATGTCTGTCCAGCCTCTGTTTGAAGACTTCCATTGAAGGAGAACTCACCACTTCTTGTTGCAGCCTGTTCCACTCATTGATCACTCTAACTGTCAAAAAGTTTTTTCTAATATCTAATCTGTGTCTCCTCCCATGGTAGCTCATTGACATGAGTTTTTTTTTTAGACCAAATTGACAGTAATACATCCACCTTTTATGCACATTAATATCCCTGGTTTATATCACCCACCTTCACGTCTACACAGTACAGTGCGGACAGGTTTGAAAATAAATGAGCAGCACAGAAGAAGAAAATGTTCACAATTAGAGATGGAGCATGTAAGATGCCCAAACGAGCGGCACGTATAGACTTGGTAGCAGTATGTGAGATGTCTGATCACAAAAGCCTGAAATGCGTGGTGCATCAACACTCCTCATGAGACTCATATCAAGATATTGAATCACTTACTGCTATGAAGTGGTGGTGGCGGACAACCGACATAAACACACCTCCGACAGACTGGCCATAAGGACCTCCCTGCAGAGTTACGAATCGAGTACAGCAGGTTGATGGAATAAGGCTTCATATTCATATTCCATGCAATGTTACATAATCTATACTACACAGGGGGCCCTCATTCTGTTCTACCGTCTCACTTTGGGATTCACTGATCTATAAAAATCAAAGCTGTAATATTGAAAATGTCCAGTGCAAAAGCAATTGTTCTAGGGAAATCAGTTAATATTTCCTTAAAGGGGGCGTATCATGAGGCTTTTATACCTTAGTATGTATGTAAAGGAGCTTTAATTTGGATTAAATGCATAGCTTGTATGTAGAAATCCATTTAGCAGTTTCTGAGGAATCCAGTGTGATGTACCATGTCTGCAAGATATGTTTTCTGTTGCAATGTGCTAACAAATCCTCCATCCTAGGACATTGTAAACTCTCAGTAGTAGGAATTCCTTCCCCCCAGGTTTTATCAACCCTGCCACTTCCTCTGGAAGAGCAGGAATGTTAATTAGCTAGACCATCTTCCTCACACCATTTGCCTTCTCTCCTCTTCAGAGCGGGAAAAACTTCTTTGTTTGAAACGAATAAAACTATGAGAGACTATACCATAAGAACCAAATACCCTAGAGATATGAAAATCATATTTTTGTAACCTGAGCGGTCCCAGCTTCGAGACCGCGTATGTTTCGAAGTTCTACCCTGTCCAGAACATGAGATAGGATTTGCGCCCAAATGGACGGTCATATCGCATAGATGTTTGATGTTTTCTTGATGGGCTCATTACGCTGGGAAACATGATACCACTGATGAGTCCATACCAGCTTCTCCCATAAAGTTATAGCTAATCTAAGTTTTGTAGCCAAAACATAACTTGGATAAGAGAGGTGGGATCAACCCAGAATGCACCTCTCTGTGATGTCACATAGGAAAGTCTATAAGGCATTTCCTGGGCAAACCAGCTCAGAACAGCTCAAGTCGTCGTGCTAGAAGGACCCCAATGAGCGGAGAAGTGCAGCTCCGCCTCCACCCACCTTAGCCGCATGGTCTGCCTAAGGAACAATATGGAACTGTGAGTGTAATCTCTTTGTTTTCTCCACTTTTATTTTATACCTGTACTGTACATATTTTATGTCTCAATTTTATAGCAACTTTTATCTGTAATCACTGTCCTCTTTCGGAAAATAAATGAAATTATTTAGATCTGTCTCCATGCTCTAAGAATCGAACTATACGCCTTTGATAGATAATCGCTACTAATTCAAGGGGTTTGCCACGGACCCTCTTAATTTAACACTGTGAATTAAGTAACCGTGACTGGTGGCAGCGCGTTGTGTACGGTTATTACGGCTTGCTGGCAGTCTAGAAGGGTCTTATATTGCTGAGTAAGGGGCTTCAGCCACAGCATTGATAATTCCCTTACTGCAGAAGCCTAATTGCCAGTTCACAACAGGCAGCCCGTCCGGCGACTAATTATCCTAGGTGCAGTTCCCTGACTGACCTGAGGGTAAGGGGGGCGCCGGAGAGCTGCGAGTTCCAAAGTGGAACTGAGAAAGTGGGATATACATAAATCCCCGCAGTACTTGGAAGATTGATAGCAGTGGTGGGGCATCCAAATTAAACTCCCCCTGCGGCAAATTGTAGAGCGAGATTAGCTTGCTGGATATTTTTGGTCACATGGTGCCAGTGTTGGGATAACTAAGATAAGCCCCACTGCGCCTGTGATAGCCGTGTGCCGGCATTGTGTCACGCCCCTCCGTCCGCTGATACACCCGTGTCAGTGGTGGGACTGTGACATAGTGGTGACACAGGGTCCGCTGTCCGTCGCGTTTTGGTGGCAGCGGGACTCCCGTTAGTGTCGCCCGTAAGTGGACGAACGGCGGTGGGATGTTCGTCACATATTGGTGGCAGCGGTGGGATAACTAAGATAAGCCCCACTGCGCCTGTGATAGCCGTGTGCCGGCATTGTGTCACGCCCCTCCGTCCGCTGATACACCCGTGTCAGTGGTGGGACTGTGACATAGTGGTGACACAGGGTCCGCTGTCCGTCGCGTTTTGGTGGCAGCGGGACTCCCGTTAGTGTCGCCCGTAAGTGGACGAACGGCGGTGGGCTGTTCGTCACATATTGGTGCCAGCGCGGTGGGATAATCCTAGAGCATTAGTGATTTGGTTTGAGCAATCATTCCTCTCACTAAAAACCTGCACGGTTCCTGCGGGAATCCTGCATCATAGGTTTTGGAGAACAGACTCAGTGGTTACTAGTCCTGAGACATTAGTGTGTACTTGCAAGTATCCCCCTCCCGTTTCTTCGTTTTTCTTTTTCTATCTTTTATTTGGCAACCATGGCGGCAAAAGGAGAACCTTGGTACACCCGGCAGACAAAGGAAGTTCTTGCTGCGTTATGCACGTACCAAGGCCTTGACGCCACGAACAAAAACAGAGCTCAAATGATCGCGGCTCTAGTGCAGCTGGACAACGACCAGAATCCAGCGAGCGCAGAAGTTGGCCCAAGTTGCAATGGGGCTGCAGCAGAGGCTCCACTCCTGAGCGCTGGCCCCACATTCAACCAGAACGGGGTGGACCCCTATCTGCAAATGGCCTTGGACGAACTCCCCGCCGAAGACAGTGATGGGCGGGTGAGGCTGATCCAGCAAGCTCGAGAGAGAGCAGAGCAGCGAGCCGAGCGCCAGGCGGAGAGAGCTGAGCGCCAGGCGCAGAGGGCCCATGAACTGGAGGTACTCCAGCGGGGTGGGAATGCCCTCACAGCCCGAAGCCGTGAGCCCAGCAGCGTCCAGACTCCTAAACCCCGGCCAGAGCATTTTCCCGTGATGGAAAAGGACGGGGACTTGGACACATTTCTGCGAGCCTTTGAGAAAGCCTGCAGACAGTACCAGCTGCCTAGAGACCAATGGGCAAGGTACTTGACCCCAGGGCTAAAAGGCAAAGCCCTGGAGGCATTTGCTTCTCTTCCGCCAGAAGCCGATGATGACTATGATGCCATAAAGCAGGCGCTGATCGCCAAATACCGGCTGACACCTGAGGTATACCGAAAGAAGTTCCGACACCTCCAACGTGGCCCACACGATAGCTACAGTGATGTGGTGCAAGGACTCAGGACCCACTTTGACCAGTGGATCCATGGACTGTCCGTTGAAACCTTTGAGCAGCTACGGGACCTGATGATCAAAGACCAGTTCCTGCATCTCTGCCCAGCTGAGGTCCGACAGTTCATCCTGGACCGCGAACCAACGAACGCGGACAAAGCGGCGCAGATCGCCGACAACCACGAGGCCAACCGGAAGCCCGAGACGCGGAGGCCAGTCGCCACCAGCTGGAAAGGGGGTAAGCCAGCAACCAACCCCAATGCCCCAGCTAGCCGTCCCTCCGGAGGCCCTGTCCCTGTTGCCAACAACAGGCCGGCTACTGACAGTCGCCTGTGTCACCACTGCCAGCGGCCTGGTCACTTCTTTTACACCTGTCCGAACAGGCCGAAGAACCCCCCAGCCAAGGACCCCGGGCCCAATGCCTCTGTTCTTTTGGTGGGAGGTGTGGTTGGGAGGGCTGACGACAACGTTCAACCTGTTCAGGTGGGGGCCCGTCTTGCTACAGGCCTCAAGGACACCGGGGCTGAACGAACCCTCATCCGTCCTGGACTGGCGGCCCCTGAAGAGTTTGTTGAGGGGAAAACCCTGACTGTCACCGGGATTGGAGGCACCCGTTGTCCCTTGCCAGTGGCACGAGTTTTTCTTGACTGGGGTGCCGGGAGCGGGTTGAGGGAGGTGGGAGTGTCTGAAAATTTGCCCACTGATGTTTTATTGGGGACTGACTTGGGGAGGATGGTTGCATACTATGTCCCTGACACCCTTCCCCAAACTGATAATGAGGGTAACATTAACCCTGATGATGTTGATGATGGGAAACTGAATGTGTTACCTGCTAATGCCTTGATGAGTAATGATGCAACTAACAACCATTCTTTCCCAAGGTATGATGCTGATGCTGATGTGAATGTACCAAAGCAAACTGATAACCATTCTTTTCCTAGGAATGATGATGTATCTGTGCCGACTGAACCCGTTAACCCTTTCTTTGAAACGGTAGATGTGTCCACAGGTACCGAGGTGCTCAGCCCCGTCACTCTGCGGAGTGAGACGGCTGAGGAACCCCTGGCAGGAGCAAGCAACGGTGCTCAAGAGAATGGGGAGGTGCATGGGGACCATGAGGAAGGTAATGCCATGCAGCTGACCAGTGTCACCGAGGAAGGTAACTGGCCCATAAGTAGCACTGCTCCTAAAGTGTTGGGGGTGGATGGGGAGGGAGAGCCCAGGGCAGCACCGGCTGGTGGGTCTGAAGAAATCCCCAGGGAGACAGCATACATAGCAGCTGTCACACGCAGTCAGAGTGCCCAGATCGCAGGTAACGCACTGTCTTCTGGACCCTCTGCTGCTACAGGAGAGACTGAACCAGAGGTGAATCCAGAGCCGGTTCCAGAGGGTCCCAGTAAAGAGGGGACCCTGACGTCACTTCTGGCAGCCTCCAGCATGGAGTTCCAGGCTGCTCTGCACTCAGATGCCAGCCTGGAGAAATTGAGAGGTCTCGCCGAGACGCCCACCTCCAAGTCTGATAAGGAGAGGGTGTTCTGGGAACGAGGAAGGTTGTACCGGGAGACAGTACCCGGAGATCCTAAAAAGGAGTGGTTGAGGGAAAGACAGCTGGTCGTCCCCTATCAGTTCAGAACTGAGTTGTTGCGGATTGCCCATGAGATTCCACTCGCTGGACACTTGGGGATCAGCAAAACAAAGGCACGGCTGTCTCAACACTTCTATTGGCCCAAGATGGGGACAGATGTAACACACTACTGCCGCTCCTGTGCCACCTGTCAAAAAGTGGGTAAGGCGGGGCCTGCTCTTAAGGCTCCCCTTATTCCTTTGCCGGTGATAGAGGAGCCTTTCCAGAGAATCGCGGTGGACATTGTAGGACCGCTGTCCGTCCCCAGCAGCTCCGGAAAGCGATACATTCTCACCGTGGTAGACTACGCTACCCGGTACCCAGAGGCAGTAGCTCTGTCTTCAACCAGGGCAGATAAGGTGGCTGACGCACTGGTGAACATCTTTTCAAGAGTAGGATTTCCCAGGGAGATGCTTACCGATCAAGGGCCCCAATTCATGTCTCGCCTAATGGAGGCTCTCTGTGAGAAAATGCAGGTGACGCAGCTGGTATCGAGTCCATATCACCCACAGACTAATGGTTTGTGTGAACGTTTCAACGGTACCCTCAAACAGATGCTCCGCATACTGGTTGAGACCCAAGGGCGCGACTGGGAGCGGTACCTCCCACACCTGCTGTTCGCTTACAGAGAAGTTCCGCAGGCCTCGACCGGGTTCTCCCCCTTCGAGCTCCTGTATGGCAGGCGAGTCCGGGGACCCCTTGGGTTGATAAGAGAATCCTGGGAAGATGAGCCAAACCCCACAGAAGTGTCCATCGTGGATTATGTCATGCGCTTCCGTGACAAGATGCAGACCTTGACGCAGTTGGTGCATGACAACCTGACGCAGGCTCAGGCTGACCAGAAGCACTGGTACGACCAGAACGCCCGGGAGCGGACCTACCAGGTGGGCCAAAAGGTGTGGGCGCTGGTCCCTGTACCAACGGATAAGCTTCAGGCAGCCTGGGAAGGCCCGTACGTCGTCCACCAACAGCTCAACCCGGTCACCTACGTGGTCACGCTTGACCATGCTCGGGGTAGGCGCAAGGCCTTTCACGTCAACATGCTGAAGGCGCACTACGAACGTGAAGCTTGCATCCTACCGGTCTGCAATCTGCCAGAGGATGGGGAGGAAGATTCCCTCCTGGACATGCTGGCCCAGGCCAAGGCCAATGGGTCCATTGAGGACATGGAGATAAGTGGTTCGCTCACCGTGTCCCAGCGGTTGCAGTTGATGGCCACCCTGGAACTCTTCCGGCCCGTGTTCACCAACCGTCCTGGGAGGACGGAGTTAGCGGTTCATGAGGTGGACACCGGGAATCACGCCCCATTACGGCGAACACCTTATCGGATCTCTGAAACGGTGCAACAAGTCATGCGCCGAGAGGTCGATGAGATGTTAAGGCTGGGAGTGATTCGACGGTCAAAAGGTGCGTGGGCTTCACCTGTAGTCCTCGTGCCTAAAAAGGATCGAACCACCCGGTTCTGCGTGGACTACAGGGGGCTCAACGCCATCACAACCTCTGATGCCCACCCGATGCCGCGCATCGAGGATCTGCTCGAGCGGTTGACAAACGCCAACTACATATCCATCATGGATTTGAGTCGGGGATACTGGCAGATTCCCCTGAGCCCTGAGGCGCAAGAGAAATCCGCCTTTATCACCCCCTTTGGACTGTACGAGTCCACGGTCATGCCCTTCGGCATGAAGAATGCCCCTGCCACTTTCCAGCGGATGGTCAACCACCTGCTTCGGGGACTGGAGGAGTACGCAGTGGCGTACTTAGACGATATTGCCGTCTTCAGTTCCACCTGGGAGGAACACCTTCAGCACCTCCAGGAGGTGCTCAAGCGTCTTCACCAGGCAGGCCTGACCATCAAGCCGGGGAAGTGCCAGATAGGCATGCGCGAGGTCCACTACCTGGGGCACCGGGTAGGCGGGGGTTCCATGAGTCCGGAGCCAGAAAAAGTGGACGCAATCGTGTCCTGGCCCACCCCCAGGACCAAGAAACAGGTGAAGTCCTTCTTGGGCACTGCAGGGTACTATAGGCGGTTCGTACAGGACTATAGCGCCCTTGCCAAACCCTTGACTGACCTCACCAAGCAGAGGCTACCCCAAACAGTCAACTGGACAGATGACTGTGAGGCGGCTTTCCAAGCTTTGAAAGCAGCCCTGTGCAACTCTCCAGTGTTGAGAGCAGTCGACAGCAGTCGCCCGTTTCTGGTACAGACCGACGCCAGCGAGTTTGGCCTCGGTGCTGTGCTTAGCCAGGTCGACTCGGGGGACCAAGAGCACCCCGTGTTGTACCTGAGCCGGAAACTTTTGCCGAGGGAAGTGGCATACTCGACCATCGAGAAGGAGTGTCTGGCCATGGTGTGGGCACTGCAGCGTTTGCAGCCCTACCTGTATGGGCGCGCCTTCACGGTGGTAACCGACCACAACCCACTGAGCTGGTTGCACACCGTGTCGGGAACCAATGGAAGATTGCTCCGCTGGAGCCTTGCCCTTCAACAGTACGATTTTACTGTAAAACACTGGAAGGGCAGTGAAAACGGCAATGCCGATGGGTTGTCCCGCCGGGGCGAACCCGCTGAGGTGCGCATGGCCGATTACCGAGAGGTAATGCCTCCTTAGCGCCCTCTTAAGGGGGGAGGTGTGATGTACCATGTCTGCAAGATATGTTTTCTGTTGCAATGTGCTAACAAATCCTCCATCCTAGGACATTGTAAACTCTCAGTAGTATGAATTCCTTCCCCCCAGGTTTTATCAACCCTGCCACTTCCTCTGGAAGAGCAGTAATGTTAATTAGCTAGACCATTTTCCTCACACCATTTGCCTTCTCTCCTCTTCAGAGCGGGAAAAACTTCTTTGTTTGAAACGAATAAAACTATGAGAGACTATACCATAAGAACCAAATACCCTAGAGATATGAAAATCATATTTTTGTAACCTGAGCGGTCCCAGCTTCGAGACCGCGTATGTTTCGAAGTTCTACCCTGTCCAGAACGTGAGATAGGATTTGCGCCCAAATGGACGGTCATATCGCATAGATGTTTGATGTTTTCTTGATGGGCTCATTACGCTGGGAAACATGATACCACTGATGAGTCCATACCAGCTTCTCCCATAAAGTTATAGCTAATCTAAGTTTTGTAGCCAAAACATAACTTGGATAAGAGAGGTGGGATCAACCCAGAATGCACCTCTCTGTGATGTCACATAGGAAAGTCTATAAGGCATTTCCTGGGCAAACCAGCTCAGAACAGCTCAAGTCGTCGTGCTAGAAGGACCCCAATGAGCGGAGAAGTGCAGCTCCGCCTCCACCCACCTTAGCCGCATGGTCTGCCTAAGGAACAATATGGAACTGTGAGTGTAATCTCTTTGTTTTCTCCACTTTTATTTTATACCTGTACTGTACATATTTTATGTCTCAATTTTATAGCAACTTTTATCTGTAATCACTGTCCTCTTTCGGAAAATAAATGAAATTATTTAGATCTGTCTCCATGCTCTAAGAATCGAACTATACGCCTTTGATAGATAATCGCTACTAATTCAAGGGGTTTGCCACGGACCCTCTTAATTTAACACTGTGAATTAAGTAACCGTGACTGGTGGCAGCGCGTTGTGTACGGCTATTACGGCTTGCTGGCAGTCTAGAAGGGTCTTATATTGCTGAGTAAGGGGCTTCAGCCACAGCATTGATAATTCCCTTACTGCAGAAGCCTAATTGCCGGTTCACAACAGGCAGCCCGTCCGGCGACTAATTATCCTAGGTGCAGTTCCCTGACTGACCTGAGGGTAAGGGGGGCGCCGGAGAGCTGCGAGTTCCAAAGTGGAACTGAGAAAGTGGGATATACATAAATCCCCGCAGTACTTGGAAGATTGATAGCAGTGGTGGGGCATCCAAATTAAACTCCCCCTGCGGCAAATTGTAGAGCGAGATTAGCTTGCTGGATATTTTTGGTCACATGGTGCCAGTGTTGGGATAACTAAGATAAGCCCCACTGCGCCTGTGATAGCCGTGTGCCGGCATTGTGTCACGCCCCTCCGTCCGCTGATACACCCGTGTCAGTGGTGGGACTGTGACATAGTGGTGACACAGGGTCCGCTGTCCGTCGCGTTTTGGTGGCAGCGGGACTCCCGTTAGTGTCGCCCGTAAGTGGACGAACGGCGGTGGGCTGTTCGTCACATATTGGTGGCAGCGGTGGGATAACTAAGATAAGCCCCACTGCGCCTGTGATAGCCGTGTGCCGGCATTGTGTCACGCCCCTCCGTCCGCTGATACACCCGTGTCAGTGGTGGGACTGTGACATAGTGGTGACACAGGGTCCACTGTCCGTCGCGCTTTGGTGGCAGCGGGACTCCCGTTAGTGTCGCCCGTAAGTGGACGAACGGCGGTGGGCTGTTCGTCACATCCAGCATTGATTGAATTCAGTCCATGTCCATGGCCAGCTTCCATTGTCTGACAGGTCAGGGCAGGCAGGTCATTGAAACAAGAGTGACCTGTCAATCAGACACAGGTGGCAGGTGGCGGACGGGGAACAGGAAGGAAGGGCAGGCAGGAGAGCTGCAAGTGCAATGTCCCACCCCAAAGTACTTGCAGCACATTCACATATGATGTTAACAATGGATTTCTCTGAAATGGCAAAACAGATTTCTACAATCAAGGTATGGATTTAATCAGCATAAAAGCTCCTGTACATTTATGCCATTAGATTGAGTTCTAAAATCTTCATGATAGGTTTCCTTTAAACTTTGTTCACTTAACACAGCTGTCTGTTAGAGGTTGTCATTGGGATGTATCTCACTATTTAGACATACAGTAACATATCCACTATATAATTGTGTAATTTTGTCTGTCTGTAATGGAAATCCCACCTCGCTGATTGGTCGCGGCAGTTAGGCCGCGACCAATCAGCAACAGTTGCTTAGTCGTCATGGCAACACGGCCGCATCGCTTATTGTACAGGCACATTACAGCCGTTAAAGGCATCACTGCTGCGTTGCTCATTACACAGACACAGTCCTGAACATATTCAGGAGTACAATACATTAGGTAACAGCAGAAAAGTGACTGCAGCTCTGGGTGTAACTGGAGTACAATACATTAGGTAACAGCAGAAAAGTGAATGCAGCTCTGGCTATAACTAGAGTACAATACATTAGGTAAGAGCAGAATCGTGACTGCAGATCTGGGTGTAACTGGACTACAATACATTAGGTAACAGCAGAAAAGTGAATGCAGCTCTGGCTATAACTAGAGTACAATACATTAGGTAACAGCAGAACGGTGACTGCAGCTCTGGGTGTAACTGGAGTACATTACATTAGGTAACAGCAGAACAGTGACTGCAGATCTGGGTGTTACTGGAGTACAATACATTAGGTAACAGCAGAACGGTGACTGCAGCTCTGGGTGTAACTGGACTACAATACATTAGGTAAAAGCAGAAAAGTGACTGCAGATCTGGGTGTAACCGGAGTACAATACATTAGGTAAGAGCAGAATTGTGACTGCAGATCTGGGTGTAACTGGACTACAATACATTAGGTAAAAGCAGAACAGTGACTGCAGCTCTGGGAGTAACTGGAGTACAATACATTAGGTAATAGCAGAACGGTGACTGCAGCTCTGGATGTAACTGGAGTACATTACATTAGGTAACAGCAGAACAGTGACTGCAGCTCTGGATGTAACTGGAGTACATTACATTAGGTAACAGCAGAACAGTGACTGCAGATCTGGGTGTAACTGGAGTACAATACATTAGGTAACAGCAGAACGGTGACTGCAGCTCTGGGTGTAACTGGACTACAATACATTAGGTAAAAGCAGAAAAGTGACTGCAGCTCTGGGAGTAACTGGAATACAATACATTAGATAACAGCAGAACAGTGACTGCAGATCTGGGTGTAACTGGAGTACACTACATTAGGTAACAGCAGAACAGTGACTGCAGCTCTGGGTGTAACAGGAGTACATTAGGTAACAGCAGAACAGTGACTGCAGCTCTGGGTGTAACAGGAGTACATTAGGTAACAGCAGAACAGTGACTGCAGATCTGGGTGTAACTGGAGTACATTAGGGAACAGCAGAACAGTGACTGCAGCTCTGGGTGTAACTGGAGTACAATACATTAGGTAAGAGCAGAAGAGTGACTGCAGCTCTGGGTGTAACTGGAGTACAATATATTAGGTAAGAGCAGAACAGTGACTGCAGCTCTGGGTGTGACTTGAGTACAATACATTTGGTAAGATCTGAACAGAGACTGCAGCTCTGGCTGTAACAGGAATATAATACAACTATTTTTTATTTTAACAGAGACTCTAGAATACCCGATGTGATAGAATCGGGCCACCATCTAGTCTACTATATAATTGTCTAATTCTGTCTGTCTGTCTGTAATGGAAATCCCACCTTGCTGATTGGTCGCATCAGTTAGGCCGCGACCAATCAGCAACAGTTGCTTAGTCATTGCGGCAACACGGCTGCATTGCTTATTGTACAGGCACATTACAGCCGTTAAAAGCATCATTGCTGCGTCGCTCATTACACAGGCAAAGCCCTGTACATATTCTGGAGTACAATACAATAGGTAACAGCAGAAAAGTGACTGCTGCTCTGGGTGTAACTGGAGTACAATACATTAGGTAACAGCAGAATAGTGACTGCAGCTCTGGGTGTAATCGGAGTACAATACATTAGGTAACAGCAGAAAAGTGACTGCAGTTCTGGGTGTAACTGGAGTACATTATATTAGGTAACAGCAGAACAGTGACTGCAGATCTGGGTGTAACTGGAGTACAATACATTAGGTAACAGCAGAATGGTGACTGCAGCTCTGGGTGTAACTGGACTACAATACATTAGGTAAAAGCAGAAAAGTGACTGCAGATCTGGTGTAACCGGAGTACAATACATTAGGTAAGAGCAGAATTGTGACTGCAGATCTGGGTGTAACTGGACTACAATACATTAGGTAAAAGCAAAACAGTGACTGCAGCTCTGGGAGTAACTGGAGTACAATACATTAGATAACAGCAGAACAGTGACTGCAGATCTGGGTGTAACTGGAGTACACTACATTAGGTAACAGCAGAACAGTGACTGCAGATCTGGGTGTAACTGGAGTACAATACATTAGGTAACAGCAGAACGGTGACTGCAGCTCTGGGTGTAACTGGACTACAATACATTAAGTAAAAGCAGAAAAGTGACTGCAGCTCTGAGAGTAACTGGAATACAATACATTAGATAACAGCAGAACAGTGACTGCAGATCTGGGTGTAACTGGAGTACACTACATTAGGTAACAGCAGAACAGTGACTGCAGCTCTGGGCGTAACAGGAGTACATTAGGTAACAGCAGAACAGTGACTGCAGATCTGGGTGTAACAGGAGTACATTAGGTAACAGCAGAACAGTGACTGCAGCTCTGGGTGTAACTGGAGTACAATATATTAGGTAAGAGCAGAACAGTGACTGCAGCTCTGGGTGTGACTTGAGTACAATACATTTGGTAAGATCTGAACAGAGACTGCAGCTCTGGCTGTAACAGGAATATAATACAACTATTTTTTATTTTAACAGAGACTCTAGAATACCCGATGTGATAGAATCGGGCCACCATCTAGTCTACTATATAATTGTCTAATTCTGTCTGTCTGTCTGTCTGTAATGGAAATCCCGCCTTGCTGATTGGTCGCATCAGTTAGGCCGCGACCAATCAGCGACAGTTGCTTAGTTATTGCGGCAACACGGCTGCATTGCTTATTGTACAGGCACATTACAGCCGTTAAAGGCATCACTGCTCCGTCGCTCATTACACAGGCAAAGTCCTGTACATATTCTGGAGTACAATACAATAGGTAACAGCAGAAAAGTGACTGCAGCTCTGGGTGTAACTGGAGTACAATACATTAGGTAACAGCAGAAAAGTGACTGCAGCTCTGGGTGTAACTGGAGTACAATACATTAGGTAAGATCTGAACAGTGACTGCAGCTCTGGGTGTAACAGGAGTATAATACATTAGGTAAGAGCAGAATGGTGACTGCAGCTCTGGGTGTAACTGGACTACAATATATTAGGTAAAAGCAGAACAGTGACTGCAGCTCTGGGAGTAACTGGAGTACAATACATTAGGTAACAGCAGAAAAGTGACTGCAGCTCTGGGTGTAACTGGAGTACAATACATTAGGCAAGATCTGAACAGCGACTGCAGCTCTGGCTGTAACAGAAGTACATTAGGTAAGAGCAGAACAGTGACTGCAGCTCTGGGTGTAACTTGAGAACAATACATTTGGTAAGATCTGAACAGTGACTGCAGCTCTGGCTGTAACAGGAGTATAATACATTAGGTAAGAGCAGAACGGTGACTGCAGATCTGGGTGTAACTAGAGTACAATACAATATGTAACAGCAGAACAGTGACAGCAGCTCTGGGTGTAATAGGAGTACATTAGGTAAGAGCAGAACAGTGACTGCAGATCTGGGTGTAACTTGAGTACAATACATTTGGTAAGATCTGAACACTGACTGCAGCTCTGGCTGTAACAGGAGTATAATACATTAGGTAAGAGCAGAACGGTGACTGCAGCTCTGGGTGTAACTGGACTACAATACATTAGGTAAAAGCAGAATGGTGACTGCAGCTCTGGGTGTAACTGGACTACAATATATTAGGTAAAAGCAGAACATTGACTGCAGCTCTGGGAGTAACTGGAGTACAATACATTAGGTAACAGCAGAAAAGTGACTGCAGCTCTGGGTGTAACTGGAGTACAATACATTAGGCAAGATCTGAACAGCGACTGCAGCTCTGGCTGTAACAGAAGTACATTAGGTAAGAGCAGAACAGTGACTGCAGCTCTGGGTGTAACTTGAGAACAATACATTTGGTAAGATCTGAACAGTGACTGCAGCTCTGGCTGTAACAGGAGTATAATACATTAGGTAAGAGCAGAACGGTGACAGCAGCTCTGGCTGTAACTGGAGTACAATACATTAGGTAACAGCAGAACAGTGACAGCAGCTCCGGGTGTAACAGGAGTATAATACACTAGATGGTGGCCCGATTCTATCACATCGGGTAGTTTAGAGTCTCTTTTAAAATAAAAAATAGTTATATACTCACCTTCCGACGGCCCCCGGACTCTGTCCCGCCTCTCACCACGCTCCTGGCATCCTCCGGTCCCAGTAATGATTAGCGAGAAGCGAGAAGGACTGGAGATGACGTCACTCTTGCGAGAGCGCAACGTCATCAGCGGTGTTTCGCACAAAGCATTACTGGGACCGGAAGATGCCGGGAGCGTGGTGAGAGGAGGGATAGAGTCCGGGGGCCGTGAGTATATCACTATTTTTTATTTTAACAGAGCAGAGGGCTGCAAATGATGGAGGGGGTGTTGGAAATGATGGAGGGGGCTGCAAATGATGGAGGGGGCTGCAAATGATGGAGCGGGCCTGCAAATGATGGAGGGGAATGCAAATGATGGAGCGGGACTGCAAATGATGGAGGGGGTGCTGGAAGTGATGGAGGGGGCTGCAAATGATGGAGCGGGCCTGCCAATTATGGAGGGGGGCTGGAAATGATGGAGCAGGCCTGTAAATGATGGAGGGGGTGCTGGAAATGATGGAGGGGTGCTGGAAATGATGGTGGGGGTGCTGCAAATGATGGAGGGGGTGCTGGAAATGATGGAGGGGCCTGCAAAGGATGGAGGTGCTGGAAATGATGGAGGGGGCTGCAAATGATGGAGGGGGCTGCAAATGATGGAGGGGGCTGCAAGTGATGGAGGGGGTGCTGGAAATGATGGAGCGGGTACTGGAAATGATGGAGGGGTGCTGGAAATGTTGGAGGGGGCTGCAAATGATAGGATGTGCTGGAAATGATGGAGCAGGCCTGCAAATAATGGAGGGGGTGTTGGAAATGATGGAGGGGGCTGCAAATGATGGAGGGGGCTGCAAATGATGGAGCGGGCCTGCAAATGATGGAGAAGGCCTGGAAGTGATGGAGGGGGTGCTGGAAGTGATGGGGGGCTGCAAATGATGGAGGGGGCTGCAAATGATGGAGCGGGCCTGCAAATGGTGGATGGGGGCTGGAAATGATGGAGCAGGCCTGCAAATGATGGCGGGGCTGCAAATGATGGAGGGGGCTGCAAATGATGCGGAGGGCTGCAAATGATGGAGGGGGTTGCAAATGATGGAGCGGGCCTGCAAATGATGGAGCAGGCCTGCAAATGATGGAGGGGGTGTTGGAAATGATGGAGGGGGCTGCAAATGATGGAGGGGGCTGCAAATGATGGAGCGGGCCTGCAAATGATGGAGGGGGTGCTGGAAGTGATGGAGGGGGCTGCAAATGATGGAGGGGGCTGCAAATGATGGAGGGGGCCTGCAAATGATGGAGGGGTGCTGGAAATGATGGAGGGGGTGTTGGAAATGATGGAGGGGTCTGCAAATGATGGAGGGGGTTGCAAATGATGGAGGGGGCTGCAAATGATGGAGCGGGCCTGCAAATGATGGAGGGGGCTGCAAATGATGGAGCGGGCCTGCAAATGATGGAGGGGGTGCTGGAAGTGATGGAGGGGGCTGCAAATGATGGAGCGGGCATGCAAATGATGGAGGGGGTGCTGGAAATGATGGAGGGGGTGCTGCAAATGATGGAGGGGGTGCTGGAAATGATGGAGGGGCCTGCAAAGGATGGAGGGGCCTGCAAAGGATGGAGGGGGGCTGCAAATGATAGGAGGTGCTGGAAATGATGGAGGGGGCTGCAAATGATGGAGGGGGCTGCAAATGATGGAGCGGGCCTGCAAATGATGAAGCGGGCCTGCAAATGATGGAGCGGGCCTGCAAATGATGGAGGGGGTGCTGGAAGTGATGGAGGGGGCTGCAAATGATGGAGGGGGCTGCAAATGATGGAGCAGGCCTGCAAATGATGGAGCAGGCCTGCAAATGATGGAGGGGGTGCTGGAAATGATGGAGGGGTGCTGCAAATGATGTAGGGGGCTGCAAATGATGCAGAGGGCTGCAAATGATGGAGGGGGTTGCAAATGATGGAGCGGGCCTGCAAATGATGGAGCGGGCCTGCAAATGATGGAGCAGGCCTGCAAATGATGGAGGGGGTGTTGGAAATGATGGAGGGGTCTGCAAATGATGGAGGGGGCTGCAAATGATGGAGTGGGCCTGCAAATGATGGAGGGGGTGCTGGAAGTGATGGAGGGGCTGCAAATGATGGAGGGGGCTTAAAATGATGGAGCGGGCCTGCAAATGATGGAGGGGTGCTGGAAATGATGGAGGGGGTGTTGGAAATGATGGAGGGGTCTGCAAATGATGGAGGGGGTTGCAAATGATGGAGGGGGCTGCAAATGATGGAGCGGGGCTGCAAATGATGGAGGGGCTGCAAATGATGGAGCGGCCCTGCAAATGATGGAGCGGGCCTGCAAATGATGGAGGGGGTGCTGGAAGTGATGGAGGGGGCTGCAAATGATGGAAGGGGCTGCAAATGATGGAGCGGGCATGCAAATGATGGAGGGGGTGCTGGAAATGATGGAGGGGGTGCTGGAAATGATGGAGGGGGTGCTGGAAATGATGGAGGGGCCTGCAAAGGATGGAGGGGCCTGCAAATGATAGGAGGTGCTCTAAATGATGGAGGGGGCTGCAAATGATGGAGGGGGCTGCAAATGATGGAGGGGGCTGCAAATGATGGAGCGGGCCTGTAAATGATGGAGCGGGCCTGCAAATGATGGAGGGGGTGCTGGAAGTGATGGAGGGGGCTGCAAATGATGGAGCGGGCATGCAAATGATGGAGCGGGCATGCAAATGATGGAGGGGTGCTGGAAATGATGGAGGGGGTGCTGGAAATGATGGAGGGGGTGCTGGAAATGATGGAGGGGCCTGCAAAAGATGGAGGGGCCTGCAAATGATAGGAGGTGCTCTAAATGATGGAGGGGGCTGCAAATGATGGAGGGGGCTGCAAATGATGGAGGGGGCTGAAAATGATGGAGGGGGCTGCAAATGATGGAGCGGGCCTGCAAATGATGGAGCGGGCCTGCAAATGATGGAGCGGGCCTGCAAATGATGGAGGGGGTGCTGGAAGTGATGGAGGGGCTGCAAATGATGGAGGGGGCTGCAAATGATGGAGCGGGCCTGCAAATGATGGAGCAGGCCTGCAAATGATGGAGGGGGTGCTGGAAATGATGGAGGGGTGCTGGAATTGATGGAGGGGGTGCTGTAAATGATGGAGGGGGTGCTGGAAATGATGGAGGGGCCTGCAAAGGATGGAGCGGCCTGCACATGATGGAGGGGGGCTGCAAATGATGGAGGGGGTGCTGGAAATGATGGAGGGGGCTGCAAATGATGGAGGGGGCCTGCAAATGATGGAGCAGGCCTGCAAATGATGGAGGGGGTGCTGGAAATGATGGAGGGGGTGCTGCAAATGATGGAGGGGGTGCTGGAAATGATGGAGGGGCCTGCAAAGGATGGAGGGGCCTGCAAAGGATGGAGGGGGGCTGCAAATGATAGGAGGTGCTGGAAATGATGGAGGGGGCTGCAAATGATGGAGGGGGCTGCAAATGATGGAGCGGGCCTGCAAATGATGAAGCGGGCCTGCAAATGATGGAGCGGGCCTGCAAATGATGGAGGGGGTGCTGGAAGTGATGGAGGGGGCTGCAAATGATGGAGGGGGCTGCAAATGATGGAGCAGGCCTGCAAATGATGGAGCAGGCCTGCAAATGATGGAGGGGGTGCTGGAAATGATGGAGGGGTGCTGCAAATGATGTAGGGGGCTGCAAATGATGCAGAGGGCTGCAAATGATGGAGGGGGTTGCAAATGATGGAGCGGGCCTGCAAATGATGGAGCGGGCCTGCAAATGATGGAGCAGGCCTGCAAATGATGGAGGGGGTGTTGGAAATGATGGAGGGGTCTGCAAATGATGGAGGGGGCTGCAAATGATGGAGTGGGCCTGCAAATGATGGAGGGGGTGCTGGAAGTGATGGAGGGGCTGCAAATGATGGAGGGGGCTGAAAATGATGGAGCGGGCCTGCAAATGATGGAGGGGTGCTGGAAATGATGGAGGGGGTGTTGGAAATGATGGAGGGGTCTGCAAATGATGGAGGGGGTTGCAAATGATGGAGGGGGCTGCAAATGATGGAGCGGGGCTGCAAATGATGGAGGGGCTGCAAATGATGGAGCGGGCCTGCAAATGATGGAGCGGGCCTGCAAATGATGGAGGGGGTGCTGGAAGTGATGGAGGGGGCTGCAAATGATGGAAGGGGCTGCAAATGATGGAGCGGGCATGCAAATGATGGAGGGGGTGCTGGAAATGATGGAGGGGGTGCTGGAAATGATGGAGGGGGTGCTGGAAATGATGGAGGGGCCTGCAAAGGATGGAGGGGCCTGCAAATGATAGGAGGTGCTCTAAATGATGGAGGGGGCTGCAAATGATGGAGGGGGCTGCAAATGATGGAGGGGGCTGCAAATGATGGAGCGGGCCTGTAAATGATGGAGCGGGCCTGCAAATGATGGAGGGGGTGCTGGAAGTGATGGAGGGGGCTGCAAATGATGGAGCGGGCATGCAAATGATGGAGCGGGCATGCAAATGATGGAGGGGTGCTGGAAATGATGGAGGGGGTGCTGGAAATGATGGAGGGGGTGCTGGAAATGATGGAGGGGCCTGCAAAAGATGGAGGGGCCTGCAAATGATAGGAGGTGCTCTAAATGATGGAGGGGGCTGCAAATGATGGAGGGGGCTGCAAATGATGGAGGGGGCTGAAAATGATGGAGGGGGCTGCAAATGATGGAGCGGGCCTGCAAATGATGGAGCGGGCCTGCAAATGATGGAGCGGGCCTGCAAATGATGGAGGGGGTGCTGGAAGTGATGGAGGGGGCTGCAAATGATGGAGGGGGCTGCAAATGATGGAGCGGGCCTGCAAATGATGGAGCAGGCCTGCAAATGATGGAGGGGGTGCTGGAAATGATGGAGGGGTGCTGGAATTGATGGAGGGGGTGCTGCAAATGATGGAGGGGGTGCTGGAAATGATGGAGGGGCCTGCAAAGGATGGAGCGGCCTGCACATGATGGAGGGGGGCTGCAAATGATGGAGGGGGTGCTGGAAATGATGGAGGGGGCTGCAAATGATGCAGGGGGCTGCAAATGATGGAGGGGGGCTGCAAATGATGGAGGAGGTGCTGGAAATGATGGAGCGGGTGCTGGAAATGATGGAGGGGTGCTGGAAATGATGGAGGGGTGCTGGAATTGATGGAGGGGGTGCTGCAAATGATGGAGGGGGTGCTGGAAAAGATGGAGGGGCGTGCAAATGATAGAGGGGCCTGCAAAGGATGGAGGGGCCTGCAAATGATGGAGGGGGTGTTGGAAATGATGGAGCGGGTGCTGGAAATGATGGAGGGGGTGCTGGAAATGATGGAGGGGCCTGCAAATGATGGAGGGGCCTGCAAATGATGGAGGGGGTTGCAAATGATGGAGGGGGCCTGCAAATGATGGAGCGGGCCTGCAAATGATGGAGCGGGCCTGCAAATGATGGCGCAGGCCTGCAAATGATGGAAGGGGTGCTGGAAATGATGGAGGGGTGCTGGAAATGATGGAGGGGTGCTGGAAATGATGGAGGGGTTGCTGCAAATGATGGAGGGGGTGCTGGAAATGATGGAGGGGTCTGCAAAGGATGGAG
The DNA here is from genome assembly GCF_039654945.1 of Dendrobates tinctorius. Lineage (NCBI taxonomy): Eukaryota > Metazoa > Chordata > Amphibia > Anura > Dendrobatidae > Dendrobates > Dendrobates tinctorius. Next base: position 32,849,819 of record NW_027361743.1, on the reverse strand, counting down.
GGGCCTGCAAATGATGGAGGGGGGCTGCAAATGATAGGAGGTGCTGGAAATGATGGAGGGGGCTGCAAATGATGGAGGGGGCTGCAAATGATGGAGCGGGCCTGCAAATGATGGAGCGGGCCTGCAAATGATGGCGCAGGCCTGCAAATGATGGAGGGGGTGCTGGAAGTGATGGAGGGGGCTGCAAATGATGTAGGGGGCTGCAAATGAGGGAGCGGGCCTGCAAATGATGGAGCAGGCCTGCAAATGATGGAGGGGGTGCTGGAAATGATGGAGGGGCCTGCAAATTATGGAGGGTGGCTGCAAATGATAGGAGGTGCTGGAAATGATAGAGGGGGCTGCAAATGATGGAGAGGCCTGCAAATAATGGAGGGGCCTGCAAAGGATGGAGGGGGGCTGCAAATGATAGGAGGTGCTGGAAATGATGGAGTGGGCTGGAAATGATGGAGGGGGTGCTGCAAATGATGGAGGGGGTGCTGCAAATGATGGAGGGGGTGCTGGAAATGATGGAGCGGGTGCTGGAAATGATGGAGGGGGTGCTGGAAATGATGGAGGGGGCTGCAAATGATAGGATGTGCTGGAAATGGTGGAGGGGGCTGCAAATGAGGGAGCGGGCCTGAAAATGATGGAGCAGGCCTGCAAATGATGGAGGGGGTGCTGGAAGTGATGGAGGGGGCTGCAAATGATGTAGGGGGCTGCAAATGAGGGAGCGGGCCTGCAAATGATGGAGCAGGCCTGCAAATGATGGAGGGGGTACTGGAAATGATGGAGGTGTGCTGGAATTGATGGAGGGGCCTGCAAATGATGGAGGGGGGCTGCAAATGATGGAGGGGGGCTGCAAATGATAGGAGGTACTGGAAATGATGGAGGGGCCTGCAAATGATGGAGGGGCCTGCAAATGATGGAGGGGCCTGCAAAGGATGGAGGGGCCTGCAAATGATGGAGGGGGGCTGCAAATGATAGGAGGTGCTGCAAATGATGGAGTGGGCTGCAAATGATGCAGGGGGCTGCAAATGATGGAGGGGGGCTGCAAATGATGGAGGGGGGCTGGAAATGATGGAGCAGGTGCTGGAAATGATGGAGGGGGTGCTGGAAATGATGGAGGGGAGCTGCAGTGCAAATGATGGAGTGGGGCTGCCAATGATGGAGGGGGGTGCTGCAAATGATGGAGGGGGTGCTGGAAATGATGGAGGGGGTGCTGGAAATGATGGAGGGAGTGCTGCAGTGCAAATGATGGAGGGGGTGCTGCTAATGATGACAGCGGGGCTGCCAATGATGGAGGGGGTGCTGAAAATGATGAAAGGGGGGATGCAAATGATGGAGGAGGGTGCTGAAATTTTCAAATTATGGAATGGGGCCTGCAAATGTTGGAAGGGGCTGCAAATGATGGAGGGGGGCTGCATATGATGATGTGAGGGAGGGGATAGGGGACTGCACATGAACGAAAGGAGACTGCACATGAAGTGGGGGGAAAATGGGGGACTGGAAATGATGAAGTGAGGGGGTAAGGGGGACTGCAAATGATGAAGAAAGGGGCCATGGGGGACAGCGAATGATGAAGTGAGGGGGACTGCAAATGATGAAATGAGGGACGGGGACAGCAATTGAATTGAAGGTGGGGGATGGGGAGAACAGATGAGGACCTGGGGGAGAGTAAATAATGAATTTTCAGGGTGATGGGAGTAAACGATGTATTGAATGTGAGGTAGAGCAGTTGATAATGAGAAAGACATGACAATGAATTGGGGCGGAAGGGGCATATAAATATAATGAATTGGGGGAGCGGGAGGCACATAGTGGGGGACATTGAGGATGCATTTACTGGTAATGAATTGGAGGAAGAGTACAGGGGCTAATTAATGTATGTATTTATTCGGTGGGGAAATTGCTATTTATTGTTGGGGGGCGCAGTGGTGAATTATAATTTATATTTGGAATGGTGGATTATTATATATTAATGGTGGGTGCACGTCTGTATTTAGATGTGTAGTGTAGAAGAAAGGGGAAAAATGGGGAATGTGCTCTGGAAGCCGTGCTCTAGGTAACTTTGTTTTATTTTATGCAGAGACGAGTCCTGGCTGAAAGAAATTATGGCGGTCTGCGCTGCATAAAAAAGAAAAGCAAAGATGAGGGACTTCAGCTGGAGACGTCACTGGTGAGTCAGTGTGCTACCTGTATACTGACACTATACACTATAACCTATTCACTGTGCACTATATACAGAGCTTCTGTGTATTTCTGTGTATAATGTCACAGGTAATCACTGTATTACCTGGACACTGGCACTATATACAGAGTGTTATGATTGGGTCACCAAGGAGGAAAACAAAACCAAGCTAAGTCACAGAAAACCAGAGAGGTTGGTAACTACGCGGATTGCAGACCCCTGATCCTAATCACACAACTAACAGCAGTCGTGGAGCGTACCTACGATGATTCTAGATGCCTCGTCACAGCTGGAGTACTAAATAAGCCTAAAGCAAGAAAAGGGGAAATCTAAACTGCCCCAGAGCAGACCCCAAAGGAATAGACAGCCCCCCACACATATATTGACGGTGAGACAAGATGAAAACACAAACGCAGGTAAAAAAATAGGCTGAGCAAACGATGGGGCCCACACTAACTAGACAGGACAGGAAAGGAAAGATACTGTCTGCAATCACGCCAAAAAACCCTGCAAAAAATGTCCAACACTTCTGATAGCAAAAAAAACCCTGAAGTCACTAGACTTCACCCACTATATCAGCAATCTGGCATATTCTGAGAAGAGAGCAAAAAGAGGCCAATCTAATAAGGGACAAAAAGCAAACTGGCACATACAGTAACATAAGAGTGGAAATTCAGGACAGACCCAGCCGGGGCTGACTGACCACACAAAAACTGAAAAGACAAAACCAAATCAAATGCAAACATTAGCAGAGAAAACTTAGCTTGAGAAGACAGGAACTGAGCTGGAAACCAAGACCTCAGGAGGCAGGAAAAAATCACCAGCATGGGAATAGGGAGTCGGCTGTCTTAAATCCAGTCTGTGTCAGGATCCTGTCAGTGCCGGCGTGCAGCCTCTGCTGAGCAGGGACTCACCTGCGCTGTAGGGGTACCGGGGTCAGGTACAGCCAGAAAGCACCGATACACAGGACCTGTGGACGCTAAAGTTAGCAAGCAGACACAGGACCTACGATCATGTGACTAAGGGGGCAGGGCTTAGCGTCCTGCTTAGTGAGATGGCAAGACACCATACAGGATTACTCAGAGTCAGGCAAAACGGGGTTCATACACAGAGATAGCAGTAACGTACCAGGGATGAGACAGAACGGATAGTCAGGGCCAAGCAGAAGTCAAAACCAAACGGACATAGAAGGTACCAAGCAGAATCCAAAACAATATCCAGAGCACAGGCCGAGTCATACACAGATAATCAAGCAACCAGAACACAGCAGAAACACACTCAGGGGTCACCACACAATGCCAAGGGCAAGAGTATAACTGGCAGGGATGGGAGCGTCCTGAGGCTATAAGAAGTCTCTCCCAGAACCAGGGAGAGGCCACAATCATAGCCCCAGGTGTGCAGGTAAGCCTGCACCGGGATCACAACCTTTAACCCCAGAAACGCCAGTCATCAGCACTGGTTCCAGACATTAACCCCAAGTGTGCGAGTCAAACCCGCACTGAGATCATGACAGTACCCCCCTCTCAACGGGGGGCCTCTGGACCCCCAGGCTTGTCCACGTACTTAGCATGGAAAGCCCGCACCAGGCGATCAGCATGCATCAACCGGGCCGGTACCCAGGACCTGTCTTCCGGTCCATACCCCTTCCAATGAACCAGGTACTGTACCGACCACCGTACCAACCTGGAATCTACGATATGACCAACCTCGTACTCCACCTGCTCCTCGACTAAAACAGGAGGAGCAGCAGACTCGGAGTCTCCCCGAACTGCTTCAAAAGGTTTCAGTAGAGATTTGTGGAAGACGTTAGGGATCTTGAAAGAGGGTGGAAGGCACAGCCTATACGCCACTGGATTGATTTTTTTCCATAATGTTGTATGGGCCAATGAATTTGGGCCCCAACTTGGCTGAAGGAACCTTCAACTTAATGTTCCGCGTGGAGAGCCAAACCTTGTCTCCAACCTGAAACGTGGGCCCTGGTGTTCGTTTCCTGTCCGCGAAAAACTTATACCTGCCCTGAGACCTAGATATACTCCGCTGAACCTCTGCCCACATATTCTGTAATCGCTGAACAGAGCCCTCAGCCCCGGGACACCCCGAGTCCAGACGAGAAAACTCACCAAAATGTGGACTGAACCCATAATTGATCAAAAAAGGAATCATACCCGTGGATTGACTCACCCGACTATTGAAGGCAAATTCAGCCAACGGCAGTGCATCGCACCAGTCAGTCTGTTCCAGGGACTGGTTAGTGCGCTCCGTCTCTCAGGATGGTATGCAGACGAAAAGGACAGACATCCCTAATCTTTTGCAGAAAGCACGCCAAAACTTAGCCACAAACTGCACACCACGATCAGACACCACATTCAGGGGTACCCCATGCAACCGGATCACATGCTGCACAAACAACCTGGACAACGTCTCAGCTGACGGTAGTGTGGACAGGGGTACAAAATGAGCCTGCTTAGAAAACCTGTCCACCACTACCCATACCACTGTATTACGCTTAGATGGAGGGAGATTGGTAACAAAATCCATGGATAAGTGAGTCCATGGTCTTTCGGGCACTGCCAAGGGCATCAGCTCCCCTGCCGGCCGGCTATGAGAGCTTTTAGAATGAGCGCAGACCCCACAACCAGCAATGAATTTTTTCTATGTCCGAACCAAGGGTAGGCCACAAAAAGATCCTAGCCATCGCCAGACGTGTGGCTGAAATACCAGGGTGAGCACTCAGCTTGGATTCATGGAACTCCTGCAAGAGTTTCAGGCGAAGTTGCTCTGGGACAAACTTCCCCTCCGGCTTGGCCGCCGGGGCCCGCGACTGGGCCCCCTGAATCTCCCATTCCAATTCAGATGAGACCTCTGAAGAATGGAGGACGGCTCAGGGGGCGACACCGGCTGAAAACTGCGCGATAAGGCGTCAGCCTTGACATTCTTAGACCCTGGACGAAATGTAATCGTAAACTGAAAACAGGAAAAAAAAAGTGACCAACGGGCCTGTCAGGGCGTTAGTCTTTTAGCAGACTCAATGTATGACAAATTTTTGTGATCCGTGATCACCGTAACCGGGTGACTGGCCCCCTCCAAAAAGTGCCTCCATTCTTCAAACGCCAATTTGACCGCAAGAAGCTCTCTATTGCCTACGTCGTAATTTCTTTTCGCAGCAGAGAACTTCTTGGAAAAGAAAGCACATGGCCTGAGGTTAGTTAGAGTGGCAGGCCCTTGGGACAACACCGCCCCCACCCCCACCTCAGAGGCGTCCACTTCCACGACGAATGGTTTGGACGGATCTGGCTGTACTAACACAGGAGCAGACATAAAGCTTCTTTTCAGGGTCGCAAAGGCCTCTTTTGCGAGCGAGGACCAGTTTCTCACATCCGCACCTTTACAAGTAAGATCTGTGAGTGGTTTGACCACCTGTGAAATCCCCCGAATAAATTTGCGGTAATAATTGGCGAACCCCAAGAAGCGCTGAAGACCCTTAAGGTCTCGGGGTTGCACCCAATCCGCAATGGCCTGCACCTTCATGGGGTCCATGCGAAAACCCTCACAGGACACAATTAATCCCAAAAAAGACAATTCTTGAACAAAAAACACACATTTCTCCAATTTGGCATACAGATGATTTTCCCTCAGACTTTGGAGAACGGTTCGTACATGATTCAGATGAGATTGACTGTCGTGTGAGTATATCAGAATATCGTCTAAGTAAATGACAACAAAACGACCAATGAGATCCGATAATACCACGTTGATGAAATTCTGAAATATGGCTGGGGCATTGGTAAGACCAAACGGCATGACTAAATTTTCAAACAGTCCCTCGGTCGTGAGGAACGCGGTTTTCCATTCATCCCCCTCCCGGACCCTTATCAAATTATATGCCCCCCGAAGATCCAGATTGGAGAACCATTTTGCCCCTGAAAGTTGGTTACACAAATCGGGAATCAACGGAAGGGGGTACGTATTTCGTACAGTAATCTTGTTCAGCTCACAAAAATCGAGGCAGGGACGTAAACCACCATCTTTTTTCTTAACAAAAAAAACCCCTGCCGCCACAGGTGAGACTGAGTGACGTATGTGTCCTTTGCAAAGACTCTCAGCAATGTAATCTTTCATGGCCAAGCGCTCAGGGCCAGATAAATTAAACACACGGGCTTTAGGCAATTTAGCCCCCGGGACTAACTCGATAGCGCAGTCAAAGGGTCTATGTGGCGGCAACGTCTTGGCCTCGCTTTCAGAGAACACATGTTCGAATTCTTTCAGGTACTCTGGAATACCTTCCTGCTCGACAGGTGACATAGATACAGATTTAACAGGTTCAACCAATAGTGCAGACTTATCAGTTATCACATAACATCGAATCATTAAACCCCCACTGAACAATCTCCCCCGTTTTCCAGTTAATGACTGGGTTATGGCGTTGTAACCAGGGCATGCCCAACACCAATCCTGCTGGTAGATTGTCCAGAACCAAACAACTTAATTTTTCCACATGGGTAGAGCCCAGTGCCCACTTTGAGTGAAAACAAGTCAGACATAAAGAGAATTGCCTCTTTAGTGAGGGGGGAGGAGTCAATGGCCACCACTTTGATCGGAACCTTAAGTCTAACTGTCCCTATCTTAGAGCATGTGACCAATTGGGAGTCAATGAGATTGATGGATGATCCGCAGTCCACGAAAGCTGTAGAGGGAAAACAACTGTGACGCCTCTGGCTAATACGTCCAAGAGTGGACCCTCTGGATCGCGGATCCGGAGCCCCTGGGCCGAGCGCACCTGGTGAAGACCGACCCCTGTACAGGGATCGTTAGGGGCAGGACCGCAGGGGGCGGAACCGCGACAGCCGGAGCCAGCAGGGACGACTCGGAGGACAGGCAGACAGAGCAGGAATAGCGGGGCGGAAAGGCGGAAGGCAATGGCCAGGAGACCACAGGAAAGGCTCAGCAGAGACCACGGGGAGAAGACAGACAGACAGAAATGGAACAGGAACAGGGCAGACAATGGAAACGGCAAGGACAGGCAAGGTAAACTGGAAAAGGGTATGGCCGATGAGTGCTGCAAGTCACAAACAATCACCAGGCGCCCTCAGAATAGAGAGGACGCCTGATATATGCGGAGACCGGAAGTGCGCCCTACAGACCCTCCCCTAGCGACGCCCCCTACTAACAGAAGAGGCCGGGGGAACGCGCGCGCGCGGCCTAAGGCCGGCGCGGCCACCCGTAGCAGAGCGGCGAGCAGCGTGGAAGAGCGCGCGGACAGGGGGACGCAGGTGAGAGGAAGCTGCGGCGGGCACCGCCGCTGAAGGGGCATCGGCGGGCACGGCCGCCGATGTCACAGTAACAATCGTCCACTAACAGTTCCACATGAAGCAACACCTTAGAAAACGAGGAAAAGGGTACCTGAGGGTCTGAGTAGTCACCCCGCTGACTACCCAGACCTAGTCGTTTCCCGTCGACCGGGTTGAGGATGGACAATCAGGACACTCCCTTTTCCAATGTCCCGTTTTACCACAGTAGAAGCATAACTGCTTTTCTCTCCGGCGTTGTCTCTCCTTTTCCTTCAGGGAGAGAGCCCCTACGTCCATGGGTACAGAAACAGTCTCTTTTCCACTAGGGAACAATGGAGTGTTACCTGCATCACACCCCTGGCCCGCAGCCTGCGGTGCATCCGAACGGCCTGGGTCATGGCGTCCTCGAGAGAGTTAGGTGGGGGATGTAATGCCAAGACATCCTGTAACCGCTCGGACAAGCCTCTGCGAAAGAGTCCTTGGAATGCGTCGTTGTCCCAAGAGACCTCTGCGGCCCAGTGATGGAATTCTGTACAAAACCACTCAGCCGAGTGTTTCCCCTGACAGACACTCATCACCATGTCCTCTGCCAATAGCACTCGGTCCAGCTCATCAAATATGTGCCCGAGGGCCTCAAAAAACGCATTCACAGACACTCCCTCAGGGGCAGTGGGAGGAAGGGAGAAAGCCCATGCTTGTGGGGACCCTCTTAACAGAGACATAATGACCCCAACCTTCTGACTTTCGTCCCCAGAGGAACGTGGCCTCAAACTAAAGAAGAGTTTGCACCCCTCCATGAAGATCCTTTTTGTTTTCAGAAAATAAATCAGGCAGTTTAACAGGTGGTTCTGGGGACACCAAAACAACATCACTCGCCCCAGCCCCCAGAGACCCAGCAGCTAAAGCCCCCCGCACTGTCTCAGAAACCTGCTGCTGAGAACGAGCCAAAGCTTGCTGCTCCAGAGATAAACCCTGAAACATATGACTCAGATTTTTCATTTGCTCAGCAAGAGATTGTATGGGATCCATATTTCTCAGCAGAGAAAAAAAAACAAACAAAAAAAACCCCAAAAACTTAATGGTCAGTTATAATGTCAGGATCCTGTCAGCGCCGGCGTGCAGCCTCCGCTGAGCAGGGACTCACCCACACTGTAGGGGTACCGGGGTCAGGTACAGCCAGAAAGTACCAATACACAGGACCTGTGGACGCTGAAGTTAGCAAGCAGACACAGGACCTACGATCATGTGACTAAGGGGGCGGGGCTTAGCATCCTGCTTAGTGAGATGGCAAGACACCATACAGGATTACTCATAGTCAGGCAAAACGGGGTTCATACTCAGAGATAGCAGTAATGTACCAGGGATGAGACAGAACGGATAGTCAGGGCCAAGCAGAAGTCAAAACCAAACAGACATAGAAGGTACCAAGCAGAATCCAAAACAATATCCAGAGCACAGGCCGAGTCATACACAGATAATCAAGCAACCAGAACACAGCACAAACACACTCAGGGGTCACCACACAATGCCAAGGGCAAGAGTATAACTGACAGGGATGGGAGCGCCCTGAGGCTATAAGAAGCCTCTCCCAGAACTAGGGAGAGGCCACAATCATAGCCCCAGGTGTGCAGGTAAGCCTGCACCGGGATCACAACCTTTAACCCCAGAAATTTTAAGGGATTCAGAAAGAGAATTGGAGGGATCCAATGGCTGGATATCCTTAAAAACAAAAATGTCCAGGAAGGATGGGAAATCTTGAAAAATGAAATTCTCAAAGCACAGTTGTTAACAATTCCGAAAAGAGGGAAGAATAGGAAGCATTTAAGGAAACCAGGATGGATGAACACAGAACTTAAGCACATGCTAAAAAGGAAGAAAAAAATGTTTATAAAATGGAAAGAGGGAGGCATATCTAAAGAAAAATATAATGCTGTATGCAGAACCTGCAGGGCACAAATCAGATTTTCTAAAGCTGAAAATGAATTGAGGCTTGCAAGAGATGTCAAAAGCAATAATAAAGGATTTTGGGGATATGTCAAAAGTAAAAGAAAAGTCAAAGATGCTATAGGATTTTTACAGGATGAAAATGATGAAATGGTAAGACAGGATGCTGAGAAGGCTGAACTTTTAAATTCCTATTTTGCATCTGTTTTCTCTCAGAAAGGAAATGTAACATCAACTGTTCTTCACTGTCCTATTAAGGGAATAGAAGAATCCAGGATATCTATAAACAGAAAGATAGTGAGGAAACACTTAGCTAGCCTAAATGAATTCAAGTCTCCAGGTCCAGATGAATTACACCCCAGAGTACTGAAGGAGATAGCAGAAGAAATTTTTGAACCCCTCTCCATAATCTTTGAAAATTCTTGGAGAACAGGAGAAGTGCCAGAAGACTGGAGAAGAGCAAATGTTGTTCCTATCTTCAAAAAAGGGGAAGAGGGTGGACCCAGGCAACTATAGGCCGGTGAGTCTGACTTCTATACCAGGAAAGATCTTTGAACAAATTATTAAACAACATGTATGTCAGTACCTGGATAAGAATGAAGTGATTAAACAGAGTCAGCATGGGTTTGTAACTAATAAGTCATGTCAGACTAACTTAATTTCCTTCTATGACGGTATCACTGATTGGGTGGATCAAGGAAATGCTGTAGATATAGTATATCTTGACTTCAGCAAAGCATTTGACAAAGTCTCTCATACAATCCTTATTGAAAAAATGACTAAGTATGGAATGGACAAGGCAACTGTTAGGTGGTATCATAACTGGCTTAGTGATCGGACCCAAAGAGTGGTTGTAAATGGCTGCACATCCAGTTGGAAGAATGTCTCAAGTGGGGTACCACAGGGCTCTGTCCTGGGCCCTGTATTGTTCAACATCTTTATCAACGATTTAGATGAAGGAATTGAGGGTAAACTGATTAAATTTGCTGATGACACAAAGCTAGGAGGGATAGCTAATACTAGAGAAGAGAGAGAGAGGATTCAAAAAGATATAAATAAACTGGAGAAGTGGGCAGCAACTAACAGAATGGTTTTTAACAGGGAGAAATGCAAAGTACTACATCTGGGCAATAAAAATGAAAAAAGCATATACAGAATGGGAGGAATAGGGCTAAGTGATAGCACATGTGAAAAAGACTTGGGTATACTAATAGATTACAGACTGAATATGAGTCAACAGTGTGATGCAGCAGCAAAAAAGGCAAATGCAATTCTAGGATGTATTAACAGAAGCATACAGTCTAGATCACGTGAAGTCATTATTTCCCTCTACTCCTCTTTGGTCAGACCTCATCTGGAATATTGTGTCCAGTTTTGGGCACCACATTTTAAAAAAGACATCAACAAACTGGAGCAAGTTCAGAAAAGAGCGACCAGAATGGTGATCGGTCTGCAAACCCTGTCTTATGAGGAAAGGTTGCAGGATTTGGGAATGTTTAGTTTGCAAAAGAGAAGACTGAGAGGAGACTTAATAGCTGTCTACAAATATCTAAAGGGCTGTCACATTGTAGAAGGATCAACTTTATTCTCATTTGCACAAGGAAAGACTAGAAGCAATGGGATGAAACTGAATGGGAGGAGACACAGATTAGATATTAGAAAAAACTTTTTGACAGTTAGAGTGATCAATGAGTGGAACAGGCTGCCACGAGAAGTGGTGAGTTCTCCTTCAATGGAAGTCTTCAAACAGAGGCTGGACAGACATCTGACTGGGATGATTTAGCGAAACCTGCTTTGAGCAGGGGGTTGGACCAGATGGCCCAGGAGGTCCCTTCCAACTCTACAATTCTATGATTCTATGATTCTATGAAATGCCAGTCATCAGCAATGGTTCCAGACATTAACCCCACGTGTGCGAGTCAAACCCGCACTGAGATCATGACAGTACCCCCATGTCACTGGTGATCACTGTATTACCTGTACACTGACACTATATACGGAGCTCCTGTGTATAATGTCACTGGTGAGCTCTGTATTACCTGTACAGTATATACAAATATAATGGCATTAGTGTTGTGTTTTTTTTTATTAATGATCTGTATTGTAGTATTCGGTCACTATATGGTGGTAGTATGTGATCTGGTTATGGTGTGGCGGTATTTCTCCCTGTATGTGGTATTATTTGGCACTATGTGATGGTAATATGTGGTCTGATCATGGTATGGAGGTATTTGTTCCTTATATATGGTATTATTTGGTCGCTATGTGGTGGTAATATGTGGTCTGGTCATGGTGTGACGGTTTTTGTCCCTTGTATGTGGTATTAATGGTCATTCTAAAAAATATATGCGACTCATTCCCTTAAAGAAAAATAAAGAAAAATAAATGTAAAAAGAGTATTGGATATTTTAGGAAATGTTTAATAAGTAAGAGTAGAATATGGCCCGGCCAAAAGAGTCTACCTTGTTGTGGTGGTGGCTTAAAAATTCTTTTGGCCAAAACAAAAGCTGCTGGTTATGTATGTGATCTGGTGTTTGCTGGGAACTGTTAATAGATTGGTAAGGACGTGGTGTAGAAGATGAGTTTTTCCAAGAGTGGGCGGTGGGACTGTGGAAGGCTCGAGATGTGGAGGCAGAACTGGGATAGAGCCTGGGTGGAGACTCAAGGGGTCCCGAAAAGTTTGCCAGTATGGGGCCCCGAAATTCCTAGTGGCAGCCCTGACTGTAATCATGTGTGTGTTCTGCAGGACTGGTATCTACCAATATATGGTTCCTGTAAGGTGGGACAAGTGCTCTTTGTAGTAGCTTTTGTTTTTTTTTATTTATTTAGTGACAGCTTAATGTGTTTCGGTCATTATGTAGTAGAAGGTGTATGGTGGTGTCATTGGTCTGATTAGAGTGCTTTGTTATGTAGAGGTAATGGTCATATTATATTATATATTTGCGGTGTGGTGGTGATGGTAGTGGACATTGGCGTATTGTTTTGGCCTTTTATAGTAGTAATATTGATCATATTAGTCTTTGCATTGTGTGTTTTTAGGTAGCAACAGTGGTATACTGTAATTATATATACATGCTATATACATGCTATTTTAAATGGCTAAAGGTTGGTCTGATGGGGAGACATGCATTTTGGGGCTTGGGCCCTCGAGCTTTAAGGACCCTGGCAATGCCCCTGCCATATTGTGTGTTTAAATGTCCATGTTTCTGCAGTTGTATGTTTGTAAGTAAACTCAGTTATGGTACCATATCTAAGCAGTAACCTTGGTTCTGATACTGTATTGATGTAGTAATCTAGATTCTGGTACAATATGTATGCCATAAGCTTGGTTCTGTTTCTGTATCTTGTAGTAGACATAGTAAGCTCTGTTCTGGTTCCTTATCTCTGTAGTAAGCTCTGTTCTGCTTCCTTATCTCTCTAGTAAGCTTGGTTCTGCTCCCATATCTCTGTAGTAAGCTCTGTTATGTTCCCATATCTCTGTAGTAAGCTCGGTTCTGCTCCCATAACTCTGTAGTAAGCTCCTTTCTGCTCCCATATCTCTGTAGTAAGCTCTGTTCTTTTCCCATATGTCTGTAGTAAGCTTGGTTCTGCTCCCATATCTCTGTAGTAAGCTCCAGTCAGTTTCCTTGTCTACGTAGCAATCTTGGTTCCATTCTCGTGTCTACATAGTCAGCTTGCTTCTGTTACAGTATCTATGTAGGCAGCAAACTTGGATCTGCTCCTGTTATGATTGAGTCACCGTAGGAGGCAAAAATAGAAATGCTAGCTAAGTCCAGAAAACCAGAGAAGTTGGCAACTATCAGATTGCAGACCCCTGAACCTATCAACACAACTAGCAGTAGCAGTGGGGGGTTCCTACGATGACCTAGACCCCTCGATCACAGCCGGAGAGATACATAGGCCTAAAGAAGGAAAGGGGAAATCTAACTGCCCCAGAGCAGACCCCAAAGCAATAGGCAGCCCCCCACATATAATGACGGTGAAGCAAGATGAAAACACTTAGACAGAAAAACAAGCTGAGCAAAGACGGGGCCAAAAACTACCTAGATAGGAACGGATAGGAAGGCTGCTGTCTGCAATCTGCCAAAACCCTATCAGAGACAAAAGCCAGCAAGCTGATATAAAAATGGCCATGAAGCAACTAAGCTTCAAAAACTAAATCAGCACTCAGGAACTTTCAGAAGACAGAGCTAACGGAACACTGCACACTCCAGCAGGGAGTGGCAGAATCCAAAAAGCAAGAAAAACAAAAACAAATCTTAAATGCAAAAAGGCAAAACAGAAAACTTAGCTTTAGGAGAGCAGGAATCAGACTGGTGTCCAAGAGTCCACAGAGAAATCACCCGCAGGGCAGAAAGGGCGTAGGCTGCCTTAAATCCAGTCAGTGACTCCACTCAGCCAATCGTCTTCATTAGTCCCAGGTGCCTGATAATCAGGCTCACTACCTTCCTTCACTAGAATAGGGAGTTCACCAGGCCTCAGTGACGGAGGGGAAAATGAACTCACAACATGCTCCCATATATATGCAGCTAGCTCCATTCTGTTCCCATATTTACTTACCAGCCTGTTATTAAAGCCTGTTATCTCTGCTGCTTTATTGCAGCGGCCAGAGATAAGCAGGGCAAAAGCACCGCAACTGGAGGGCCACTGCCTTGTGATTGCCCCCCAGGCTGAAAAGTGCCAGCCAGCCCCTGGGTATGTGCACAAGACAAGTATTTGCAGCAGACATTTCTTTACTAAAAAGTGTCCCTTGGTAGGAAAAATGCTGTGTAAAATACGCACATTTTTGCATGCATCTTTGATGCACTTTTATCCCTATTCATTTGAATAGGTGAAAAAATCAGCAAAAACAATGAAAGAATTGACATTCTGCAGGAAGAAATAAGCAGCTTGTGCATGAGATTTCACAAATCTCCAAAATTTCCTGGTACAAAAAAGTACAACATTTTTTTTTCAAGGGGAAAAAAAGACAAAAACGCAACACGTCAACAAGCCCTTATGGTACTCATGAAGAAGCACAACACATGCTGTAAAGATTCTCTATAGAAGTCACAGTCAAATAGGTGTCAGTAATATAAGAGAGTCATGCTGCAGTTGGTTTACACATCCCCATCACAATCATAACGCCACGTTCACACGTTCAGTATTTGGTGAGTTTTTACCTCAGAATTTGTAAGCCAAAACCAAGAGTGATTGTGTAAAGGAGAGAGGTTCAAAAACAAGAGAGAGATATGCGAAAACAAGGTAACTTATCGCTTGCAGTTCTTGCAGGGGAAAGGCTGGTATATCTCCTGATGGTGTGGCAAATCGTGGACAATGTCTATGGCTTTGTTAGGGAGGAACAAGAAGCCCTGTCTCCCGACGGTGCTGATGTATCCGGTCCCGCTTGGTTTGAGTGCGCTGGAGCGTAGAAACAGTCCTTTGTGTAGATTCCTCAGGGATGGTGCCGAACACGAACCGTGGGCATGCTCACAGACCACGGCAGCTGGCGGTCCTCTGGAATAGTCTCTAAGAACGGAGCAAGTCAGCTTATCTACAACTGCAGGCGGGAAAGAGCTATCTAGAAAGGCAGGCTCAGTCGTGACACTGTCAATTTTAGAGTAAGTACGCTGGGGGATGAATGGCGTGGAGTTAGCAGTCGGAGCAGTGGAGAGGGAGTCAACCTTCTCCTGACGCTTTCCCGCCAAGTCTGTCCCGTTCTTGCGCTCAGTCTCTTTTATATTCCCCGCGCCCCCTGCTGGCCAGCGTGAAGGTCCTCCCCTCCCAGAAGAACCCTCCTCCGGCAACAGTGATGTCAGTTCCGATAGTTCCGGCTTCAAAGGGCACCAGAAACCGCTGACTCTATCTCGGCTCATCTTCTTACAGGTGATAAATACAGAAGTGGTGACGTGTTTCTATTATACTTTTCCACTGATTGTTCCACTTCTCAATTTGGCTTACAAATACTGAGGTAAAAAAACTGACCAAATACTGAACGTGTGAACGTGGCCTTATGGTTGGTCAGTCCACTGCCGTCACCATGATTTGTAGTACAACAAATGCAATATAAGCTTTGATGGTAAATGCTGTCCAGTTGGACATCCCTTTGCTCAGTTCTAAACATATTAGGTACGCTTCTCCTCTGCCCATGTTATTTATCTCACTTGCACCCAACTCTATGTGATAGCACCATGCTATCACCACAGTCACCATCCTCTTCATGGTTCTCATAGAATCATAGAATGTTAGAGTTAGAAGAGACCTCCTGGATCATCTGGTCCAACCCCCTGCTCAAAGCAGGATTCACTAAATCATCCCAGACAGATGTCTGTCCAGCCTCTGTTTGAAGACTTCCATTGAGGGAGAACTTGCCACCTCTCGTGGCAGCCTGTTCCACTCATTGATCACCCTAATTGTCAAAAAGTTTTTCTAATATCTAATCTGTGTCTCCTCCCATTCAGTTTCATCCCATTGCTTCTAGTCTTTCCTTGTGCAAATGAGAATAAAGATGATCATTCTACAATGTGACAGCCCTTGAGGTATTTGTAGACAGCTATTAAGTCTCCTCTCAGTCTTATTTTTTTGCAGGCTAAATACAAGATCCTGTAACCGTTTCTCATAGGACATGGTTTGCAGACCAGTCACCATTCTGGTCACTCTTCTTTAAACTTGCTCCAGTTTGATGATGTCTTTTTTAAAATGTGGTGCCCAAAACTGGACACAGTATTACAGATGAGGTCTGACCAAAGAGGAGTAAATGGCAATAATGACTTCACGTGATCTAGACTGTATGGTTAGACCGCACACGGAGTGGAAGGATATAATGGAATTAGAGTGAGTACAAAGGAGGGCAACAAAATTAATAAAGGGGATGGGGGAACTACAATACTCAGAGAGATTAGCAAAATTAGGATTATTTAGTCTAGAAAAAAGCCGACAGAGGGGTGATGTAATAATACAAATATCTCTCCGATGATCTGTTTATACCAAGGAATGTGACGGTTACAAGGGGGTATTCTCTGCGTCTGGAGGAGAGACGGTTTTTCCACCAAAATAGAAGAGGATTCTTTACTGTTAGGGCAGTGAGAATCTGGAATTCCTTGCCTGAGGAGGTGGTGATGGCGAACTCAGTCGAGAGGTTCTATAGAGGCCTGGATGTCTTCCTGGAGCGTAACAATATTGAATCTTACAGTTATTATTAGGTTTCTTAGAAGGACGTAGATCTGGGGATTTATTCTAACAGAATATATGCTGAACTGGATGGACAAATGTCTTTTTTCAGCCTTGCTAACTATGTTACTATGTATGCTTCTGTTAACACATCCCAGAATTGTATTTGCCTTTTTTGCTGCTGCATCACACTGCTGACTCATGTTCAGTGATCTATTAGTATACCCAAGTCTTTTTCACATGTGCTGTTGCTTAGCCCTATTCCTCCCATTCTGTACATGCTTTTTTCATTTTTATTGCCCAGATGTAGTCGTCTTTCACTGTCATGACCTTACAGTTTCTCCTTCTGCAAACCACCACATGGCATAGGTAGACCCGTATGCCATACAATGCTTCCTGCAAGAATCTGTTCAACAGGATGAAGAAAGTTTTGCTCTCCTGTGCAATATTTTAGGGGTGGTTAGCCAATTAATCTGACACTTTAACAAGCCTTGTGTGACGAACAGCCCACGGCCGTTCGTCCAAATACGGGCGACTAACGGGGGTCCCGCTGCCACCAAAACGCGACGGACAGCGGACCCTGTGTCACCACTATGTCACAGTCCCACCACTGACACGGGTGTATCAGCGGACGGAGGGACGAGACACAATGCCGGCACACGGCTATCACAGGCACAGTTGGGGCTTATCTTAGTTATCCCACCACTAGCACCATGTGACAAAAATATCCAGCAAGCTAATCTCGCTCTACAATTTGCCGCAGGGGGGGTTTAATTTGGATGCCCCACCACTGCTATCAATCTTCCAAGTACTGCGGGGATTTATGTATATCCCACTTTCTCAGTTCCACTTTGGAACTCGCAGCTCTCCGGCGCCCCCCTTACCCTCAGGTCAGTCAGGGAACTGCACCTAGGATAATTAGTCGCCGGACGGGCTGCCTGTTGTGAACCGGCAATCAGGCTTCTGCAGTAAGGGAATTATCAATGCTGTGGCCGCAGCCCCTCATTCAGCAATATAAGACCCTTCTAGACTGCCAGCAAGCCGCAATAGCCGTACACAACGCGCTGCCACCAGTCACCGTTACTTAATTCACAGTGTTAAATTAAGAGGGTCCGTGGCAAACCCCTTGAATTAGTAGCGATTATCTATCAAAGGCGTATAGTTCGATTCTTAGAGCATGGAGACAGATCTAAATAATTAAATCATTTATTTTCCGAAAGAGGACAGTGATTACAGATAAAAGTTGCTATAAAATTGAGACATAACATATGTACCGTACAGATATAAAATAAATGGATTAAAAGGATAGAAAGTCACACTCACATGTGGTCAGCTGGCATCCCATGTGGCTTTAAGGGGGTGGAGGCGGAGCTGCACGTCTCCGCTCATCTGCGGGTCTTTCTAGCACGACGACTTGAGCTGTTCTGCTCTGGTTTTGTCCAGGGAATGCTTTATAGACTTGCTATGTGACATCACGGAGAGATGCATGCTGGGTTAATCCCACCTCTCCCTTTTGGATGTAGAATTACACTAGAAAACTTATACTAATCATAACTCCGTGGGGGCAGCCCGCACAGACACATATAGGGCATCATTGGTTGTGATTTGTTGAGTACAATGATTCAAGACCAAATATGCAGTAGTTCTGATACACCGTTTAGAAGGAACCCATATTTCAGGTTCTGTAAGTCTGAGAATTACGCCACAGGCGCCGTAAGGACGCCGGGATTGCGCAGATCACAAAAATATGATTGTTATATCTCTGCTGGGTATGGTTTTCGTAATATGACTTATTTTTATGTTTCCCATATACCAGCATACAGCCTGTGTTTTTCCGAACAAAGGGATCCCTTCCCCCTGCTCTTCGAGAGGAAGTTGGTTTAAGGTTTCAGAGCTAGCCCAGGCAGGGGGGCACTGGTCAGTGTGTGTGAGCCATGGGCGAAAAGAGGAGGGGGGGAAGGGGCTGCATGAGCTGACAGCCTGCATTGCATATCACACCTCCCCCCTTAAGAGGGCGCTAAGGAGGCATTACCTCTCGGTAATCGGCCATGCGCACCTCCGCGGGTTCGCCCCGGCGGGACAACCCATCGGCATTGCCGTTTTCACTGCCCTTCCTGTGTTTTACAGTAAAGTCGTACTGTTGAAGGGCAAGGCTCCAGCGGAGCAATCTTCCATTGGTTCCGGACACTGTGTGCAACCAGCTCAGAGGGTTGTGGTCAGTTACCACCGTGAAGGCGCGCCCGTACAGGTAGGGCTGCAAACGCTGCAGTGCCCACACCATGGCCAGACACTCCTTCTCGATGGTCGAGTATGCCACTTCCCTCGGCAAAAGTTTCCGGCTCAGGTACAACACGGGGTGCTCTTGGTCCCCCGAGTCGACCTGGCTAAGCACAGCACCGAGGCCAAACTCGCTGGCGTCAGTCTGTACCAGAAACGGGCGACTGCTGTCGACTGCTCTCAACACTGGAGAGTTGCACAGGGCTGCTTTCAAAGCTTGGAAAGCCGCCTCACAGTCATCTGTACAGTTGACTGTTTGGGGTAGCCTCTGCTTGGTGAGGTCAGTCAAGGGTTTGGCAAGGGCGCTATAGTCCTGTACGATCCGCCTATAGTACCCTGCAGTGCCCAAGAAGGACTTCACCTGTTTCTTGGTCCTGGGGGTGGGCCAGGACACGATTGCGTCCACTTTTTCTGGCTCCGGACTCATGGAACCCCCGCCTACCCGGTGCCCCAGGTAGTGGACCTTGTGCATGCCTATCTGGCACTTCCCCGGCTTGATGGTCAGGCCTGCCTGGTGAAGACGCTTGAGCACCTCCTGGAGGTGCTGAAGGTGTTCCTCCCAGGTGGAACTGAAGACGGCAATATCGTCTAAGTACGCCACCGCGTACTCCTCCAGTCCCCGAAGCAGGTGGTTGACCATCCGCTGGAAAGTGGCAAGGGCATTCTTCATGCCGAAGGGCATGACCGTGGACTCGTACAGTCCAAAGGGGGTGATAAAGGCGGATTTCTCCTGCGCCTCAGGGCTCAGGGGAATCTGCCAGTATCCCCGAATCAAATCCATGATGGATATGTACTTGGCTTTTGTCAACCGCTCGAGCAGCTCCTCGATGCGCGGCATTGGGTGGGCATCAGAGGTTGTGATGGCGTTGAGCCCCCTGTAGTCCACGCAGAACCGCGTGGTTCGATCCTTTTTAGGCACGAGGACTACAGGTGAAGCCCACGCGCTTTTTGACCGTCGAATCACCCCCAGCCTTAACATCTCATCGATCTCTTGGCGCATGACTTGTTGCACCGCTTCAGAGATCCGATAGGGTGTTCGCCGTAATGGGGCGTAATTCCCGGTGTCCACCTCATGAACCGCTAACTCCGTCCTCCCCGGTTGGTTGGTGAACACGGGCCGGAAGAGTTCCAGGGTGGCCATCAACTGCAACCGCTGGGACACGGTGAGCGAACCACTTATCTCCATGTCCTCAATGGACCCATTGGCCTTGGCCTGGGCCAGCATGTCCAGGAGGGGATCTTCCTCCCCATCCTCTCGCAGATTGCAGACCGGTAGGACGCAAGCTTCAGGTTCGTAGTGCGCCTTCAGCATGTTGACGTGAAAGGCCTTGCGCCTACCCCGAGCATGGTCAAGCGTGACCACGTAGGTGACCGGGTTGAGCTGTTGGTGGACGACGTACGGGCCTTCCCAGGCTGCCTGAAGCTTATCCGTTGGTACAGGGACCAGCGCCCACACCTTTTGACCCACCTGGTAGGTCCGCTCCCGGGCGTTCTGGTCGTACCAGCGCTTCTGGTCAGCCTGAGCCTGCGTCATGTTGTCATGCACCAACTGCGTCAAGGTCTGCATCTTGTCACGGAAGCGCATGACATAATCCACGATGGACACTTCTGTGGGGTTTGGCTCATCTTCCCAGGATTCTCTTAACAACCCAAGGGGTCCCCGGACTCTCCTGCCATACAGGAGCGCGAAGGGGGAGAACCCGGTCGAGGCCTGCGGAACTTCTCTGTAAGCGAACAGCAGGTGTGGGAGGTACCGCTCCCAGTCGCGCCCTTGGGTCTCAACCAGTATGCGGAGCATCTGTTTGAGGGTACCGTTGAAACGTTCACACAAACCATTAGTCTGTGGGTGATACGGACTCGATACCAGGTGCGTCACCTGCATTTTCTCACAGAGAGCCTCCATTAGGCGAGACAGGAATTGGGGCCCTTGATCGGTAAGCATCTCCCTGGGAAATCCTACTCTTGAAAAGATGGTCACCAGTGCGTCAGCCACCTTATATGCCCTGGTTGAAGACAGAGCTACTGCCTCTGGGTACCGGGTAGCGTAGTCTACCACGGTGAGAATGTATCGCTTTCCGGAGCTGCTGGGGACGGACAGCGGTCCTACAATGTCCACCGCGATTCTCTGGAAAGGCTCCTCTATCACCGGCAAAGGAATAAGGGGAGCCTTAAGAGCAGGCCCCGCCTTACCCACTTTTTGACAGGTGGCACAGGAGCGGCAGTAGTGTGTTACATCTATCCCCATCTTGGGCCAATAGAAGTGTTGAGACAGCCGTGCCTTTGTTTTGCTGATCCCCAAGTGTCCAGCGAGTGGAATCTCATGGGCAATCCGCAACAACTCGGTTCTGAACTGATAGGGGACGACCAGCTGTCTTTCCCTCAACCACTCCTTTTTAGGATCTCCGGGTACTGTCTCCTGGTACAACCTTCCTCGTTCCCAGAACACCTTCTCCTTATCAGACTCGGAGGTGGGCGTCTTGGCGAGACCTCTCAATTTCTCCAGGCTGGCATCTGAGTGCAGAGCAGCCTGGAACTCCATGCTGGAGGCTGCCAGAAGTGACGTCAGGGTCCCCTCTTTACTGTGACCCTCTGGAACCGGCTCTGGGTTCACCTCTGGTTCAGTCTCTCCTGTAGCAGCAGAGGGTCCAGAAGACAGTGCGTTACCTGCGATCTGGGCACTCTGACTGCGTATGACAGCTGCTATGTATGCTGTCTCCCTGGGGATTTCTACAGACCCACCAGCCGGTGCTGCCCTGGGCTCTACCTCCCCATCCACCCCCAACACTTCAGGAGCAGTGCTACTTATGGGCCAGTTACCTTCCTCGGTGGCACTGGTCAGCTGCATGGCATTACCTTCCTCATGGTCCCCATGCACCTCCCCATTTCCTTGAGCACCGTTGCTTGCTCCTGCCAGGGGTTCCTCAGCCGTCTCACTCCGCAGAGTGACGGGGCTGAGCACTTCGGTACCTGTGGACACATCTACCGCTTCAAAGAAAGGGTTAACGGGTTCAGTCGGCACAGATACATCAACATCATCATCATCCTTCCTAGGAGAAGAATGGTTATCAGTTTGCTTTGGCACATTCACATCAGCATCAGCATCATACCTGGGGAAGGAATGGTTGTTAGTTGCATCATTACTCATCAAGGCATTAGCAGGTAACACATTCAGTTTCCCCTCATCATCATCATCATCAGGGTTAACGTTACCCTTATTATCAGTTTGGGGAAGGGTGTCAGGGACGTAGTATGCAACCATCCGCCCCAAGTCAGTCCCCAATAAAACATCAGTGGGCAGGTTTTCAGACACTCCCACCTCCCTCAACCCTCTCCCAGCACCCCAATCGAGATATACCCGGGCCACTGGCAAGGGACAACGGGTGCCTCCAATCCCGGTGACAGTCAGGGTTTTCCCCTCAACAAACTCTTCAGGGGCCGCCAGTCCAGGACGGATGAGGGTTCGTTCAGCCCCGGTGTCCTTGAGGCCTGTAGCAAGACGGGCCCCCACCTGAACAGGTTGAACGTTGTCGTCAGCCCTCCCAACCACACCTCCCACCAAAAGAACAGAGGCGTTGGGCCCGGGGGCCTTGGCTGGGGGGTTCTTCGGCCTATTCGGAGAGGCGTAAAAGAAGTGACCAGGCCGCTGGCAGTGGTGACACAGGCGACTGTCAGTAGCCGGCCTGTTGTTGGCAACATGGACTGGGCCTCCGGAGGGACGGCTAGCTGGGACACTGGGGTTGGTTGCTGGCTTACCCCCTTTCCAGCTGGTGGCGACTGGCCTCCGCGTCTCGGGCTTCCGGTTGGCCTCATAGTTGTCGGCGATCTGCGCCGCTTTGTCCGCGTTTGTTGGTTCGAGGTCCAGGATGAACTGTCGGACCTCAGCTGGGCAGAGATGCAGGAACTGGTCTTTGATCATCAGGTCCCGTAGCTGCTCAAAGGTTCCAACGGACAGTCCATGGATCCACTGGTCAAAGTGGGTCCTGAGTCCTTGCACCACATCACTGTAGCTATCATGTGGGCCACTTTGGAGGTGCCGGAACTTCTTTCGGTATACCTCAGGTGTCAGCCGGTATTTGGCGATCAGCGCCTGCTTTATGGCGTCATAGTCGTCATCGGCTTCTGGCGGAAGAGAAGCAAATGCCTCCAGGGCTTTGCCTTTTAGCCCTGGGGTCAAGTACCTTGCCCATTGGTCTCTAGGCAGCTGGTACTGTCTGCAGGCTTTCTCAAAGGCTCGCAGAAACGTGTCCAAGTCCCCGTCCTTTTCCATCACAGGAAAATGCTCTGTCCGGGGTTTAGGAGTCTGGACGCTGCTGGGCTCACTGGTTCGGGCTGTGGGGGCATTCCACCCCCGCTGGAGCATCTCCAGCTCATGGGCCCTCTGAGCTTCTGCATGGCGCTCAGCTCTCTCAGCCTGGGCTTGACGCTCGGCCTGGGCCTCCTGCCGATATTGCCGGATCAGTGTCAGACGACCCTCACTGTCTTCGGCAGGGAGTTCGTCCAAGGCCATTTGCAGATAGGGGTCCACCCCGTTATGGTTGAATGTGGGGCCAGCGCTCATGAGTGGAGCCTCTGCTGCAGCCCCATTGTTACTTGAGCCCGCTTCTGCGTTCGCTGGGCTCTGGTCGTTTTCCCGTTGCACCAGAGCCACGATCATTTGGGCTTTGTTTTTGTTCGTGGTGTCGATCCGCCACACCCCGCAGAGGGCAATAAGAGATGCCTTGTTATGCTGCTTATACCACTCTGCTCCCATCGTAGCCATGGTTGCCAAATAAAAGACAGAAAAGAAAAACGGAGAAAAAGGGAGGGAATACTTGCAAGTACACACTAATGTCTCAGGACTAGTAACCACTGAGTCTGTTCTCCAAAACCTATGATGCAGGATTCCCGCAGGAACCGTGCAGGTCTTTAGTGAGAGGAATGATTGCTCAACCCAAATCACTAATGCTCTAGGATTATCCCACCGCTCTGCCACCAATATGTGACGAACAGCCCACGGCCGTTCGTCCAAATATGGGCGACTAACGGGGGTCCCGCTGCCACCAAAACGCGACGGACAGCGGACCCTGTGTCACCACTATGTCACAGTCCCACCACTGACACGGGTGTATCAGCGGACGGAGGGACGAGACACAATGCCGGCACACGGCTATCACAGGCACAGTTGGGGCTTATCTTAGTTATCCCACCACTGGCACCATGTGACAAAAATATCCAGCAAGCTAATCTCGCTCTACAATTTGCCGCAGGGGGGGTTTAATTTGGATGCCCCACCACTGCTATCAATCTTCCAAGTACTGCGGGGATTTATGTATATCCCACTTTCTCAGTTCCACTTTGGAACTCGCAGCTCTCCGGCGCCCCCCTTACCCTCAGGTCAGTCAGGGAACTGCACCTAGGATAATTAGTCGCCGGACGGACTGCCTGTTGTGAACCGGCAATCAGGCTTCTGCAGTAAGGGAATTATCAATGCTGTGGCCGCAGCCCCTCATTCAGCAATATAAGACCCTTCTAGACTGCCAGCAAGCCGCAATAGCCGTACACAACGCGCTGCCACCAGTCACCGTTACTTAATTCACAGTGTTAAATTAAGAGGGTCCGTGGCAAACCCCTTGAATTAGTAGCGATTATCTATCAAAGGCGTATAGTTCGATTCTTAGAGCATGGAGACAGATCTAAATAATTAAATCATTTATTTTCCGAAAGAGGACAGTGATTACAGATAAAAGTTGCTATAAAATTGAGACATAACATATGTACCGTACAGATATAAAATAAATGGATTAAAAGGATAGAAAGTCACACTCACATGTGGTCAGTTGGCATCCCATGTGGCTTTAAGGGGGGTGGAGGCGGAGCTGCACGTCTCCGCTCATCTGCGGGTCTTTCTAGCACGACGACTTGAGCTGTTCTGCTCTGGTTTTGTCCAGGGAATGCTTTATAGACTTGCTATGTGACATCACGGAGAGATGCATGCTGGGTTAATCCCACCTCTCCCTTTTGGATGTAGAATTACACTAGAAAACTTATACTAATCATAACTCCGTGGGGGCAGCCCGCACAGACACATATAGGGCATCATTGGTTGTGATTTGTTGAGTACAATGATTCAAGACCAAATATGCAGTAGTTTTGATATACCGTTTAGAAGGAACCCATATTTCAGGTTCTGTAAGTCTGAGAATTACGCCACAGGCGCCGTAAGGACGCCGGGATCGCGCAGATCACAAAAATATGATTGTTATATCTCTGCTGGGTATGGTTTTCATAATATGACTTATTTTTATGTTTCCCATATACCGGCATACAGCCTGTGTTTTTCTGAACAAAGGGATCCCTTCCCCCTGCTCTTCGAGAGGAAGTTGGTTTAAGGTATCAGAGCTAGCCCAGGCAGGGGGGCACTGGTCAGTGTGTGTGAGCCATGGGCGAAAAGAGGAGGGGGGGGAGGGGGCTGCATGAGCTGACAGCCTGCATTGTATATCACACCTTGCTAAATTAATTGGGTGCCTAAGCAAACAAGACACTTCTCCAAAATGGAGATCTGCCTCTGTATACATTTGTCATGGAGTTTCTGCCCCTTGTCAGTTCAGGGCAAAGTACTAGTTGGTGGCTGGGCGACCGGCCTTTGACCAAGGTCTGTGGTGTATTGCTTCTTCCTGTGGAGTCTCCTAACTATGGATGGCTTTTGCAGAAGAAAACAAATACTATATCACAATGAAAATCCTTAAACTAGTATACTGCATGGATCCTATCATATAATTTAAAGCCATTTTCACACACTGATATAATGGAAAAATATTTTAGCAGCGACTGGATACTATAGTGTATACATTGTCAAGTATAGCGTGGCACTACCACAAGGTGCACAAGTAGGTTACCCAGACCCAAGTGAATAATGATAAAGTAACTTGGCACTCAACTGAATTGTCCTTTTTAAGTGAAGTTTTTATTTATGTGCAGTCCTACAAAAAGATGTATCGGCCTACACTTGGCCTTCGTCAGTCCGACTGCTGTCTATATAGTATGAACAAATGTACAGTATGTCCACGAGCAAAATAATTTTTTTGTAAGTTCCTGCTTCCAAATATGGTGTAGGCATATAGCAGGATTCCAGCTACCCTTAAGGTGTGTTGTGCTGGTAATTCAATTAGATGCAATATATTCAATAAGGAAATGAGGAGAGGTTCCCGCTGGATTGCTGAAGCAATTTGCTTGTGGAAGATGTCTGTACCGAGACCGGTGTAAAAATATACCTGTAGAAAATGTCTGTACTGAGACCGGTAGCAGAAGGCCCGTATGGGGCATATAATAGTAGCTTGCAGGTAAGACCGGCAGCCTAAGGCTAATATGGGGCTGATAGAAGTAGGATGCAAGTGTGAAGGGCTGAACGCGGTATCCACCGCCGTTTGGAAGCGATTCTGACGAAGGCCAAGTGTAGGCCGAAATGTCTTTTTGTAGGACTGCACATAAATAAAACTTCACTTAAAAAGGACAATTCAGTTGAGTGCCAAATTACTTTATCAGTATAGTGTGTACAGACCACAAACTAGGGCCTTCAACTTTAATTTACTAAATTGGCAATTGAATGTAAGTATAAAACTTATTAAAAGACAAGTTCATAAAAGGAAAATTTTATACAGTTTATTTTTATTTTAGGTAAATCAGAATACAAAATATATAAGCTGTAAATGCAGATAAATAAATCGTACCCCAGAAATGACCTAGAGTTATAAACTTAAAATGAACTTTATCACATTACTAGTCTTATCATGAAAACATAACAAGGCATGTAATTCTGTAGTCCCAGCAAAGCCACTGGCACTGATGTGTGAAGCCGGCTATCCCACATTAGAAATTGTTTCATGCCTCCATACACATGCTGTTCTGAAGGGAAAATCATGTATATATAGCCAGCAAAGACCTTGCATATTCAGGACTCCATATATAACTTGTATTAGAAAATGTAATGTAAAAAAGTAATGGTTCCGTTCCCCATCCCTAATTAATGTTATGTTAAAGGAACTGGACTAGAATCAATAGAATACCACTTATAGCTGTAGACCATGGGCCACTATGGGGGTTCGCGAAGTGTGGTGTTGTCACGCAACATGTAGGAAAGGCTAAGTGCAACAAAAAGGGATAAAGGTAAGGGAACCAAACACTAGGGAATGGGGGAGTGGAGACCCCTAGGCAGATCTAACGTCACCCTCTCTGCCCTATCATCCCTATATAGGTTCCGCACCTATCACCGAGCATTATACCTAATGTCTGCCTGACCCTGGTGATAAGCCCTGCATCGAGAAGGACAGCATGGTACTAGTCAATCCCCACTATCACTAAATACAGATGGGATACACAAACAAGGGGGAACACTTCACTTGAGTAGACTCAGAGAGAAACATGGATGCCTGTTATGAATGGGCACCAAGGAGGATAGCAGGCCCAGGCTAAGCCACAGAAAACCAGAGAGGTTGGTAACTAAGCGGATGCAGACCCCTGATCCTGTCCACACAACTAGCAGTAGCCGTGGAGCATACCTATGATGATCCTAAACACCTCAGCACAGCTGGAGAGCTAACTAAGCCTAAAGCATGAAAGGGGAAGTCTAAACTGCCCTGGAGCAGACCCCAAAGGAATAGATAGCCCCCAAACATATACTGTCGGTGAGAAAAGATGAAAATACAAACGCAGGCAGAAAAATAAACTGAGCAAAAAATGGGGCCCACACTGACTAGACAGGACAGGAAAGGAAAGACACTGTCTGCAATCATGCAAAAAACCCTGCAAAAGTGCAACACGTCTCATGCAAAAAACACTGAAGTCACACGACTTCACCTCCCACTATATCAGCACTCTGGTATATTCTGAAAGCAAAGCAAAAAGAGACCAATATAAAAGGGGACAAAACAAACTGGCACATGCAGTAACATATGGGCGGTGATTCAGCACAGCCCCAGCCGGAGCTAGCTGACCCGCACAAAGCAGAGATAAACAAAACCAGATCAAATGCAAACAGAATAGCAAATGAACCACTTAGCTGAACATGCAGGGAAAGAGCAGGAGACATCAGACCTCAGGCGGCACAGAAAAAAAATCACCAGCATGGATAGAGGGAGTAAGCTGTCTTAAATCCCAATAAGAAACCCCAGATCTCCAATCGTCTTCCTCACTATCAGGTGATAAGCCTCTGTCAATCAGATCAGATCCACTACCTCCAGTAACCACCAAAGGGAGCCCAGAAAGAGAACTCTCAATCTGACCAGCTCCACTATCTTCAGTAATCACCAGAGGGAAGCCAGAGAGAGAATTCACAACAGACGCCCTCCATACACCGGAGAGGAAGATAGCCAACTGCTATAGCTCCAAGCTGCAACAGGGAACTGGAAATAGAAATATCACCTGCAACTTTCCAGCAGCAAGCTGGATGTTATAAATATCTCAGTCCAGCTGTGTCAACTAGAGCCAGGGAAAGGTTGACACTGGGTCCTAGAGACAGAAGGCCCAGGAGCAGACCCGTGACAGTACCCCCCATTCTCAGGATAAGATGAGGTGTGGAACAAACAAACCAACCTGGGGGCATTCAGCTCTGATGCAGAAACCCACATCCTTTCCTCTGGACCATAACCCCTCCAGTGCATCAAGTACTGCAGGGAATGACGGAGGCAAAAATCTGCAACCTTCGAAATTTGAAACTCTATTAACAATTATTGGGGGAGGCGGTGGGGTGGGAGTCCATGGGGTTCCACATACAGTTAAGTCCATTCATATTTGGACAGAGACAACATTTTTCTAATTTTGGTTCTAGACATTACCACTAGAGTTGAGCGACTTTTGTTTTTTTAGGGTCGCGTTTCGTTTCGTGAAACCCGACTTTTCCAAAAGTCGGGTCGAGCAAGATCGTCTGATTATAGGGAAAAGTCGGGGTCGTCCCGAAACACGAAACCCAATGTAAGTCAATGGGGAATAAAAGTCGGCAGTGAGAGGAGGACAGGAAACACACCAACAGTGCCCATTTGAATGCCAAAAGCATCAATTCTTCTTACTTAAGCTTGTCAACCTTAATTAACTTCATAATACAAGTTACGCACTGAAAAATGGGGGTTATTTGGCTACAGACTGTGGGGGGGGCTGGCTCCAGGTTTTCATGTGCCCTGGGCGAAAGAGCGCCCCTTTAACACATACCACAACTCATCATGCTCCGATACGGCAGAGAAATAGCGGTATAGTACAATGAAAAATACCTCACTTTTTACATCTCATGACAAGGCCCATCTATTTCTCCATACAGAATCATTGGTCCCATATAATGTTTGAAACAGTATATGTTTCCTCGCCTACTGTATTATCACCCATCCCGCTGTAGATTGTGAGCCTTCGCGGGCAGGGTCCTCTCTCCTCCTGTACCAGTTATGACTTGTATTGTTTAAGATTATTGTACTTGTTTTTATGTATACCCCCCTCACATGTAAAGCGCCATGGAATAAATGGCGCTATAACAATAAATAATAATAATAATAATGATGAGCTCCACATAATGCTACAGTATATGTTGGTCCCCATGGATGAAGCTCTACTGTCTTATGGGCCCAAATAATGCTCCAAACATAATGGGCCCCATTTCTAATGCTCCAGAGTATAATGGGCCCTGTAAATGCTGCTCCAGTGTCTGATGTCCACCTTTGGAATGTTCCAGTGTATGGTGGGCCCCATCTATCATTCTCAGACGGTGTTAGGCCCAGTATGGATTGCATGTGATTGCACAAAGGTGAGAAAGGGTACCGTATCCCCAGATAACATGTATGGATAGCGTACACATTCAAAATATATGTCTCAGGAGGCATGCTCAGACGGTGTTAGGCCCAGTATGGATTGCACGTGATTGCACAAAGGTTAGAAAGGGTACCGTATCCCCAGATAACATGTATGGATAGCGTACACATTCAAAATATATGTCTCAGGAGGCAGGCTCAGACGGTGTTAGGCCCAGTATGGATTGCACGTGATTGCACAAAGGTTAGAAAGGGTACCGTATCCCCAGATAACATGTATGGATAGCGTACACATTCAAAATATATGTCTCAGGAGGCAGGCTCAGACGGTGTTAGGCCCAGTATGGATTGCACGTGATTGTACAAAGGTTAGAAAGGGTACCGTATCCCCGGATAACATGTATGGATAGCGTACACATTCAAAATATATGTCTCAGGAGGCAGGCTCAGACGGTGTTAGGCCCAGTATGGATTGCATGTGATTGCACAAAGGTTAGAAAGGGTACCGTATCCCCAGATAACATGTATGGATAGCGTACACATTCAAAATATATGTCTCAGGAGGCAGGCTCAGACGGTGTTAGGCCCAGTATGGATTGCACGTGATTGCACAAAGGTTAGAAAGAGTACCGTATCCCCAGATAACATGTATGGATAGCGTACACATTCAAAATATATGTCTCAGGAGGCAGGCTCAGACGGTGTTAGGCCCAGTATGGATTGCACGTGATTGCACAAAGGTTAGAAAGGGTACCGTATCCCCAGATAACATGTATGGATAGCGTACACATTCAAAATATATGTCTCAGGAGGCAGGCTCAGACGGTGTTAGGCCCAGTATGGATTGCACGTGATTGCACAAAGGTTAGAAAGGGTACCGTATCCCCAGATAACATGTATGGATAGCGTACACATTCAAAATATATGTCTATACATCAGGAGGCAGGCTCAGACGGTGTCAGGCACAGTATGGATTTGACGGCCCAGATTACACAGCGGAGGAGCAGGGAGAGGTAAAGATTGCAAATGCTGGGGCCCTGCCCAAGCAAGGGGGGCCCACTCGTGGGCGTTGGTACTGGCACTGGGCCCCTCATAGTACAGCGGTGTGTCTGACGGCGGGTGTGCACAACCACCGTCAGAGACACTTGATTGCACTATGAGGGACCCTGTGCCAGTGCCCTCGCCCAAGAGTCGGCCTACCCACCTGTCCAGGGCAACGGCAGTCGCACGGTGTCGTGCGCTAGGTGGTGACCCCGGCCATGGGGGGGAGGCAGCACAGTTAGGGAGTTTTAGAAAGTGGCATATGTTGATGTTGGACATTCAGCTGATGCAAAAGGCGAAATAGGTGAAGTACCAGGAAGAGGTGGACCAAAGCAAGCCATTTTTCTGTCACCATATGTGTCATCAGGGGAAGGTGGGACAAAATCCTTGGAAACCCATGCGTGGTTCATTTTAATGAAGGTTAGATCATCCACATTTTGGGTTGACAGACGGGTCCTTTTTTCTGTCAGGATTGATCCAGCTGCACTGAAGACTCTTTCCGATAGCACACTTGCAGCTGGGCAAGCGAGCTCCTGTAAGGCATATTGGGCCAATTCAGGCCAGGTGTCCAGTTTAGCGGCCCAATAGTCAAAGGGGAATGACCTGTGTGGGAGAACATCGATATGGGAGGAAAAGTAGTTTGTAACCATAGTTGACAACTGCTGTCTCCTGTCACTTTCCATCGATGCAGTATTACCAGTTGTGTGAGCGGTATTTGAAAAATCAGTCCACAACATTGTCATGAAACCCCTGTCTCCAACGCCACTTCTGCTGTGTGCACCACGAACACCTCTGCCAAGCTGCCCCCGGCCCGTACGGCTCGTGTGAGAACCATCACCGCTGCTGTGTGCTGGGAATGCCTCAAGCAACCGATTTACCAGAGTTGCTTGTTTATTAGCCAATATTAGGTCAAGGTTCTCCTGTGGCATGATGTTTTGTAATTTGCCTTTATAGCGTGGATCCAGGATGCTGGCCAACCAGTAGTCGTCATCGTTCATCATTTTGGCAATGCGGGGGTCCCTTTTTAGGATCCGCAAGGCAAAATCTGACATGTGGGCCAATGTTCCCGGTGTCAATGATGCACTGCGAGTGCTGGGTGGAGGAGCACTTTCTGGCAAATCCACATCCCTCCAGTCACGCACAAACCCTGTACCAGACCTTGCCACGCCAACATTTTCACTTGCCCCACGAGATGCATCCTCCTCCCCTAAGTAATCATCCCCATCATCCTCCTCCTCCTCTTCTTCCTCCACCTCGTCCAGGAGAGGTCCCTGAGCAGACAATGGCTGAATGTCATCAAGGATTCCCTCCTCCTCTTCCTCCTCATCAACATTGGCTGCAGACGCCTGCTCCTTAAGGTGCGTCAAAGTTTGCATGAGCAGACGCATAAGTGGGATGCTCATGCTTAGGATGGCGTCGTCTGCGCTTACCAGCCGTGTGCATTCCTCAAAACACTGAAGGACTTTACAGAGGTCTTTCAGCTTCGACCACTGCACACCTGTCAACTCCATGTCTGCTCTCAAAGTGCCTGGCCGTGTATCCTCCCACAAATGCATTATGGCCTGCCTCTGCTCACACAGCCGCTCCACCATGTGCAGGGTGGAGTTCCACCTTGTTGCAATGTCGATAATGAGGCGGTGGTTGGGAAGGTGGAGCAATCGCTGCAGCTTCTGCATACGAACGGAGTGTACAGGCGACCGGCGGATGTGCGCGCACAGTCTTCGCACCTTCTGGAGCAGGGCTGTTAACTCCGGATAATTTTTGAGGAAGCACTGCACCACCAGGTTCAAGGTGTGAGCCAAGCAAGGTATGTGGCTGAGTTTTGAAAGGGCTATGGCTGCCACAAAATTACGGCCGTTATCACTAACTACCTTGCCTGCCTCAAGATGTACACTGCCCAGCCATGACTCAGTTTGTCGCTTCAAGTACTCGGCCAGCACCTCGGCGGTGTGTCTGTCGCCCAAACACATCATCTGCAACACAGCCTGCTGACGCTTTCCACTAGCTGCTCGATAGGGGGACACATAGTGTGCAACAGTGGCAGCTGCAGATGGAGTGCTCGTACGACTGCGCTCTGTGGACGAGCTTTCGCTTCTGGAGGAGGAGGAGGAGGGTCGAACGCCTACAGCCAACTGTTTCCTATACCGTGGGCTAGGCAACACTGTCCCACCACCGCTGTCCCCTGTGGACCCTGCATCCACCACATTAACCCAGTGTGCAGTGATGGACACGTAACGGCCCTGGCCATGCCGACTGGACCATGCATCAGTTGTGAGGTGCACCTTTCCGCTCACTGACTGCTTGAGTGCATGGACAATGCGGTCTTTCACATGATGGTGGAGGGCTGGGATGGCTTTGCGAGAGAAGAAGTGGCGACTGGGTAGGTCATAGCGTGGTACTGCATAGGCCATGAGTTCACGGAAAGCTGTGCTTTCCACCAACCGAAAGGGCATCATCTCAAACGAGATTAGTTTGGCAATGTGGGCGTTCAAACCCAGTGTACGCGGATGAGAGACTGAGTACTTTCTTGACCTACTCATAGTGTCTGGGAGGGTGAGCTGGACTTGAGAGCTGCATATGGTGGAAGTAGCGGTGGACAGGGCGGACTGAGAGAGGGTTGATGATGGTGATGGAGTTGGTGTTCTTTCTGATGGCCTAGAATCAGTCTTTCGTTGATATAACAGTGGGATTACCTGACTGCTGTGGTCTAGCAACGACACCTCAACATTTGCTGCTGTGCTAACCGGTGGGCTTACAGTGGGGGAAACAATGTAGCATTGCTGACTACCTTCGTTGTGATCAGTTGCACATGTGGCACTTGAGGTTTGGTGTTGTGTCCACGCTTGCAAGTGCATGCTGGTTAAATGTCTAAGCATGCAACTGGTATTCAAATTTTTCAGATTTTTCCCTCGGCTAAAGGTCTTTGCGCACTTCTTACAGATAACCTTGGCCTGATCATGAGGATTTTGGTCAAAAAAGTGCCACACTGCACTCTTCCTACTTTGGCAGACATTTTGCGGCCTAGCACGCTGTGATCTTTTGACCCTCTGGACAAGCTGTCCAGCAACTCTATTGATGTTTGGAACCTGTCTTTGGAGTGCTCCGGGCCTGCCAGATAACAGCTGTTGCGATGTCGATGTCTGCTGTGGATGCTCCTCATCTGAGCTATTGGAAGCAGCACCCTCTTCCCCCAATGGATGCCAATCTGGGTCAACAACTGGGTCATCCATCACCTCCTCTTCTATGTCATGTGCACCTTCCTCTGTGTCACCGTGTATGGTGGTATAGTGTGCGGGAAGGGGCACCTGAGTCTCATCAGGGTCAGAATATGGCTCTGTACACTGCGAGGACAATGTAGTGCTCTAAGTGAATGTACCAGCAGAATCATCCATCAGCGGCTGTGCATAAGTGCACTCCATGTCAGATTCATCTTGGCCTGGGTAATTCACCATTTGACTTGATAATCCAGGCATGGTATGTGAAAACAGCTCCATGGAGTAATCAGTAGTATGGCCTGCGTCATCCTTCAATCTTGGTTGGGGTGAAGGACACAAGGAAAGGTGTGGTTCATGAACATGAGCCTCCAATGACGACTCAGTGCTTTTACTTTTTACAACTGAAGAAGAGGAGGCGATAGAGCTGGAGGCTGAGTCAGCAATGTAAGACAAAACTTTTTCCTGATGCTCTGGCTTTAAAAGCGGTTTGCCAACTCCTAGAAAACTAAGCGTTCGAGGCCTTATGTAGCCAGACGATGACGCAGGGTCAGCACCTCCTGCATTCGGTCCTATTTTGCTCTTGCCCCTACCATCAGATCCACCACCAACACCATCATTACCAGCTGCCAACCCCCGCCCAATTCCACGGCCTCTTCCACCAGCCTTCCTCATTTTTGGTAGAAATGTAGACAAAATCCAACAAACTATATAGTAATGTAAAACAAGGTACAAGGTGTCTATAGGACAGGGGAGATTTTGAATTTCTGCAGACACTTGTGGACACTGGACACTTTTGGATTGTGTGAGGCCCACTGATATCTGAGCGCTATGTGACAGGCTCGATGGCACAGCTGTGACCAAAGTGACTAGAGGATAAGGGAGATTTTGAATCTCTGCACACACTTTTGGACACTGGACACTTTTGGATTGTGTGAGGCCCACTGATATCTGAGCGCTATGTGACAGGCTCGATGGCACAGCTGTGACCAAAGTGACTAGAGGATAAGGGAGATTTTGAATCTCTGCACACACTTTTGGATACTGGATGGACACTTTTGGATTGTGTGAGGCCCACTGATATCTGAGCGCTATGTGACAGGCTCGATGGCACAGCTGTGACCAAAGTGACTAGAGGATAAGGGAGATTTTGAATCTCTGCACACACTTTTGGACACTGGACACTTTTGGATTGTGTGAGGCCCACTGATATCTGAGCGCTATGTGACAGGCTCGATGGCACAGCTGTGACCAAAGTGACTAGAGGATAAGGGAGATTTTGAATCTCTGCATACACTTTTGGACACTGGATGGACACTTTTGGATTGTGTGAGGCCCACTGATATCTGAGCGCTATGTGACAGGCTCGATGGCACAGCTGTGACCAAAGTGACTAGAGGATAAGGGAGATTTTGAATCTCTGAACACACTTTTGGACACTGGACACTTTTGGATTGTGTGAGGCCCAATGAATATCTGAGCGCTATGTGACAGGCTCAATGGCACAGCTGTGACAAAAGTGACTAGAGGATAAGGGAGATTGGATTGCTTTTAAAAAAGCAGTTTGCGGAGCAGTGGGTAAACAGCAATGCAGGAATGTCAGGAAGCCTTAGAAGGCAGCCCAACAACCAACACCACTGATACACCACTATATAGCCTCCCCTTGCACTGCACACACAGTGACTGGTGTGTTGTGCAGGCCAAATTGCTAGCAGCAGAAGCAGTTTTTTTTTCTTCTCAGCAGGACAAAAAAAAAAAATTGGGATTGCTTTTAAAAAAGCAGTTTGCGGAGCAGTGGGTAAACAGCAATGCAGGAATGTCAGGAAGCCTTAGAAGGCAGCCCAACAACCAACACCACTGATACACCACTATATAGCCTCCCCTTGCACTGCACACACAGTGACTGGTGTGTTGTGCAGGCCAAATCGCTAGCAGCAGAAGCAGTTGTTTTGTCTTCTTCCCTGCCTAACGCTCTCCCTACAGAATCAGCAGCAACCTCTCCCTATACTAAGATCGGCAGAAGTAAGATGGCGGTCGGCGTGCACGCCCTTTTATACCCCCTGTGACGCCCACCAAAGCAAGCCAATCACTTGCATGCCCTTCTGAAAGATGGTGGTGACCCGTGCCTATGTCATCACGTTGCCCACAGTGTCCGTGGATCCTGATTGGCTGAAAAAGAGCGCAAAACAAACTTTTGAAACGCGACTTTGGCGCGTAAGTCGCCGACCTCGTGGCCGACCTCATCCTAGGGTCGGGTTTCGTTTCATGAAACCCGACTTTGCCAAAAGTCGGCGACTTTTGAATTTTTTCGACCCGTTTCGCTCAACTCTAATTACCACAATGAATTTTAAACAAAACAATTCAGATGCAGTTGAAGTTCAGACTTTCAGCTTTCATTTGAGGGTATCCACATTAAAATTGGATGAAGGGTTTAGGAGTTTCAGCTCCTTAACATGTGCCACCCTGTTTTTAAAGGGACCAAAAGTAATTGGACAATTGACTCCATGGCTATTTCATGGACAGGTGTGGGCAATCCCTTCGTTATGTCATTCTCAATTAAGCAGATATAAGGCCTGGCGTTGATTTGAGGTGTGGTGCTTGCATTTGGAAGGTTTTGCTGTGAAACAAACATTTCGGTCAAAGAAGCTCTCCATGCAGGTGAAACAAGCCATCCTTAAGCTGCAAATACAGAAAAAACCCATCCGAGAAATTGCTACAACATTAGGAGTGGCAAAATCTACAGTTTTGTACATCCTGAGAAAGAAAGAAAGCACTGGTGAACTCATCAATGCAAAAAGACCTGGACGCCCACGGAAGACAACAGTGGTGGATGATCGCAGAATAATCTCCATGGTGAAGAGAAACCCCTTCACAACAGCCAACCAAGTGAACAACACTCTCCAGGAGGTAGTCGTATCAATATCCAAATCTGCCATAAAGAGAAGACTGCATGAAAGTAAATACAGAGGGTTCACTGCACGGTGCAAGCCACTCATAAGCTTCAAGAATCAAAAGGCTAGACTGGACTTTGCTAAAAAACATCTAAAAAAGCCAGCACAGTTCTGGAAGAACATTGTTTGGACAGATGAAACCAAGATCAACCTCTACCAGAATGATGGAAAGAGAAAAGTATGGCGAAGGCGTGGTACAGCTCATGATCCAAAGCCTACCACATCATCTGTAAAACACAGTGTGATGGCTTGGGCATGTATGGCTGCTAGTGGCACTGGGTCACTAGTGTTTATTGATGATGTGACACAGGACAGAAGCAGTCGAATGAATTCTGAGGTATTCAGAGCCATACTGTGTGCTCAGATCCAGCCAAATGCAGCCAAACTGATTGGTCGTCGTTTCATACTACAGATGGACAATGACCCAAAACATAAAGCCAAAGCAACCCAGGAGTTTATTAAAGCAAAGAAGTGAAATAGTCTTGAATGGCCTAGTCAGTCACCTGATCTCAACCCAATTGAGCATGCATTTCACTTGTTAAAGACTAAACTTCAGACAGAAAGGCCCACAAACAAACAGCAACTGAAAACCACCTCAGTGAAGGCCTGGCAGAGCATCAAAAGGGAGGAAACACAGCATCTGGTGATGTCCATGAGTTCAAGACTTCAGGCAGTCATTGCCAACAAAGGGTTTTCAACCAAGTACTAGAAATGATCATTTTATTTACAATTATTTAATCTGTCCAATTACTTTTGGTCCCTTTAAAAACAGGGTGGCACAAGTTAAGGAGCTGAAACTCCTAAACCCTTCATCCAATATTAATGTGGATACCCCCAAATGAAAGTCTGAAATTTAAATGCATCTGAATTGTTTTGTTTAAAATTCACTGTGGTAATGTCTAGAACCAAAATTAGAAAAATGTTGTCTCTGTCCAAATATATATATAGACCTAACTGTATCTCTAGAGTCTGAGGTAGCTCAAGATGAAACACTGCTGGACCAATGACAGTGGTTATCTTATAGTGTCCAATGAATCTAGGTCCCAACTTCCAGGAAGGAAACCTCAACCTGAAATTCCTGATAGATAACCACACAAAAGCAAACATTGCAGGTAGACACTTGTTCAACCAGGTCCCGATGCAACCCAGGGGGTAAAATTGACTGGCGGTAACATTTTTAAATAATTTTAATAATAATTTACTTAATAATCTTACCGCCTATCAGAACCGGCAGTGTTTCATGCAGATAACACCATGGGAAACACCTGATATTCAGGCTGCCAAACCTGAACAATACCACAGACTTCCTGGGGAAGTCCATGTTCGAGTCCTTGCCCAAACAGTAGGTGTTCGGATTTGCCTATCGCTAGTTATAAGTCCATAGGCATTAATGTGGAGTTGTCTCCCTCTTTACAGCTATAAAAGCTTCCACTCTTCTGTGAAGGTTTTCTACAACATTTTGGAGATGTCTGTAGGAATTTTTTTCGCGATCCATCCATGGCTGTTAACCTGTTAAATGCCGCTGTTAATCTCTGACAGCGGCATTTAACTTGCGCTTACCAGAAGCGCTCCGTAAATCCCGCCCATCGGTGACCCGAGATCTCCAGCAGACCTCTATGGTTGTCATAGCCGAATTGCTATGAGCAGTGGTCAGTGCTCAAAGCAAGTAAGCATTTTTGCTACACACAGGCGATATGACCATCGGACAACTGCAACTTCAAGTCTTCCATTAAAATTACTGAAGCATGCAAAAAGTAAAAAAAAAGATTTTAAATATATTAGAAAAATAAAAAAATATAAAAGTTCAAATCACCCCCCTTTCGCCCCATTCAAAATAAAACAATAAAAAAGATCAAACCTACACATATCTGGCATCACCGCGTTCAGAATCACCCGATCTATCAATATAAAAAAATTAACCCAATCTGTAAACAGCGTAACAAGAAAAAAAATAAGAATGTCACAATTACGTTTTTTTTGGTCTCCACTACATTGCAATAAAATACAATAACGGGCGATCAAAAGATCGTATCTACACCAATTGTATCAATAAAAATGTCAGCTCGGCGCATAAAAAAATAAGCCCTCACCCAACCCCAAATCATGAAAAATGGACACGCTACAGGTCTCGGACAAAGTCACCATTTTTTCACCACAAATAAAAAAGAACCTAGACATGTTTGGTGTCTATGAACTCATAATGACCCGGAGAATCATAATGGCAGGTCAGTTTTAGCATTTAGTGAACATGGTAAAAAAAACCTTAAAAAACAAGTGTGGAATTGCACTTTTTTTTCCCCCGTTTTCCAGTATACGATATGTTAAAATCAATTGTGTCTTTCAACAGTACAATTTGTCCCGTAGTAAACAAGCCTGCACATCCCCATTTTGACCAAAAAATAAAAAAGTTATGGCTCCGGGAAGAAGGGGAGCAAAAAACGAAAACGCCAAAACGAAAGTACCTCCAGTTAAGGGGTTAATATTTGGTAAGGAAATCTTTGTTTGCAATTAGAGAGGTGAGATGTTTCTTGTAGTTCTTGACCAAGTTTTTTTACACACTGAAGCAGAGATTTTGGCCCACTGCTCCATACAGACCTTCTCCAGATCTTTCAGGTTTTGGGTCTGTCACTGGAAATAGAGTTTCAGCTCCCTCCAAAGATTTTCTATTAGGGCTCATACTCATTTGCGAGAAAAAAAAAACGTTCTGATATCAGGACCTAAAAAACGGATGAGTGTCATGCAAGTGTCATGCGAGTACAATGCGATTTTTCTCACATAGCATCTGTATGACATCCGTATGCCTTGTGTTTTTTTTCTCTGCAACTATTTTTCTACAATCATTTACAGGACCATTTACAGTGCTCTATGCCACAGAATGGTAAGGTATCTGTAAAAAATTTAAAAAAAAATTTTTTTTCTTGCATCCATTGATTTGCATTGGCGAGTCTCGTCCGAGATATATAGCAAACCCCGGCATGCTGCGATTTTTTTCTCAGTCCGATTTCAGCTGAGAAAAAAAATCGCAGATGAGATGTAATCCATTGAATAACATTGGTCAGAGTGCAATCAAATTTTTTCTTGGATTGCACTCGTCCGTTTTCTCACAAATGAGTATGAGCTCTTAGGTTCAGGTCTGGAGACTGGATAAGCCACTGTAGGACCTTGAAATGCTTCTTATAGAGCCATTCCTTAGTTGTCCTGTCTGTGTGTTTTGGGTCATTGTCATGTTGGAAGACCCAGCCACCACCCATCTTCAATGCTCTTACTGAGGGTAGAAGGTTGTTGGCAAAATCACGCAATACATGACCTCATCCATCCTTTCTTTAATACGGTGCAGTCGTCCTTTCCCCTTTACAGAAAAGCACCCCCTAAGTATGATGTTTGCTCCACAATTCTTCACAGTTAGGATGGTGTTCTTGGAATTGTATTCATCCTTCTTCTTTTTCCAAACACGGCAAAGTGGAGTTGATACCAACCAAAAAGTTCTACTTTTAATTCATTTGACCACTTGACCTTCTCCCATGCCTCCTCTGGATCATCCAGATGGTCATTGGTGAACTACAAACGGGCCTGGACATGTGCTGGAGTTAGCAGAGGGATCTTGCGTGCCCTGCAGGATTTTATTCCATCACAGCTATCGGTAATGTTTGAGACTGTGGTCCCAGCTCTCTTCAGGTCATTGACCAGGTCCTTCCATGTAGTTCTGGGCTTATTCCTGAGCTTTCTCAGAATCATCCTTACCACATGAGGTGAGAACTTGCATGGAGCCCCTGACTGAGGAAGATTGGTCGTCATTTTGTGTTTTACCCATTTTTTAATAATTGTGCCAGCATTTTGTCCCCGGAGTCCTTAGACAGTTCTTTGGTCTTGGCCATGGTGGGGAGGTTGGAGTGTGATTGAGTGTGTGGACAAGTGTCTTTTATATAGGTAATGAGTTCAAACAGGTGCAATTAATACAGGTACTGGTTGCAGAGTAGGAGGGCTTCTTAAAGAACAACGAACAGGTCCTTTAAGACCCAGAATTTTTGCTGGTTTGTAGGTGATCAAATACTTATTTCATGCAATAAAATGCAACTTAGTTATTTAAAAATCATACAATGTGTTTTTTTTTTCAAATTTTAGATTCTGTCTGTCACAGTTGAAGTGTACCTATGATAAAAATTACACACCTCTCCATTCTTTGTAGGTAGGAAAACATGCAAGATCGACAGAGTATCAAATACTTATTTTCCCCACCCTAGCTGCTTGGCAATGGAAACCCATGCATTGAAGCAACCAGGGCTCCAGTTTTTGGACTGATGTTAACGACAAAGAAGGTTTTGACTCTGCAGTTATGAAGTCAGCAGAGTGTGGGTGACTGTTATGCATTCTGTTCCTCAGCATTCGGTAAAGGCAGACTGCATGGCAAGGAGCTGAGGAGTTTTATACAACTGAAAGGGAAATATCTGCAGACGAGATGTAACATAGTAACATAGTTAGTAAGGCCGAAAAAAGACATTAGTCCATCCAGTTCAGCCTATAAAATTCTGTCAGAATAAATCCCCAGATCTACGTCCTTCTAAAGAACCTAACAATAACTGTAAGATACAATATTGTTACGCTCCAGGAAGACATCCAGAGCTCTCTTGAACCCTTCGACTGAGTTCGTCATCACCACCTCCTCAGACAGGGAATTCCAGATTCTCACTGCCCTAACAGTAAAGAATCCTCTTCTATGTCGGTGGAAAACCCTTCTCTCCTCCAGACGCAGAGAATGCCCCCTTGTGACCGTCACCTTCCTTGGTATAAACAGATATTTGTATTGTCCCCTTATATACTTATACATGGTTATTAGATCGCCCCTCAGTCGTCTTTTTTCTAGACTAAATAATCCTAATTTTGCTAATCTCTCTGGGTATTGTAGTTCTCCCATCCCCTTTATTAATTTTGTTACCCTCCTTTGTACCCGCTCTAGTTTCATTATATCCTTCCTGAGCACCGGTGCCCAAAATTGAACACAGTACTCCATGTGCGGTCTAACAAGGGATTTGTACAGAGGCAGTATAATGCTCTCATCATGTGTATCCAGACCTCTTTTAATGCACCCCATGATCCTGTTTGCCTTGGCAGCCGCTGCCTGGCACTGGCTGCTCCAGGTAAGTTTATCATTAACTAGGATCCCCAAGTCCTTCTCCATGTCAGATTTACCCAGTGGTTTACTGTTCAGTGTGTAATGGTGATATTGATTCCTTCTTCCCATGTGTATAACCTTACATTTATCACTGTTAAACTGCATCTGTCACCTTTCGGCCCAAGTTCCCAACTTATCCAGATCCATCTGTAGTAGAATACTATCTTCTCTTGTATTGACTGCTTTACATAGTTTTGTGTCATCTGCAGATATAGATATTTTACTGTGCAAACCTTCTACCAGATCGTTAATAAATATGATGAAGAGAATAGGTCCCAACACCGACCCCTGCGGTACCCCACTGGTCACAGCGACCCAGTTAGAGAATATACCATTTATAACCACCCTCTGCTTTCTATCACTAAGCCAGTTACTTACCCATTTACACACATTTTCCACCAGACCCAGCATTCTCATTTTGTGTACCAACCTCTTGTGTGGCACAGTATCAATCGTTTTGGAAAAATCAAGATATACCACATCCAATGACTCACCTTGGTCCAGTCTATAGCTTACCTCTTCGTAAAAGCTGATTAGATTGGTTTGACAGGAGCGATTCCTCATAAACCCATGCTGATATGGCGTTAAACAGTTATTCTCATTGAGATAATCTAGAATAATATCCCTCAGAAACCCTTCAAATATTTTACCAACAATAGAGGTTAGACTTACTGGCCTATAATTTCCAGGTTCACTTTTAGAGCCCTTTTTGAATATTGGTACCACATTTGCTATGCGCCAGTCCTGTGGAACAGACCCCGTCGCTATAGAGTCCCTAAATATAAGAAATAATGGTTTGTCTATTACATTACTTAGTTCTCTTAGTACTCGTGGGTGTATGCCATCCGGACCCGGAGATTTATCTATTTTAATCTTATTTAGCCAGTTTTGCACCTCTTCTTGGGTTAGATTGGTGACCCTTAATATAGGGTTTTCTTTGTCTCTTGGCATTTCACCTAGCGTTTCATTTTCCACCGTGAATACCATGGAGAAGAAGGTGTTTAATATATTTGCTTTTTCCTCATCATCTACAACCACACTTTCCTCACAATTTTTTAATGGGCCTACACTTTCACTTTTGATTCTTTTACTATTGATATAGTTGAAGAACAGTTTGGGATTAGTTTTACTCGCCTTAGCAATGTTCTTCTCTGTTTCCTTTTTGGCAGCTTTAATTATTTTTTTAGATAAAGAATGTTTCTCCTTATAGTTTTTTAGAGATTCAACGGTGCCATCCTGCTTTAGTAGTTTAAATGCTTTCGTTTTACTGTTAATTGCCCCTCTTACTTTTTTGTTTAGCCACATTGGGTTTTTCCTATTTCTTGTCCTTTTATTCCCACCAGGTATAAACCGCTTACAGTGCCTATTAAGGATGTACTTAAACATTTCCCATTTATTTTATGTATTCTTATTTCTGAGGACATTGTCCCAGTCAACCAGATTAAGGGCATCTCTAAGCTGGTCAAACTTTGACTTCCTAAAGTTCAGTGTTTTTGTGACTCCCTGACATGTCGCCCTAGCGAAAGACAAGTGAAACTCTACAATATTGTGGTCGCTATTTCCTAGATGCCCAACAACCTGCAGATTTGTCATTCTGTCAGGTCTGTTAGAGACAGTATTAGGTCTAAAAGTGCTGCTCCTCTGATTGGATTCTGCACCAATTGTGAAAGATAATTATTCTTGGCTATTAGTAGAAACCTGTTGCCTTTATGGGTTTCGTAGGTCTCTGTTTCCCAGTTAATATCCGGGTAGTTAAAGTCCCCCATAACAAGGACCTCATTATGGGTTGCAGCTTCAGCTATCTGCCTTAGTAGTAAACTTTCCATGATTTCTGTTATATTTGGGGGTTTGTAACAGACCCCAAAGAGAATTTTGTTACTATTTTTACCTCCATGTATTTCGACCCATATGGACTCGACATCCTCATTCCCTTCGCTAATATCTTCCCTTAAAGTGGACTTTAGACAAGACTTTACATAAAGGCAAACCCCTCCTCCTCTCCAATTTTTACAATCCTTTCTAAACAGACTGTAACCCTGTAAGTTAACTGCCCAGTCATAGCTTTCATCTAACCATGTTTCGGTTATTCCCACTATGTCATAGTTGCCTGTAGATATTTCTGCTTCTAGTTCTTCCATCTTGCTTGTCAGGCTTCTGGCGTTTGCGAGCATGCATTTTAGAGAATTTTGCTTTGTTCCAATCTCCTCCCTGTTGAATGCTTTAGAAATTTTCTTCCCTCCCTTCTGAGTATGTTGTCTTGGATCTTCTTTGCCACACCTCATATCATTCAGCAGTATAATATCTGGTTTCATGTTCGTGTCTAACGTTTTTCTTCCCATCCCCTCTTCTTCTAGGTTTAACACTCTCCTGATGAGTGTAGCGAGTCTTCTGGCGAATGTGTGTTTCCCAGGTTTGTTGAGGTGTAGTCCGTCTCTGGCGACGAGTCCATCGTACAGGTAATTCACACCGTGGTCCAGAAATCCGAATCCTTGTTGTCTGCACCATTGTCTTAGCCAGTTGTTCGCATCAAGGATCCTGTTCCATCTCCTGGTGCCATGCCCGTCTACTGGAAGGATAGAAGAAAA
Organism: Dendrobates tinctorius; assembly: GCF_039654945.1. Classification (NCBI taxonomy): domain Eukaryota; kingdom Metazoa; phylum Chordata; class Amphibia; order Anura; family Dendrobatidae; genus Dendrobates; species Dendrobates tinctorius. The sequence goes on along the minus strand of NW_027361743.1, from coordinate 32,805,269 downwards.
AACTACCTGTGCATCCAGTTCCTTTACTTTCTTCCCCAACACTTCAATGTCCTTGCAGATTGTCGGTAGGTCCTTCCTTGCCATGTCATTGGTGCCATCATGTATCAGAAGAAATGGGTGGACGTCCTTGGAATTGATGAGCTTTAGTATCCTATCGGTCACATCCTTGATCTTCGCACCTGGGAGGCAGCATACTTCTCTTGCGGTTATATCCGGTCTGCAGATGGCTGCTTCTGTGCCTCTCAGTAGTGAGTCTCCCACCACTACTTTCCTCACATGTAGAATCAATGAAGTTGCTTGACCTTCAATTGGATCCATAATAATAGTGAAGTTGACTTACATGCTGTTCAGTGTGAACATTTATTGCTGGTGCACAGTGGGATGGTAAATGTAGAAAGGTACCTAATATCATTGGGGTGGAATAGGAAAGATAATATACTTTCTGAGCAAAAGGGGTCCAAAAGGGGAAAGAGGTTATGGAGGATCTTTGAGTACAGTGGTGGATAATGTGTTTTAGTCCGAGGGGAGGAATGTACATATCTTGAGTCCACTGGGTGGTCCACAAACATCACCTTGGCGTTAAGCCATTTGACCAATTACCAGCTCAGATCGTGGTGAGGCATCATCATAGTGCTCAGAAAAGATTCCTTCTGCTTATATTACAGGAGATAGCACAATAAATCATGCAAGAAGGATCAAGTTGTGAGACACTGAGCAGCAATCTGAGATAGATATTAAGTACTGAGCAAAAAAAAAAAAAATTGCCTTTTAGAAAATGGGACATGAGAACTTAAACCCTTGAGGAGGGGCAGATGGGAATTATGGAAATATGTTCTGTTGATAAATTCTCATCTCAAATTAGGTATAATACAGTCTCATCCGCACATGAAAATAGCAATTTCACATTTAATTGGATCTATTTTTCTCTAATTTAGCCTTGTAATATAGTGTTTCCTAAGCTTCTGTTACTGGATAGTTAATGAACACCATATGAACTGAATACAAATGGTAATAACTATGAGAAGTTCATTAAAATATTGTTTTTCCTACAAGGCAGGTATTGCACATTAGCTAAATAATAAAAATACAACATTGCTAAATACTTTATTTGAACAGTATTACCAAATAACCCAACGACAGGTAACATTAAAAGGCGGTACGACTGCTACACCTCTTCATATTCAAAATGAAGACATGTACTTGTCATAGGGGGAAGGGAGCCCCTGCTCAAAATACCCCTCTATTAGCTAGAAGAGAGGGCCGCTCATGTCTTGCTCAAGCGGACCCTGCCTACTTGTGTATTCAGGTGATGGGCCATTTATCTGAATATCCAGGATGTAATATTATATTTTTCTAGTAGTGTGCTGGACAAAACTTTAGCCACCGCCTAGACTTTCCAGAAGCTAAACACAAATTACTTTCCTATGCCCATTTATTTATTACTTTTGATTTGCGCAAAAAAAAATTGAAGAACATATTTACTGCAGAAAACCCACTTCTAGGACCGCCAGTAATAATTGTGTTGCACTTAAAGAATTACCGCTAATAAAATCATTTCTTCTACAATATGTTCCAAAGTACAGATTAAATATTAATGGAAAAAGAGAATTTAGAAAGTTATTTATGTTCTTTCTTGGCCACTGTAAGTGGAGCTTAACAAATTATATTTTTCCTTACTGTAGAATATTTCTAGCATAAATACATTTTATTAATGAAGCAAAACATGTTTCAAAGTGCATATACAGGTGCATCTCACAAAATTAGAATATCATCAAAAAATTAATTTATTTTAGTTTTTCAACACAAAAAGCTGAAGTCATACATTATATAGAGTCATTACAGACAGAATGATCTATTTCAAGTGTTTATGTTACAGTGTAGGATGCTTGGGAGAACTCGGAAGTGGACCCTCTGGGTCACGGCTCCAGAGCCCCCGAGGGCGAGCGGACCAGGTGAAACCACCCCCTATACAGGGACTGTTAGGGGCAGGCCCAAGGGGGATGGAACCGCAACGGCTGGAGCCAAAGGGGTGACTTAGGGCAAAACCACGGGAGAGACAGAGGAGAGGAATGCGTGCCACTTTAGCGCAGAAGACTTCGGGGACCGAGGGGACAGAGAAGCAAACGGGACCGGGAGCACCTGGGACTGCCAGAGGCTGGAGGCTGCAAGAGATAAGCAGAGGGTAACAATGATTCAGAGGACACAGGGGACACAAGAATGGCAGGACAGATACCAACACAGACAAGGAGGGGCAGGAACGCAACCTGACAGACAAGACGGAAGTGTTTGGTAAGAGAGACATGCAGGGGAAAAGGTACGGCAGGGACACAGGGCAAAGCAGGCAGGGTAGAGATGAAAAACAAAAACACAAGTAGCATAGGCAGAACTACGGGACAAAGATACTGGGGCCGGAGGACAGGAGAAACGCTAGCAACAGATGCCAGCTCCACCGCATGCGAAAATCAGGCGTCTTACCTGGCCCGATGCCACGCAGAAATACTCAGTGGGGGCCGCCATGTTGGGGGCGGCGCCTCCGGGTCAGGGCTCCCAGGAATCAGTGCGCTGGAGGAAATGGAAGTGCGCATGCGAGCGGTACAGACTCGCCAGGAACCCGAGATGCTAGCAGCAGGGACGCGCTGGAGAGCAGGAGAGCGCCGGGAAGTGTGCAGAAGAGCTGGGACACGCCCGGGCAAGGGACCGCACTGGTAAGTACCAGCAGGGACCGTGACAGTTTATTTCTGTTAATGTTGATGATTTTGGCTTACAGCCAATAAAAACCTGAAAGTCATTATCTCAGTAAATTAGAATACTTTATAACACCAGCTTGAAAAAATGATTTTAAAATCTGAAATGTTGGCTTACTGAAATGTCTGTTCAGTAAATGCACTCAATACTTGGTCGGGGCTCCTATAGCATCAATCACTGCATCAATGCGGCGTGGCTTGGAGGCGATCAGCCTGGGGCACTGCTGAGGTGTTATGGAAGCCCAGGTTGCTTTGATAGCAGCCTTCAGCTCATTTGCATTGTTGTGTCTGGTATCTCTCATCTTCCCCTTGACAATACCCCATATATTGTCCATGGGGTTAAGGTCAGGAAAGTTTGGTGGCCAGTCAAGCACAGTGATACTGTTGTTTTTAAACCAGGTATTGGTACTTTTGGCAGTGTGGACAGGTGCCAAGTCCTGATGGAGAATGGAATTTCAATCTCCAATAAGCTTGTCGGCAGAGGGAAGCATGAAGTGCTCTAAAATTTCCTGGTAGACGACTGCGCTGACTTTGGTCTTGATAAAACACAGTGGACCTACACCAGCAGATGACATGGCTCCCCAAACCATCACTGATTGTGGAAACTTCACACTAGACCTTTGAAATCAAGGTTGTAGAGTCTGGAGGAAGAGTGGAGAGACAGACAATCCAAGCTGCCTGAGGTGTAGTGTGAAGTTTCCACAATCAGTGATGGAGGCAGGGTGTTATTAGATCTGCCTAGGGGTCTACACTCCCCCTTTCCCTAGCGCTTGGGCTTCCTTTGCCTCATGTTGCACTGTCTTCCCACAATGTGCGTGACACCAGGGTGTTCCCCTATGAGCAGTGCCAAACAGACAAGATGTCAGAGGGTGATAAATTATGGCTCAACCATCTAGGATTTTGCAAATATTATTAGGAAATTGTCAAGGCAATATATCATACAGTATATCTACGATATAAGACAGTATATCTTCATGTGAGTGGATTTTTTTTTTGTATTCTGCTAAGGACAGCTTTTGTTGCAATTGTTGAGGATTTCCTCATTCCTTCTAAACATTTACTTGATGGGAATAGTTATGTTATGACCAATTCCTTCGAATGGTTTCTTATTGTGTCTCTGCTTTACAAATCTTTGTTTTCACAGCTTATAGATGTCTGTATGATTGATATATTAATTATCCAGCCAGAAGTGTCTCAGTAAGGAAGGTGGCACGCTGATATCCTTTAGACACAATGTCTTAGTAGCGAGGACTACGTTAATGTATTATACAAACACAATGGACAATTAGTTCTCATGGTTAAAATATAATCTGATTCCCAGAGAGGAAAAACAGTAATCTAAGGCCTCTTTCACACATCAGGTTTTCGCCGTCAGGCGCGATCCGGCGCTTTTGACAGAAACCGGATCCGGCGAAATGCAATGCCGGATCCGGTTTCCCCCCCATTGACTTGCATTTGCGCCGGATCGCGCCGGATGGCCATGCGTTTCATCCGGTTTTCGCCGGATCCGGCAATGTGTCGCGATCCGGCGTCTGGAAAAAACGGCTACTGTAACGTTTTTTGTCTCCGGCGAAAAAGCCGGACACGCCGGATCCGGCGCGTCCGGCTTTTTCACACAATGAAAGCCTATGAGCGCCGCAATGCGCCTGATCCGGCGAAAGCCGGATCCGGTGGCCGGATCCGGTTTTTTTGGTCTGAGCATGCTCAGTAGCTCTGCCCACAAGACATATATAAAAGCAAGACAGTGGGACCCACAGCCACACCCAACATGCCACCCAAGAAAGCAACCAAGCGCAGCAGGAGAAGGCAGGAGACCACTGCAGCACCATCAGCACCACCACCACCCCAAATGGAGCAGCAAATGGAACATGCTGAGGAGGGGAGGCCAGCAGCAGATGAGAGACGGTAATTATCAAATCCCCCATTCCTCCAAACTAGGGCTATTGAATATCAAAATATTCATTGGCCCTTTGTTTCTCTTTATTCAACAGCCGCCCAATAGATGCAGCAGCAGCAGCAGCAATGGCAGCAGCTGGAACACCACCCACAGGCATGGAGTGTGGCCACCAGGAAGACAGCACATCATCTTCTGGGAGCCCTCCCTCGCATCGTCAGTGTTTGACGGTAAGTTTTTATTTCCAAAATCCATCATCTCTGTAATATATGTCTATTCATTGCCTTTTATTTCAAAACAGGATTCACAAGATGAAGAGGAGCTCCCAGAAGAAGAAGGAAGGGGTGGACAGACACTTGGAGTGGGCTCACAATTGGTAAGTTTTTTGCATCAAACACAACATCACACTACACACAACACATAGAAAACAATGTTCTGCAGACCACACACAGCAAACAAATGCCTACATCCAAAGACATAACATTTTTTGTTTTCTTCTCTAGTCTTCCCAATCTGGTGCTCGGCCAAGAGGTCCTCGCAGTGCCTCCCAGGGTCGTCGGCGACAGCAATGCGGCGGTCACCAGCGTGTAAGTATAAATATTTTTGCTTTGTTTTTTTGCACTTTTTATTTCATTTCTTTTGTGGAGGCTAATTATGTTATTTTTGTCTTTTTCTTTAACAGCCTTCACAGCGTGCTCCCGACTCTGACGGTGAGGATGGAGGACTCGATGTGGACCACCTCATCGATCTCGTCAGAGAAAGGGAGCTGCTCTGGAATATGGCTGACCGCCGCCACGCTGACCTTATCGTTACCCGACGACTCTGGGAGGAAATCTGTTCGCTCCTTGTGGGCCGCTGGGAGGACCTCGATGTTCGGGCCCAGATTAAAGAGCGTAAGTATATACAGTACCGGTTGCTTGATGTAAACCAGTGTTTCCCGAACTCCAGTCCTCGTGGTCCCCACGGATCATGTGTTCAGGATTTCTATTTACTATGGAAATCCTGAAAACATGACCCCTGGGGACCATGAGGACTGGAGTTTGTGAAACACTGATGTTGTATACTAACCACTCCTTTCTCGTTTCAGGGAACAGAATTGTGAATCGGTGGCGGTCTGTGAGGGATCGTTTCAAGAAGGAGTTCAATAAAGAGATGCGGGCCCCGAGTGGATCTGGAGGACGCAGGAGCAAGTACAAGTACGCACAAGCCCTGTCGTTCCTCCGGGAAACAATGGTCACTAGAAGGTAAATATTACACACCACATGTGAAAAAAAATGTTAGATGTAACTTTTTTTTTTCAGCCAGGGCCATACCATGTCAGTATTTTAATTGTTTTTTTTCCTCTTTATTCCACAGCACGGTGAGCAGCACTCGGGAGCCTGCACGATTGGACCCTTCTGAGGCGATCCCTGAGGAGACCGGCACCGAGGGACACTTCGACCTCCCCGGTACATCTGCACCTTCCCAGCCTTCCCACACATTCGACCCATCTGTCCCATCCACCAGCACAGGAGCATCGTGGCCGCCTACATTACATGAAGCTGCTGGTGAGGAGATCGCTTTCCCTTTACCCCACCCTTCTGCCCCTGCCACCTCTAGTACACCTGCGGGTACTGGGCGGCAGCGGCAGAGGGGTCAGGAAAAGAGTTATGCGCCAGAGTTCTTGCATCTGAATGCATCTTTCCAGAACTGTCTAAAAGTCTTGTCAGAGCAAATCTCCGCAGGCTTTCAGCAGATCAACTCCAGCATTCTGGAGGTGAAGACACTTCTGCAAACCATGCATTCAGAAGCAAGATCTTCGCCAAACCACACCTTTTTCAGGTCTGTTGTGGAGCGCATGGCAACACTATCTCCTACCCAGCAGATGCATGTAATGCATTCGTGCCACGGTGCTCTACAGCAGGTTACATCCCAACCTCCACCTCCCACCACTGTAGTTCCTCCACCTGCACCCCCTCCAGCCACTTTCCATCCTCCCCCTCCTATTACATCTGCACCCCTTCCAGCCACTTTCCATCCTCCCCCTCCTATTACATCTGCACCCCCTCCAGCCACTTTCCATCCTCCCCCTCCTATTACATACCAGCAACCTCACCAGTACCAGCAACCTTCCCAGTACCAGCAACCTCCCCAGTACCAGACATCTCCCCACTTCCAGCAACCTGCCCCGTACCAAACTCCTTCCCCGTACCAAACTCCTTCCCCGTACCAAACTCCTTCCCCATACAACTTTCCATCAACATCATCTGCTCCTACAGTCCCTGCTCAACCCTCCACTACACCGCCCACCACCTCTTCTGCCTCCCACATGTCCACCCATTCTGTAGCTTTTTCCACACCATCACCTCTAACTGTACCTTCCCCACCACGATCCCAGTCCTCTCTCCACACTCCCATTGTCGAAGTGTCCCGCAGCCCCTCCAGCAGTATTTCCACCCCACACTACACCGAGTTATAATGTTTTTTTTGTAATAAAAATGCCCATTTGGTTGGTTTCAAACCTTTATTAAAAAAGTTTTTTTAACTTTAAAAACAGTTTACACAAAAAACAATATTTTAAATAAAAGTTAAATTATTGTTTACACTGGTTGTCTGTCATTTCTTTCTGCGGCGAAATAAGTTTAAAAAAAAGGTTAAATACAGGGTATTTAAAAGGTAAAAAGGTATTCAAAACCAGGTATATAACTGTGGGTAAATTTTAGCTTTTTGCCACAGTTGTGTTCCTGGTTGTGTTTGAAGCAAAGTATTTCACCTGAAAAGTTGTGTTTATTGTTGGTGATTTCCTAACAATGTACACAACTTTTGTTAAAAGGTGAAATACTTTGCATAAAACACAACCAAGGAACACACCTGTGGCCTAAAGCTAAAAATAGTAAGACCATGACAAGATAGCCAACTTTGGTTGGCAAAGGTATATACTGTTGGTCCAGAAGGTACACAAGTTTGGTTAGGGCACAAATCTTTCACACTCTGTCATCCTGCCAGTGTACTCTGCCTTGAGGTGACATAAAGTATAGTGCAAAATTGTCCCTCATTACTGAAACCGTCACAGAACTTCTAGTGGTAATATTTCCAATGACAACATCCATCTTCGCCAGTAACTTGCTCTTCTCTCCAACCTGCACTTTCTCCTCTACAACCTGTCAAAGAAGGGCTGTAGGAACATGCTATATATAGTTTTCCAGTAGCCAATCCCGTTCGGAAGGCCACAAGGGTCAATTTTAAAAACCAGATCCGGCGTAATCCGTCGAAAAACGGATAGAAAAACGGATGAACCGGATGAGACGGATCCGGTTTTGTCTGTCAAGAACAAGACGGATCCGGCAGAAAACCGGATCCGGCACATCAGGTTTTACAAAACATTTGCCGGATCCGGCATTCCGGCACGACGCCGGATCGCGCCTGACGCCGAAAACCTGATGTGTGAAAGTAGCCTAAGAAGATATACACAGATGTTAAACTGTATGGTTTTGTTCCAGAGCTCCAAAGTGGGTTTTTATGGATTCTTTCTATAAACCACCATAAAGGTATATATAAACTGCTATACAATTTATTTCGAGAAAACTATATTAGGAAATGCACTGAAAGGGTTGTCCAGTGACAAGTTACTGATTGGTGGAAGTTGCACCGCTAGCACACGTACCGATCGGCAGGAAGTGGAACATTAGGATGGAGCGGCAATGCACATGATCGACTACTGCTCCATTCATTGTGGGGCTTATGGGGCTGCCGAGCGCTGTGTTTGGCCATTTGTGGCAGCCCTATAAGAAATTAAGGAATCCAACCTACTGCTCCATTTTGTAACTGGGAAAGAAGGTCATTGTTGTGGATAAAAATCCCCCGATCTACTGATCCAGCGATGGGACAGCCACCAATCTGCAAGTTATCACCTATTCTTTGGATAAGTGATGACTTGTTTTCACTGGAAAATCCCTTTAACGTATAGCCTAGCATCCATAATATGTCTTCTCAAAGATTAAAGTACAAGTGGAAAATTCTTTAGATGGGGTGTACATGGATGCAATTATTGAAAATATGTAGGCAAATCTGCATGTACTGGATATTGTATACACTCATTAAAGCCTCAACTGTGACTTTGCAATGAATGCATGTGACGTGATCCCAAAATGTTGCACATGCTTTGCATGTGACAAATGGGACTATAAAATAGAAAACTTGGCACTCAACATAGTATGTCATTGCAAAAAGTTTTATTGTTGCAGTCTGTAAACGTTCTGGTCTTATCTAGACCTTCATCAGTCTACAGTAGAACATAAGACAGTAAATAATAAGAAAATGAAACACAAGTCCTCATACACAACAGAAAAAACAATATAAACATATCATGACGTAGCGTAATGACATAATGGATAAACGTATACAACTCGTGACTATAGAAAAATAATAGTGGTTGAGTTACAGGGAGTGAGGGAGAGGAACGGGAGGAGGAAGGAGGAGACCTACCCGATTGCTTGTCACAGAAGGATTAAAGTGTAAAAATATATATACACAGGATTGAAGTAGTGGGCTCCAAAACAGGAAGGATATGTGTGTATTAGGTTATTGTAATGCAAGGGGTAGAGATATGTAAGAACACAATAATATATAGCTACCTCAAGAAATTTTTCAAGTCAAGTAAAGGAGCGACTCCTATTAGAATTCATGTGTTGAAATAGATATGGCTATTGCAAGAAAAATAGAAAAAGCCAATATATACTGTAGTATGAGCCAATGTAATTAAATCCTAGTCATAATATGAACATATATGGTAGCTACCTGTAGCAAAATAGCATATAATAGGCCTTTTGTCAGATTGCAGTCTTGGTGCTAGCATATAGTAAGCCTATTATCAGATTGCAGTCCTGGTGCAACAGGTGCTGGAACAGAGAATTACATTTAAAACTTGTCAGAGCCCAGACAGAATGAAAGAGAGTGTAGCAAAGGTATATATATGTGGATATATCGGTATCCGTGGTACTACCTTAGTATGCTCCGTATATATGAAATATCTGCTGTGGAGATAAGGTGATGGCACAGGAGACCTATAAATATATGTTTGTCCTCCAGTTAGCTGCTGTTAAATAGAAAGGAGGCAGTTATGGACCGTTGTGGATAGTAAAAAAGAGCGCCGGGTGAGAGGGACTTACCAGTGGTGGTCAGGGGTTAATGTATGCCATGAAGACGCGGTGTCCACCGCTTGGTTTTGCATTATTTATATGTCCCGGGGCTGGGATGCGGCAGCGCGTCCCGGAAATCAGTGGTAGCGCTGACATGCATTCCACAGGCAGGAAGTGGGAGTGCTATGCGTTCCATTGACAGGAAACAGTCATAGACTGCGTTCCATAAGCAGGAAGGAGTTGTTTGCGTTCCACAGAGCGGAAAGATTGCTGTGGAACTAAAATAAAGAAAGTTTTAATGTGGGGAAATGGTAAATGGCAAATTTTGTATATGTTATAGTGGTAGTTCATTGTGAAACTCTATGATCCAACCAATATATCTGAGTATAACGGTTTTTATATGTTTTTATATATGTATATATATAGAGGTAGGGTAAGGGGAATAGGTTGTGCTCCCACTCTGTGGAACGCAAACAACCACTCCTTCCTGCCTATGGAACGCAGGAAACACATAAATCTAGACTGGTTCATCAAAGGATCTCCTGCTGAGCTCAAGGGAAGTGCCAGGAGGCCACATCGGGCCAAATCTCCACACACAACAATGGCACATTTGCACTCAATATTGTTGTACAATCATATGGCCATTAGCCCACAGCGAGTTGGTGGAACTTCAGCTGCACTGCCACCATACTGCGGCTACATTGTCTGGCCATACCCTACAGCACCAACAGAAGACAACAACATTTCCAAATAATCAATTGCCACCAGAGTATAATTATAATGAAATGATTCACAAATCTCCTTGTAAACCTTACTAATAACATTTTCTATGTGCAAAGATTGTGATGAATTTTAGAGGATGTTTACTAAGTGACTGATCCAAACAAAGCTCATTTTAATACCAGGCACGAAAACAAAACAACCAGTTAAACAACAATTCTGACATGAATGTTTACTGTAAGTACACCAGCCTCATCGGGCTTAAGAGAGATCTATTTATTAATGTATGCACATTATATTGTGACTGTTCTGCTTTAAATGGGTTTTCCAGTTTATGGCAAATTTTTCCCAAGCAGTATAGCATGTCGAATCATAACAGTATGTAATATATATTGTTAGGGCCATGTGCCGCTAGATTATTGTCCTGCTTTTCTCAATAAGTATTGAGAGAAGCAGAAAGAAAAGCTCGTCGGCACATGACCTCAAGCATGCAAATTGCACACTTGCAGTCAGTAATGACCCTTCTAACCTGCTAGCAGTGCTGAATCCTAACAGCATGTACATTACACACTGCAAGGATTCAGCAAGTCTACATTGCGTGTTGAAATTTGTTCTAGCCTGGACAAAGTCTTTGAGGGTATGTGAACATGATGTCTTTTTCCAGTAGTGAGTTTTTCTAGGCAAAGCTGCTACGAGAAAACACGGTGGTCTTTTTCCTGAACCGGCTTTGCTGGCAGCTTAGCTGTCGTTTTTTTGCGGTGACTCTACTGCCAGTGTATTTTCTCTATACTTTCCTTTATAGTGGGGGGAATAAACATGCTTCTTCTTTTAACTTCTTTGAGGTTTCAAAACGTTGAAGTGGTTAAAAGAAGTGACAAAAGGCTGAGCATGTGTGCAGCAATGTTGATTTCATATTGCTGTGCACTATGTTCATTTTCTGTGGCATTATTTCAGGCAGAATCCGCCGAAAAAAGATGTTGTGTGCACATAACCTTAAAGGGGTTGTGACAAAGTCACTGGCAAAGAACTGGATGGGAGATATGTTTCACTGAGGCTATTAGCCTCAGTGATTTGAAGCCTAAAAGTTTTGCTCCAGCACACTAAGTGCTGAGAGGCGTTAATCAGCCATGTTTAATGCTGGGTTTTTTTGTGGACAGCTAGCGTGTGGGTGGAAGGCTGTTCACCATATCTCCACCCCAGGGTGTGGTTTAGAATATAAACAGTCAGCCTTCTGATGCAGTGTTTAGTAGGTCTGGAGAGTGGAACGCCATTGATATGTGTTCTGATAAGGAAAGCTGAACCATTGTATGTTGATTTGCATCAAGACGGATCCCCGCAACAACGCAAACTGTGCTGTACGTTATGTTTTTCCCTTAGGCCAGAAAGGCTTTGTTTATTATTGCTAACTCTGCACTGGATTATGCAGCACCCTTTTTAAACCAGTGAGAGATTTAAAGAGACAGTGTTTTCTGTGCTCACCTCATGTGCAACTGACAGGGAATTCTATATGTCCTTTTAATATCAATGTATTTCTGGGGTCTTACATGCATACTCTGTATATGAAAATGCTGTCTCATGATAATGATTACCTATAACCTTATTCTTCATAAGAAATTGTACGTGATGGATAAACTGTTTACTGCACCCAGTTGGACATTGAAACTACACGTCCACATGTTAGGTAGATACTGGGGCCATGAATACTTAGTAAGACAGGTTAATGAGGCTAATGGAGCTATAACTGTCATTAGGATAGATTAATGAGAATAATATTGGGGTCTTGTGTAATTTACCCAAGACCTATTAAAGCTTTCAGCACGTCTACACAAATACTAATAATTAACAGCCGAGTACAATCTGATTGGTTAATGAATATGAATATGATTGGTTGGAACCATTTATGCTTACTGTTGAATGATCAATTGTCCAATGAAATGTGATGATGTAATGTTACCGCCTACTCAAATGAGCATATAAGCTACCTAAATAAATCAGGAAATGGGGAACATCCTGCAGATACATACCCTGTCTCTGTGTGTGTTTGTTCTCCGCTACTCGAGTAGGCCTCAGACCAAAATCTGGCAACCTTCCAGCATATCGATCTCCCATTGAGAGATAAACATCAAATCACAAACCCATCAGTTGGCGTCCCATTGGGCGGGCTGGTTACAACAGAAGACCCCAGTATCCTGAAATCCGGCACCCGCAGACTGAAGGCCTAGAGGACACACAGATCAAAATCACCGGTGAAGGTAAGAGCCATTGATTCTTAAAAATTCTGTGTCTCCCCTCTGCTACATGTTCTGAACCGGCTCTTGGGGTACAGTATAGTCTGTCTTCTTACATACCAGCGCTAAGAACCGTAGAATATCCTTGTGATACATAATACGTATGCTGGAGGGAGAAACCTAAAAGCTGCTACGTATGATTGCGCATGAATGATTGAACCAACCTTGAGGGTACTAGGAATTCTTTACTGTGCTTTTGCCTCTTGCTTGGGAGCGTCTCAACATGGTAACTGGCTTGCCAGGATTCATGTGAGGACACGTCTCTGGCGGCATACGCATAAAGAAGGCTGCGTACGTCCTCTTGGAGAGTGCTAGAGGTACTATTACGGTGTTAAAACGCCGGTTACAGACAGGATAGGTCTATCCACCTTCTATTCTGTCTGATACGCACAAACTGCCCTCTAATGGTGCTAAAGAACTTTGAGGTAGTAGGGATTACATTAGCCTGCATACTAATGATAGCTTTAGTCTTCTGGTTGATAAATAAGATCTCTGAGTATACAAGGCTCAGCAGGTTTAGTTGAGGGAAAAGATTTTTACTGGGCTAATAAGAAAATTTGGGTCATATTAGTCTGCCTATAGTCGATTGGATTTGCTCTCTGGTATATATAGGTTTATTATAACTGTAGAGAAGTGCCATCTCATACTGAGTACGTAGAGATTTAGTGTTAGGTGACCAGGTGGGTCACGAGGTCTGGCCAGACCACTAAATAGTTAACCTTCTTATCAAGGTTCCCATGGGTTTGATGCCTATCAACTGATCAGTTTCAGTTTAGGACACGCAAGTTCAAACAGTGAGCGGGAACCTCTTATAACAACGGGACGCAGTCTATGTATCGAATTCGCGCAGTGCAGTCGGCATGGATATTGCTAAGCAGGAGTGATAATGAAGTAGACTTGTTGAGATGTGGGCACACCGTAATAGCGTATATTAAGAGAATAAGTGAATAGCAACCAGAGAAAGAGGCAGATAGAGAGATATGGTCTAGGTGCGGCCTGTACATTGAGTTAGCGAAGTGCAGTCAGTACGGGTCCGCAAGCCATAGGCATTTTACACTTTAGGACAAGCCAGGAGAATTTTTAGCCCCCAATACAGTCAAGTATCAACCAGAAAACATAGATAGGATTTTTAGCAGGAGCACCAGGAGGTAATAAGCTTAAGGAGTTAACAGTTTACTGAATCTGTGTGAAGGAATGTGAATGACCTTTGAGACTCTCTGCTGATAAGTGGAAGCGCATGATCTCATGTGTGAAATTCTGTGTGAATGAGAGCTCACTGTAGGTTCTGTCTGCAGACTGCGATTTTCAAAAGAAAATCTGATGCAAATCATGTCTTGTATGGCAGATGGATATTTGCTGGGACAGTCCCAGGTACGAATGTGAAGAAATTCCATTACATACAGCGAACTGGTGGAGGGTGCTGTTAGCATTAAACACGCATATCCCTTTAAGTAATGCGTTGAAAGGTCACACGTTACGAGACCTGAGGCTTGGTGAACAGTTTATATTGCAAAGCCCAGACGGACAAGTTTTCCACAATAGACGGTTCCGTGTCAGGAATCGAGGAGGCACCTGTTGAGTGGTTTAAACTGTGGGTTGTATTGCTTGCCGTGTGTGTGTGTGTGTGCCAGATATTCCATGAGAAAATGTCGTGCCCTAATTGCACATTTGGATTAATGTTGATTATATCTCCTGAAGGTTGGAGAATTGTCAAAATTATACCAGGAGGGTATATCCAACAGCTCACTGGTTTTGGATTTCTGTCAGACAGATTTCCAGAGTATAAAGTTTTTAGGCTCAATGTGCATGGTATTCCTGCAACTCCCTGGGTCGACGGAATTTCATTAAGTGACATAGAAAATTATAATCTTGTCAGATGTCCATTAAATAATGGGCAGCCAGAGACGTACCTGGTTGAAGCGCAGCTTGCAGCCTTGCTCACTGGATTCACATTATAGCATAATACGTATTTGTAGAAGGTGTACAGCTAGTTTTTCATAATGTCAAGTTTTTTTAGAATGCATGTTGATAAGAAAAAGGAGAGGCAGATGGTTCAAGGTACAACGTTGCCTTTGACTTGAAGCAGTGTTAGATATCCATGGAAGGCAATTGTCAGGTAGTAAAGATAAGGAATGCTTTTAGTATGTGTTAGAAAGAAAGGAAAAAAAAAAAAGAGGAAATCCCGTTATATGTGTAATGAAAATCCACCACTCTGCCCCCTATTCGGTATTAATATGGTGATTTCCAAAGGGGGGGGGGAGAAGAGAGGAGAGTCCGCTATTTTTAAATATTTTTAATCCATAAAGGTATCTCTCATTAATCTGGATTTTGAGTTTTTCTTTCCGGAAGGTCCAAGAACCTGGTTGTATGGCGATCACACAGCATGAGATAGTAGAAAGCAGAACCACTCCTCCCTCATAACTCTACAGGGGAGGTGGAGTTGACGGCACTCATTGAGGCGTTTAGGGGGCTTTAAGGTAAGCAAGACACCACATATACAAGTCATTGTTTTCAGGTGAACCCACAACTGCAGCCCCATATGGGGAGGAAAGGTCTTTTCTTACATCAACAGGCCCTGGAAGAGGTTGCCATAGTGGAAGTGAGGGTACATATGAGAAGGAACCCGTGGAGCACGAAGCAAACAAAGTGGCTGGGAATCAGCCAGAAGACCAAGGTACTGGGAGACCCCTGAGGCGCCTCCACTGGTCATGGTGAGCATTAAAGATAACCAGTTAGACTTAAGTATCTTACAGGCTCTGACTCAGTCACCAACCGGGGAAGAGACTGAAGTCTGGTCGGAAGCTGGAGCTCAGAACCGTGGATGGTGGGACAGTGGGTATGTTTGCCAAAATCCTTGCACCATGTGATGGCTCATGACTCAACGCACGTGAGTGAAGACAAAAACTATGTGCTCTGAAGAAAGATGCTGGGTCCACCTGTTTAGCTTTACATTAACATAGATTATATGCGCACAACACAGATATGACTCTACCATTCACATATAGGTACATTCAAAGGCCTAATGCCAGTGTCGGACTTCCTAACCCTTCTTCTGCCGAATTCCCCATAGGGAAAGGGAGATCATATCTAATTCTCAACCTCAAACCATTTGCTCATAATCATTATTGTAAGGTTTCATTGTAATATACAATAGTTTTAGTAATAGACGCATCAATCAATCTTTGAAGTAGTCCTCTGATACATGGTATGCAGCAGCATCCACAGGTCACAAGTACTGCTGCTACTACTGCCAGAGAGATGAGGAGGCTGGACACAAGATGACTCCATCTACCGAACCAGGATTCCAACCAGTCCATGAAGGGATTGTTGATACCCGAATTTTCTGCCAATTCTTCGGACAGGGATGTAAGACCCTCCAACGCCTTGGTGATACTCCCATCTGGACTTGTATTATTGGGGATGAAGGTACAGCAAAACGTTCCAAACATCTTGCACACGCCCCCTTTTTCCGCTAGCAACATATCCAAAGCCATCCTATTCTGATGTGTCATTAAAGAAGTTGGGCCTAATTGTTCAGCTATCCCTTTTACTGCATCCCTTGTGTAATTTATAAACCTTTGCTGATTATAATAAATATAATTTATCCAATCCACATTTTTATTGTCACCCACCAAAAGAAAATTGATTCAAAACCTGCTGCTATCTGGTTCCTGGCCTTGTACTCATCAGGTACCCCTCTGGGTACCCCTATATTGTCTATATAAACTCTAGGATCAAAGGACCCAGCAGGTACTGATCTTCTATTTCTGTGTAGGGTTTCAACATTCATTCCACCTCCTTTAATCTCTTCTGATGAAATTATTTTAAATGGCATGAGCACCTGAACTAGAGCACAGCTGCCAACCCAACCTGGTGGCAACCTAGGCCTTAATTTCATATCTCCACATAACCACCATATGTCACTCCTTGCTATAGTTTGGTTTTGAAACCAACTGGCTTTAAACCCTCCTGTATCTGTATTTACTCGAGTAGGCCTCAGACCAAAATCTGGCAACCTTCCAGCATATCGATCTCCCATTGAGAGATAAACATCAAATCACAAACCCATCACAACCGAGTGAGCCAATTGACCACAGGGTATTCCCATCTTCAAGATCTTATTCCAATATGTAGTAGGTGCAATAATAATAATATTAGCAAATACCTCCAATTAGAAATGTAGTATAGTTCTTCTGATTTGCTAGGTTGGTTATCCCATGTGTAGGGCATTGCCGTAGCATAGGTATCCATGGTTATGACCACTAACAACTACCTAACTGTCACTACACAAATAATTGCAAAAAGGAATACGTATTTGTGTTTCTTTCCTGATGAAGGAGTTTGTTCAACTTTGAAAGGTGCAGTGAACATGGATACCTAAGCTACAGCAATGCCCTGCCCATGGGGTAAGTGACATAGTGAATAAGAAGAACTATACTACATTTGTATTTGGAGGTTTACTATTATTATTATACCTTCTATGTATTGGCATTGGATCTTGGAGATGGAAATACCCCTTTAAGTACAGAGTGAAAGACATTGGAAAGCAGAATGGAATAGTTCGTAAAATCGTAATGCATCTAGCTGGAGCACAATTGTAAGTTTACATTTGGTTAGAAATGATGCAGCATTTTCCTATTCTACTACAAACTACATCAATAGCATAAAATAACGGCGGCATGAAAATCCCATTACTTTAAAGTGTGCATTTTGAAGTGCTCCCGAAAGACAATTTCCCTTTTCTTTGTACTTGCAATCACACTCACAAGGCAATTTATCTTAGAAAACAAATAAGTCCATGGAAAATAAGATATGGCCAGATTGGGGCTACTACGTGATGGCACAATACATGCACGAAGCTGCAAATTATAAATGGCACTCCAGCGGGATCCTCACCCAGAGTTGGCCCGCTGATGAGGTGAGCTCTCCCGATGATACTCACGCAGCTGCTCCCGCTCCCAGCTGGGGCTGACTTACAGAGTAACTACAAGCTTCTCTGACCTTTCTCCCGGGGAGAATCAAATGCTACTACAAAATATTCTTATACAATTTATTTCACAAACAAACACAGTTTGGACATTTATTATACCCGTCGGTATTTTGAAGAATAGGCACTTATTGTGATGTGCCCTTCAGATGGTCAGAATTGTCTTTTTAGCCGCTATTAAAGTAAGTAAAGCCATAGATGAATCTTAGAGCATTGATGAGCTAAATTATACACCTGCTATGCAAAGTTGTGCCATCATCATTCTGACATCAGTGGTTATGTTCAGATCGACAGCCGGGGAAAGTCACATCCTCTGGATGACTGAAGCGTCTTCAATAACAAGTTTGCATGAATGTTAGCAATGTATCCCTGACCATAAATGCGGTAGACCAGCTAAATAGAAAAATGTTAGATATGCTTAACATAGTAATTTGTGCAACTAATGCCTTCTTCAGACATCCATTTTTCACAGTTTGTATAAGGACTTCTAAAGAAACAAGACATAAGAAGAATCGATGCCTTCAAAATATGGCAACGAGAATAAACAAGTCAATTTTGGAATTAATCAAGCCAAGACATGTCACTCAAAGCAAGGGGATCACCAAGCTACAACTTTCCTACTTTGGACTGACCATGCAAAGAGAGCAATCACTGGAGAAGAACGTCCTGGTTGGACGAATAGAAGGAACAAGTCGAAGAGGAAGACCAGCGACCCGATGGCTTGAGAAGACTCTGGGGGACCTATCTAGGCTTGCAGAAGATCGATTTTCCTACAGATCATTCATCTATCAAGTCGCCATGACTGGATTGAGTTTGATTGGGTTTGTTTTTCTAAATTATGCTGCTCTCAGATGAGGTAGCAAAAACCTGGTGACAGATTCCCTTTGACTGAAGACTGGGGAACTTGTCAGATAGGAACTATAAGACTAAGTGAAATAACTTACTAAGTTAAGCATATCTCACAATTTTTTTTTCATCTTGATAGCCAGATTAAAAAGGTTTTCCAATTCTTCAATATTGGTGACACCATTGACAAGCTGTTATCAGATCCTACCAGAGGCGTATCTAGGGGGGGCAGCCGAGGCATTTGCCCCGGGCACCGCCAGTAGGGGGGCGCAGTGGGCCGGGAGTCGGCCGTTCTGTTTGTCGGCTGTCAAGCTGACAGCCAACACAGAAAGCTGAAGCATGTGGGCTCCCAGACTGGAGTTAAGTTTTGTAGGCGATGATGTCACCGGAAGGGGCAGGGCCTCCTTCAGTCAAGTGAAGCTCCGATAGCAGAAAGCTGAGCTGTGCTGCTGAGGCTGCTGGAGAAGCAGGAAATGAGGGGGCTACATCATGGAGCTGTGTGAGAAGACCGAGGGGCTGGAGCTGTGTGAGAAGACCGAGGGGCTGGAGCTGTGTGAGAAAACCGAGGGGCTGGAGCTGTGTGAGGAGAAGACCGAGGGGCTGCACCATGGCCCGTTGTACAAATGGGAATGAGGACCCAAGACTCAGTGGGAGTACTCTGAGGATGGATTTTGGAAAGGGGTTGCTGTTACTTGAGTGGGGCTGCATAGGGAAGATTATGATGAGGTGCTGTGTGGGGAATGGGAGGATGGTGAGGGTCTGTGTGGGGAATTGGGTGATGAGGAGCTGTGTGGAGAAGGGGTGTTGATGAGGATGATGAGGTGCTGGGTGGGGATTATGAGGTGCTGTGTGGGGATTAGGGGGATGATGAGGTGCTGTGTGGGGATTAGGGGGATGATAAGGTGTTGTGTGGGGATTAAGGGAATGATGAGGTGCTGTGTGGGGAATAGGGGGATGATGAGGTGCTGTGGGGATTAGGGGGATGATGAGTGGCTGTGTGGGGGATTGGGGGTAATGAGGGGTTGTGTGGAGAAGGAGTGATGTGGGGGTGATGATGGTCTGTGTGGAGGAGTGATGTGGGGGTGATGATGGGCTGTGTGGAGAAGGAGTGATGTGGGGGTGATGATGGGCTGTGTGGGGAATGGAGAGATTTAATGTGTGTGGGGAGATTTGAGGACACAAAATGAGGAGCAAAGGGGGAGATCCAAGACATGTATGAGGAAACAGTATGGTGGAATGGGGGCAAGTATGAGGAAACAGTATAGGGGGATGGGTGCAGGCACAGTATGGTGAGTGGGGATGGGTGCAGACAGTATGGGGAGCGAACAATGGAATGTATGTGGACACAGTATGAGTAGTGATGTGAAAAATGTATGTGGACAGAGTACAGGGAGTGAGGGTGATGGATGTGTACAGACACAGTGGGAGTATGTGTGAGCAGACAGTATAGAAAGTAGGGGATAAATATACGAGGAGACAGTATGGTGAACAGGAGGATGTGAGACAGTATGAGGACAGAGGGGAATAGTGTGAGGTGACAGTATGGGGGGAGAAAAGTGAGTGGACACAGAATACAGACTGAGTAGTGGGGGCGTAGCTTGGTGAGACAGTGTAAGGGTACAGCCCGGAGGGGACAGTATACCAAGGAGGGGGAGTGTGATGACAGAGTACAGTATAGAGTGTGGGCACTATAGGAGAGACACAATGTGAAAGGACAGTGTGTGGAGGGGGCTAGTATGGAAAGGAGAGGTCAGTGTAAAGAGCATGTACCATAAGAGGGACAGTGTGGGGTCATATTTTGTGCAGACAATATAGTGAGGGGCAATTATTTATTCAGGGGCTCAGTGTACTGCAGATTTTTTTTTATTTAGGAGCATTATAATGTCACTTCTATCTTTAAGGGGATCGTGTGGAGATTTGCTGCAGAAGACCGGAGAAGATGGAAGTCTGCAGAGATGGCTGTGGATGAGAAAACTCATCATGGGGTCTGGACAAGATGAAGAAAAGAAGAACGACTCCAGAGACGACGTCATCTATCAGGTACCTGGATGTAAATATTATTTATAATACTGACTAATTCTTATTTTTTTTATTTATGTTAGGAACATTAAAGGGGCTGTCCAGGTTTGTGCTGAGTCTTCAGTCATTCTATGTGACTGCAGACTTCTGAAATCTCACAGTGCTCACTGAACACTGTCAGGATTCTCTCATGCCAGTAATTTACATACATGCGGTCACTTGCTGACTAGACGTGTGTGGCCTCACTCAATGAAAATGAAATGAGCGAGGTCAGACATGTCTAGTCAGAATGTGGCCAGAAGTATACAAATCACATGCTTGTGCTGACATGACTGTACATCGGCAAGGGAGAATCCTAAAAGTGTGCAGTGCATTCATTGTGAGAATTCAGAAGCTGCAATGTCATGACGTTGGTATTGTCAAGTATTTACCTCGTAAGGGGATATCAAGCGTCTTCACTTACCCCAAAACCCCCCACCGTGACCACAAAATGACCACCCCCAACTCGGCGCCAACTAATACACAGACACCGGTATTTCTTTTGGAATTTTATGGCCACAGCAGCCTTTTATTATAACAATAAACAAACAATAAACACTGTATCATAAACAATACAATGAATTTAACCCTGGAAGGAGAAGTTCTTGAAGCCCCAAGATCGTGGTGAAATAGTACAAATATTGTGGACAACCCCCGACCATTTGCTCCCAGCCGTTACCCCACAGGCTCGGGAGCACCAGCACACCAATAGATGTTGTCCACAAACTCCTTGGGGATCCGCCCTCTTCCGACGGAAAACTCCCCATCCACCTTTCACCAGATCACGACCAGCATACCTTTAAACGAAGGAGACCCTACCCAGAGAGTCTCCCAAACCAATTTCCACCGACTTCAAGGACTCCCCCTCCCCCAAAACCGCCACAACGAGGGGCCTTTGAACACCTCAACGACCCGAGACCCCCACAACCCGCCACATGACAGCCTTCTCTATACCCTCCTGAAGGGCAAGGGCCCAAATATCGGAACCGACTGCATTCAAATGAATCCCGTCCGCCAACCAGTAATTGCCCTCACCCTTCTCCAAATCAAAATGTCGCACGGCAACTCCCCCGTTTTTAACTATAAAAGCGGACACCGCTCTGTTAACCTTGATCCTGGCCCGATTGACCTTCTCCAACGATCTCATGGACCGCCAACGCCTGCGTGGCACGATCTCCGACCACACAATCGTGACTTCCCGATAAGTCACCCACAACCGCAAGCAATCTTGCTTAATGTCCTTGATCAACTCCCGGAAGGGACGAACAGCCAGATCATTACCCCCAGCATGAATAACGAGAACATCTGGTGCCCTGTCCAAACGAACACACTCATGAATTTCCGGCAACACCCGACGCCACACCAGGCCCCGAAAACCGATCCACCGCACCACCGCCGCCGATCTGGAAATTCCCAACTGTCTGCCGTCGGTCCTGACATCAGCTCTCACCGCTCCCCAGTAAACAAAGGAGTGACCAAATATCCAAACCAGCAGCGGTTCCGTACCTGAAACACAAAACGACACTCACAGAAACGTATCGCAAGAAAACGCACCAATACTTGCAATATTTAATCAACCCCATGGACCACGCCAACCGGACACAGCTCCTGCACGCCGGAAGGCCGAACATAACTCCGATACCGATTAGACCTCCACCCTCCTATACGCTGTATGCAAGAGGGACCCAAACCACGCTCAGCTGCCTCAGTCGCCGCACCAATCCGAAAAGAATGCGAAGCAAACCTAGAATCATCCAAACCCAAACACCGAATTGACTTCTTAAACACCGCACCAAACTGATATCGAGACAGACTTCCCCCGTCTACGTGACACAACAAAGATCCGCCCAAACTAGGACGAAGATCCCAAAATCTACGTAAACACTGAGCCGGGCACATTCCGGAACCAGAGACAACCCCCAACACCACTCGACGGCCTTTCCCAACCTGGTCCGTTTTCGACCTCCTTAGCCAAAATTCGACGCCATGAGCGGTCAATGTCACATCCCTGGCTAACAACCCGCCCACAGACTCTTTATTGTGAGACACAAGTTCCCCGATCCGCAGTGCCCCAAAAAATGCAAAGGAAAAAGCCAGCCGAAACAGCGCAACCTCATAACCATCCGCGCATACCGATCCCAGAACCAAACCCAATTGCTCCAGCATATTAAATGACACTGGCCGCCACAAATCACCCCCCCCCTGAAAGCGGCCAAAACCTTTCGCCGCCTGCCTAACCAAAAACGTTTTTGTCAAATCCCTGTGCCCGCGCAACCGAAAACTGAAAGACAATCCGGCCAACAAACGTGTCACCTTCGCCCGAGACCAACCTTCGTTTGCGCCCTGCCCCAACCACGACAACAACAGACCCTCTTGCTCAAGCCTGGCCCCACTGGCGGAGCCAGCCGTAATGACCTCTTCCCACGCACACCACACATTCCGGTAGGCCTCCCAGGTTTTTGGTGCCAAAGATGATACAATCAGTGATTCCGCGGCTCGTAAGCCACCCTCCACAATTCCTCCGGACAAATCAGACCCTCGAACTCTGCCTCCGGAACCACCGGAACCAAGGAACGAAAACGATCCCACTGCAAGCGAGAGAGAGAATCAGCTATCTCATTCTTCACTCCAGGCACATGTGTCGCAGTCACATGCGCATTCAAAGACAAACATGCTAGCACCAACTTCTGCAAAACCCTGACCACTGGAGGGGACGATGCAGTAAGACCATTAATCGCGCTCACCACCCCCATGTTGTCACAATTGAAACGAACGCGCCGATTCCGAAACTCCTGACCCCACAAATGAACTGCCACCAGAATCGGAAAGATCTCCAACAACATGATATTGCGCACCAACCCAGCCGAAACCCAAGCGACGGGCCACTGAGCGGCGCACCACTGCCCTCCAAAATAAGCACCAAAACCGAATCCGCCTGCCGCATCCGCGAACAAATCCAAAGCATCGTTGCAGACCACATCAGCCATCACCAACGAACGACCGTTGTACGTCTCCAAAAAGGACTCCCAAACCTCCAAATCGGCCCTGAGCTCCGCCGACAATCTCACAAAATGATGGGGAGCCCGGACCCCCGAAGTAGCACTAGCCAGCCTACGTGAAAAAACTCGACCCATCGTCATTACCCGACAGGCAAAGTTAAGCTTACCCAACAGCGACTGGAGGTCCCTCAACGATATTTTACGCAACCGACGTGCGCGAACAACCTCAGCCCTCAAATCATCAAGCTTGTCTTCCGGCAACCGGAATTCCCATTTGACCGTATCAATGACTATCCCCAGAAAACGCAAACACGTACCGGGACCCTTAGTTTTTCCGGGTGCCAACGGAACCCCGAACCGATCCGCCACCCACTCAATCGCCCTCAAAATCCTGAGACAACGCGAAGAGTCCGCCGGGCCAATGCACAGGAAATCGTCCAAATAATGAACTATCGAGTCACAACCAGAGACATCGCACACGACCCATTCCAGAAAAGAGCTGAAAGCCTCAAAATACGCACAAGACAAGGAACAACCCATAGGTAAACACCTATCTACAAAAAACCCGTCTTCCCAGAAACAGCCCAACAACCTCACGCTGTCTGGGTGAACCGGAAGCAAACGAAAAGCGGACTCAACATCGGTCTTAGCCATAAGGGCCCCACGACCACATTTCCGGACCCAACCTGCCGCTTCATCAAATGAAGAGTATACCACTGAACAAATCTCCGGATCGATACCGTCGTTAACCGACCTCCCCCGCGGGTGAGACAAATGCTGAATAAGCCGAAACTTATTGGGCTCCTTCTTCGGAATCACCCCCAACGGGGAAACAACCAAATTCGGAAAAGGAGAAGACACGAAAGGGCCCGCCATGCGCCCCAATGAAACTTCTTTTTGGATCTTCTCCGAAACAACTGACGGATGCTCCAAAGCAGAGTGCAAATTTTTCAAAACAAACGGGATTTCAAACGGAGGATCCGGAATCCGAAAACCCTCCTCAAAACCAGAATACAACAGCCCCGCTCCTACCCTATCAGGGTATCTATTTAGATAAGGGACCATCCTTTCCAGATTCACTGGAGTCTTCCCCTTGCAAATCACCCCCACCGGATTTGGACTTCCCTTTTTTAAAACACTTGGATGCCCCATGTGAGGAACCATTGCAGTTTGAGCACAGGTGTTTAAATTTACAGTTGGCCCCAAACTTACACTGGCCGTCATTAAACTGCCAGCACACCCCCGCCTTGTGCGTTCCAGACTGCCCTTGACCCCCACCACCCGCAGAGCCGGCAGTGCCGCTATTCTGGCTAGTGTTTCCAGCCCCCCCAAGAAAGGAACTCCCAGACTTATTTATTATCACCCGCATCCACAAGCCAATATCTTTTTGGTCCCAGCGGATAGCCGGACGCACAGCTTTCCTCTGACGAAACTGCTCGTCATACCGCAGCCACGCCTGCCCGCCATACACTCTATAAGCCTCCCCAATAGCATCCAAATAACAAAATAACGCGGAGCAATTATCAGGGGCCTGTTCCCCGATAACACTCGCCAAAATAGCAAACGCCTGCTGCCAATTTACAAATGCCTGAGGAATCAAGCGCCACCTCCGCTTTTCCTCCTCTTCCTTTTTGCTATCCTCTTTCTTACTTTTGTCCAAATTAAACTTCTCAAGAGGCAATAGCGAAAATATTTCAACATATTCATCCTTCCAAATCCGCTCTTTCACCTCCTTTTTCAAATGGGCCCCCGACGAACCCTCAAAACACACATACACCTTGCCATGCGCCAGATCATCCAGATGCACACGACACTCCTTTTCCTTCTCGGTTTGCACCGACACCGAAACCGGCGTGCCAACACAAGGGCCCGACGCACCCGCGCCCTGACCCGCCAACCCGCCACCCTGTAGCCCAACCCACGCTGCAACCGGCGACGTCCCCACAAAACCCTGCTCCAAACGCAAAAGCAAGCTACACACATCCGCCAACACATCACACAATCCCCCAGCCGACCCTGAACTGCTAAAACCAGCCTCAACCCTGCCAACCCCGGACTCAGCTAAGGGGCCCCCAACCGCCACAGACGAAGACAAAAGCGGGTGACAAACAGGGGACATAGACGCATACTCACCGGGCTGCGAGGGGGCTGTGTGCCCTCCAGCCGGAAATCCTGGATCCCCAGATGATGATGCCTCATGGACTTCGCGTCTCCTGGCGGCTAACTCACCGCCTCGTTGGTGCGGCCCGACCACCCCTGCAGACTGAGCCGAGGTGGGAGGCCTGAACCCCCCGGCGGAACTGGGCAGCGACACCCCCAAAAAGGAAGGCTCCTGCCTCCCCCCGCCGAAAGTCACTTCGGCCACGCCGTCGCGAGGCACCCGGTCGCTTAGGGCCCCCCACGGCAACTGGGAGCCCGACAGTGTCCTCCGCTCCCGTCTTCTGGCAGCCGGCACAGACTCCGCCGGACTGCCCTCCGGTCCCGCTGCAGCCATGGGGCTGTGGCACCATATCGGGGGGTCCGCGGCGAGCACCACTGCAGGGGCACCGGAGCAGCGCCCCCCCGTTCCAGACAGTTCCCCCCCGCGACCGAAGCGCCCACGAAGATCCAGGAGCAACCGGAAGTCGGGCGCGCGCCGGCCCCGCCCCCTTCCGGCCGCGGGGCGAAGGTCCAGACGCCGCCGCAGGGCCTCGCCGCCCGGAAGGATTCCTCCCAGGCCGCGCACCCCCGGACGGGGAAGGCTGCGTCGCGTGGCCCGGAGGGTCCCGGGAGGGGCTCCGGCGGCGACGCGAGGCCCGGGGAGCGGTGTCGGGGGACAGCCGCTCTGGAGGCCGCGCCCGCCGGGGCCTCCGATCTCTCACCTCGGCCTGCCCCGGCATCTGATGAAGCAGGCCGGCCACCTGCGCCTCCAGCCAGCTGGGAGGCTGCCCTGCCACTGCCGCCCGAAGTCTGTCCAGGGCCTGGTCCACTCCCGACATCCTGGTAAGTGTTGTGGGACTGCTCAGGAGCTGGGACAACAGGAACAGAGGGCGGGCGCCCCCAGACCCTGCATTAAATACCCCCTAGCTCCCCCTCCCCTTTAACTCTTCCCCTTCCCTCATTATCTTCCAACCCCCCGTCATGTTGGCCTCCGCCCACGCCTCCTCTAGGGGGTTGGGAGGCTCACTCCGGCCATTTCTGGATTCAGCGCTGCAGGTTGCAGTAGTCATCACATGGACACTTCACTCATATGCGATTTTCATAGGTATGGTCCTGTGACAATGAGCTTCTCTTCCTGCTTCTCTCAGTTTTTTACTGAACATTGAGAGCATTAGGGAGAGCAGCTCGTCGGTACATCACTAAGTGTGCAAATCACATGTGTGCTTGGGGGGGACGCCGAACCAAATTCTTGCCCCGGGTGCCAGAAAGCCTAGATACAACTCTGGATCCTATGTCCACTGGAAAAGCAGTGTACAGAGCCAGAGCACCACCGTGCCACACAATATGCTATGGCCGCTCTTGGCACTGCAGCTCAGTTCCCATTGAAATGTTGATTACAGGGGGTACCAGATTTAGGTCCACCGCTGATCTGATATTGATGACTGTAATGTCTTTTTAACGCAGATAATGTTGTTATTGTTAGATTACCCCTGTATAAGAGCTAATCAGTATGAGACGTCCTCTATTTCAAGGAAACATTAATATTTCATGTGCAAAGTATTCTGTTTTGACAAATGTTATAGCTTGGTTTTAAATTAGTTTTGAATCACGTTACTTAGTTCTAGTTTTTGCCACTGTCTTTCTTTACCAGTGATGCCTTAGGGATATCATTCATCAGATTCAATTAGAAAGACAGAGAGCTTAGCACATCAAATATGGAGAGTTTATCAAACTCAAAAGAGGAAAATAGAGAACATCATTGACTGTGGTAGAAATGGGATGGGAAACTGTCATAGAACTAAGTCGGAATGGGAAAATATCTATGAATATATCTATGCAGCTGTAAGGAGGTGGTAGGAGACTCTGTCCTACATCTGTTGACCCCATGCATTTTATGTGAATATGTTATGTCTCGTGTATTGGTCTACTGTACTACATGTGTATGATATCTAATTGTATAGGATTACTTTATATTGCTGTGTTATATCTATATTGCTTTTTGGCATAGGTCTCCTTTGGTTGTCTCTATGTGTCTGTCTGAAGTTATGTTAGGACAGTGAATAGTTAAAGGAGGGCTGGGCTAGCAGCTCAGAAAAGGTGGCAGGAAGCTACAGCGGCAGGTCAGAAGCTCAGGCACGTTAGCTCTGCGCATATGTGTAGTAGCTGCCGAGCATTTCCAGACTCCCAGAGGGGAGAAGATCTGCTGCCCGGACTCAAGAGGTCTCAAAAGGACTTAAGGACCGCAACACAGGCGCCAGGATCTCGGAAGGGAAGGGCCCCAGCTGAAGGGACTATACACACATGGTCAAAATTGTTGTTACCCCTCATTTAATGACAAAAAAACTCACAATGGTCACAGAAATAACAAGAATCTGACAACAGTAATAATAAATCAAAAATCTATGAAAATGAACAAATGAAAGTCAGACATTGCTTTTCAACCATGCTTCTACAGAATTTAAAAAAAATAAATAAAACTCATGAAATAGGCCTGGACAGAAATGATGGTAGCCCTGAAAATTATGTGACAAAAGGGACATGTTAAATCGCGGTGCCTCCACTAATTAGCGTCAGAGGTGTCTACTATCCTTGAATCAGTGAGTGGGGCTGTATAGAGGGCTACAGATACTCACTGTGCTGTTTGGTGACATGTTGTGTATCACACTCAACATGGACCAGAGGAAGCGAAGGAAAGAGTTGTCTCAGGAGATTAGAAAGAAAATTATAGACAAACATGTTAAAGGTAAAAGTTATAAGACCATCTCCAAGCAGCTTGATATTCCTGTGACTACAGTTGCACATATTATTCAGAAATTTAAGCTCCATGGGACTGTAGCCAATCTCCCTGTGTTAAGGGGAGAATATATGGCATATGAATATATACAAAAATCAAACCTACAAGTTTATATGGACGCTTTGCTGAATACTAGAATTATGTAGCTTTAAGATATTTCTGATTCTCTTAGGGTGGTTTCACATTAGCGTTTCAGGGCGCAGCGATGGCCTGCGCATGGCTGCCGCTAAGCCCCACCCCTGCCACGCCTCCTCTGGTAGCTCCGCCAACGAGCGCATGACGCTGCATGCGTCATGCGTCCCCTATCTTTATCACTGGGGATGCACACCGTGCGCAGTATGCGTTTGGCGGCGCATGCTTCCTTTTGACGGTGCGCCAACCAGCACCAAACGCAACCTGTTGAAATTTGGTTGGGCTCGGCGCACCGTCAAAAGGACGCATGCATCGCCAAACGCATACTGCGCATGGCCTGCGTCCCCAGTGATAAAGATAGGGGACGCAGGACGCATGCAGCGTCATGCGCCCATAGGCGGAGCTATAGGTGGAGGTGCAGCAGGGGGCGGGGCTTAGAGGCGGCCGTGCGCAGGCCGTCGCTGCGCCCTGAAACGCAAATGTGAAACCGGCCTAAGACTCATTTCTGTACCAGGATGTATTTTGAGACATGCTGATATTGACTTGGACTTTGGAAAATTGTATAATCCACCTAGTAGAGTTGAGCGACTTTGGTCAGATCGGGTTTCATGAAACAAAATTTGTTTCAGATGAAACTCGTCCGACTAGAGCAAAAAAAGTTGGAGTTTCATCCGAAACCGACTCGAATGCAAGTCAATGGGGAATAAAAGTCGGCATTGAGCGGATGAATGTCATCCACTCAATGCCGACTTTTATTCCCCATTGACTTGCATTGGGGTCGGGTTTCGAACGAAACTCCGACTTTTTTTGCCCTAGTCGGACGAGTTTCATCTGAAACAAATTTTGTTTCATGAAACCCGATCCGACTAAAGTCGCTCAACTCTACCACCTAGTTTCATCGAAACTAGGTTAGGCTAGAAGCAATAATCATTTGAGTAATGATTATATAGTGGTAAAGATAATGATATAGAACATGTGAGATCAATAGTAATTTGTGATAATCATTAATTTGGAAAAACCCATGAAGTATTGCACTGAAACCGCCCAATTTTTGCTATAAAAGGTTGTACACTTCTGGAAATAAATCAGAAATCAATTGAGAGACAATTGCTTGCATTTGTATCCTGATTTCTCTGGCCGTAAATCCTCACATTCGACTTGGAAGCAGACAATTAAAATGAGAACACACGCATCCTGGACATGGCCGCTGGAGGAAAATTGATGACAAATCAAAGAGACGAATAATACGAATGGTAACAAAAGAACCCAGAAAAACTTCTAAACAGATTAAAGGTGAGCTTCAAGCTCAAGGAACATCAGTATCAGGTCGCACCATCCGTCTTTGTATGAGCCAAAGAGAACTTCATGGGAGACGACCTAGGAGGACACCATTGTTGAAAAAAAATCATAAAAAAGCCAGTCTGGAATTCACCAAACTACATGTTGACAAGCCACAAAGATTCTGGGAAAATGTCCTATGGACAGATGAGACAAAATGGAACTTTTTGGCAAGGTACATCAGCTCTATGTTCACAGATGGAAAAATGAAGCATATCAAGAAAAGAACACTGTCCCTACTGCAAAACATGGAGGAGGCTCTGTTATGTTCTGGGGCTGCTTTGCTGCATCTGGCACAGGGTGTCTAGAATCTGTGCAGGGTACAATGAAATCTCAAGACTATCAAGGGATTCTAGAGAGAAATGTGCTGCCCAGTGTCAGAAATCTTGGTCTCAGTCGCAGTTCATGGGTCTTGCAACAGGATAATGACCCAAAACACACAGCTAAAAACACCCAAGAATGGCTAAGTGGAAAACATTGAACTATTCTGAAGTGGCCTTCTATGAGCCTTGACCTAAATCCTATTGAGCATCTTTGGAAAGAGCTGAAACATGCCGTCTGGAAAAGGCAACCTTCAAACATGAGACAACTGGAGCAGTTTGCTCTTGAGGAGTGGGCCAAAATACCTGTCGAGAGGTGCAGAAGTCTCATTGACAGTTACAGGAATCGTTTGATTGCAGTGATTGCCTCAAAAGGTTGTGCAACAAAATATTAAGTTAAGGGTACCATTATTTCTGTCCAGGCCTATTTCATGAGCTTTATTTATTTTTTTTTTAATTCTGTGGAAGCATGGTTGAAAAGCAATGTCTGACTTTTGATTTATTACTTTTGTCAGATTCAAGTTATTTCTGTCACAATTGTGTGTTTATCTGTCATTAAACGAGAGGTACCAACAATTTTGACCACGTGTGTAAGCGTCCAGATCCCAGCGAGTGGACTACTGCGTAACTTCAGCTACTACGGCTGTTGTAAGGCCGTGGATAGTGTCAGGGAGAGAGCAGGAAGCCAGTGTTGTTTTCTTTTCTTCCTCATCAACGTTTATTAAAAGTTATTCCCTGTTGGAAAGGTAACCTATCGGAAGAAGCTGTGTCAGTCCTGTCTATTCATGTACAAGGGGTTGGGGGTGCTCGCTGACCATTTGCTCAATGGACTCTGTCCGTGGACTGTGCCTTTAAGTAACTCGGCCACAACTACCCCCCCCACCCCAGTTCCCGCGTGTTGCACAGCATCATGTGGTATTAGATACAGCCATAGGAAAAAGTCAAGGAAAACCCATGTAAAGGTGAAATACTTGAAAAAATGTTTAGATACAGCAAAAATATTTCAAGACAAAGATGATGCGACTGATCAAAAATTACACTCACAAATCTACGCCATTTATTAAGGGGAGGTGACATGGGTCACATGGCAGCAATTCACCAGACCAAAACCATTTGTGCCAAATCCCAGACAGCATGCAAGTCACAAATATATGTATAGCATCGGCATCTCTGCACTCCCTTCCCCTGCAGAGATGTCAACTCTCTCACCGCCGCGGGCTGGCACTTCTCCCTCCTTCTCCTGCTGCTGCTGCTGCTGTGGCACCAGCGTCTCTGCACTCTGTCTCCCTCCACCAGCAGATACGCCAATGCACTCACAGCCGCGGTCCCTTGCACATCTCCCTCATCCTCTTGCTGCTTCAGCCCGGGGATGGCGCATAGCTCGCAGATCCCCAGGCACTGTGCTTAGGATATGCGCATGGTCCCGTCCTCTTAAAGGGACAACACAGTGCGCAGTCCTAAAGTGTTACTAGCCAATTGCTGGGAGACACTTATTATTTAAGGCACCTCTATCAGGTGGGAGGTGCCTGTGCAACATTGTATACTGTGTCTAACACACTTGCTACTGCTCAGGTCCCAGTGCTTGTATTGCTGTATACCTGCCTGCCTATCAGCCATGCCCACCTGCCTATTTATCAGCTGCACTTACCTGCCTGTATATCAGCCATGCCCGGCTACCTACCTGTGTAGAAGCCATGCTTGCGTGCCTGTCTATCAGCTGTGCCTGCCTATCAGCTGTGCCCACCTGCCAGCTTGTCTGTGGGCCGTGCCCGCCTTGCCTGTCAGCCGTGCCCGCCTGTCTATCAGCTGTGCCCGCCTGTCTATCAGCTTTGCCTGCCTGTCTACCATTCCGGGCCATTTCTGCCTCCTGTTCCTTGGGGGTCAGCTGCCATCCACCCGAGGTCAGTCCTGGTGTAGCACCTGGTTCAGCCTCCCTCGCCACTCCTTGGATCGTAGTATCGTCAGACGCTGTCTATCTGAGGTGGGACAAGGTAAGGTAC
The DNA here is from genome assembly GCF_039654945.1 of Dendrobates tinctorius. Lineage (NCBI taxonomy): Eukaryota > Metazoa > Chordata > Amphibia > Anura > Dendrobatidae > Dendrobates > Dendrobates tinctorius. Next base: position 32,772,893 of record NW_027361743.1, on the reverse strand, counting down.
CTAGTCACGCTCCTCCAGGCTCTCCTCAGATCACTGCACAGTGATTCCATCACCCAGTCTGCTAAATTATGTAGTCAAAGTCATGCATGACCTCCAACCTGTGACCAAGAACCCAGCAATGTTGGATTTTTTGCACCACTGACATCGCAGTAGTTGGGCGGGATGCACCTATATGTAAGTACAACACTTTAGAGACTTTGGAGGGAATTTAAAAAGGTTCTCTGGCAGCGCTTTTTTCTGCAGTATTGATTGCACTGTACAGGCAAATACCTGCCGGGATGCGCACAGACATCCAGTTTTTTTACACTAAAAAACTAATGGAAAGTTATTGAAAAACAAAAAAAACCAACAACCCCAAAGAGTTTTATGACATCATCAATGTACAATACAGACTAGAAATGCACATAGATCCTCTTGTGCCTTCATTAGTGTAGAAGCCTGTAAAGTAATACACAAACTATTGAGTTATGGCCTAGGAAAAAAGACAATCACAATGGAAATAGATTACAGAAACGCAGTGCGGTGTGACATCATTAAAATAAAATATGGTTTCCAAATACAGAGACATTTAATAAATAAATTTTAAATGCACTTAATATTGTGACATTATCACGACTGAAAATAACGCAGATATAAAAAACAAATATTATAGTGACTTAATTTTAATTGAACAGCCTAGAAAGGAAGACAAAGACGAAGATATTATGAAATTCATCAAAAGAGACCACAGCCTTAACAAAAAGGACATCCACTATCAGGATACGACTACAATTAAAGTCTAGGAATTATTATTGTTATTTATTTTTATATGAGCACCATTGATTCCATGGTGCTGTGCATAAGAAAGAATAAAGACAAACACCACTGTGAAATCAGCAGGATGGAACACAGCCTACAAAAAATGGCAAACCTTATAGTAGACCATTGCAACAGCCCTGGTATGGAGCCATTCCGTTCACTGTTATCCACCTCCACGCAGCGTCCACAGCCGATTGAATAACCACAGACAACAGGTCTCGGGGATAACAGCTGCTTTACTGCAGCAGAACGGGGAGAAATAACATGGAGTATTGGGAACAGTTCACGTGGGGAATCCACGGCCAATACAGTTCAGGATTGGATTCTGTCAGAGAATTGAGGTTCTGGAGCTGTAAGAACCTGGATTAGTTAGGAGCAGAACTTGTAGGTAATTATAAGAAGCTCAAAGTCTCTTGGTGGCATAAAGGCAGAAGAGAGAATATATGGCCATATGTACAGACCTGAAATCCCGTATTCACTTTCTCAGCTGGTCACGGTACGTGCAGAAATATACTTGAAAGAAATAACGGATAATTTGCGGTGAGGCGGGGGACCCTCAATTTCCTCAACACACAGAGCTATAAGTTCTTCTGTACACATTTAGTGCGACCTAATGCTGGAGAAAGTAAAGGTTAAGGCTATGTGCACACATACACAGAAAAGTTCTGCTTCAAAACTGGACTCCTTCCCAGAAAACGCGTATTTTATTTCCGCGTGTTTTTTGCGAAAAAAACACGCGTTTTTGATGCGCTTTTTTCCGCGCGTTTTCCGACTCATAGAAAATAGCAAAAATGCGGACTTTTCCGCAAAATTAATGAGCATGCTGCGCTTTTTTTTATCGCTAAGCGTTTTTTGCGCGGAAAAAAAACGCATCAATGTGCACAAAAAGTGCGGAATTCATTTAAAATGAATGGGATGCTTCTTCTATGCATTTTTGAAGCATTTTGACCGGGACAAACGCTTCAAAAACGCTTACGTGGGCACACAGCCTAAAAGTCTTCAGCCCTCTTGGCTGTAGAAGTCAGGGGAAGATCCAAGGCATTAGGACTGGCTGTAAGTCTTGAGATGAAGAGAAGGATGAACCTCCAGGCTTGGAGCCTGGAGGGGGTCTGGAGACCCCTCACATGAGGTCTGCTCTGGGTCACATCTTGAACCAGACTCCTCAGGGAACCTTCCAGAACCCTGTCTTGTCTCCACAGAGACTGGAGGTAGCTCCTCCCATTGACCCTTGGTGACAGGGTCACCGACCAATAGGATAACTCTCAATTCTTGTGTCAGACTTCACATTGTGAGATTAATATATAAATCATGAATATATGAGATTAGTGAGTAATGGATTCATTTAAACCATATAACAGTAAAAGGATAGCTTAGGAGTGAGTTGTAGTGTACAGAAGCTACTCACAGTAAAGGGCTACTTAAAGGGACATACCCAGTCTGGACCGGGTCACTACACCATTACTGCAGAACACAGCCTATAAGTAACAATAGTAGACACTATTGGAGGATGGATGACAGCACTGTTCCTATTTGTTTGCGGCAGGTAAATGTCTCTTTTCGACCCTTTGGATCTTAAACAACAACTGAAAACACAGGGGACAGCGCGCGAAAGGAGTTCCTTCATTGAAGTCACTGGCAGTGTAATATATAATAATAAATGCCCTAAGCAGCTTCCGGTTGTAACAACTTCCGTCCAGTTGTAACCGGTGACGTCACCGCACACCTCTTGCCATGTTAACCCTCAACACACCACTCCTCCTCAACACACACACTCCTCTCACCTTTCACCATCTCCACTCACTCTTTCACTCCACATACAACCCTTTCTCTCACTCCGTCTCTCATACTCACGCCGCCATCGCCGCTGATCCACGATCCCCGACATCTTCTTCCGCCGGCGCCATCCTGGATCCAGACGTCCTCCACGCCGGCGACATGTTCTTGCGGCGACGCCATTTTTGATCGGCGAAATCCCGCGATACTCAAGATGGCGTCACCGCAAGAACATGTCGCCGGCGAGGACGACGTCGGGATCCAAAATGGCGTCGGCAAAATCTCGCGAGATTTAGCCGACGCCATTTTGGATCCCGACGGCATCCACGCCAGCGACATGTTCCTGCGGCGACGCTATTTTGGATCGGCGAAATCCCGCGATACTCAAGATGGCGTCGCCGCAAGAACATGTCGCCGGCGAGGACGACGTCGGGATCCAAAATGGCATCGGCGAAAACTCGCGAGATTTCGCCGACGCCATTTTGGATCCCGACGTCGTCCACGCCGGCGACATGTTCTTCCGGCAACGCCATCTTGAGTATCGCGGGATTTCATGATACTCAAGATGGTGTCGCCGCAAGAACATGTCACCGGCGTGGACAACGTCTGGATCCAGGATGGCGCCGGCGGAAGAAGATGTCGGGGATCGTGGAGCAGCGGCGATGACGGTGTGAGTATGAGAGACGGAGTGAGAGAAGGGGTCGTATGTGGAGTGAAAGAGTGAGTGGAGATGGTGAAAGGTGAGAGGAGTGTGTGTGTTGAGGGTTAACATGGCAAGAGGTGTGAAGCTATCGCATCCTCCCGATGCGATAGCATCGGGCCATAATCTAGTCACGATATAATGGCGGTAATGTCAATAAATCTTATTCACTTGGAACTCCTTTTGAGTATCCGCCGTTAGACCAGGGACTATTTTTTTTACAGTGGCGGAGGAATACAGTGTGGAAGGATACTTACCTCCCGTCATTGGATTCCTGGAGCCCCGTAGAGAGCGGTCGCATCAGCTGATGCTGCTCTTCACGGGAAATCGGCATGGGACATGTGGATTTCTGCGGATCAGGGAGTATATGGCTTGTTTGTTATTTTCATATTTTTTCATAGATGACACTGGCTTCGGGGAACAATGTGACAAGTATTGGTGAGTATGTACTCTATGTTATATGTACTGTATGTCTATATGTATGTATTGTATGAATGTATTGTATGTAGTAGGTATGTAGTATGTATGTATTGTATGAATGCATATATGTTGTATGTAGTATGTATGTTGTATGTATGTTGCATGTATATATATATTTTTTTGTTTTACATTCAACACATTAGCCGGATGATGGGACTACTACTGTGCCATCATTGGCTAATGTGTCAATCACTGTCATTGTAGCAGGCATCGCCCGATGGGACTTGTAGTCCCATCGGACGATGCCTGCACACACACAAGACCCCCAGCAGGCCCGTACAGACCCCCGGCAGCTGGCACAAGCCCCCGGCATGCCCGTGCAGACCTCTGGCAGCCGGCACAAGCCCCCGGCAGGCCCGTACAGACCCCAGGCAGCCGGCACAAGCCCCCGGCAGGCCCGTACAGACCCCCGGCAGCCGGCACAGGCCCGTACAGACCCCCGACAGCCGGCACAAGCCCCCGGCAGGCCCGTACAGGCCCCCCGCAGTCGGTACAGGCCCCTCGCAGTCGGTACAGGCCCCCCGCAGTCGGCACAGACCGCGCATCATGATTCGCACAGACCGTGCATCATGGTGACATCATTTCAGCAGCCAATCACAGCCACAACAGTGGCTCATTGCATTATGGGGACTTCCGATTCCGGTATCCGATATTGAAAAAATATCGGTACTCGGTATCGGAATTCCGATACAGCGAATATCGGCTGATACCCGATATTTGCAGTATCGGAATGCTCAACACTAATAAGGATGGATTCACACACTGTGTTCATATTGAGTTTTCTGAAATTGCGGGAAAAATTGTGCTTTTTTGTAATTTTTGAAAACCACAGCAAATAAACGCGTCATGAACATAAAATGAGAGCTTTTCCTTATTGATAAATTTGTAATCCAGGAAAATTTTAACTCTTTTGGGTGGCTCAGTGGTTAGCACAGTGGCTCAGTGGTCAGCACTGTTGCTTTGCAACACTGGGTTACTGGGTTCAAGTCCCACCAAGGAAAACATCTGCAAGAAGCTTGTATGTTCTCCCCGTGTTTGCGAGGGTTTCCTCCGGTTTTCCTCCCACACACCAAAGACATACTGATAGGGAATTTAGATTGTGAGCTCCGATGGGTACAGTGATGATAATGTGTGTAAAGCGCTGCGAAATTAATGGCGCTATATAAGCAAAGAGTAATAAATAACATATGTTCTCTCTGCCATATGCTAAACTGTTTACTCCAGGAGTTGCAGACTGGCAAGTGCTGGACAGTCGTGGGTACTTTTGTGATTCATTTCTGTGCACTCTAGAGCCGCTATCAATCCCCCCCCCGCCGTCCCCTTCTAAATAACAGAACGCTTGCACTGTAATGTCCTGCTGTAAAACTTAATGATGCACAATCTTGAGACTTTGCATCTACTGTGATCGGATTTGCGCTGAAGGCAACAAGAAAGAAATTCAGTATTATCGATAAAGCATAAAAACTGGATTGTCGTCTCAATTCTACCTTGAAAAAATAAAGCTGCCAACAAGCCGTGCCTCGCAGAAAGCTGTCACATTACTGCTGGAGGCACTTTTGGCTTTGTCTATGTGCTACGTGCATTACTGCAGCACAATAGCATATGACTACAGTAGATTGACCATCGGGACACACTTTTCCACATAGCTGTTAGCTGTCTGTTATGATGAGTCACCGAAGGAGGAAAAAACAAAATACCAGCTAAGTCCAGAAAAACCAGAGAGGTTGGCAGCTATCGGATTGCAGACCCCTGAACCTATCCACAACAACTAGCAGTAGCCGTGGGGAGTTCCTACGGTGCCCTAGACCCCTCGATCACAGCCAGAGAACTATATAGCCTAAAGACAGAAAGGGGAAAACTAAACTGCCCCAGAGCAGACCCCAAAGCAATAGGCAGCCCCCAACATATAATGACGGTGAAGCAAGATGAAAACACTAACACAGATAGAAAGATAGGTTGAGCAAATGATGGGGCCCAAGCTAACTACATAGGACAGGATAGGAAAGCTGCTGTCTGCCATCCGCAAAAACCCTATCAAAATGAGCCAACCGACTGATAGGAAAAACAGGCCCTGAAGTCGCTAGGCTTCAAAAGACTATATCAGCACTCAGGTATATTCTGAAGACAGAGCAAAATATCAACAGATCAGAGACAAAAATGGAGTTCAGCTCACCCCCGGCCGGGGATGGCAGAACTCCCAAAAAAACAAGGCAAAACAAAAACAAAACTGAAGAGTACAAAGAAGAGCAGAAAACTTAGCTTTGAGATGCAGGAATCAGACTGGTCTCCAAGAATCCAGCAGGAAAATCACCAGCCAGGAAGAAGGGTGTCGGCAGCCTTATATCCAGTCCTCAATTCCAGCCACCCAGTCATCATCTAGCTGCCCATGTGTTTGGTAATCAGCCTCACTACCTTCCTTCACCAGAGTAGGGAGTTCATCAGACCTCAATGGTGAAGGGAAAAATGAACTCACAACAGTACCTCCCCCTTGAGGAGGGGTCACCGAACCCTCATCCATGCCACCAGGGCGATCAGGGTGAGCCCGATGAAAGGCACGCACCAATCTTTCGGCATGAATATCAGAGGCAGAGACCCAGGAATTATCCTCCTGACCATAACCCTTCCACTTAACCAAATACTGGAGTCTCCGTCTAGCCAGACGGGAATCCAGTATCTTCTCTACCTCATATTCCATGTTACCTTCAACCAATATAGGGTCAGGAGGTGCCACCCCAGGAACTACTGGTTCAATAAACCTCTTCAACAAGGACTTATGAAACACATTATGAATTTTAGATGTGACATGAAGAGCCAACCGAAAAAAGACCGGATTAATAATCTCCAAAATCTTGTAAGGTCCAATAAATATAGGCTTAAACTTAGGAGAAGCCACCTTCATAGCGATATTTTTTGATGACAACCAAACCATATCACCCACCTTAAACTGGGGACCAACGGTCCTACGCCGGTTGGAAAACCGCTGGGCCTTTTCCAGGGAGAGAGACAACTTATCCACTACTTGGTCCCAGATCTGGTGCATTCTCTCCACCACAGTGTCAACACCTGGGCAGGCAGAAGGCTCCACCTGCCCTGAAGAAAATCGAGGGTGAAAACCAAAGTTACAAAAAAAAAGGTGACATCAAAGTGGCAGAACTAGCTCTATTATTTAAAGCAAATTCGGCCAAGGGCAAAAATGAAACCCAATCATCCTGATCGGCAGAAATAAAACATCTCAAATACGACTCCAAAGTCTGGTTTGTTCTCTCCGTCTGCCCATTGGTCTGAGGGTGAAACGCAGAGGAGAAGGACAACTGAATTCCCAGCTTGGAACAGAAAGTCCTCCAAAATCTAGACACAAACTGAACTCCTCTGTCAGATACAATGTTCTCAGGAATCCCGTGCAAGCAAACCACGTGTTGCAAAAACAAGGGCACCAACTCAGAGGAAGATGGCAACTTAGGGAGTGGTACAAGATGGACCATCTTAGAGAATCTATCACAAATCACCCAAATAACAGTCATTCTCTGAGAGACAGGCATATCAGAGATAAAATCCATTGAAATATGGGTCCATGGCCTCCTGGGCACCGGCAAAGGCATCAACAAGCCACTAGAGCGAGAACAATGTTTAGACCCGGAGCAAGTCCCACAGGACTGCACAAAATTCCTGACATCATGAGACAAGGCTGGCCACCAAAAAGACCGACTCACCAGATCTCTAGTACCAAAAATACCTGGATGACCAGCCAATGCAGAGCAATGAACTTCAGACATCACTCTCTTCCTCCACTGGTCAGGAACATACAACTTTCCACTGGGACAACGCTCAGGTTTGTCCTCCTGAAACTCTTCCAGAGAACATCTCAAATCGGGCGAGATGGCAGAAAGAACTACCCCCTCGCCTAAGATGGTAGCAGGCTTAGTCACAACAGGAGAATCAGCAAGGAAACTCCTAGAGAGGGCGTCTGCCCTGACATTCTTAGTGCCCGGAAGAAAAGAGACCACAAAATCAAAACGTGTGAAAAACAAGGCCCACCTAGCCTGTCTAGGATTCAAGCGCTTGGCCGACTCCAGGTAAATCAAATTCTTGTGGTCAGTAAGGACCACGACTTGGTGTTTGGCTCCCTCCAACCACTCCTCAAATGCCCATTTCATGGCCAACAGTTCCCGATTCCCCACATCATAGTTACGTTCAGATGGGGAGAACTTTCGGGAAAAGAAAGCACAAGGATTCATTTTAGATGTCACAGGATCTTTTTGGGACAACACCGCTCCTGCACCAATCTCAGAAGCGTCCACCTCCACCTGAAACGGGAGTGAGACATCAGGTTGCCGCAAAACCGGAGCAGAAGTGAATCTTCGCTTCAGCTCCTGAAAGGAAGAAACAGCCTCCGGAGACCAATTCAGCACATCAGCACCCTTCCTAGTCAAATCCGTCAATGGCTTGGCAATACCAGAAAAATTAGCTATAAATTTCCGATAAAAATTAGCAAAACCCAAAAACTTCTGGAGGGCCTTCAAAGAAGTGGGCTGAACCCAATCATAAATGGCCTGTACCTTGGCCGGGTCCATTTCAATAGTTGACTGAGACAAAATAAATCCCAAAAATGAAATCCTCTGTACCCCAAAAAGGCATTTCGATCCCTTGACATACAGGGAATTCTCCCTCCAAATCCGGAACACAGTCCGAACATGTTCCACATGAGAGTCCCAATTCTTGGAGAAGATCAAAATATCATCCAGATAGATAATCAAAAATTTATCCACAAAGTCTCGGAATATATCGTTCATGAAGCACTGGAAGACAGAAGGGGCATTAGTGAGCCCAAAAGGCATCACCAGGTACTCAAAATGTCCCTCCAGAGTATTAAACGCCGTCTTCCATTCATCCCCATGCTTAATGCGAATAAGATTATACGCCCCCCTGAGGTCAAGCTTGGTAAACCAGCAAGCACCTTTAACTCTGGAGAATAGATCAGAAATCAGGGGTAACGGATACTGATATTTAACAGTAATTTTGTTGAGGGCACGATAGTCAATACAAGGCCTTAATGAACCATCCTTTTTAGCCACGAAAAAAACCCAGCACCTAAGGGTGAAGAGGATGGTCTAATATGACCCCTTTCCAATGCCTCCTTAATATAGGATCGCATAGCCTCGTGCTCGGGTACAGATAAATTGAAAAGCCGACCCTTGGGGAATTTACACCCCGGGTTCAGCTCAATTGCACAGTCATAACTCCTATGAGGAGGCAAAGACGCAGACTCATTCTCACTAAATACATCATAAAAGTCAGCCAAATAGTCAGGAACATCATGCGACTGGGGAGAGGTGGAGAAAACAGGAGCATCACTAAGGGCACACCGACAACCCCAACTCACCACAGACAAAGATTTCCAATCCAGAACTGGATTATGGATTTACAACCAGGGAAACCCCAGAACAATGGTATCATGCAAATTATGCAACACCAAAAATCTGCAATTTTTTTGATGGTCTGGGGCGACCCGCATTACCACCTGGGTCCAAAACTGAGGTTTATTCTTCGCCAAAGGAGTAGCATCAATACCCCTCAAAGGGATAGGCGTCCGCAGAGGTGTCATAGGAAATCCACAACGTTTAGCAAAATCCAAGTCCATCAGGTTCAGAGCTGCTCCTGAATCCACAAAAGCCTTGGCGGAAAATGTGGACAGGGAGCAGATCAGAGTAATTGCCAGAAGAAACTTAGGTTGAACACCACCCACAGAAAACGTGTGTGCACAACGTTTCTCTCGTTTAGGGCAGACAGAAATAATATGCGAGGCATCTCCACAAAAAAAACACAGCTTATTACGCCTTCTGAACTCCTGATGTTGCGCCCTAGACAAAACTCTATCACATTGCATAGGTTCAGACATTTGTTCAACACGTGGTAACATCTCTCGTGTAGTTTTGCGTTCACGTAAACGCCGATCCACCTGAATGGCTAATGACATAGAATTGTCAAGACCAGAGGAAACAGGAAATCCCACCATAGTATCTTTTACAGTTTCTGACAAACCCTTCCGAAAGAGGGCTGCCAAGGCCAGGTATATCCAGGTAGTAAGGACCGCCCACTTTCAGAATTTTTGACAGTACAACTCTGCCGAATCCCGACCCTGGCTTAATGCCAACAGGGTCTTTTCAGCCTGATCAATAGCATTAGGTTCATCATACAACAACCCCAAGGCTTGAAAAAATGCGTTCACATTATTCAGAATAGGATCATCAGGTTTCAAAGAAAACGCCCAATCCTGGGGATCGCCGCGCAGCAAAGAGATGACAATTTTAACCTGCTGCACGGAGTTCCCCGACGAGTTAGGCTTCAAGGCAAAAAATAATTTACAATTATTCTTGAAATTCAAGAATTTAGACCGATCCCCCAAAAATACATCAGGAGTAGGAATCTTTGGTTCAGCAGCATGTGACTGAGCAAGATAGGCGGAAATTCCCCGCACTTCAGCAGCGAGCTGCTCCACACAATCAGACAATTGCTTCATCTCCATTGAGAGAAAAATTCCCCCTACGGCCTCAGAGATATAGAGGAAAAAATATGCACACAGAAGAAGAAAAAAAATTCTGACACTTTTTTTTTTTTTTTACAATTCTCTCCTGCTATTGAGTACCCTAGGATCTGCGGTATGGCTGGTGATTCTGCTATGATGAGTCACCGAAGGAGGAAAAAACAAAATACCAGCTAAGTCCAGAAAAAACAGAGAGGTTGGCAGCTATCGGATTGCAGACCCCTGAACCTATCCACAACAACTAGCAGTAGCAGTGGGGGGTTCCTACGGTGCCCTAGACCCCTCGATCACAGCCGGAGAACTATATAGCCTAAAGACAGAAAGGGGAAAAACTAAACTGCCCCAGAGCAGACCACAAAGCAATAGGCAGCCCCCAACATATAATGATGGTGAAGCAAGATGAAAACACTAACACAGATAGAAAGATAGGTTGAGCAAATGATGGGGCCCAAGCTAACTACATAGGACAGGATAAGAAAGCTGCTGTCTGCCATCCGCAAAAACCCTATCAAAATGAGCCAACCGACTGATAGGAAAAACAGGCCCTGAAGTCGCTAGGCTTCAAAAGACTATATCAGCACTCAGGTATATTCTGAAGACAGAGCAAAATATCAACAGATCAGAGACAAAAATGGAGTTCAGCTCACCCCCGGCCGGGGATGGCAGAACTCCCAAAAAACAAGGCAAAACAAAAACAAAACTGAAGAGTACAAAGAAGAGCAGAAAACTTAGCTTTGAGATGCAGGAATCAGACTGGTCTTCAAGAATCCAGCAGGAAAATCACCAGCCAGGAAGAAGGGTGTCGGCAGCCTTATATCCAGTCCTCAATTCCAGTCACACAGTCATCATCTAGCTGCCCATGTGTTTGGTAATCAGTCTCACTACCTTCCTTCACCAGAGTAGGGAGTTCATCAGACCTCAATGGTGAAGGGAAAAATGAACTCACAACAGCTGTCGCTATAGTATATGGCATATCTACACACATGATCAAAATTGTTGGTACCCCTCGTTTAATGACAGAAAACCCCACTATGGTCACAGAAATTACTTGATTCTGACAAAAGTAATAATAAATCAAAAATCTATGAAAATGAACAAATGAAAGTCAAACATTGCTTTTTAGCCATGCTTCCACAGAATTTATAAAAAGTCTTGAAATAGGCCTGGACAGAAATGATGGTACCCCTGAAAATAATATGACAAGAGGGACATGTTAAATCGCGGTATTAGGATCACAGGTGTCTACACTCTGAGAATCAGTGAGTGGGCCTGTATGGTGCCCGACACATAAACGCATAGTATAGAAGTCTTATGTATATGCAGATATAATACCAGCAGTCATCCCTCTTATGAATTGTAGGTACGGACAGTAAGTGGATGATCCTCAGTATTTTGCACCTGTGTGGCCTCTCATATGTCATGATGGAGCAGAGACAGTAATGTCAGGGTAGTGATTCCTAAAATGATCAAGACTCTTTTTGCAGCCTGGTGTTATGATGTCTTCCGTGTGAACCAGTTGTATGGGCCTCACCAATAGGCTGTAAACCAGCATGGCACACTACAGGTAACTGCGTGACTAGCTTAATAGTAGCCTTATCTGGTCATTTACAGTCAATCTCTTTTCCTTTCATGCAAGTCAAGTAGTCCGTGCAAAACATTGGACTGCACTCGGATGACATCTAAGTGCAGTCCGATTTCCACGGACTGACAGAATGGAGAAAATTGAGAAATATTTTTCTCCCTCTTCTCCTCATCAGAGAGAATTGAGTCACACTGTACTGATATTCGGATTATTCTCTGATCAGAGTATTATTAGCATAATCGACCCGATTCTCTGGGATGAGAGTAAAGGAATACATTGTTGACATCCAGCACCCATATCGATCAGCTGCTAGGATTATGCAGCTTTACTCAATATGTAGTGGGCTCTGCTAAGTACTGCAGATCAGCTCCTGTTGAAGGTAACAAAGGTTGACCTGCAGTACTCAGCATCGGTCACTAGTACTACACATTGAATGGAGCTACCCAGTGCTGGTCTGGTTTACATCTGCCCACTGCTGGAGCTAATACCAGCAGATTGTAGGGATGATGGGTGTCAGATATTCTTTCAATGGATGTAGAAGATCTATGATACAGATAGGTTACCACTGCGGGAGCTAATACCAGCAGATCGTAGGGATGACGGGTGTCAGATATCCCATGATTGGATATAGAAGCTCTATCCTACAGATGGGTTGCCAATGCCGGAGCTAATACCAGCAGATTGTAGGGATGATGGGTGTCAGATATTCTTTCAATGGATGTAGAAGATCTATGATACAGATAGGTTACCACTGCGGGAGCTAATACCAGCAGATCGTAGGGATGACGGGTGTCAGATATCCCATGATTGGATATAGAAGCTCTATCCTACAGATGGGTTGCCAATGCCGGAGCTAATACCAGCAGATTGTAGGGATGACGGGTGTCAGATATCCCATGATTGGATATAGAAGCTCTATCCTACAGATGGGTTGCCAATGCCAGAGCTAATACCAGCAGATTGTAGGGATGATGGGTGTCAGATATCCCATGATTGGATATAGAAGCTCTATCCTACAGATGGGTTGCCAATGCCAGAGCTAATACCAGCAGATTGTAGGGATGATGGGTGTCAGATATCCCCTGAATGGATATAGAAGATCTATCCTACAGATGGGTTGCCAATGCCGGAGCTAATACCAGCAGATCGTAGGGATGATGGGTGTCAGATATCCCATGATTGGATATAGAAGCTCTATCCTACAGATTGGTTGCCAATGCCGGAGCTAATACCAGCAGATTGTAGGGATGACGGGTGTCGGATATCCCCGGACTGGATATAGAAGATCTATAATACAGGTAAGTTACCACTGCGGGAGCTAATACCAGCAGATCGTAGGGATGATGGGTGTCAGATATCCCATGATTGGATATAGAAGCTCTATCCTACAGATGGGTTGCCAATGCCGGAGCTAATACCAGCAGATCGTAGGGATGATGGGTGTTTGATATTCTCGGATTGGATATAGAAGATGTATCCTGCAGATAGGTCACCAATTTTATTTGCCCTTTAATAAGTATTTGATAGCGGCCGGGGTTAACGACCTCATCTCTGCCACATCGTGTAAAAGCAGTACGCCATTGATGTCTGTATCCTTCATCACCAAAGGTGAACACATGGCAACTAACTGGAGCTTTCATTGCACATGTTGGCTTTAATCCCACTGTTTGGTTGATGCACTAAATAAGCTTCATATAATATAAATGCAGAGACATAAAATGCTTTCTAACCCCCGGGGGTCCTGAACTGTACGTGTCAGGCAATGCGTGGGAACATTGCATTTATTGTAAAGCCGTATAGGAAAAACCTGCCTGGTATAATTATTAGGAATAAGCCGACTAGTGAACCCAACAGCAGATCCAAGTAACGTACGATGTGGCAAGAGGCATTTTCTTGTTCCCCATCCTGATCATAAATCTTATAGGTGGCACTTGTGTCACAGCAAAGTGCTAAGAGACACCCTGAAACAAACGCGGCTCCATTCAGGAGAGATTCTTGACTCAGGGGAACGTTCTCTTATCATTTCTCATTTCTTATTATACAGACAAGAATACTTTATCGAGCTGCGGTAGGATGAATCCTTCTGCTCCTGCTGCGGGGGCTTGCATAGGCTAAAGAGGTTATAATATAAGATGTGATTGGAAGGTAGAGAATCGCTTTCTGATGCAAAATGAATTCTCAGATGAGAGTTTGCATGTATTACTCAAGTTATCGACATTACAAAACATGTCCAGGGGAGACAAGAAGAAGAAACCCTCAGTCGCGCAGAGGAGAAAGCTTTACATTCAATATTCCAGATGACATGTGCGTCTCTGATGGGTCAGACCTGCAGGCAATTAAATAAAAAGCGAACTAAGGATAAAGAGGCGAAAAGATAAACCTGTACGAGCTGCCTGTGTGACCAGGGATCAAGTATAAGTGCAAGTCGTACAACAAGTACTAACCCAGCAGCCATGAATCCTTTTATTTTTATGGAAAATGTGCTCTTTTATTTCTGCCAATATCTTTAAGTTAATAAATTTATGTATCTACAGTATTACCTGGATAGGGACAGAAATGGTTCAGGATGAAAGCGCATCTATCGCCAGATTTCCATATACAAACTGCATAAATTATTAAACAGATCTGTTAAATCTGATGAGGCCGGTACATTTACTCCGAAAAATGAGAATGGCTGCATAATCCTTTATGAAAGTATAACTAAATCTCTCCCAACCTTGCCTGATTGCCATCTCCTCAGTGTCCCTCCTCGCTGTTGAGATCTCACACTGCTCAGCGCAAGCTGCAGCTGTCAGGCTGGGTGGCCAGAGACTGAATACACTGTGTATCATGAGCTATTTCATTCTGTAAACAAACTCATAAAATGCTCGTCCTAACTATACAGGTTTGAACACCCATTCTGACTTGTATCATCAAAGTAAATACACCAGCAACATCAAGTCTAAATGCTCTATTTATTAATGTATACAGTTTATAATGTAGAATCTGGTTACAGATCCATTTTAATGATGACTGGTCACAATGAACGTGCCAGTACATTTTAGAGCAGCATTTACTGATTAGATCGATCCATACAGTAGTTTTATGGGAAAAGATTAAAGTTTGTATTTATTAATTTAAAGGGGTTGTCTGGTCTTAGGCTACAAGTATGCAAGGTTACAAGTATGCAGTAATTCTATGTGACTGCAGACTTGAGAATCCTCACATCGTGTTCACTGTGCACTGTCAGGGTTCTCTAGTACTGCTGCCAGGAGCAGTGGGCATGTGACCGCAAGTATACAATTTCCATACATGTGGTCAAGTGCCAACTAGACGTGTGCAGCCTCACCTTAAAGTGCGCCCGTAAGTATGCAAATTGCATACTTGACACATTACTGCGTGTTCCTAACACCAAAGAATTCCGACAGCGTGCAGTGCGCGCCATGTGAGGAGTCAGTTGTCTGCCATCATATAGAGTGACTGCAGTCTCATACCCTAAGGCTGGACAAATTCCTGTCCATTCTGGGCTTAGGAGTGATTTATGAAACATCAGTCTTACCAGATCATACAGAGAAAGCTGGTTCTGATCCTTTTCTGGGGGTGCTTTGCTATTTCTTTTTCCCCTGCATGACTCAGCCAGCTTATGATTGGGCAACATCATACAAGGGAAAAAGTAAACACTCCCCCAAAGTAGAATCTCTGGTAATGCCCCCATTGAAATCAGCATCTAAAATTTACAAGCTAATAACTCCACAATGGAGAGGAGAAATAAAATTAAAAAATCGGTTTTATTCTGATCCTTAGCCACTTTATCATTATATTGTCATGTAAAAAATAGTGAAAAGTCCTCTTTAAGACTAAAAGCAATAAAGAGGGAATCCTCAGTTTTGACCGCAAAAGTCACAAAAAAAGTTTCATACAGGAAGCCAGCCCATTTTTTACTTTCCGTCAAATTCATGAATCACGCTTGCCTTTTTGATGAATTTGGTGTCAAAGTCAGCAATTAATGCTGCAAGTCAAAAAGGGAAAGAGACTTAAAAAAACCCCCAAATGATGAATCTGAGCCAATGTGTTTCGAAACCTCTCCTCGGGTATTCTTTGAGTTGCAAGATCAGGACATCACTGTCTTTCATATAGTTGAGGATCTCCAAATTAAATTCCCCCAATATAAGATATTTTTGGCATAGCCCGTGGATACGCCTTACATTGTATATCCAAAACCACATAAAGTGTATCATCTTCTGTTTTAAAGCATTCATGAAGTTGGCGGATTCAATTGTAATAAATCACATTTAGAAATTGTAATATCTCAGCAAATTTTAATTCTCTTTTCTTTAATACACAAAGCAATGACCATACTATTGAAAATCAGTAACATATTCTACTTAAATTACATCATTCAGACATTCACAATTTACACCTATCAGTATAAGAATCTACTGAACCGGAGAGCATTAATTCCCTAAAATATTTAATAAAATGTTAACTGTATCTAGATACCTTACCAATAGAGATGAGCGGATCTTTTGAAATTTGATTTGCCAACTTCTCTGAATTTCCTCTTAGAATTTGATTTGCACAGATATCAAAACTGGAAAGCTTGTAATTGTTCAGAAGATACACGAGGGGGAGACAAGAAAGAGGATCTTGCTGACCATAAGAGCTTACACTTTACAGGGAGAGAGAGGACCCCACTGACCATAAGAGCTTCCACTCTGCAGGAGACAGAGAGGACCCTGCTGACCATAAGAGCTTACACTCTATAGGAGAGAGGACCCCACTGACCATAAGAGCCTATACTCTACAGGAGAGAGAGAAAACCACTGACCATAAGAGCTTACACTCTACAGAAGAGAGAAGACCCCACTGACCATAAGAGCTTACACACTACGGGAGAGAGAGAGGACCCCACTGCCCATAAGAGCTGACACTCTACAAGGAGAGAGAGGACCCTGTTGACCATAAGAGTTGACACTCTACAGGGAGAGAGAGGACCCTGCTGACCATAAGAGCTTAAGGGGGTTTTACACATAGCGATATCGCTAACAATATCGCTAAAGCATCACCAATTTGGTGACGCAGCAGCGATATTGCTAGCGATATCGCTATGTGTGATACTTACCTCCGACCGGCTCCCCTGCTGTCCATCGCTAATCGCGCGAGATCGCGCAGCTCCATTTCTCGTCGGGCGCTTCCTGCTGGGCTTCCTGCTGGCGCCGACGAGCGACGGGAGGACGTGGACGGGAGGACGCCAGGATCGCCACGTCTGAAAGGTAAGTATCGTCCACTAGATCGCTGCTATGTCGCTGTGAGATCTGCCTGTGTGGCAGCTCACTAGCGACCATTTAGCGATGCACTAGCGATCCTGACCGGGTCGTATCATTGTCGGGATCGCTGGTGCATCGCTAAATGTAAAGGGGCCTTTAGACTCTATAGGGAGAGAAAGGACCCTGCTGACCATAAGAGCTTACACTCTACAGGAGAGAGGACCCCACTGACCATAAGAGCTTACACTCTACAGGAGAGAGCGAAAACCCCGCTGACCTTAAGAGCTTACACTCTACAGGAGAGAGAGAGAGGACCCCACTAACTATAAGCACATACACTCTACAGGGAGAGCGAGGACCCTGCTGACCATAAGAGCTTACACTCTACAGGAGAGAGTGAGAGAGAACCTAGCTGACCACAAGATCTTACACTCCACAGGAGATAGAGAGAGGACCCTGGTGACCATAAGAGCATATGCTCTAAAGGAGAGAGAGAGAGGATCCCGCTGACCATAAGAGCTGACACTCTACAGGAGAGAGAGAGGAACTAGCTGACCAAAAGATCATACACTCTGCAGGAGAGAGACAGAGAGGAACCCTCTGACCATACTCTACAGGAGAGAGAGAGGACCCCATTGACCAAAAGAGCTTACATTCTACAGGAAAAAGAGAAAGACAAAGAGAGGACACTGCAGATCATAAGAGCTTACATTGTAGATTCACCCAGTGACTCTGGAGATGGAAAACAACTCTGTTGTTCAAACAGTAAAACTGGGGACCACTGGTCTGTGATGGCCCAGGTACTGACCTACTCTGTACAAGTTATGATGATACGCCAATTGTTATAGCTGTAGGGCATTATGAGGAGGCCTGTAAGGCCATGCAAAATGATGTTAGCCTGCTCTCTGATGCTTCAGCAGAACCACAAATGAAATCTCAAATTGTTCAAATTCACGTGAAACTACAAATTTCAACGAATTCAACTTGAACGCGATCCTCCACAGATCGATCCACTCAATCTCTAATTACCAAGATATCTTTCCTAATGGGTGGCTCATTATAGCTCAGTGCTGCTTAATACTTTGTTCTGAATCATCAGCTCACAGAATAATTTGTGACCCTGGCTTAAATCCGTGCATAGACCTACATTTTTAATATGGTAATGCCTCCTGCTTTATACAATGTCTTACCAATCCGAAATATATTTAATGACTATCTTGGCTCCATCCTTATGCTGTCGTGTATAACCTAGAACACCGGCTATTTCACAGAATATTGTGGACTTACTGTTAGTTGTCCTGTTGTGATCGCTCTGGACGCTGTCATTAGACTGATTGCTTGACAGTGACGACACACTGGAGCTCCGTACAAATCCAAAAGCTGCAAGCTTTGCTGCGGGCAACCGGGAGTAGCCGGGGGGGCGAAGGCCAGATTGACAAGGCTTTGGAAGATTTGACTTTGCACCATTTTGTATGGAACCTTTTTTAACATCCTCTGTGAAAAAAATATAAAACATGGGAAATGAAATGTAGAAATTTAAAAGGGGTTTTACAGGCAAAAAAAAATAAGAAAAATAAATTGTCTGACTGTCCCTGTATTGGGTCCTCAAACTCCTGTTATTATTTAGCATTTTTAACTCCTTTTCAGGTCTTTAGAACCCTCCTTATCATCTATTACTGTTTACATTCTGGACTTTCCACCTTATGCTGTGCCTTTAGACTATATTTCCCAGGGTGCTATGGATTCTCTGTCGCACACACTCTCCTCACTCTATAGACCACCATGCTAAATATGGATAAATCACTGCACACTCAGCCATTCCATAACTTCCACAAGTATGTGCTAGCCGGAGAAGCTTCTGCATTCCATAATGTCCCAGGAGCCAACACTGGCCACACACACAGGCTCAGTGCACTATAGAGGATCAATGAGTCCTATAATGTATTCATTTATAGGACTCTGGAACAGTCAGCAGCACCACAATGCTTTCTCACACCCTTCTTACTATTCTTCTCGGTGGAGCCTGCATTTCTTCTGTGGTTTCTATGCTTTCCCTCCCTGTGCACATCCCCAGTCACTCACAGATTGAGTCCTCTTTGAGGAGCTGGCCTTGTTCTAAAAAATATGGGACCTATGCACGTAGAGTGGAGTCCACGTCTCCAAGGGATGAAGACTTTTTTCAGCATGGAGCACCGTTACATTGAATTTATTGTTGTGTTTTATTAGAGATTTGCTTGCTCATCATTTCATCCTCCAGAATAATTGTTTCCATTCAATGACAGTAAGCAGAGGAAGACGTGCAGGCTGGATCTTATGCTTATATAAGGCCAGACCCATGATTGGTAATCAAGGAAAGCAATCATTCCATTGTTCTCCCAGTCACTAGTCCCATTGTGTGGATGGGAATAGTAGACCCAGCAGAGCCATTACTACAGGGGGTCTAACCTACAGTCCAAGGTAATGGGTTCGTTCTGAGGAACATACCTCCACCAAGGCACAGTTAGCTTTTTGGGGGAGCGAGTGAACACTTCTGCCCATTGAGGGGGCTGATCCCAAGGAGGGAGGGCAATAGGCCACGTGCTTTGTGAGGAGTTGGTAGAGACACGTCGAGGGGCGAGGATCGATGGCTAAGGTCCTGGTGCCTATGGATGGATGGCTTATGTAGTTTGCTATGGTTGAGGGATCTGTTGTCTGGATTGGAGGAACTTTCCTAAGGGATCTGTTGTCTGGAGTAGCGTGGACTGTAACTACAGACTATACTGGCAGGTGATACGAAATCTATTGTCCAACCAAAAGTCGGGAGACAGTGAGTATTGTCTGGTATGGGGGCAGTGGTACTACCTGCTCCAGGGAGGGGATCTTGTGGACTGGGGGCAATGTATTTTGGCCATCTAACCAGAGTTCTTGTAAAACCATGGACGTAAGAAATAAAATATAATTGCAACGTTAACTTGCCTACGTGATTATTGCAACACACAAGTTCAGATCTTCACACCCTCCATAATATCACCGTTCAGACAGCACTGTAGTGCACCATGCTAGCTTGCAGCCAATTAGTGATGCCCATACTATTAGATCAGGTGGGTTTCCCAGTACCTTATGACTGCAACCCACAGGGACATATACCCCAAATTCTCCTCTAACGCTAAACGTGCAAAAGATGGAAAAAATAAATTAGTTATTGGTTGATATTTTGGCCAAAATAGGCAATCTCGCAACCCTTGGCATGGGTCCTCATTGTCTCATAGCGAGTACTCATATAGAGTGCTGTAAACCAGACACTGTGCACTACATATACGTGTGTGACTGGTGCCCTATACAAGTCTTATCCATGTACATTTATAGTAATAGACAACCACTCCCTCCAATAGGTGTGTTATTGTTTTCCCATCAGAAAAAGTGATGTTCTGTAGCCTCATGTTTGGTGTTGTCAGATAGACTAATTTAACCCAACGAGAATTCAATTTATATGTTCAAGTGTTATGCATAGCAATAACTACTCTGTAGCGACTCACATCGAACTATCAAAAGCGCAATCACTGACGCACTTGACGCAAGGCACCACTGCTAGGCAAGTCCCTAATATTCTTCACCCATTCCCGATAGGGAGGGGAGCTTTACAGAGCCCTTCCCAGCCTGCTATCGCAGGATTGCTAGCGTCTGGTGACGCAGACTATGTGGAGTCAGGTATGAGAGTAAATCCAAAGCTAGCAAAAATCCCAAATGAAAACCAAAAGGATACCCTGGGGACCGAATCTAATAAAGAAGAACCAATAACGACTATTAGCAACTACTGAGAAGCAACCAGAGCTCAACGAGGAAGCACTCACCATACACCTACGCAGGGGAATTGAATGAACAGCACTGAACTGAATTAGAAGCAGGCTGTAAATAGCCAGCCAAGTCATGTCCAGGGAGCCATTCCCTGCTCACCTGAACAGCAGGGTCCACACATTCCCACTAATGGTTAACATCAGGCAAGGCAGCGTCCTGTGTTGCCTGGCAACTAGGAGACATAAGTCCCATGTCTCTATGAAACCAATGGTAAGCGTGGCGTCTTGTGTTCCCACATCGCCCATCACTTCCGCACTGTGTGTAGTCATACCACCCAAGTGCCCGCCAGCTCCGCCCCAAGCACGGACAGATTGGCGAAGCAGTCTGGAAATTGGAGGAGGACAATTGCGCCGATGGCAGGTATTCCTAGCATAAAGGAAATGATGCAACTAAGTTGGATGTACATTGGACAATCTCGCTGATGTCTGAGGATAGAATCATAGAATGGAAAGGACCTCCAGGGCCATCGTGTCCTACCCCCTGCTCAGTGCAGGATTCACTAAACCATCTCAGACAGATGTCTCTCCAGCCTCTGTTTGAAGACTTCCATTGAAGGAGAACTCACCACCTCTCGTGCAGCCTGTTCCACTCATTGATCACCCTCACTGTCAAAAAGTTTTTTCTAATATCTAATCTGTATCTTCTCCCATTCTGTTTCATTCCATTGCTTCTTGTGTTTCCATGTGCAAATGAGAATAAGGGCTCATGCCCACTTGCGATGAATTCAATCCGATAAAAATTTGGACCAATGTTATTCTATGATTGCGTCTTCATCTGCATTTTTTTTCCAGTTCGGATCGGATCACAATCAGACTGGAAAAAGATCGCAGAATGCTGCGACTGTAATCAAAAGTCGGATCGCATCCCGCGATAGAAGTCAATCGCACAGCATTCAGACCATGCGAGTGCTGTGCGAATTTTACGCACCGGTGTCCTTTCAAAAGCCGGCAATTCATATGTGGCTAATGTAAAATCAAACTGACAGGTTATAATAGAAAAGATATAATAGATATATACATATAGAATACATATATATAGTACAGACCAAAGGTTTGGACACACCTCATTCAAAGAGTTTTCTTTATTTTCATGACTATGAAAATTGTAGATTCACTCTGAAGGCATCAAAACTATGAATTAACACATGTGGAATTATATAATTAACAAAAAAGTGTGAAACAACTGAAAATGTCTTATATTCTAGGTTCTTCAAAGCAGCCACCTTTTGCTTTGATTACTGCTTTGCACACTCTTGGCATTCTCTTGATGAGCCCACGACCACCAATGTGCAAAAATTTTGCAAGGGCCAACTAGTGTACTGATTTAATAAAACATTATTTTTTGGAAAAAATGGCGTGGGCTCCCGCACAATTTTCCAAACCAGAGAGGGAAATCCAGCGACTGAGGGGAAATGTTCATAGCCTGGGAAGCGGGTAATACCCATGGATCTTCCCAGGCTATTAATATATGCTCACAGCTGTATACTTAGCATTTACTGGCTACTAAAATAGGGGGACCCCCAAAAGAATGATGTGGGGTCCCCCTATAATTAATAACCAGAAAAGGCTATGCAGACAGCTGCGGGCTGATATTTTCCCATGGTTCTGAGGTCACAGCAGTTCAGCCCGGCTGCGAGAACAGCTTTAATGATGTCACCGCTCGTCACTGAAGCTGTTCGCATGGATTAGCTTTATAATAAAGATGGGAAACTGTGTTTAGTGTTTTATTTCATTTAAATACTTTATTCTGGCTGTGTTTTTATTTAACCTATAACAAGTATAGGATTAGTAATGGATAGGTGTCTTATTGACACCTCTCCATTACTAAGCCATGGGCTTGGTGTGACCTTATAATACAAAGGTGACATCAACCCCACAATTATTACTTCACTTGCCACCGCTACAGGGCAAGTGGCAAGAGAGAGGCTAAGTGCCAGAATTGATGCATCTTAGAGATGCGCCATTTCTGGGGCGGCTGTGAGCTGGTGTTTGTAGCCAGGGCTAGGCTATGAATGACAGTGATGAGGTCACGGCAGTTCAAGCTCAGTGTCTTCATAGCAGATCACCGTGAGAAATTCTCACGGTGATCAGCTGTGAATACACTGAGCATGAACTCCGATGCCCTCTTCACTGGCATTTTCCCACAGTACAGAGGGATTGAGAAAGCATCTATACAAAAAAGCGAAACATACATTGGGGTTTTCTGGGTCCTGTCCGGTGGACAAACGGTTAGAAACCGACTCCATGAGGATGGTCTGAGTGCCCAATGTTCACAGATGAGGGTTGTGTTCACAGCCCAACACCATGCAGGACGCTTGGAATTTGCCACAAAACACCAGGACTGGCAAATTCGCCACTGGTGCCCTGTGCTCTTCACAGATGAAAGCAGGTTCACACTGAGCACATGTGACAGACGTGACAGAGTCTGGAGACGCCGTGGAGAGCGATCTGCTGCCTGCAACATCCTTCAGCATGACTGGATTGGCAGTGGGTCAGTAATGGTGTGGGGTGGCATTTCTTTGGAGGGCCGCACAGTGTTGGGCTGTGAGCACAACCCCCATCTGTGAACATCAGAGACTCAGACCATCCTCATGGAGTCGGTTTCTAACCATTTGTGCAGACACATGCACATTTGTGGCCTGCTGGAGGTCATTTTGCAGGCCTCTGGCAGTGCTCCTCCTGTTCCTCCTTGCACAAAGGCTAAGGTAGCGGTCCTGCTGCTGGGTTGTTGCCATTCTACGGCCCCCTCCACATCTCCTGGTGTACTGGCCTATCTCCTGGTAGCGCCTCCAGCCTCTGGACACTACGCTGACAGACACAGCAAACCTTCTTGCCACAGCTCGCAATGATGTGCCATCTTGGATAAGCTGCTCTACCTGAGCCACTTGTGTGGGTTGTAACATCCGTCTCATGCTACCACGAGTGTGAAAGCACAACCAACATTCAAAAGTGACCAAAACATCAGCCAGAAAGCATTGGTACTGAGATGTGGTCTGTGGTCCCCACCTGCAGAACCACTCCTTTATTGAGGGTGTCTTGATAATGGCCAATAATTTCCATCTGTTGTCTATTCCATTTGCACAGCAGCATGCAAAATTGATTGTCAATCAGTGTTGCTTCCTAAGTGGACAGTTTGATTTCACAGAAGTTTGATTTACTTGGAGTTATATTCTGTTGTTTAAGTGTTCCCTTTATTTTTTTGAGCAGTGTGTGTATCTATATATATATACAGTATATATATATATATATATATATATATATAGTGAGGTAGCGCTGTTATTCGGGTAGGGGATACTCGCTCAGCAGCCACAAAATCAGATCCGGCACAGATTTTCCATAAAGCAAGCATAGTCCATGCAGTTTATTCAACATCATAAACCCACAGCAGAAAAAAACTTCATATAAACAACAGAGCGTCCATGGCAGAGTTTCACTCTGTAAACCCTTTGTTCACACAGGTTGTACAATGTCCAGCATACAGGCTTTCTTAGCCTCACTTATCTCACCCACGTCCGGGTTTCCTCATGGCTGCTTCAGCTTACTGCAGACATTCATTCCCTCCCCTGGGAACTCTCAGACACGTGCAGCCATTCACCACAGCCACTTCACAGGCTGTTAGCCAGGAAGCTCCATCTCAGCGGGACCTTCCACACTGGACCAATCAGGTCCCAGCATTCACCTCATGTGACCTACCCTGGCCACATTATATGGTCCATAGCCACGCCCACCAGGTCACATGACTATGACCTCATCACAGGTCCTTCACACACACATATACACTTTACAATAGTGTTATTAAACACACCCCCTAGGTGGGTTTGTAGGTAACTAGTCCCTGACACATTGAACCAGCACCTCAGCAGTATCACTGCTGATTAACACACACATAAATCTCCATCTCAAGGCCACCCACCTTGAGATATGTAACGGTCATTCCGTATCTTGCCATTCATCCACTCTCCTGGGACATCCATACAGTGCCCCCTAGTGGACCCAGTGGTCACTACACCAAATACCTCCCCCCTCTGTTCAAACTTGTGGGGTTGATCACACAACCTTACATCAGGCTCTCGAGACCATGCACTCATTACACCTTGCCCCACAGGTCGAGCGAACCATCTCCTTCTATCATACGGCCTCATCTCTACGTTAGACCTCCCCTGCCCCCAGCGGTCAGAATATCAGCCCTGATCTTTGGCCCTCCAGTTACAGTCTCTGCGTCATGAGACACTGTCTAGTCACCACATTCCTCTCCCTGTTTGTTCCGTTCCCCGACCAACTCCCCTGGTTGGTACGGTCATCAGTCTTAGTTGGGCCTACTGTCTGGCCTGAGTCTGACCCATTCAGTGTCTCACAGGAACTAATGTCTCTCAGCCTCGAATGGCCCGTCAAACTGCCACTTGCTGACATTCTTTGGCCACCTGCCATGTCACTACTTGGAGGAACCCTTCGGGTCCTTACACCTTGGGTTGGAGGCGGCCGCCACTTAGTGTTCCGAACCACTTTATTGATTCGCCGATGGTCCAGCCTCAACTGCTCAATCTCTTGCAGGTACCCCACTCGATACTCCAAGAGCATCCAAAAGTTTCTCAGGCTTTCCACGGAACCAACCACCAGGACGGGAATCCTACCCTCTTCACTGGATACCTGGTCTTCATCATCAGGAGGGATCCTCACCCTCACCACACCGGAGCTATTTACAAGGTCTTGCATTACCTTCCCTTTGGGAACCGGAACTTCCTCTTTCCGCAAACCCAACCGATCCATAGCCTCTCTTGCTAACTCTAGGCGTCGAGCAACTTTCATATTACTCCGCCTAACCAACTGTTTGATATGGAGACACTGCAGATGCAAGTTTTTCAGGACAGCCACCAGCTTTGCTGTGTCTTCCCTGGCTGACATTATCACCAGCTGCCGAGTCTCAGGCGCCCAGTGCACCTTACCGCCCCTTTGAAAGCCTCATGCACACCTTCCTCAGCACAGGCCCCTTGCATGTCTTTTGGTACATCAATCACAAACTTGAAGGTCGTGGTCTTGCTCTCTTCCTGGGTAGGAGGCCCTGGCTTTACCACGGACACTTCCCTCACTACAGTTGACCCGACCGGGTGACTGTCTTCTTCAGTTCTTAGCTCCCCAACTTCACAAGATCTCATCTCTTCATGACCGTCTGCCAAGACGGGCACCAGCAGCTCCGTTCCACCACCAGTCGGACCCGGCCGCTGTTCATCACTGTCAAAGTTCTTCTCCCCCAGAAGACCACTTACAGTTTCTTTCAGCGCCAAGACTTCTTTCTCGAGCTCCTCAACCCTGTGCTCGGCCATTTGTCTCAGGACTGTTTCTTGTTCGAGATGTCCTTCCACTGTCTCCTTTATCAGCTTTATCTCACGATCCTGTTCTCTTTTGGCCAGCACGTGTCTCACCACTACCTCTTTAATTATATTGTCAAAGGGTACCACTGGGTCAGTCCCACCAGTCGAGTGAACCGTCCTGTTACCATTTAACCGTGTTTTTACCCCAGTCGTCTCATCTCCCAGCCCACCATCCGTCATATCACGAGACGTCAGGTCCGTAAGTTGGGCAGATGTACTTCTTCTTCCAGTCAGTTCTACCTCTGACCTGTCCACGTCAGGAGCCGTCACTGTCTCAGTGTTTGCTGGCCCCACAGTCGAAACGTCTCCATTGTCCGACCATACATCATCAAACAAAACAAAGTCCCGGCCCCTCTCAAAGGCATAGACTAAGTCCCGTGGTATCTTGCCCCCTTGACACTCACCACCTTTGGTCCCCTCAAACATTACTCTGTTTACTGTATAGTTCACCATGACCCCATGTTTACAGCGAACCCTGTCGTTTTTCTCGGTCAGAGATAAAATGAAAGGAGTTCCTGTCAGAGTCACCTGACTCTCTGAGTCCAGTCTACCAAAGACTCCTTCCTGGTGCAGCATCACGGTACACACCTGTGGCCCGTCATTATCCGGAAAATACATGCCGCACTCCTCAAAACTCATACAGACACACTGCGGTTCCCCAGACATACCCACTGAGGCAACCAGTGCTGCTATTTCCTGAACCACCCCAATTTGGGTCACCGTCCCCTCCTGGGACTCCACCCCTTTTTGAGTTACCACCCCAATTTGGGTCACCGCCCCCTTCTGGGACTCCACCCCCTTTTGGGCTACCACCCCGATTTTGGGCTACCACCCCAATTTGGGCCACCGCCCCCTTCTGGGATTTCCCCATGTCCGTTATACCGGTCTTGTCAGACCACAGTTCACACAACACAGTTTATGTCTTTTAACGATACCACACAAGTCCTTGCTGGCACCACCACAGGTCCTGCTGTCACCGATCACCGACACCACCGGCTGCTGTTCACACACACAGAGCAGCTGGTGTCCTCTTCGTAACCCCGCCAAGTTACAGGAAGCCACTTGTCCCCTTCATAACCCTGCTTAGTTACCGGAAGCCGCTTGTCCCCTTTGTAACCCCGCCGAGTTACAGGAAGCTGCTTGTCACCTTCTTGACTCCCACTGAGCCACCGCAGGCTGAGTTGAGAAAAGAAGAAAAAAACACACCACAAAAACTCACGTGTCCTTTCTGTGTGCTCTTCAGGATGTACTGTCTCCGCCTGAGACCGTCCAACACACAGGGCACACCGGGTGTTATTCAGGGAGCCGACCCTTCTCCCAGGGTCCCCCAACACACCGGCCTCACCAGGTCCAGGGGCTCGGCGGGTGCTATTCAGGACATCCGTCTCTGCCTGAGACACTCATGCCTCACCAGGTCCAAGGTCATATCACGTGCTCCAGGGATCCGATTCTTCTCCTAGAATCTCCCAACACTGACCCTCCAGGACCTTGCTCACTGAACCCTCCAGGTACACAGTCTTTATCACTGACCCCGGTCAGTACAACACAAACACCGGTCCGTTACTTGTGTCGGCCACACAGGTCCTCGGATACCTCTTCTCCACAGAGGCACCCTATAGCAATCACCAGTCTCTTTCTCACTGACCCCGGTCAGTACAACACGGTTTTCACGACCATCACCTGCTGGCCACGCAGGTTCTCGGACCCCTCTACCGCAGAGGTATCCTATAAGTCTCTTTCTCCTGGGGAAACGGCCGCACTGGGCTCACCGATCCGGATAGTGCCTTACTCACTAGGCCTCCCCACGGTTCCAGAACCATAGCCGGGCAGTGGCTTCCCCAACCGTGGGCCTTCCTTGCTCAGCGTTGCCCTTAGCAACTGACTTTGCAGTCCTCTTCCGTTGCTCCCAGCAACAAGGCTACAATGCCTGCATTCTTCACCAATTGTGAGGTAGCGCTGTTATTCGGGTAAGGGATACTCGCTCAGCAGCCACAAAATCAGATCCGGCACAGATTTTCCATAAAGCAAGCATAGTCCATGCGGTTTATTCAACATCATAAACCCACAGCAGCAACAAAACTTCATATAAACAGCAGAGCGTCCATGGCAGAGTTTCACTCTGTAAACCCTGTGTTCACACAGGTTGTACAATGTCCAGCATACAGGCTCTCTTAGCCTCACTTATCTCACCCACGTCCGGGTTTCCTCATGGCTGCTTCAGCTTACTGCAGACGTTCATTCCCTCCCCTGGGAACTCAGACACGTGCAGCCATTCACCACAGCCACTTCACAGGCTGTTAGCCAGGAAGCTCCATCTCAGCGGGACCTTCCACACTGGACCAATCGGGTCCCAGCATTCACCTAATGTGACCTACCCTGGCCACATTATATGGTCCATAGCCACGCCCACCAGGTCACATGACTATGACCTCATCACAGGTCCTTCACACACGCATATACACTTTACAATAGCGTTATTAAACACACCCCCGGGTGGGTTTGTAGGTAACTAGTCCCTGACACATTGAACCAGCACCTCAGCAGTATCACTGCTGATTAACACACACATAAATGTCCATCTCAAGGCCACCCACCTTGAGATATGTAACGGTCATTCAGTATCTTGCCATTCATCCACCCTCCTGGGACATCCATACAGTGCCCCCTAGTGGACACAGTGGTCACTACACCACTATATATATATATACAATATATATATATATACAGTGTGTGTGTGTGTCTTTTGAAGGATATTTCATTTGAAAATGATGTGTAAAATGACACAGAATTGCTGTATGTAGAAGCTCATGTTAAAATCACATTGCAATGAGATAGCAATCGCACTGCATTTTGATGTAAATCGGATGCTAGCTGTGAATAATTGGATTGTACTGGCAGAAAAAATGCATGACAGTTGGATGACACTTGCATTACATTCGTCCAACTCTCCTGCATCAAAATCGGACCGATTTTAAAATCGCTAGTGTGTCTCCAGCCTAAGAATGATCCTTCTACACTGTGACATCCCTTCAGATATTTATAGACAGCTATCAAGTCTACTCTTATCCTTCTTTTTTGCAAGCTAAATATTCTCAGATCCTTTAATCGTTTCTCGCAGGACATACTTTGCAGTCTGCTCATTATTCTGGTCACTCTTCTCTGAACTTACTCCAGTTTTTCAATGTCTTTTTTTTTAAATGTGGTGCCTAGAACTGGACATAGTATTCCAGATGAGGCCTGACCAAGGAAGAGTAGAGAGGGATAATTACTTCACATGATCTAGACTCTAAGCTTCTCTTTATACATCCTAGAATTGTGTTTGCCTTTTTTGCTGCTGGATCACACCGTTGACTCATATTCAGTCTGTGATCTATTAGTATACCCAAGTCTTTTTCCCATGTGCTGTTGCTTAGTTCTATTCCTTCCATTGTGTAGATGTGATGTTCATTTTTCTTGCCCAGATGAAGAATCTTGCATTTCTCCCTTTTAAATACCATTCTATTAGTCGCTGCCCATTGTTCAAGCTTATCTAGATCCTTCAGAATCCTTTCTCTGTCTTTTCTAGTGTTAGCCATCCCTCCTAGCTTTGCATCATCTGCAAATTTGATTAATTTACATTCAATTCCTTTATCTAGATAATTTATAAAAATGGTTAACATCACTGGCACCAAGGCAGAGTCTTGTGGTACCCCACTTGAAACACTCTTCCAATTGGATGTGCAACCATTTATTACCACTCTTTCAGTATGATCACTGAGCCAGTTATGAATCCACCTAACTGTAGCCTTGTCAATCCCATACTTGGTCATTTTCTATAAAAATAGTATGAGATACTTTATCAAATGCTTTACTGACGTCGAGATATTCTATATCTACCGCATTTCCCTGATCCACCCAGTCAGTGATTCCACAATGAAGGAAGACAGATTAGTCTGGCATGACTTGTTTGCTACAAACCCATGCTGATTGTGGTTAATTACTGTATTCTTATCCAAGTACTTACATACAATGCTGTTTGATAATTTACTCAAAGATCTTTCCTGGTATAGAAGTAAGGCTCACTGGCGTGTAATTTATTGGCTCCGTCTTCTTTCTTTTTGAAGATAGGGACAACATCTGCTCTTCTCCAATCTTCTGGAAGTGGTTCTGCAATTTCCTCTGCTAACTCTTTCAGTACCCTATGTTGTAATTCATCTGGACCAGGAGATTTAAATTCATTTTACTCAGCTACATGTTCCCTCACCATCTCTCTGCTTTTATATAGTGTGGATTCTTTTATTTCTTTGATGGCACTATGAAGATCAGTTGATGTTACAATTGCTTCC
Organism: Dendrobates tinctorius; assembly: GCF_039654945.1. Classification (NCBI taxonomy): domain Eukaryota; kingdom Metazoa; phylum Chordata; class Amphibia; order Anura; family Dendrobatidae; genus Dendrobates; species Dendrobates tinctorius. Next base: position 32,742,246 of record NW_027361743.1, on the reverse strand, counting down.
TTAAAGAACACAGATGCAAAATAGGAACATCATTTTTATCACTTTATCCTACAAAAATTCTATAGCATCATTGACTTTTTTTATGCTTTTGACATACCCCCAAAATTCATTTGTATTGCTTTTGCTCTCCCTTGCAAGCCTCACTTCATTAATGGTTTTAACTCTTCTAACTCTTGCCCTGCATTCCCTGCAGACAGCATTATATTCTTCTTTAGATATGCCCCCTCTTTCTATCTAATATATGGTACATATCTTTTTAATAAGTGTTTAAGTTCTGTGTTCATCCATCCAGGTCTCTTTAAATGCTTCCATTTCTTCCTTCTTTATGGGATTGCTACTGTTTGTGCGTTGAGATTTTCAATTAGCAAAATCTCCCATCCTTCTTGGACATTTCTGTCCTTTAGAACATCCACCCATTGGATCTTTCTCACCCTCTTTCTGAAGCCATAGATACGATAGCTTGACTGTCTTTATGACCTCTGCCTCCAAGTACTGGCAAAGTCACTATAATAGCCACAAAAGTCATTACTATTACCCACTCAGGCAAGCAGCTGTTTACATCCAGCACTTAGTTTATCAAGGGTCATTCTGCACATTCTTCCCTGAATCTGCTTATATAGAAATACTCAAGTGTTCATCTACATTTCCATAGTTTTGATTTGACATTTCAGCATAGTAAATATACAAAAGTTTCACAGAAACTTTAGATGCCATTACGCCTACAGCTGTTATTCATGTTTACAGTTTTCAGGCTTAACACTCCACTTTACAAATCTTATCTGTAGGCTAATGTAACTTTTCCTGCTAGCTTCTTACATAAAGTCTGTGATTCTCGCTAGACTCTCATATTTTCAATACACTGAATTATACATTTAGGACATCAGAAACTTTAGTTTTTATCATGAATATTTTGAGCGATCTTCAGTTCGATCCAGCAGAAAGTTGAATTTTGCCGCCAGGCACGAGGCTTATCTGCTCAGCATGCTTTTGAGTTGCAGAAAAGCCAGGTCCCTGTCATGTTTAGAGGGGATCTGCTCTGTAACATAACTGTCTAAAAATAACAGAATAGTGTTTGTCAGTCTATTATGGCTTCATTTACTGACAACAAATAGAGATTTTGAAATGGTCAGAAATTAAAGCACAAAAGTTTACAAAGCTGCATTAACTAAATTTTACATGAAATTATTTAAATCACATAAAACCTAAAAAAGTATCTATTAGAGCTGTTTTTACATACATACAGTCATATGTTAAAGTTTGGGCACCCCTATTAATGTTAACCTTTTTTCTTTAAAACAATTTTGGTTTTTGCAACAGCTATTTCACTTTCATATATCTAATAACTGATGGACTCAGTTATATTTCTGGATTCAAATGAGGTTTATTGTACTAACAGAAAATGTGCAATCTGCATTTAAACAAAATTTGACCGGTGCAAAAGTATGGGCACCCTTATCATTTTCTTGATTTGAACACTCCTAACTACTTTTTACTGACTTCCTGAAGCACTAAATTGGTTTTGTAACCTCATTGAGCTTTGAACTTTATAGCCAGGTGTATCAAATCATGAGAAAAGGTATTTAAGGTGGCCACTTGCAAGTATTCTCCTATTTGATTCTTCTATGAAGAGTGGCATCATGGGCTCCTCAAAACAACTCTCAAATCATCTGAAAACAAAGATTATTCAACACAGCTTTTCAGGGGAAGGATACAAAAAGTTGTCTCAGAGATTTAACCTGTCAATTTCCACTGTGAGGAACATAGTAAGGAAATGGAAGAACACAGGTACAGTTCTTGTTAAGCCCAGAAGTGGCAGGCCAAGAAAAATATCAGAAAGGCAGAGAAGAAGAAAGGTGAGAACAGTCAAGGACAATCCACAGACCACCTCCAAAGACCTGCAGCATCATCTTGCTGCAGATGGTGTCACTGTGCATCGGTCAACAATACAGCGCACTTTGCACAAGGAGAAGCTGTATGGGAGAGTGATGCGAAAGAAGCCGTTTCTGCAAGCACGCCACAAACAGAGTCGCCTGAGGTATGCAAAAGCACATTTGGACAAGCCAGTTACATTTTGGAAGAAGGTCCTGTGGACTGATGAAACAAAGATTGAGTTGTTTTGTCATACAAAAAGGCGTTCTGCATGGAGGCTAAAAAACACAGCACTCCAAGAAAAACACTTGCTACCCACAGTAAAATTTGGTGGAGGTTCCATCATGCTTTGGGGCTGTGTGGCCAATGCCGGCACCGGGAATCTTGTTAAAGTTGAGGGTCGCATGGATTCAACTCAGTATCAGCAGATTCTTGACAATAATGTGCAAGAATCAGTGACGAAGTTGAAGTTACGCAGGGGATGGATATTTCAGCAAGACAATGATCCAAAACACCGCTCCAAATCTACTCAGGCATTCATGCAGAGGAACAATTACAATGTTCTGGAATGGCCATCTCAGTCCCCAGACCTGAATATCATTGAACATCTGTGGGATGATTTGAAGCGGGCTGTCCATGCTCGGCGACCATCAAACTTAACTGAACTGGAATTGTTTTGTAAACAGGAATGGTCACAAATACCTTCATCCAGGATCCAGGAAGTCATTAATAGCTACAGGAAGTGACTAGAGGCTGTTATTTTTGCAAAAGGAGGATCTACGAAATATTAATGTCACTTTTATGTTGAGGTGCCCATACTTTTGCATCGGTCAAATTGTGTTTAAATGCAGATTGCACATTTTCTGTTAGTACAATAAACCTCATTTGAATCCAGAAATATAACTGAGTCCATCAGTTATTAGATATATGAAACTGAAATAGCTGTTGCAAAAACCAAAATTGTTATAAAGAAAAAAGGTTAACATTAATAGGGGTGCCCAAACTTTAACATATGACTGTATATAGTTACATAGGTTGAAAAAAAGATAATGAATTAAGTTCAACCTTTCTCGATCAATTATACATTTTGTATTACTAGAATATGTACAGTATAACCTACAAAGCCATTTCTTGTGATAAAAGCATCAAGGCCTTTTTTAAATGCTGTTTTATTGTCTACCATTACTACCTCTTGCTGTAGGGCATTCACCAGTCTGTTTACTCTAACTGTAAAGAATCCTTTCCTATATGAAAGAGAATCTGTCAATTGGTTAATTTCTATTAAACTGTCTATATGGGCATGTAGGGCATGGAAAGTTGAATAAAACAATACCTTGATATCTGTGATATGATGTCTTATTCCAGATAAATCCACATTTTTGCCATATGTAAATTAGCTGCTAAGATCTAAGGGCCGGACAAAGATCACCCTGAGAATCTGCCTCCAGAGATTAATTTCAAATCTTTTTAATTAAAATATGTAATTAGTAAGCACCTGTTCACACCTTTTTTCTGTTTGGAAATGGTGGTCAGTCTTTTGATATTTGTATACTTAGGTGTTGTGAACGCTCTTAATCTGACTTCTGAGTCGGGGCTCCGTCTGGTGGTCGCTGCGGGTAGTGGAGCTGGCCGTGTTGACAGAAGTCTATCACCTGAAGATGATGATTGGAATTCAGGGGTAACAGACTGGGAGGATTTAAGTGAGCAAGCTTCCTTCAGTTGCTGCTGTTGATTTGGTTTCTTCCTGTGCATTGTGAAGTCTGCTTTTTCCCCCCCTTGGTCTTGCATCATTCAGATAAGTTATTTGTTTGCTGGAATCTTTTGCATTTGATATAGTTTTTGCTTTTCTCTGCTTTCTGCTTTGCTGTGTGGGTTCAGCATTATTCTCTGCTGGGATTTATGCTGGACCCCGCTCATATGTCACAGCTTATGTCATTTTGTTCAGTATTGCTAATCCCCTGTTATATTAGTATCTTTTGCTTTGCTTCCAGTTCACACCAGAATGCTGATCTAGTGGGGGAGATGTCGTGTGGCCTCAGTGTTTTTGTATGTAAGACATGTTGGATTTTTTAGGGTTTTTGCATGATTGCAGACAGTATCTATTCTGTCCTGACCTATTTAGACAGTTTGGGCCCCATCGTTTGCTCACTCTATTTTCTGCCTGCGTTTGTGCCTCATCTTGTCTCACTGACAGTATATGTTTGGGGGCTATCTATTCCTTTGGGGTTCTGCTCCAAGGCAGTTAGATTTCCCCTTTCTTGCTTTAGGCCTAGTTAACTCTTTGGCTATGCCGAAGTGTCTAGGGCATCATAGGCACGTCCCACGGCTAATGCTAGTTGTGTTGTTAGGTTTAGGGGTCTGCAATCCGCTAAGTTACCAACCTTTCTGGTTTCCTGGTTGCTTAGCTAATTCCCTGGTAATCCTCCTCGGTGACCGAATCATAACACTTAGGCTCTCTTACTGAGCACTCCACCCCTCAGCCTCAGGCGTTTTTAACTACAGCGGAATTCTACCTACCCACATAAATATAGGGGTCAGTCTAGGAGAGGATTCACATTAGACAGGTTCCCAGCAATGAGAATCGCCTTATCGTGGCTGCAGGGTACACATGAAATGACCAATTTATGTGCTAAGTATTCTCAATTTTTCATTTTTTCTGCAATTCAAATGCAATATATTTAATGCTTGCATGCTATAGCGCAACAGTGCTACTTTATTTGTTGGTTACATTCCGACTAGACATATCCATTCTCAATTCCCTTGTATTGAGTGAGGCCGCGTACATTTGGTTGGCACGTGACCGCATGCATATTACGGCACTGGAGAATCCTGACAGTGCACACACTGTGCGCTATAAGGATTCAGAAGTCAGCAGTCGCATAGAGTGACTGCAAACTAGTACCCTAAGACCGGGCAACCCCTTTAAGAGGGTGTAGTCGAGTAGTGGATAACCCCCTTAAACATCATGGAATAAAAGTTTTGTGTTCAACATTTCAGACTCTTCATCCATAATAACATCTGTAGTTTATAACAGATTTTCCAGTCTTTCGGGCCTCTTTAGGACAGGAAAACAAATCTATTTGTTTTACTAGAACATTCTACATGGCCTCGTATCTTTAATGTCGTCTTTCATTTGCTGCTCTCATCCCATGCTTGACTGCTGAAGATCAATTCATTTAATGATTAAAAACAAGTTTTGCTGAATGAACGTTTCTTTCTCTCTTTGTGCTGCTGTGCGGAGACTTCATGAGTCAGCTGTGCACATTACATTTCAAGAAGTTACTTTACCTTGTTCAAAATCATTTCTATTTTTTTAGAAATTGAATGCATTTTACATTCTGCACGAAATCCCAAGGTGGGAGTTATGTAATTATGTTACCACCACAATAACACAGTATCAATGTATTTTCACCGTATTTGAAATTTAGCAAAAAATATCACTATATCACATATTAACATGTCCTGGTGAAACATAAATGGAAGTAATTAAAAAGTTAAATAATCACTTTCACCTCTCACTTTTCAAACTTTACATTTTCTTCCCCCTACTTCCTGCCTCATGAGCTCATCATCCACTCTGGCAAAACTGCTCAGCTCCATCTTGGTGAAAGCAAGACGACAGACATACATGTAGCTTAAAGGGAACCTGTCATCATGCTTACCGATATAAGAAGCGTAAGCCCCCGATCCGATCTGCAAGATAAGAAAAATACGTTTTATTATACTCACCTGCAGAGCGGTCTGGTCCAATGGGTGTTGCAGGTCCTGGTCTGGTGCCTCACATTTTCATATAACTGCCGCCCTCCTGTTTGTTTCATAGCTTCCCGGCATCGCGCTCCTGCGCAGGCGTACTTCTCTGCCCTGTCGAGGGCAGAGCAAATTCCTGCTCTCTGACCTTTCCTGGCGCCTGCGCACTGCAGTACTTTGCTCTGCCCTCAGCAGGAGCGCGATGCCGGGGAGCAATGAAGCAAGCAAGAGGGCAGCAATCATAGAAGATGGGAGGCGCCGGACCCGGACCTGCGACACCCACCGGACTGGACCGCCCTGCAGATGAGTATAATAAAACTTATATTTCTTCCAGGTCATCCACTGTATTATATAATGCTGTAGATAAGCCCTGAAAGGCAGTGGCCGCATCTTATAGCGGCCAAAACAGCTGACAGGTTCACTTTAAACAAACATAAATTTACATGTACTGTGTAAAAGATTTAGGCAGGTGTGGGAAAAATGCATTAGCAAAAAATTAAAATGCAAAGCGAATGAGCAAAAGAGAAATGTAAATCAAATTAATATTTGGTGTGACCGCCCTTTGACTTCAAAACAGCATCAAAGCACCAATTCGTTTAGGTACAGTTGAATGCAATTTTTGAAGGAATTTGGAAGGGAGATCGTCCAAACTTCTTGGAGAACTAACCACAGATGTTCTGTGGATCTAAGATTGGGTAGATCCTTCTGTCTCCTCATGTAATCCTAGGCAGATTGGAAGATGTTGAGATCAGAGCTCTGTGGAGGACATATCATTTCCAGAAGTGATTGTTCTTCTTTAATTTGAAAATACCACTTAATGACATTGGCTGTATTATTTTCGGTTGTTGCCCTGATGGGATTGCATGATGGATCTGCATGTACATTTCAGCATTGTGGACATTAAGAAATAGACATAGATGAGGACCGTAGACTCGGTGGTTGGCCAAGCAAACCTAGTGTATCAGATAGAAGGCACATCATACTTACTTTCCTTCAAAATCGGAAGATGTCCAGTAGTATCATCAACTCAGAACTGGCAGGAAACAGTGGTACCCAACTAAACCCATCTATTATTCTGAGAAATCTGGCAAGAATCTGGAAGAATTGCGGCCAGTAACCAAGCGTTTGTTATGGAAAGAAGGTCATGTAACTCATCTATGCATGATAACATAGGAATCGGGTGCAGAAAAATGTCAACAGGTGCTCTGGGGTCATGAGTCAAAATGTGAAATATTTGGCTGTTTCAGAAGAAAGACTGTTCGCAGTAGGGCCAGAAAGTGGTACAATAATGAGCGTCTACGGGCAACAGTGAAGCACAGTGGAGGTTCATTGTACATTTAGGGCTACATATTAGCAAATGGAGTGGGAGATTTATTTAGGATTAATTGCGTCCTCAATGCTGAGCATAACAGGAAGATCCATCATGGAATACAACCACGGAGGCATGAGAAAGGAGAAGGTCCCCGTCCGAAACGTCGACACATGTGTGCTCCCTGTCCTTCGTCTGACAGCGTCTCTGCTTAGCTGCTGCTCATACAATAATTAGTGATCAATGAGCCTGGATCGTTCACACCTTCATCCTCTCTCCACCATGAAGATGGAAGCAGTGCAATTGGGAGACTTTTCACAGTGGTGATTATTACAAATAATGCTACAAGGCGTTAATGTATATTAATGAAAATGAAGATTTTATGAAGAAATTTGTCATGATCTGAAGTGATCTGACAGTTTTAAATCACTGGGCGAACTTTTTTTACTTTGGAAAGTTCCAAGGTGTCTTGACTGTCCCCGGTGGTGGTTTTGATATTGCACTTTAAGTTTTGTGCACTTTATCATGTATCAGGTGTTACACCCTATAAAGGTGTGCTAGAGGTGTGCAATCACTGCCTGTGATATTGTGAGTTTGTGTTCACTCTGTTTTTGGAGAGCCTGGATGAAGGATGGAGCTGGTGAGGAGTTGCGCAGCTTAGCCAGGGGGATGTGTTTCAGCTATGGTGTCTGGACGAAGGGCTGGCATGGCGTGGTGGAGTCGCAGTGATGGTGTCAGCGGGAAGTGTCTGCATGGGCTGGTGGAGTGGCGACTATGGAGAGTGGCACTCACTATGTGGGACTTGGCCGCTGAGCTGGACTCAAGCAAGCTCGACTTCGTGTCAGCAGCTGAACTCATCCTTGGGACTCTGGTTCTAAGCAGCTGCAACTGGTGTTGGACTCTGCTCCAAGGCTGCACTAAGGTGAAGGGTCCTGTTATGGTGATGGATCCAGGTGGAGGAGAAGATGCACTCAGGTGGAGGGCTCTGTTGCTAGGAGCGCACGCAACAGAGCAAAGCTAAGTGGTGTTTCCCCTGTATTGTCTCTTTCCTCATGTGTGTTATTAGTGCAGTGGTGGGATTAGTTTCCGCACCGACCTATTCCCTAGTGAGGGTTTAGGGTCAGGGCGAGCTAGGGCGTTGAGGTACGCGTGCGGCGCCAGGTGCGAATCCGGCATAGGGAACGTTAGGAGTGCAGGGACACTGGCTCAGGGGAGCTCAGGAGGTCTCCAATTCCCTTTTCCCTATAGCAGGGCCCACCATTGTTAATGTTTCCCAGGTCCCCCTCATTATTTAAATTCGCCATACTGGAGGCTGGGTTTCCAGAATGTTTATTAACGTGTAATACCTAAATTCGCCAGGTGGAGGCGGCGTATCCACCTGCACGGTTTTATTATTTAAATTCGCCCCACTGGAGGCGGTGTATCCAGGGTCACGTGTGTCACATGGGTTCGCCTTGCGACATCATCCGCGTCCTGATACACGTGATCATGACATTATCACAGGCCATACAGTTTTTTTTTTTTCTGGTGAGCTTTGGCCATGTGGAGACCGCTGAGTAATTGCTGCCGGGCCTCACTGAGGTGAGTGCGGAGCGGCAAGGTGTTTAGAGCCGCTGCAGCAGCAGTTATCACGGTCTGGGGCCTCTGCTCAGATAACCAGAGAGAAAGAAAAAAAAAAATGGCGGCTGCGGTCTGGCAAAAGCCCCTAGAGTCGCTGCTGGGGAGCGGGACTTGCTCTCGCACGGGGAGGTACCCAGGCAGGTGGGAGGAATGGTGCCCCACGGAGCTGCCTGGTATTCCCCGTGGTGAAGGGGTACATCCCTGTGGTGAGCAGACTAGGTGTGTAGTCGCTGCTGGGGAGCGGGACTTGTTCATACAGGGGACGCACCCAGGCAGGTGGGAGGAATGGTGCCCCACGGAGCTGCCTGGTATTCCCCGAGGTGAAGGGGTACGTCCCTGTAGGGAGCAGATTGGTGTATAGTCCGTGGGGCTCATGCCAAATCTTCAATGCCGCCCCCTCCTGGTCGTGTGGAGGCGACCAGCGAGAGTATATTTCCTCCATTTCCCGGTCCCCTTCTCCTCCTGGTGTGTGCAGCAGGTGTGCTGCGGGGGAGTAGGGACAAATCTCTATCCTCGCCATTAACCAACCCTAGGAGGCGCAGTCCTCATGGTGAAAGGGTTGGAGGGTGGTGTCCCTTGGTGAATAGTGGGGGTGTGAGTGTGGTGACACAGGGGGACGCCTCTGTTGTCAAGTCCAGAGTGAGTTCACCAAAAAATGACAAACGAATGTGTGTAATAAACGTTCAGGTCCGCACCTGTGTGTGAATGAGCGTGTATGTGTGCCACCAAAAAACATCTTGGAAATGTGTTGTGGAGTCTGATCAGCTCTTAGCATACATACACATACATAATCTCGTTCCCCAGGTCGGCGCTGTGGAGATGAGTGGTGCCTCCAAAATGAACTTTATTGCCAATACCAGCGGTGCGTTTGTCATAAACCTGAAGTGTCAGGTAATGGTGGGGTGAACTCAGGGTCTGGGCGTCCCCGCTGTAGGTGTTTCCCTAATGAGGGGTGGTCTTGAGGGTCCAGAGGCCCCTCATTAAGGAGGGGGTACTGTCATGATCTGAAGTGATCTGACAGTTTTATATCACTGGGTGAACTTTTTTTACTTTGGAAAGTTCCAAGGTGTCTTGACTGTCCCCGGTGGTGGTTTTGATATTGCACTTTAGGTTTTGTGCACTTAATCATGTATCAGGTGTTACACCCTATAAAGGTGTGCTAGAGGTGTGCAATCACTGCCTGTGATATTGTGAGTTTGTGTTCACTCTGTTTTTGGAGAGCCTGGATGAAGGATGGAGCTGGTGAGGAGTCCTGCGCAGCTTAGCCAGGGGGATGTGTTTCAGCTATGGTGTCTGGACGAAGGGCTGGCATGGCGTGGTGGAGTCGCAGTGATGGTGTCAGCGGGAAGTGTCTGCATGGGCTGGTGGAGTGGCGACTATGGAGAGTGGCACTCACCATGTGGGACTTGGCCGCTGAGCTGGACTCAAGCATGCTCGACTTCGTGTCAGCAGCTGAACTCATCCTTGGGACTCTGGTTCTAAGCAGCTGCAACTGGTGTTGGACTCTGCTCCAAGGCTGCACTAAGGTGAAGGGTCCTGTTATGGTGATGGATCCAGGTGGAGGAGAAGATGCACTCAGGTGGAGGGCTCTGTTGCTAGGAGCGCACGCAACAGAGAAAAGCTAAGTGGTGTTTCCCCTGTATTGTCTCTTTACTCATGTGCGTTATTAGTGCAGTGGTGGGATTAGTTTCCGCACCGACCTATTCCCTAGTGAGGGTTTAGGGTCAGGGCGAGCTAGGGCGTTGAGGTACGCGTGCGGCGCCCGGTGCGAATCCGGCATAGGGAACGTTAGGAGTGCAGGGACACTGGCTCAGGGGAGCTCAGGAGGTCTCCAATTCCCTTTTCCCTATTGCAGGGCCCACCATGGTTAAAGTTACCCAGGTTCCCCCCTTTATTATTTAAATGCGCCTTACTGGAGGCGGTGTTTCCAGATATTGTATGTATAACGTGTAATACCTAAATTCGCCAGGTGGAGGCGGCGTATCCACCTGCACATTTTTATTATTTAAATGCGCCCCACTGGAGGCGGTGTATCCAGGGTCACGTGTGTTATGGGTCCACCTTGCGGTAACATCTGCGTCCTGACACACGTGATCATGACAAAATTGAAGATTATTGAATTTTGTGCCGTATTTTGAAAATATTTTGGATTAAGGCAGTTTTGGGATATAACTGCATTTACTGCTATTTAAAGGTGTAGAACATACTGTATATGCATTTTTTAAGGTTAGCATTATTCATCTATGTACCACCAGAGAGGCTTCTGATTGGCTCCAAATTTATTTTACAGCAACATAGGACCCCAAACAGACAGCCAATGTTTAAGAACTATCATCAATATGCTGAAGAACAAGGAGTCCTGGAAGTGATGATATATTGATATGGTCCCACACAGAGCCCTGTGTCATCAAGTCTGTCTGGGATTACATGAAGGGATAGAAGGATTTGCACAAGTGACATCCGCAGAAGATCTCTGGTTAGTTCTACAAGATGATTGGAACAACGTACCTGAGTTTCTTTAATAAATTTGTACTTGTGTACCTATAATTGATTCTGTTTTGAAGGCAAAGGGCGCTCACACCAAAACTGATTTGATTTACATTACTCTTTTGTTCATTCAGTTTGCATATTGTTAAATGATAAAAGTAAATGATTAACAATTCTATTTTTTAAAACAATCTTACTCCTCAGTATTTTTCCACACCTGCCTTAAAATTTTGCACAGTGCTGTATAATGTGACAAGCCCAAGCTCAGCTTTTCTACACCTGTATATAGTACCGTTTGACCTGTATAGAATGTAAGCGGTGAGCTCCCTCTTGTAGTAGCTGCAGGGAACCAGAACTGTGTTGTAAGGGGGTGGTGCTGTTATGGACAGTAAGAAACACACTGCAACTTTAAGAGACAGCACCCTCTTGTCTGGTGTGATGGAATGATCTGCTCCCCCTGTAAAGGAATGTGTTAATGAACTGCTCGAGGCTCAGGAGGGGAGTAGTTGAGCCTGTGAGCTGGAAGCTGCTGCTGAGAGCTGCTGTGAATGGAGCTATTTAAAAAGGTCGCACAGCCTGAGACTTAGTGGACTTGTGAGATTGAACAGACTCTTTGGGTGTAGCAAAGGTGGCTGTCCTGTGCTATTTTGAGAAGCCACGAAGAGACCGAGAAAGGGATTTAGGGTAAGTGCACACGTAGTTTTTGGGTGGTGTGGATTTTGCAGTAAAATCCGCAGATAAATCCTCAGGACTAAAGTCCTGCGGTTTATCTGTGGATTTGCCTGCGGTTTCACACCTCATAATGGATGAGGTGTGAAACCGCAGCGTTTCTGCACAAAAGAATCGACATGCTGCGGATTGTAAACCGCAGCAAAACCGCCCGGAAAAATCCGCAGCATGTGCCCAGCGTTTTCCAGTTTACCATTGAAAACAATGGTACTGTACAACGCACCTAAACTTGCTGCGGCCCCGCAGCTGCAGAAACGCTGCGGATCCGCAGCAGAATCCACACCGTGTGCACATACCCTTACAGTTTCCAGGAGCACCTCCAGGACCCTGAAGCAAGGAGAAGACCACGTTTCACGGATGTGCCAGACGTGCGCACCACCGTTCAAGACTATTCGGAGCCCTCAGGCACTAGACCCTGGGAGGTTGAGCACCCTGCCCTGTTTGTGATTTTAGGAATTTTAGTGTGTTTGGGAGCCAATTTCCTGAAAGTGAAAAACACCTTTTAAGGCTAAAACCTTGCTTGCATCATTAAGGATTGACTGTCATTATGGGACAACAATCTTTGAGAAATATATTAAGCATGCCACCCATCCGGTGTGACATTTCACCATTGAATACACCTCAGCACTGCAGGCCCTATACATCACCACATCACGCCGACCGCATCAAGACACACGGAGCGGAGTAGATTATTTTGGGGATAGGACTAAGTGACAGGGTTTTTTTTATTTTTGCACTATTGGGATGGGACAGTGGGATGCCTTAATAGGAGACATGCACTCTTTGGCATCATATTGTAGAATTTTTTTTTTTTTTAATGTAACGTGTGTAAAAAAATTACATAAACACAAATATTAATTTTTGTTGTTTTCTTTCTGTCACTGATTTCTGGCTACTGGAGAGACCCTCTCCTCACTGCACTTCCAGTACCGGATTGGAATCTCCACGTTGTCTGGAATTGTAGCGGACACCTGCCGGGCTCTCTGGAACGTTCTTTGTCCCGAATTCATGCCCATGCCAACCGCAGAAAAGTGGTTGGACATCGCTGAAAGATTCTGGACTGTATGCAATTTCCCTAACTGTTTGGGAGCGGTGGATGGGAAACACATCCGGATTATCAAGCCCAAAAGAACAGGCTCTGAGTTCTTTAACTACAAAAAGTACTTTTCTACTGTACTGATGGCCATTGCGGATACAGACTGTACGTTTATTGCAGTGGACATTGGGGCATTTGGCCATGGTAATGACTCCCAGGCTTTTAAGACATCGGACATGGGCAGGAGGTTGTATGGCAACTATTTCAATTTCCCCATGCCACGTCCTCTTCCCAACACCGAAGGTCCGCCACAGTCATTTGCAATGGTTGGTGATGAAGCGTTCCAGATGTGCCAACACCTCCTGAAACCCTACTCCAGCCAAGACTTGGACCTACAAAAAAGAATTTTCAATTACAGGCTGACCAGGGCCAGGAGAACAGTAGAGTGTGCCTTCGGTATACTTGTATCTAGATGGCGCATTCTTGGCACAGCTATTAATCTGAAACTGGAAACAGTGGATGAGGTGGTCAAGGCCTGTGTTGTTCTACATAACTTTGTACTTTCTCGAGAGCCCCCAAACTTAGATCTTGATGATGTTGATCCTAATCCATTGCCTGAATTTACACAGCACCCTCTCAGGTCATCTGTTGAAGTTGGCCAAATGAGGGACCAATTTGCGGCCTACTTCAACTCAGATGTAGGACGGGTGGAATGGCAAGAGCAAATGGTTTAAAAAATTTGTCTTGCATGTTGTTTGTATGTTAATAAAAAAAAAAAGTTTTGATACCTGTACTGAGTGCATTCTCTGTTTTTACACTCCCAATACCATTAGCAAGTAGCCAGGTGTATCAGCGAATTTATGATGCTGTGTTTTTTTCATCACAAATTCACTAATACTCCTGAGTTGGTGACTATATAGATTATGTGGTTATTTACAAGGTATATCTATAGTTCCTTGCATTTTTTAAATGAGAACAATAGATATACCTTGCACTCAACACCATCCTCTATAGCAAGGGTTTTAAAACTTTACTCCTAATGTCAACCAACATATTATGTTTAAATTTTTTTTTTAACTCCAATGTAATTACTAAAAACATGTTATGTTGGTTTGCTTTGAACACTGTAGTTAGGGAAACCAACTATATTCAGTTTGCAATACACCAGATATCTCGATTACTGACGTTTCTTGTGTCAGGCTTGGAGATATGTTTTGTCAACGAAACCAATCTACATCTTCACCAACTCCACAAAGTTCAACAACTGATCATGTTGTAATGAAATCCATAGTTGCTAAAAATTTTTCAAACAGAGGATTCCATACAACATGATCTTTTGTTGGACCTTGAGGACTGGAGTTGGGGAACCCTGCTGGATGCACTCTGTGCAATATTCCTACAATGTAGAGACTGTTCTGGAAAAGGAAAGTCATGTAGATTTGGTTTGACAACACATATCTCCAAGACTGACACAAGAAACAAGTGTCACACAAGAAACAGTAATGGAGATATGTGTTTTTGCTAAAACCCTAAGTGTATGGCGCAGTGTGTATAGTCGGCGGTAGACACAGTAAACCAATACCAATTTTTTGAAAGCACAAGTGCACGTTTATTTTGAAACCAAAAAGAAACCAGAAAAATTTTATTATGGAAGACGTTTGGGGGAAGATTGGGATACTTTGGGTGTGTGGAGAGATTAGGAACAACTGGAGGTAGAGGAAGGGGTTCTAGGAGAAAGGGTGACAAAAGTACTGGGGGAAGGGAGCTCTGGAATGGACATTGAGGCAGGTTGAGACACATTAGGAGGAGACGGTGGATGGACAAAGTTTTATTTTTTTTTTTTTTTTTGCTTCTTCTTTTTTGGGACAGGCATATCCTGCCCCGACCTACTTGCAGCCTGTGACCGCCTTTCTTTTGTAGTCCGCCTGGTGACTGTGGAGTGTGGCGTTGCCCTGTAAAATAGGGAATGCGGATCAACCCGTAGTTGCTCTGTGGAGGCGGTGCTGCTCAAAGTGGCAGTGGCGGTGCTCCTAGAAGGGGAGCATGTTGGGTTGGTGCTACGTGAAGGAGGCTGCGCATCACGTATCTCAGCCAAAGTTCTTGGGGGACTACGAGGAGGAGAATTGGTGGCGCTGCTCTGAAGATGAGGAGTGCTGGCGGTGCTCCTTTGATGAGGAGTGCTGGCGGTGCTCCTTTGATGAGGAGTGCTGGCGGTGCTCCTTTGATGAGGAGTGCTGGCGGTGCTCCTTTGACGAGGAGTGCTGGCGGTGCTCCTTTGACGAGGAGTGCTGGCGGTGCTCCTTTGATGAGGAGTGCTGGCGGTGCTCCTTTGATGAGGAGTGCTGGCGGTGCTCCTTTGATGAGGAGTGCTGGCGGTGCTCCTTTGATGAGGAGTGCTGGCGGTGCTCCTTTGATGAGGAGTGCTGGCGGTGCTCCTTTGATGAGGAGTGCTGGCGGTGCTCTGTTGCTGAGGAGTGCTGGCGGTGCTCTGTTGCTGAGGAGTGCTGGCGGTGCTCTGTTGCTGAGGAGTGCTGGCGGTGCTCTGTTGCTGAGGAGTGCTGGCGGTGCTCCTTTGATGAGGAGTGCTGGCGGTGCTCCTTTGATGAGGAGTGCTGGCGGTGCTCCTTTGATGAGGAGTGCTGGCGGTGCTCCTTTGATGAGGAGTGCTGGCGGTGCTCTGTTGCTGATGAGTGCTGGCGGTGCTCCTTTGATGAGGAGTGCTGGCGGTGCTCTGTTGCTGATGAGTGCTGGCGGTGCTCCTTTGATGAGGAGTGCTGGCGGTGCTCCTTTGATGAGGAGTGCTGGCGGTGCTCCTTTGATGAGGAGTGCTGGCGGTGCTCCTTTGATGAGGAGTGCTGGCGGTGCTCCTTTGATGAGGAGTGCTGGCGGTGCTCCTTTGATGAGGAGTGCTGGCGGTGCTCCTTTGATGAGGAGTGCTGGCGGTGCTCTGTTGCTGATGAGTGCTGGCGGTGCTCCTTTGATGAGGAGTGCTGGCGGTGCTCCTTTGATGAGGAGTGCTGGCGGTGCTCCTTTGATGAGGAGTGCTGGCGGTGCTCCTTTGATGAGGAGTGCTGGCGGTGCTCCTTTGATGAGGAGTGCTGGCGGTGCTCCTTTGATGAGGAGTGCTGGCGGTGCTCCTTTGATGAGGAGTGCTGGCGGTGCTCCTTTGATGAGGAGTGCTGGCGGTGCTCCGTTGCTGATGAGTGCTGGCGGTGCTCCGTTGCTGATGAGTGCTGGCGGTGCTCCGTTGCTGATGAGTGCTGGCGGTGCTCCGTTGCTGATGAGTGCTGGCGGTGCTCCGTTGCTGATGAGTGCTGGCGGTGCTCCGTTGCTGATGAGTGCTGGCGGTGCTCCGTTGCTGATGAGTGCTGGCGGTGCTCCGTTGCTGATTAGTGCTGGCGGTGCTCCTTTGCTGATGAGTGCTGGCGGTGCTCTGTTGCTGAGGAGTGCTGGCGGTGCTCTGTTGCTGAGGAGTGCTGGCGGTGCTCCTTTGCTGTTGACTGCTGGTGTCGGTGGCCCAAGCAGGTTCTGTGGTGGTTTGGCTCCAAGCTGGTGGTGCTGTGGCGGTGCTCCATACAGGAGCAGCACTTGCCATAGTGGTGGTGGCGGAGGAGTGTCCAGCAGCACTCAGACTTGAGGTGGTGTAGTGGTGTCCGGCTTCGCTGGGAATGCAGTTGGCCATGCAGTGGTATGCAGCAGAAGTCGGTAGTGTGGTTAAGCGAGTCAGCGGTGGAACTGTTGGAAATGACACCACTGACTGCTGAACATACCGATTCTGCTGCATAGCCTGCAAGTAAGCAGTGTTGCAGGCCTGTAACACACTCAGCTGTTGCTCAGGACTAAGGTGTTCCGCCATGCCCTGTTCAATTTTACTGAAAAAATGGTGCACTGGTCTGTTGAGGTCGGCCTCCAGACGGTCAAGGTGCTGGTCGACAGAGTGGAAGCGGTGTTCCATGTGGTTAAAACCACGTTCCATGTGGTTAAAACCATGCTCCATCAGGGAAAAAACGCTTTCCGTTCTGGCGGCCAGCACCTTGAGGCTGGCCTTAAAGGCCTCGCTCAAGTGCATGAACTCGGGCATGACATTCCTGTCCAAGGCCCTCTGCCGCTGGCGGGTAGTGCCCGCATAACCAGTGACAGAGACCTGGGACAGGGGAACACCTGATGGACCAGCTTCCTGGTCACCAGCTGTCTGTGTTGCTGACCTGCAATCTGCTTCCTGGCTGTCGGATGGCTGGGACGGGTCCGAGGTCGATCGATGAAGAACCGCTCCCGGGACAGGTTGCAGGGTGCTGCTCCAGGTGCTGTGGAAAGAAAGGGAAACCATGAGTATCATGCATTTACAAGAAGCATCACCTGTGGAATAGAAAACCACATAGTAATAACAAAGCAAGAAAAAAAAAATAACTTACGCTCTGCTGGCAAGGACCGGTCTCAAGAAAGCCAATTCGCGATGGTAGCGGTACTTTCTTCTGCGCCTTGCCGCAGAACCACTCCAAACCTGTCCCTCAGCATGAACATCAGTGTTGAAGTGGTCCTTCATTGAGCGCTAACGTGTGCGGATTTTTTGCACTGTTGGTAAAAAAATAAAATAAAAATGCCCTACTTTAACGTCATTCTCACCACACACACCTGACTGAACTTTGAAAACAGTCACTGCTGCAGCACCAATAAAATTCTAGACACAATGCGTAACTGTTGAGACGGAGGACGCTGTTATGTTTCCTGCTACAATATATGTATCAGCGAAAACAACAGTATCATCAGGAACAAGAGTGAAAACAGGATCAAGACAGCAGTTGAAAAATCAATCACATGTTCTCAACAAGGCATTGGTGCTTTTCATGCAAGAATATATCTTGCCAAAAAAACACCAGCACCGTCAGGTCCACAAAACAATGCAGCAGTTGAAGACACAAATCAATCACAGTTTTCTACAAGGCATGGGTGCTTTTCATGCAAGAATATATCTTGCCCAAAAAACACCAGCACCGTCAGGTCCACAAAACAATGCAGCAGTTGAAGACACAAATCAATCACAGTTTTCAACAAGGCATTGGTGCTTTTCATGCAAGAATATATATCTTGCCAAAAAAACACCAGCACCATCAGGTCCACAAAACAATGCAGCACTTGAAGACACAAATCAATCACAGTTTTCAACAAGGCATTGGTGCTTTTCATGCAAGAATATATCTTGCCCAAAAAACACCACCACCGTCAGGTCCATAAAACAATGCAGCAGTTGAAGACACAAATCAATCAGTTTTCAACAAGGCATTGGTGCTTTTCATGCAAGAATATATCTTGCCAAAAAAACACCAGCACTATCAGGTCCACAAAACAATGCAGCAGTTGAAGACGCAAATCAATCACAGTTTTCAACAAGGCATTGGTGCTTTTCATGCAAGAATATATCTTGCCCAAAAAACACCAGCACCGTCAGGTCCATAAAACAATGCAGCAGTTGAAAACACAAATCAATCACAGTTTTCCACCAGGCATTGGTGTGTTTAATGCAATAATATATCTTGCAAAAAACACATCAGCACCATCAGGTCCAAAAATAAATGCTGTATCACAGAGCATCTTTGTACTTACTGAACGCCCTTTTTGAAGCTGCAGAGGCGCTGTCCCAGCCATCCATCATCGCTGCGGCCACCTCATTCCAGAGCTGCCGGGTCACCACTGTGTCTTTGTACTGCTGGTCACGGCTGTCCCACAACGGGATGCGCTCCTCAACGAGGTGAATGAGGTGCTCGTTGTCGATGTAGACTTCGTCATCCCGCTGTGGAACCTAGAAGAAAAATATAGAATGTTTAGAAGTATGGAAAAGATACAAAAAGAAACAGAAAAGAAGCAAAAGAAAGAAAGACAGAAAAAAAAAAAAATATATATATACTCACATTGCGTCTCCTCGCTACGACTTGACTACGCTGCTCCCGCTCAGAATCCTCAGACTGCTCCCACTCAGACCGCTGCCGCTCAGACTGCTGCCGCTCAGACCGCTCCCGCACTCCATCTTCAGTGCCCGTGTCCGATGTCTGTAAAGAAAGAAAAAATTAAAACACATTTCTAGAGGAAGCTATACTTACCCAAAGGCAGCAACATCCTCACCTCACGATCAGCTTGGGCCAGTTCTTGCCGAGATGGTGAATAGACCGATCCGAAAGAAGACATGTTGAAAAGAGAAAAAAAATGCATTAGTACATAATAAATTTTACAGGACACACAGACATTATTTTTAAGAATACTCACATTTTGGCTCCTGAAGCTTAAATCCACAGGCTCTTGTAGAATGCTTTTCTGGTCTCTGCAAGGCTGTATGTAATTGTCTGACCCTGAAGACACCTTCTTTTATGTACACTCCTCCAAAACAATGTTGCTTGTTTAGGGGGAGTTCTAGACAAGTGTCTAGACATTGTTAACTCAAATCGCGTGCGCGCAAAAGGCGCTGACGTGCGCGGTGCCAAGCGCTCGTCAGTGACCACATAGACTGTAATGCTATTTTTGTGTGCACACCGAGCGCACACGTGCGCGCGCAATTTTTTTAACGATGCCGCTGGAAAAAAAATGCAACATGTAGCGTACTGCGTGTCTGGGCGCACACCTGTAAAATGCGCAGTGCACGCTAAACGCTGAAGAGCACGTACATTCGCAAGACCCTGCGATCACCATGTTAAGGATAGGGGGACATTGCGCGTGCGCCCGATAGCGCACGATGCACTGCACGATTGAACGCTAGTGTGAAACCAGCCTTAGCGGTATTGGCGCCAGATTTGAATACCGCTAGCAGCTGATGTGATTGGTCGCCCGCCGCTGGGTTGCTGATCTATCAGCTGTTAGCGATACACAGATGTTCTTTTCACTGCACTCCCGATGCAATAGCATCAGGTCTATTTCTAGTACTTAATAAGTAACATTTCCCACATGTCTACATCAGCACAATTTTGGAACCAATTTTTTTTTTTGTTAGGAAGTTATAAGGGTTAAAAGTTGACCTGCAAGTTCTAATTTTTACACCATTTTTTTTAGAGACCACATCACATTTGAAGTCACTTAGAAGGGTCTATATGATAGAAAATACCCATAAGTGACACCATTCTAAAAACTGCACCCCTCAAGGTGCTCAAAACCACATTCAAGAAGTTTATTAACCCTTCGCAGGAAGTTTTTGAATGTTTAAAAAAAATAAACATTTAACTTTTTTTAACAAAAAATTTACTTCAGATCCAATTTTTTTTTATTTTACCAAGGGTAACAGGAGAAATTGGACCCCAAAAGTTATTGTGCAATTTGTCCTGATTTGATGTTGACTTCAATATATTAACAGCTTTGGTGAGAGGAGGAGGAGGAGTGCTTCTTTAATGTTACTTGATGACACTTTGTTGCCACAGTTTATGAGGACACTTTTGTGAGGGCGAGTTGTTGTCTGCGGAGTCTTCTTTTTTTTAAATGCACAGGAAGGATTATTAAAAAAAAGCAATACACATCAAGCTGGTCCGTCACTTGCTATTTGATTGTTGCCAGCTCCCATGCCTGTCTCTTCATTTCTACCTCATGGAGCATGTTTAATAACCGGGACAAATGACAGCTGCAGTCAATCACTGGACCA
This sequence comes from Dendrobates tinctorius, assembly GCF_039654945.1. Classification (NCBI taxonomy): domain Eukaryota; kingdom Metazoa; phylum Chordata; class Amphibia; order Anura; family Dendrobatidae; genus Dendrobates; species Dendrobates tinctorius. Next base: position 32,721,834 of record NW_027361743.1, on the reverse strand, counting down.
TAAATGGCTGTAGCTGGTACATGTCGTGACTCCCTATGACATAACATCAGCAGGTTGGAGAGATTGGTGGTGGACAGGGCAACACTGGAGCGTTGGGGAATGGTGAGGGTAAAATTGTCATTTGACATTATTTGTAGTGGGCACCTTTTTCCACTGGTGAAGCCATTTTGCTCAAAGTATTATTTATTGGGGGATCACTGTTGTTTTGGAAGGTACTATGCCCCTGTATATGTATAGGGGCACACTGCTCAGTCTGTTTTTAGGGTCACCCCGATGAAGCTATTATTGGAGGCACTTTAGAAGGCATTATCTTAACGTGACCTTTAATTATGGGAAGGGTTTACAAAAAAATAAAGTCTCCTTGAGGTTGAGTAAAAGCAGACATATTCAGTGGGTATGGAAAGTATTCAGACCGTTTTAAATTTTTCACTCTTTGTTTCATTGCAGCCATTTGGTAAATTCAAAAAAGTTCACTTTTTTTCGCATTAATGTACAATCTGCGCCCCATCTTGACTGAAAAAAGCACAGAAATGTAGAAATTTTTGCAAATTTATTAAAAAAGAAAAACTGAAATATCACAAGGTCATAAGTATTCAGACCCTTTGCTCAGACACTCATATTTAAGTCACATGCTATCCATTTCCTTGTGATCCTCCTTGAGATGGTTCTACTCCTTCATTGAAGTCCAGCTGTGTTTAATTAAACTGATGGGACTTGATTTGTAAAGGCACACACCTGTCTATATAAGACCTCACAGCTCACAGTGCATGTCAGACCAAATGAGAATCATGAGGTCAAAGGAACTGGACAAGGAGCTGAGAGACAGAATTGTAGCAAGGCACAGATCTGGTCAAGGTTACAAAAGAATTTTTGCTGTACTCAAGGTTCCTAAGAGAACAGTGGCCTCCATAATCCTTAAATGGAAGAAGTCTGGGACCACCAGAAGTCTTCCTAGACCTGGCCATCCAGCCAAACTGAGCAATCGTTGGAGAAGAGCCTTGGTGAGAGAGGTAAAGAAAAACCCCAAGATCACTGTGGCTGAGCTCCATAGATGCAGTAGAGAGATGGGAGAAAGTTCCACAAAGTCATCTATCACTGCAGCTCTCCACCAGTCGGGCCTTTATGGCAGAGTGGCCCGACGGAAGCCTCTCCTCAGTGCACGACATGAAATCCCACATAGAGTTTGCTAAAAAACACATGAAGGACTACCAGACTATGAGAAATAAGATCCTCTGGTCTGATGAGAGGAAGATAGAACTTTTTTGCAATAATTCTAAGTGGTATGTGTGGAGAAAACCAGGCACTGCTCATCACCTGCCTAACACAATCCCAACAGTGAAACATGGTGGTGGCAGCATCATGATATGAGGGTGTTTTTCAGCTGCAGGGACAGGGCGACGGGTTGTAATTGAAGGAAACATGAATGCAGCCACGTACAGAGATATGCTGGATGAAAACTCTTCCAGAGTGCTCTGGACCTCAGACTTGGCCCAAGGTTCACCTTCCAACAAGACAATGACCCTAAGCACACAGCTAAAATAACCAAGGAGTGGCTTCAGAACAACTCTGTGACCATTCTTGACTGGCCCAGCCAGAGCCCTGACCTAAACCCAATTGAGCATCTCTGGACAGACCTGAAAATGGCTGTCCACCAACATTCACCAACCAACCTGACAGAACTGGAGAGGATCTGCAAGGAAGAATGGCAGAGGATCCCCAAATCCAGGTGTGAAAAACTTGTTGCATCATTCCCAAGAAGACTCATTGCTATAGTAGCTCAAAAGGTGCTTCTACTCAATACTGAGCAAAGGGTCTGAATACTTATGACTAGAGTTGAGCGAAACGAGTCGAAAAAATTCAAAAGTCGCCGACTTTTGGCAAAGTCGGGTTTCATGAAACGAAACCCGACCCTAGGATGAGGTCGGCCACGAGGTCGGCGATTTACGCGCCAAAGTCGTGTTTCAAAAGTTTGTTTTGCGCTCTTTTTCAGCCAACCAGGATCCACGGACACTGTGGGCAACGTGATGACATAGGCACGGGTCACCACCATCTTTCAGAAGGGCATGCAAGTGATTGGCTTGCTTTGGTGGGCGTCACAGGGGGTATAAAAGGGCGTGCACGCCGACCGCCATCTTACTTCTGCCGATCTTAGTATAGGGAGAGGTTGCTGCTGATTCTGTAGGGAGAGCGTTAGGCAGGGAAGAAGACAAAAAAACTGCTTCTGCTGCTAGCGATTTGGCCTGCACAACACACCAGTCACTGTGTGTGCAGTGCAAGGGGAGGCTATATAGTGGTGTATCAGTGGTGTTGGTTGTTGGGCTGCCTTCTAAGGCTTCCTGACATTCCTGCATTGCTGTTTACTCACTGCTCCGCAAACTGCTTTTTTAAAAGCAATCCCAATTTTTTTTTTTGTCCTGCTGAGAAGACAAAAAAACTGCTTCTGCTGCTAGCAATTTGGCCTGCACAACACACCAGTCACTGTGTGTGCAGTGCAAGGGGAGGCTATATAGTGGTGTATCAGTGGTGTTGGTTGTTGGGCTGCCTTCTAAGGCTTCCTGACATTCCTGCATTGCTGTTTACCCACTGCTCCGCAAACTGCTTTTTTAAAAGCAATCCAATCTCCCTTATCCTCTAGTCACTTTTGTCACAGCTGTGCCATCGAGCCTGTCACATAGCGCTCAGATATTCATTGGGCCTCACACAATCCAAAAGTGTCCAGTGTCCAAAAGTGTGTGCAGAGATTCAAAATCTCCCTTATCCTCTAGTCACTTTTGTCACAGCTGTGCCATCGAGCCTGTCACATAGCGCTCAGATATCAGTGGGCCTCACACAATCCAAAAGTGTCCATCCAGTGTCCAAAAGTGTGTGCAGAGATTCAAAAGCTCCCTTATCCTCTAGTCACTTTTGTCACAGCTGTGCCATCGAGCCTGTCACATAGCGCTCAGATATTCATTGGGCCTCACACAATCCAAAAGTGTCCAGTGTCCAAAAGTGTGTGCAGAGATTCAAAATCTCCCTTATCCTCTAGTCACTTTTGTCACAGCTGTGCCATCGAGCCTGTCACATAGCGCTCAGATATTCATTGGGCCTCACACAATCCAAAAGTGTCCAGTGTCCAAAAGTGTGTGCAGAGATTCAAAATCTCCCTTATCCTCTAGTCACTTTTGTCACAGCTGTGCCATCGAGCCTGTCACATAGCGCTCAGATATCAGTGGGCCTAACACAATCCAAAAGTGTCCATCCAGTGTCCAAAAGTGTGTGCAGAGATTCAAAATCTCCCTTATCCTCTAGTCACTTTTGTCACAGCTGTGCCATCGAGCCTGTCACATAGCGCTCAGATATTCATTGGGCCTCACACAATCCAAAAGTGTCCAGTGTCCAAAAGTGTGTGCAGAGATTCAAAATCTCCCTTATCCTCTAGTCACTTTTGTCACAGCTGTGCCATCGAGCCTGTCACATAGCGCTCAGATATCAGTGGGCCTAACACAATCCAAAAGTGTCCATCCAGTGTCCAAAAGTGTGTGCAGAGATTCAAAATCTCCCTTATCCTCTAGTCACTTTTGTCACAGCTGTGCCATCAAGCCTGTCACATAGCGCTCAGATATTCATTGGGCCTCACACAATCAAAAAGTGTCCAGTGTCCAAAAGTGTGTGCAGAGATTCAAAATCTCCCTTATCCTCTAGTCACTTTTGTCCCAGCTGTGCCATCGAGCCTGTCACATAGCGCTCAGATATTCATTGGGCCTCACACAATCCAAAAGTGTCCAGTGTCCAAAAGTGTGTGCAGAGATTCAAAATCTCCCTTATCCTCTAGTCACTTTTGTCACAGCTGTGCCATCGAGCCTGTCACATAGCGCTCAGATATCAGTGGGCCTCACACAATCCAAAAGTGTCCATCCAGTGTCCAAAAGTGTGTGCAGAGATTCAAAATCTCCCTTATCCTCTAGTCACTTTGGTCACAGCTGTGCCATCGAGCCTGTCACATAGCGCTCAGATATCAGTGGGCCTCACACAATCCAAAAGTGTCCATCCAGTGTCCAAAAGTGTGTGCAGAGATTCAAAATCTCCCTTATCCTCTAGTCACTTTTGTCACAGCTGTGCCATCGAGCCTGTCACATAGCGCTCAGATATTTATTGGGCCTCACACAATCCAAAAGTGTCCAGTGTCCAAAAGTGTGTGCAGAGATTCAAAATCTCCCTTATCCTCTTGTCACTTTGGTCACAGCTGTGCCATCGAGCCTGTCACATAGCGCTCAGATATCAGTGGGCCTCACACAATCCAAAAGTGTCCATCCAGTGTCCAAAAGTGTGTGCAGAGATTCAAAATCTCCCTTATCCTCTAGTCACTTTTGTCACAGCTGTGCCATCGAGCCTGTCACATAGCGCTCAGATATTCATTGGGCCTCACACAATCCAAAAGTGTCCAGTGTCCAAAAGTGTGTGCAGAGATTCAAAATCTCCCTTATCCTCTAGTCACTTTTGTCACAGCTGTGCCATCGAGCCTGTCACATAGCGCTCAGATATCAGTGGGCCTCACACAATCCAAAAGTGTCCAGTGTCCACAAGTGTCTGCAGAAATTCAAAATCTCCCCTGTCCTATAGACACCTTGTACCTTGTTTTACATTACTATATAGTTTGTTGGATTTTGTCTACATTTCTACCAAAAATGAGGAAGGCTGGTGGAAGAGGCCGTGGAATTGGGCGGGGGTTGGCAGCTGGTAATGATGGTGTTGGTGGTGGATCTGATGGTAGTGGCAAGAGCAAAATAGGACCGAATGCAGGAGGTGCTGACCCTGCGTCATCGTCTGGCTACATAAGGCCTCGAACGCTTAGTTTTCTAGGAGTTGGCAAACCGCTTTTAAAGCCAGAGCATCAGGAAAAAGTTTTGTCTTACATTGCTGACTCAGCCTCCAGCTCTATCGCCTCCTCTTCTTCAGTTGTAAAAAGTAAAAGCACTGAGTTGTCATTGGAGGCTCATGTTCATGAACCACACCTTTCCTTGTGTCCTTGACCCCAACCAAGATTGAAGGATGACGCAGGCCATACTACCGACCGCTGCGCTCTGCAAATGACTTTCGACTAACCTCTGCCCTAATCCGTACCTCCCACTCCCGACTCCAAGACTTCTCCCGTGCTGCGCCAATCCTCTGGAATGCTCTACCCCAAAATATTAGGACCATCCACAATTTGCATAGTTTTAGGCGCTCGCTCAAAACACATTTGTTCAGAGCGGCCTATCACATTCAGTAATCAAAGTCATGTTTGTGTGTGTGTAGCCCATTCACTATCTCCATCTAACCCCCACCCCCTGAAGATGGCTGGACCGTCATTGTAAATACATCATTGTAAATACAAACCTGTGCTTTGTATCCCCCCCACCTCATTGTAGATTGTAAGCTCCACGAGCAGGGTCATCTTATTTCGCTTTAATTATTGTATTGTTAACGTTGTCACTTATGACTGTTGTGTTTGAAACTGTTCAACTGTAAAGCGCTGCGGAATATGTTGGCGCTATATAAATAAAGATTATTATTATTATTATTATTACTGATTACTCCATGGAGCTGTTTTCACATACCATGCCTGGATTATCAAGTCAAATGGTGAATTACCCAGGCCAAGATGAATCTGACATGGAGTGCACTGATGCACAGCCGCTGATGGATGATTCTGCTGGTACATTCACTCAGAGCACTACATTGTCCTCGCAGTGTACAGAGCCAGATTCTGACCCTGATGAGACTCAGGTGCCCCTTCCCGCACACTATACCACCATACACGGTGACACAGAGGAAGGTGCACATGACATAGAAGAGGAGGTGATGGATGACCCAGTTGTTGACCCAGATTGGCATCCATTGGGGGAAGAGGGTGCTGCTTCCAATAGCTCAGATGAGGAGCATCCACAGCAGACATCGACATCGCAACAGCTGTTATCTGGCAGGCCCTGAGCACTCCAAAGACAGGTTCCAAACATCAAAAGAGTTGCTGGACAGCTTGTCCAGAGGGTCAAAAGATCACAGCGTGCTAGGCCGCAAAATGTCTGCCAAAGTAGGAAGAGTGCAGTGTGGCACTTTTTTGACCAATATCCTCATGATCAGGCCAAGGTTATCTGTAAGAAGTGCGCAAAGACCTTTAGCCGAGGGAAAAATCTGAAAAATTTGAATACCAGTTGCATGCTTAGACATTTAACCAGCATGCACTTGCAAGCGTGGACACAACACCAAACCTCAAGTGCCACATGTGCAACTGATCACAACGAAGGTAGTCAGCAACGCTACATTGTTTCCCCCACTGTAAGCCCACCGGTTAGCACAGCAGCAAATGTTGAGGTGTCGTTGCAAGACCACAGCAGTCAGGGAATCCCACTGTTATATCAACGAAAGACTGATTCTAGGCCATCAGAAAGAACACCAACTCCATCACCATCATCAACCCTCTCTCAGTCCGCCCTGTCCACCGCTACTTCCACCATATGCAGCTCTCAAGTCCAGCTCACCCTCCCAGACACTATGAGTAGGTCAAGAAAGTACTCAGTCTCTCTTCCGCGTACACTGGGTTTGAACGCCCACATTGCCAAACTAATCTCGTTTGAGATGATGCCCTTTCGGTTGGTGGAAAGCACAGCTTTCCGCGAACTCATGGCCTATGCAGTACCACGCTATGACCTACCCAGTCGCCACTTCTTCTCTCGCAAAGCCATCCCAGCCCTCCACCATCATGTGAAAGACCGCATTGTCCATGCACTCAAGCAGTCAGTGAGCGGAAAGGTGCACCTCACAACTGATGCATGGTCCAGTCGGCATGGCCAGGGCCGTTACGTGTCCATCACTGCGTACTGGGTTAATGTGGTGGATGCAGGGTCCACAGGGGACAGCGGTGGTGGGACAGTGCTGCCTAGCCCACGGTATAGGAAACAGTTGGCTGTAGGCGTTCGACCCTCCTCCTCCTCCTCCTCCTCCTCCAGAAGCGAAAGCTCGTCCACAGAGCGCAGTCGTACGAGCACTCCATCTGCAGCTGCCACTGTTGCACACGAGGTGTCCCCCTATCGAGCAGCTAGTGGAAAGCGTCAGCAGGCTGTGTTGCAGATGATGTGTTTGGGTGACAGACACACCGCCGAGGTGCTGGCCGAGTACTTGAAGCGACAAACTGAGTCATGGCTGGGCAGTGTACATCTTGAGGCAGGCAAGGTAGTTAGTGATAACGGCCGTAATTTTGTGGCAGCCATAGCCCTTTCAAAACGCAGCCACATACCTTGCTTGGCTCACACCTTGAACCTGGTGGTGCAGTGCTTCCTCAAAAATTATCCGGAGTTAACAGCCCTGCTCCAGAAGGTGCGAAGACTGTGCGCGCACATCCGCCGGTCGCCTGTACACTCCGTTCGTATGCAGAAGCTGCAGCGATTGCTCCACCTTCCCAACCACCGCCTCATTATCGACATTGCAACAAGGTGGAACTCCACCCTGCACATGGTGGAGCGGCTGTGCGAGCAGAGGCAGGCCATAATGCATTTGTGGGAGGATACACGGCCAGGCACTTTGAGAGCAGACATGGAGTTGACAGGTGTGCAGTGGTTGAAGCTGAAAGACCTTTGTAAAGTCCTTCAGTGTTTTGAGGAATGCACACGGCTGGTAAGCGCAGACGACGCCATCCTAAGCATGAGCATCCCACTTATGCGTCTGCTCATGCAAATTTGACGCACCTTAAGGAGCAGGCGTCTGCAGCCAATGTTGATGAGGAGGAAGAGGAGGAGGGAATCCTTGATGACATTCAGCCATTGTCTGCTCAGGGACCTCTCCTGGACGAGGTGGAGGAAGAAGAGGAGGAGGAGGATGATGATGGGGATGATTACTTAGGGGAGGAGGATGCATCTCGTGGGGCAAGTGAAAATGTTGGCGTGGCAAGGTCTGGTACAGGGTTTGTGCGTGACTGGAGGGATGTGGATTTGCCAGAAAGTGCTCTTCCACCCAGCACTCGCAGTGCATCATTGACACCGGGAACATTGGCCCACATGTCAGATTATGCCTTGCGGATCCTAAAAAGGGACCCCCGCATTGCCAAAATGATGAACGATGACTACTACTGGTTGGCCAGCATCCTGGATCCACGCTATAAAGGCAAATTACAAAACATCATGCCACAGGAGAACCCTGACCTAATATTGGCTAATAAACAAGCAACTCTGGTAAATCGGTTGCTTGAGGCATTCCCAGCACACAGCAGCGGTGATGGTTCTCACACGAGCCGTACGGGCCGGGGGCAGCTTGGCAGAGGTGTTCGTGGTGCACACAGCAGAAGTGGCGTTGGAGACAGGGGTTTCATGACAATGTTGTGGACTGATTTTTCAAATACCGCTCACACAACTGGTAATACTGCATCGATGGAAAGTGACAGGAGACAGCAGTTGTCAACTATGGTTACAAACTACTTTTCCTCCCATATCGATGTTCTCCCACACAGGTCATTCCCCTTTGACTATTGGGCCACTAAACTGGACACCTGGCCTGAATTGGCCCAATATGCCTTACAGGAGCTCGCTTGCCCAGCTGCAAGTGTGCTATCGGAAAGAGTCTTCAGTGCAGCTGGATCAATCCTGACAGAAAAAAGGACCCGTCTGTCAACCCAAAATGTGGATGATCTAACCTTCATTAAAATGAACCACGCATGGGTTTCCAAGGATTTTGTCCCACCTTCCCCTGATGACACATAGGGTGACAGAAAAATGGCTTGCTTTGGTCCACCTCTTCCTGGTACTTCACCTATTTCGCCTTTTGCATCAGCTGAATGTCCAACATCAACATATGCCACTTTCTAAAACTCCCTAACTGTGCTGCCCCACCCCCCATGGCCGGGGTCACCACCTAGCGCACAACACCGTGCGAGTGCCGTTGCCCTGGACAGGTGGGTAGGCCGACTCTTGGGCGCGGGCACTGGCACAGGGTCCCTCATAGTGCAATCAAGTGTCTCTGACGGTGGTGGTGCACACCCGCCGTCAGACACACCGCTGTACTATGAGGGGTCCAGTGCCAGTACCGACGCCCACGAGTGGGCCCCCCTTGCTTGGGCAGGGCCCCAGCATTTGCAATCTTTACCTCTCCCTGCTCCTCCGCTGTGTAATCTGGGCCGTCAAATCCATACTGTGCCTGACACCGTCTGAGCCTGCCTCCTGATGTATAGACATATATTTTGAATGTGTACGCTATCCATACATGTTATCCGGGGATACGGTACCCTTTCTAACCTTTGTGCAATCACGTGCAATCCATACTGGGCCTAACACCGTCTGAGCCTGCCTCCTGAGACATATATTTTGAATGTGTACGCTATCCATACATGTTATCTGGGGATACGGTACCCTTTCTAACCTTTGTGCAATCACATGCAATCCATACTGGGCCTAACACCGTGTGAGCCTGCCTCCTGAGACATATATTTTGAATGTGTACGTTATCCATACATGTTATCCGGGGATACGGTACCCTTTCTAACCTTTGTGCAATCACGTGCAATCCATACTGGGCCTAACACCGTCTGAGCTTGCCTCCTGAGACATATATTTTGAATGTGTACGCTATCCATACATGTTATCTGGGGATACGGTACCCTTTCTAACCTTTGTGCAATCACATGCAATCCATACTGGGCCTAACACCGTCTGAGCCTGCCTCAAGAGACATATATTTTGAATGTGTACGCTATCTATACATGTTATCCGGGGATACAGTACCCTTTCTAACCTTTGTGCAATCACGTGCAATCCATACAGGGCCTAACACCGTCTGAGCCTGCCTCCTGAGACATATATTTTGAATGTGTACGCTATCCATACATGTTATCTGGGGATACGGTACCCTTTCTAACCTTTGTGCAATCACGTGCAATCCATACTGGGCCTAACACCGTCTGAGAATGATAGATGGGGCCCACCATACACTGGAACATTCCAAAGGTGGACATCAGACACTGGAGCAGCATTTACAGGGCCCATTATACACTAGAGCATTAGAAATGGGGCCCATTTTGTTTGGAGCATTATTTGGGCCCATAAGACAGTAGAGCTTCATCCATGGGGACCAACATATACTGTAGCATTATGTGGAGCTCATCATATACTGTTTCAAACATTATATGGGACCAATGATTCTGTATGGAGAAATAGATGGGCCTCGTCATGAGATGTAAAAAGTGAGGTATTTTTCATTGTACTATACCGCTATTTCTCTGCCGTATCGGAGCATGATGAGTTGTGGTATGTGTTAAAGGGGCGCTCTTTCGCCCAGGGCACATGAAAACCTGGAGCCAGCCCTCCCCCCCCACAGTCTGTAGCCAAATAACCCCCATTTTTCAGTGAGTAACTTGTATTATGAAGTTAATTAAGGTTGACAAGCTTAAGTAAGAAGAATTGATGCTTTTGGCATTCAAATGGGCACTGTTGGTGTGTTTCCTGTCCTCCTCTCACTGCCGACTTTTATTCCCCATTGATTTACATTGGGTTTCGTGTTTCGGGACGACCCCGACTTTTCCCTATAATCGGACGATCTTGCTCGACCCGACTTTTGGAAAAGTCGGGTTTCACGAAACGAAACGCGACCCTAAAAAACCAAAAGTCGCTCAACTCTACTTATGACCACGTGATATTTCAGTTTTTCTTTTTTAATAAATTTGAAAGAATTTCTACATTTCTGTTTTTTTCAGTCAAGATGGGGTGCAGAGTGTACATTAATGAGAAAAAATGAACTTTTTTGAATTTACCAAATGGCTGCAATGAAACAAAGAGTGAAAAATGTAAAGGGGTCTGAATACTTTCCATACCCACTGCATGTGCATAAAAATACAGTATAAAGGAAATGAAAATGAAAAGAAAAAACTTCAGGTTTTATAGTTAAAATTTATTTTTTCATTGATTGACCATGTGCAAATCTGTTCTGCGGCAATGTGTCCCTGGAAATAATCTGCCATAGATACTTTTCTACGATGCATGTAGAAGTTGATCTGGGAAGACAGGTCTTAGAATGCAAATAGCATAATTATTTAGACATAGATTGTGGTGGAATACAGTCCAGTTATAAGACCTGAAAATTGCTCAGTGGGGAAGCACAAGAGGAGCATATGCTAAGGCGTGATAGAGATGTACAAGGGAGAATAACAACAAAAAAGATAAAGGAAAAGCAAGACAGACAGAGATATTCCTGCTCTTTGATGTAGGATTTGGTAACCTTTCATTTTGAAGTTGTTCAGGAAGTACAGGTCCCTGAAGGCTCAGAGCGCATTGCGGGATTTGTAAGGATATGCTCTTAAATAATACTTTTTCGTTTCTGCTGAAAACTGAGCAAAAAGAATGTAACATAAAATGAAGAAAATAAACAAAAACAACTGACCGTATGGTCAGTAAATAATACCCCCACATCACCTTAGTACTTGTGATGACTACAGCACAACACACATAGCGACAGTAGAGCTTAAAGCCTTCATGTACATTAGATGGAAGTTAGATAGGACCAGATGACCATCTAAAGCATATGATAATGATGCGGAGAGAAAGATTCAAGCTTTTGGAAATACAATGTTGAGTCTTGTTTTACAGAGGTGTCTGATGCGTCTTTCTCCTCTTACCTAGTTTAAAATTCATTAGAGCTCCACTAGACCAAGCACATTAGATGGCTGTCAGACAAATTATGCTTTGCCTGATTGTCTCACATCCATATCAACTGACACTCAAATACACAGGACCCTTTCTTACTTTCGACTCTGCAAAAACTCTTACTGTTTCTCTTACTCATTCTCGTCTGGACTATTGTTACTCTCTTCTAATCGGTGTCCCTCTTACCAAACTCTCCACTCTCCAATCTGTCCTGAATATGGCAGCTAGGATCATATTCCTCACCAATCGTTATACCGATGCCTCTACCTTGTGCCAGTCCTTACACTGGTTACTGTTATGAATGAGTCACCGAGGAGGAAAAACAAAAACAAGCTAAGCCACAGAAAGCCAAAGAGGTTGGTAACCCCTGATCCTATCCACACAACTACCAGTAGCCGTGGAGTGTACCTACGATAATCCTAGATGCCTCGTCACAGCTGGAGAACTAAATAAACCTAAAGCAAGAAAAGGGGAAATCTAAACTGCTCCAGAGCAGACGCCTAAGCAATAGACAGCCCCCAAACATGTATTGTCGGTGAGACAAGATGAAAACACAAACACAGATAGAAAAATAGGCTGAGCAAACGATGGGGCCCACACTAACTAGAAAGGACAGGAAAGGAAAGATGCTGTCTGCAATCACGCACAAAACCCTGCCAAAAAATGTCCAACACTTTCTGATAACAAAAACCCTGAAGTCGCCAGACTTCAATTCCCTATATCAGCACTCTTGTATATTCTGAAGACAGAAAAAGAGACCAATCTGATCAGGGACAAAAAGCAAACTGGCATAAACAGAGACATAAGAATGGAAATTCAGCACAGCCCCAGCAGGGGCTGGCTGACCATAAAAACTGAGTAAACCAGACCAAATCTCGTGAAAAAATAGCAGAGCACACTTAGCTTGAGAAGGCAGGAACAGAACTGGAAACCAGAACCTCAGGGCAGGAAAACTCACCAGCACAAAATTAGGGAGTCGGCTGTCTTAAATCCAGTCAGAGACTCCTGATGTCCACTCACAGTCCTCCTCCTAATGTGGCAGGTTTCCGCCATTTAAATCAGCTTCATTACCTACTGTCACCACTAGAGGGAGCCCGGATGGAGAACTCATGACTCCTCTATCAACACAGCCAGCTCCACCACCCTCACCAGAAGCCAGAGGTAAACCAGAAAATGAGTTCACAACAGTACCCCCCTTGAGGAGGGGTCACCGAACCCTCATCCACGCCACCTGGCCGATCAGGATGGGCCCGGTGAAAAGCACGAACCAATCTATCGGCATGAATGTCAGAGGCAGAGACCCAAGAATTGTCCTCCTGGCCATAACCCTTCCACTTGACCAAATACTGGAGTCTCCGTCTAGCCAGACGAGAATCCAGTATTTTCTCTACCTCATATTCCACATTACCTTCAACCAACACAGGGTCAGGAGGTGCCGCCATAGGAACCACTGGCTCAACAAACCTCTTCAACAGAGACTTATGAAACACGTTATGGATCTTAAACGTAACTGGAAGAGTCAATCGAAAAGAAACCGGGTTAAGAATCTCCAAAATCCTATAAGGTCCAATAAATCTTGGCTTGAACTTTGGAGACGCAACCTTCATAGAGATATTTTTTGACGACAACCAAACCATATCACCCACTTTAAACCGGGGACCAATGGTCCTATGCCGGTTGGAAAACCGCTGGGCCTTTTCTTGAGAGAGGGACAACTTATCCACCACTTGGTCCCAAATCTGCTGCATTCTCTCTACCACAGTGTCAACACTTGGGCAGGCTGAAGATTCCACTTGCCCTGAAGAAAATCGAGGATGAAACCCAAAGTTACAGAAAAAGGGCGACATCAATGTGGCAGAACTAGCTCTATTATTTAGGGCGAATTCGGCCAAGGGCAAAAATGAGACCCAATCATCCTGATCAGCAGATATAAAACATCTCAAATAGGACTCCAAAGTCTGGTTTGTTCTCTCAGTCTGCCCATTGGTCTGTGGGTGAAACGCAGAGGAGAAGGATAACTGAATTCCCAGCTTGGAACAAAAAGCTTTCCAAAATCTGGAGACAAACTGGACTCCTCTGTCCGACACAATGTTCTCAGGAATCCCATGCAACCGAACCACCTGTTGTAAAAACAAGGGCACCAACTATGAGGAAGATGGCAGCTTTGGGAGTGGTACAAGATGGACCATCTTAGAAAATCTATCACAAATCACCCAGATAACAGTCATTCTCTGAGAGACAGGAAGATCAGAAATAAAATCCATTGAGATGTGGGTCAATGGCCTCTTGGGCATCGACAAGGGCATCAACAACCCACTAGAACGAGAACAGGGTTTAGACCGGGAACAAGTCCCACAAGACTGCACAAAATTCCTGACATCACGAGATAAGGCGGGCCACCAAAAAGACCGACTCACCAAATCTCTGGTACCAAAAACACCTGGATGACCAGCCAATGCGGAGCAATGAACTTCAGACATCACTCTCTTCCTCCACTGGTCAGGAACATACAATTTTCCCATAGGACAACGCTCAGGTTTGTCCTCCTGAAATTCTTCCAGGGCACGTCTCAAATCGGGCGAGATGGCAGAAAGAACTACCCCCTCACCTAGGATGGTAGTAGGTTTGGTCACAATAGGAGAATCGGCAAAGAAACTCCTAGAAAGGGTGTCTGCCTTAACATTCTTAGTGCCTGGAAGAAAGGAGACCACAAAATCAAAACGCGTGAAAAACAAGGCCCACCTAGCCTGTCTAGGATTCAAGCGTTTGGCCGACTCCAGGTAAATCAAATGCTTGTGGTCAGTGAGGACCACAACTTGATGTCTAGCTCCCTCCAACCAATGTCTCCACTCCTCGAATGCCCACTTCATGGCCAACAATTCCCGATCCCCCACATCATAGTTGCGTTCAGATAGGGAGAACTTTCGGGAAAAGAAGGCACAGGGATTCATTTTAGAAGTCACTTGATCTTTTTGGGACAAAACAGCTCGTGCACCAATCTCCGAAGCATCTACCTCTACCTGAAATGGAAGTGAGACATCAGGTTACCGTAAAACCAGAGCAGAAGTGAACCTCCGCTTCAGCTCCTGAAATGCCAAAACAGCCTCTGGAGACCAATTCAGCACATCAGCGCCCTTCTTGGTCAGATCAGTAAGTGGTTTGGCAATACCAGAAAAATTAGCTATAAATTTACGATAAAAATTAGCAAAACCCAAAAGCTTCTGGAGAGCCTTCAAAGAAGTGGGCTGAACCCAATCATAAATGGCCTGTACCTTGGCTGGGTCCATTTCAATAGTTGACGGAGACAAAATGAATGCCAAAAACGAAATCCTCTGTACTCCAAAAAGGCATTTCGATCCCTTAACATACAGGGAATTCTCCCTCAAAATCCGGAACACAGTCCGAACATGTTCCACATGAGAATCCCAATCACTGGAAAAGATCAGAATATCATCCAAATAGAGGATCAAAAATTTATCCACAAAGTCCCGGAAAATATCATTCATGAAGTATTGGAAGACAGGGGCATTAGTGAGCCCAAAAGGAATCACCAGGTACTCAAAATGTCCCTCCAGAGTATTAAACGCCGTCTTCCATTCATCCCCATGCTTGATGCGAATAAGATTATACGCCCCCTGAGGTCAAGCTTAGTAAACCAGCAGGCACCTTTAACTCTGGAGAATAAATCAGAAATCAGGGGTAACGGATACTGATATTTAACCGTAATCTTGTTAAGGGAACGATAGTCAATACAAGGCCTTAATGAACCATCTTTCTTAGCCACGAAAAAAAACCCAGCACCTAAAGGTACTGTCACACTTAGCGATGCACCAGCGATCCCGACCAGCGATATGACGCGGTCAGGATCGCTGGTACATCGCAAGTGGTCGCAAGTGAGCTGCCACACAGGCAGATCTCACCAGTGACATCGCTGGGGACGGGGGTCGCTACTTACCTGTCACACTAGGCGATCCTGCGTCCTCCCGCCCGGCTCCACGCTCATCACTCGTCTCTCCACAGGAAGAGCCGCAGGAAGCTGACGACGAGAAACAGTCCAGCCTGTTCTCGCGCGATCAGCGATAAGCAGCGGGGGAGCGGGTTGTAGGTAAGTATCAGACACAGCGATATCGCTAGCAATATCGCTATAACGTCACAAGTTATAGCGATATTGCTAGAGATATCGCTTAGAGTGACAGGCCATTAAGGGTAAAGAGGATGGTCTAATATGACCCTTCTCCAACGACTCCTTAATATAAGATCGCATAGCCTAGTGTTCAGGTACAGATAAGTTGAAAAGCTGACCCTTGGGAAATTTACACCCAGGCCTCAACTCAATTACACAGTCATAACTCCTATGAGGAGGCAGGGACGCAGACTCACTCTCACTAAATACATCATAAAAATCAGCCAAATAGTCAGGAACATCATGAGACTGGGGAGAGGTGGAGAAAACAGGAGTGTCACCAAGAGCACACCGACAGCCCCAACTCACCACAGACACAGATTTCCAATCCAAAACTGGATTATGGATTTGCAACCAGGGAAAACCCAGAACAATAGTATCATGCAAATTATGCAGTACCAAAAATCTACAATTTTCTTGGTGGTCTGGGGCGACCCGCATTATCACCTGGGTCCAAAACTGAGGTTTATTCTCCGCCAAAGGAGTAGCATCAATACCCCTCAAAGGAATAGGCGTCCGCAGAGGTATCATGGGAAAACCACAACGTTTAGCAAAATCCAAATCTATCAGATTCAAAGCCGCTCTTGAATCCACAAAAGCCATAGTGGAAAATGTGGATAAGGAGCAGATCAGAGTAATTGCCAAAAGAAACTTAGGTTGTACGCCACCCAGAGCAAATGTGTGTACAAAACGTTTCTCTCATTTAGGGCAGACAGAAATAATATGAGAGGCATCTCCACAGAAAAAACACAGCTTATTACGCCTTCTATACTCCTGACATTGCACCCTAGACAAAACTCTATCACATTGCATAGGTTCAGACATGTGTTGAAAAGGTGGCAACACCTCTCGTATTTTTTTACGTTCAGGTAAACGCCGATCAACTTGAATGGCTAATGACATAGAATCGTCAAGACCAAAGGGAACAGGAAATCCCACCATAATATCTTTTACGGTTTCTGATAAACCCTTGCGAAAGAGAGCTGCCAAGGCACCATCATTCCATGTAGTAAGGACCGCCCACTTTTGGAATTTTTGACAGTATAACTCTGCAGAATCCTGACCCTGGTTCAATGCCAATAGGGCTATCTCAGCTTGATCAATAGCATTAGGTTCATTGTTGTGAGTTCATTTTCCCCTTCGTCACTGGGGTCTGGTGAACTCCCTATTCTGGTAAAGGAAGGTAATGAGCCTGATTATCAGGCACCTGAGTCTAATGAGGATGACTGGCTGAGTGGAGTCACAGACTGGATATAAGGCTGCCGACGCCCTTCTGCCCTGCGGGTGATTTCTCTGTGGACTTCTAGGACACCAGTCTGATTCCTGCTCCTCTAAAGCTAAGTTTCTGTTTTGCCTGTTAGCTTTTTGTTTTGTTTTTTGTTTTCCTTGCTTTTCATTATTCTGCCATTCCCTGCTGGGGTGAGCTGAATCTCCTTTTGCCTGTAGCTCTGTCTTCAGTATATTCCTGAGTACTGACATAGCTTTTTTGAAGCCTAGCGTCTTCAGGGCCTTTTTCACTGTCAGTCTGTTGGCTCTTATTTTCATAGGGTTTTTCACGGATTGCAGACAGCAGCCTTCCTGTCCTTTTCTATTTAGTTAGCTTGGGCCCCTCTTTGCTCTGTCTATCTTTCTGTCTGTGTTAGTATTTTCATCTTGCTTCACCGTCATTATATGTTGGGGGCTGACTATTGCTTTGGGGTCTGCTCTCGGGCAGTTTAGATTTCCCCTTTCTTTCTTTAGGCCTATTTAATTCTCCGGCTGTGATCGAGGGGTCTAGGGCATCGTAGGAACCCCCCACGGCTACTGCTAGTTGTGTTGATAGGTTCAGGGGTCTGCAATCCGATAGCTGCCAACTTCTCTGGTTTTCTGGACTTAGCTAGCATTTCTGTTTTTGCCTCCTACGGTGACTCAATCATAACAGAATCACCCGCCATACCGCAGATCCTAGGGTACTCAATAGCAGGAAAGAATTGTGTTTAAAAAAAAAAGTGTGTGTATATTCTTTCCTCTATATCTCTGAGGCCGTAGGGGGAATTTTTTTTTTCTCTCTCAATGGAGATAAAGCAATTGTCTGATCGTGTGGAGCAGCTCGCTGCGGAAGTGCGGGAAATTTCCGCCTACCTTGCTCGTTCGCATGCTGTTGAACCAAAGATCCCTACATCTGATGTATTTTTTGGGGATCGATCTAAATTTTTGAGTTTCAAAAATAATTGTAAATTATTTTTTGCCTTGAAGCCTAACTCGTCAGGGAGCTCCGCGCAGCAGGTTAAAATTGTCATTTCTTTGCTGCGTGGCGATCCCCAGGATTGGGCGTTTTCTTTGAAACCAGATGATCCTATTCTGACTAATGTGAACGCATTCTTTCAAGCTTTGGGGTTGTTGTATGACGAACCTAATGCTATTGATCAGGCTGAAAAGACCCTGTTGGCATTGAACCAGGGTCGAGATTCTGCTGAGTTGTACTGTCAAAAGTTCCGAAAGTGGGCGGTCCTTACTACCTGGAATGATAATGCCTTGGCTGCTCTCTTTCGGAAGGGTTTGTCAGAAGCCATAAAAGATACTATGGTGGGATTTCCTGTTCCCTCTGGTCTGGACGATTCTATGTCATTAGCCATTCAGGTTGATCGGCGTTTACGTGAACGCAGGATTGCACGAGAGGTGTTGCCACCGGTTGAACAGACGTCTGAACCTATGCAATGTGATAGAGTTTTGTCTAAGGCGCAATGTCAGGCGTTCAGAAGGCGTAATAAGCTGTGTTTTTTCTGTGGAGATGCCTCGCATATTATTTCTGTTTGTCCTAAACGAGAGAAAAGCTTTGCACACACGTTTTCTGTTGGTGGTGTTCAACCTAAGTTTCTTCTGGCAATTACTCTGATCTGCTCCCTGTCCACATTTTCCGCCAAGGCTTTTGTGGATTCGGGAGCAGTGCTAAACCTAATGGACTTGGATTTTGCTAAACGTTGTGGATTTCCGATGACACCTCTGCAGACGCCTATCCCTTTGAGGGGGATAGATGCTACTCCTTTGGCTAAAAATAAACCTCAGTTTTGGACCCAGGTGGTCATGCAGGTCACCCCAGACCATCAAGAAAATTGCAGATTTTTGGTATTGTATGGTCTGCATGATGCCATTGTTCTGGGGTTTCCCTGGTTGCAAATTCATAATCCAGTTTTGGATTGGAAATCTGTGTCTGTGGTGAGTTGGGGTTGTCGGTGTGCCTTTAGTGAGGCTCCGGTTTTTTCCACCTCTCCTCAGTCGCATGATGTTCCTGACTATTTGGCGGACTTTTATGATGTATTTAGTGAGAATGAGTCTGCGTCCTTGCCTCCTCATAGGAGTTATGACTGTGCAATTGAACTTAGCCCGGGGTGTAAATTTCCCAAGGGTCGGCTCTTCAATTTATCTGTACCCGAGCACGAGGCTATGCGGTCATATATTAAGGAGGCGTTGGAGAAGGGTCATATTAGACCATCCTCTTCACCCTTAGGTGCCGTTTTTTTTTTTGTGGCCAAAAAGGATGGTTCTTTAAGGCCTTGTATTGATTATCGTGCCCTCAATAAAATTACTATTAAATATCGGTATCCGTTACCCCTGATTTCGGATCTATTCTCTAGAGTTAGAGGTGCTTGCTGGTTTACCAAGCTTGACCTCAGGGGGGCATATAATCTTATCCGCATTAAGCAGGGGGATGAATGGAAGACGGCGTTTAATACTCCGGAGGGACATTTTGAGTACCTGGTGATGCCTTTTGGGCTCACTAATGCCCCTTCTGTCTTCCAGTGCTTCATGAACGATATTTTCCGAGACTTTGTCGATACATTTTTGATTATCTATCTGGATGATATTTTGATCTTCTCCAAGGATTGGGATTCTCATGTGGAACATATTCGGACTGTGTTCCGGATCTTGAGGGAGAATTCCCTGTATGTCAAAGGATCGAAATGCCTTTTTGGAGTACAGAGGATTTCATTTTTGGGATTTATTTTGTCTCCGTCAACTATTGAAATGGACCCAGCCACGGTACAGGCCATTTATGATTGGGTTCAGCCCACTTCTTTGAAGGCCCTCCAGAAGTTTTTGGGTTTTGCTAATTTTTATTGGAAATTTATAGCAAAATTTTCTAGTATTGCCAAGCCATTGACTGATCAGACTAAGAAGGGTGCTGATGTGTTGAATTGGTCTCCTGAGGCTGTTGCTTCCTTTCAGGAGCTGAAGCGAAGATTTACCTCCGCCCCGGTTTTGCGGCAACCTAATGTCTCACTCCCGTTCCAGGTAGAGGTGGATGCTTCTGAGATTGGTGCAGGAGCTGTTTTGTCCCAAAAGGATCCTGTAACATCTAAAATGAATCCCTGTGCTTTCTTTTCCCGAAAGTTCTCTCCATCTGAACGTAACTATGATGTGGGGAATCGGGAACTGTTGGCCATGAAATGGGCATTTGAGGAGTGGAGACATTGGTTGGAGGGAGCTAAACATCAAGTTGTGGTCCTCACTGACCACAAGAATTTGATTTACCTAGAGTCGGCTAAATGCTTGAACCCTAGACAGGCTAGGTGGGCCTTGTTTTTTACACGTTTTGATTTTGTGGTCTCTTTTCTTCCTGGAACTAAGAATGTCAAGGCAGATGCCCTCTCTAGGAGTTTCTTTGCTGATTCTCTTGTGGTGACCAAGTCTGCTACCATCTTAGGTGAAGGGGTAGTTCTTTCTGCCATCTCGCACGATTTGAGACTTGCTCTGCAAGAGTTCCAGGAGGACAAACCTGAGCGTTGTCCCAGTGGAAAGTTGTATGTTCCTGACCAGTGGAAGAAGAGAGTGATGTCTGAAGTTCATTGCTCTGCATTGGCTGGTCATCCAGGTATTTTTGGTACTAGAGATCTGGTGAGTCGCTCTTTTTGGTGGCCCACCTTGTCTCATGATGTCAGGAATTTTGTGCAGTCCTGTGGGACTTGCTCCCGGTCTAAATCTTGTTCTCGCTCTAGTGGGTTGTTGATGCATTTGCCGGTCCCCAGGAGGCCATGGACCCATATTTCAATGGATTTCATCTCTGATATGCCGGTCTCTCAAAGAATGACTGTTATTTGGGTGATTTGTGATAGGTTCTCTAAGATGGTTCATCTTGTACCACTCCCTAAGTTGCCATCTTCCTCTGAGTTGGTGCCCCTGTTTTTGCAACAGGTGGTTCGCTTACACGGGATTCCTGAGAACATTGTATCTGACAGAGGAGTTCAGTTTGTGTCTAGATTTTGGAGGACTTTCTGTTCCAAGCTGGGAATTCAGTTGTCCTTCTCCTCTGCTTTTCACCCTCAGACCAATGGGCAGACAGAGAGAACAAACCAGACCTTGGAGTCGTATTTGAGATGTTTTATTTCCGCTGATCAGGATGATTGGGTTTCGTTTTTGCCCTTGGCCGAATTTGCTTTAAATAATAGAGCTAGTTCTGCCACTTTGATGTCACCTTTTGTTTGTAACTTTGGGTTTCATCCTCGATTTTCTTCAGGGCAGGTGGAGCCTTCTGCCTGCCCAGGTGTTGACACTGTGGTGGAGAGAATGCACCAGATCTGGGACCAAGTGGTGGATAAGTTATCTCTCTCCCAGGAAAAGGCCCAGCGGTTTTCCAATCGACATAGGACCATTGGTCCCCAGTTTAAGATTGGTGATATGGTGTGGTTATCATCAAAAAATATTGCTATGAAGGTGGCTTCTCCTAAGTTTAAGCCTAGATTTAATGGACCTTACAAGATTTTGGAGATTATTAATCCGGTCTCTTTTCGTTTGGCTCTTCCTGTCACATTTAAAATCCATAATGTGTTCCATAAGTCCTTGTTGAAGAGGTTTGTTAAACCAGTTGTTCCTGGGGTGGCACCTCCAGACCCTGTATTGGTTGAAGGTAACATGGAATATGAGGTAGAGAAAATACTGGATTCCCGTCTGGCTAGACGGAGACTCCAGTATTTGGTTAAGTGGAAGGGTTATGGTCAGGAGGATAATTCCTGGGTCTCTGCCTCTGATATTCATGCCAAAAGATTGGTGCGTGCATTTCATCGGGCTCACCCTGATCGCCCTGGTGGCGTGGTTGAGGGTTCGGTGACCCCTCCTCAAGGGGGAGGTACTGTTGTGTGTTCATTTTCCCCTTCGTCACTGGGGTCTGGTGAACTCCCTATTCTGGTAAAGGAAGGTAATGAGCCTGATTATCAGGCACCTGAGTCTAATGAGGATGACTGGCTGAGTGGAGTCACAGACTGGATATAAGGCTGCCGACGCCCCTCTGCCCTGCGGGTGATTTCTCTGTGGACTTCTAGGACACCAGTCAGATTCCTACTCCTCTAAAGCTAAGTTTCTGTTTTGCCTGTTAGCTTTTTGTTTTGTTTTTTGTTTTCCTTGCTTTTCATTATTCTGCCATTCCCTGCTGGGGTGAGCTGAATCTCCTTTTACCTGTAGCTCTGTCTTCAGTATATTCCTGAGTACTGACATAGCTTTTTTGAACCCAATACCAATGAGTATGGTGGAAGATAATACTGACAGAGTGCCAAAGTGGAAATGATGTGTACAGCAACACGTGAGAATGGGTAAAAACACCTTTATTAATATATAAATGGGTGTACACTTAAATAAAATAAAATAAAAAATGAATAATAAAAAGGCATCCCAGATAAATGCGTAATATTGGGTTATAATATCCTACAACATAGGGTAAAATGTATACCCATAAGGCACAGGCTCAGAAGGAAAATGAAAAAAGAAAAAGAAAAATAAATATTGATGGAACATTAATGAAGCCCCCAAAAGGAATTGTGTATACAGTGCACCATATAATAATAAATATCCAAAATTGTGTAAACACAGTACACAAAGAATAATAAAGAATAATAATAACAACAGCAGCTGTGCAGACAATAGTGCAATGAAAAAAATTGTTTAAAAAAGTGTGTGCAGTGAACAAACAAAAGACACTACAAGAGTGTCACACAATGTGAGGGGGGAAGGTGATGGGAGCAAGAATGAACTTCCTTCGTCAGGGGGTAAGTACAAGGCCGGTCAGTGCCTCCTTATATGCTGGACTAATTGGCGGGCAAGACACATGTCGGCCTTGTACTTACCCCCTGACGAAGGAAGTTCATTCCGTAACGCGCGTCGGGGCGCGTTCTCAGGCATCCCCAGGCATCATTCTCCGGCTCATTAGGTATCATTTTATTTCTTGCTCCCATCACCTTTCCCCCTCACATTGTGTGACACTCTTGTAGTGTCTTTTGTTTGTTCACTGCACACACTTTTTTAAACAATTTTTTTCATTGCACTATTGTCTGCACAGCTGCTGTTGTTATTATTATTCTTTATTATTCTTTGTGTACTGTGTTTACACAATTTTGGATATTTATTATTATATGGTGCACTGTATACACAATTCCTTTTGGGGACTTCATTAATGTTCCATCAATATTTATTTTTATTTTTATTTTTTCATTTTCCTTCTGAGCCTGTGCCTTATGGGTATATATTTTACCCTATGTTGTAGGATATTATAACCCAATATTACGCATTTATTTGGGATGCCTTTTTATTATTCATTTTTTATTTTATTTTATTTAAGTGTACACCCATTTATATATTAATAAAGGTGTTTTTACCCATTCTCACGTGTTGCTGTACACATCATTTCCACTTTGGCACTCTGTCAGTATTATCTTCCACCATACTCATTGGTATTGGGTTCTTTTACCGGATGGTCTGCCATCCACATTTCTAGAGGGGTTGTGGATTTTCATTTTATTATTTTAATTAGTACATTACCCTCATTGTTCTAAGTTTCTATAGCTTTTTTGAAGCCTAGCGTCTTCAGGGCCTTTTTCACTGTCAGTCTGTTGGCTCTTATTTTCATAGGGTTTTTCACGGATTGCAGACAGCAGCCTTCCTGTCCTTTTCTATTTAGTTAGCTTGGGCCCCTCTTTGCTCTGTCTATCTTTCTGTCTGTGTTAGTATTTTCATCTTGCTTCACCGTCATTATATGTTGGGGGCTGACTATTGCTTTGGGGTCTGCTCTGGGGCAGTTTAGATTTCCCCTTTCTTTCTTTAGGCCTATTTAATTCTCCGGCTGTGATCGAGGGGTCTAGGGCATCGTAGGAACCCCCCACGGCTACTGCTAGTTGTGTTGATAGGTTCAGGGGTCTGCAATCCGATAGCTGCCAACTTCTCTGGTTTTCTGGACTTAGCTAGCATTTCTGTTTTTGCCTCCTACGGTGACTCAATCATAACAGTTCATCATACAACAACCCCAAGGCTTGAAAAAATACATCCACATTAGTCAGAATAGGATTTTCAGGTGTCAAAGAAAACGCCCAATCCTGGGGATCGCCGCACAACAACGAGATAACAATTTTAACCTGCTGCGCAGAGCTCCCCATTGAGTTAGGCTTCAAGGCAAGAAATAATTTACAAGTATTCTTAAAATTCAAAAATTTAGACCGATCCCCAGAAAACACATCAGGAATAGGGATTTTTGGTTCAACAGCATGTGAATGAGCGAGATAGGTGGAAATTCCCCGCACTTCAGCAGCGAGCTGCTCCACACGATCAGACAATTGCTTAATCTACATTATGGAAAAAATCCTCCTAAGGCCCCAGAGAAAAAGAGGAAAAAATACATATAAAAAAAAATTCTGACACTTTTTTTTTTTTTTTCCTGCTTTTGAGTACCCTAGAATCTGCGGTATGGCTGGTGATTCTGTTATAAATGAGTTATCGAGGAGGAAAAACAAAAACAAGCTAAGCCACAGAAAACCAGAGAGATTGGTAACTAAGCGGATTGCAGACCCCTGATCCTATCCACACAACTAGCAGTAGCCGTGGAGCGTACCTACGATGGTCCTAGATGCCTCGTCACAGCCGGAGAACTAAATAAGCCTAAAGGAAGAAAAGGGGAAATCTAAACTGCCCTAGAGCAAACCCCAAAGCAATAGATAGCCCCCAAACATGTATTGTCGGTGAGACAAAATGAAAACACAAACACAGATAGAAAAATAGGCTGAGCAAACGATGGGGCCCACACTAACTAGAAAGGACAGGAAAGGAAAGATGCTGTCTGCAATCATGCACAAAACCCTGCCAAAAAATGTCCAACACTTTCTGATAACAAAAATCCTGAAGTCGCTAGACTTCAATTTCCTATATCAGCACTATAGTATATTCTGAAGACAGAGCAAAAAGAGACCAATCTGATCAGGGACAAAAAGCAAACTGGCATAAACAGAGACATAAGAATGGAAATTCAGCACAGCCCCAGCAGGGGCTGGCTGACCACAAAAACTGAGTAAACCAGACCAAATCTCATGTGAAAAAGTAGCAGAGCACACTTAGCTTGAGAAGGCAGGAACAGAACTGGAAACCAGAACCTCAGGGCAGGAAAAATCACCAGCACAAAATTAGGGAGTCGGCTGTCTTAAATCCAGTCAGAGACTCCTGATGTCCACTCACAGTCCTCCTCCTCAGGTGGCAGGTCTCTGCCATTTAGATCAGCTTCATTACCTACTGTCACCACTAGAGGGAGCCCGGATGGAGAACTCACGACTCCTCTGTCAACACAGCCAGCTCCACCACCCTCACCAGAAGCCAGAGGTAAACCAGAAAATGAGTTCACAACAGGTTACCCATCCAGTCCAGAATTCAGTATAAACTTATTACCCTCACCCACAAAGCCCTCCATGGCTCAGCACCACCCTCCATCTTACTCCCTCGTCTCAGCCTACCACCCTACCCGTGCCCTCCATTCTGCTAATGACCTGAAGTTAACATCCTCAATAATCAGAACCTCCCACTCTCGTCTCCAAGACTTTTCACATGCTGCACCATTTCTTTGGAATGCACTACCCAGGTTAATACGATTAATCCTCAATCCCCACAGTTTTAAGCGTGCCCTAAAAACGCATTTGTTCAGACCGGCCTATCGCCTCAACGCATTAACCTAAATATTCCTGTGTGGCTCATTCAAAATTTTTTACCATAACCAGGTTCCTCGCATTATGTTCTCACATGCTTTATGCATTTAATAGCCCTCTGTGTCTGTACTGGTACATATTTAGATTGTTAACTGGTTCATGCAGCAACAGGAACACCCGATTCTTACACTATGGCTGGTCCAAACAATAAAAGCAATTGTTACCATCCACTTTTTGTGTTTCCCCTTTTTCCTTATAGATGGTAAGCTTGCAAGCTGGGCCCTCATTACGCTTGGTATCTGTTTTGATCTATGTGTTTATTTCTATGCTGTAATGTCTATTGTCTGTAGAAGTCCCCTCTATAATGTAAAGTGCTGCAGAATATGTTGGCTTTATAGAAATAAAATTATTATTTTTATTATTATTACAGGAGTGTTCTTGTGTTCTCTGTGAGAAAGCCACTGACTGACACATGGGCCGGCAGATTATTTCTGGAAGAACAATGTGATTGGAGATCTGCAAATCGAATATGCGCGATCAACATCTCACCCAACCATCATTTGGACAGTGCCCCCATACAGCTTAGACCGTCCGCCAAACCACTTTTTTAATAGAAAGTTTGAACTCTTGCACATGGCTGACTTCTGTTTGTTTTTTGTTTTTTTTTAAAGAGGTATAGCAAAATTGACAGAGAGGTGCACAAACCCAATTTTGTACCGCTATGTGACTAAATTAATTAGGAGGCATATCAAAATTTGTCTCAAAAATAATGTCGCATACTCTATCTGACACTGTATATAGAAAGAAGCATTTCCTGGAGCACTTCATTTTCCAGGCAAAGTGGTTGCATACGAAATCAGACCCTAATTGATCAAGTATTGATGAGCTGTCAGTGGTGGGGAATCTTTTTTCTGCCAAGGGCCATTTGGATATTTATATCATCCCTCAGGGGTCGTACAAAATTATCAGGTTGCAAATTAGCCTGCTCTATTGGTCAAACATTTATTAACTCATCCCTAATGTGATGGCAGGAACGGCTTCTCTTTGGTGACGTGTAATGTTAGGTGGTATGGATTGCTTATCCAGATTTGCGTGGGTCTAGAGCACAGGGGACACATTGTGATGCTCAGTTTTGTAAAGAACTTACAGAAGTAAGTCGAATCAACATCACATAGGAGAGACTGTTGTATATACATCACATAGGAGACACAGAGACTACTGTATTTTCATCACATACGAGACACCGAGACTGCTGTATATACATCACATAGGAGACACCGAAATGGCCTCACACATCATATAAAGACACAAGACTGCTATATATACATCATGTAGTACACACCGAGATTGCTGTGTATACATCATGTAGGAAACTCCAAGACTGTTGTATGCATCACATAGAGAGACATACACATATATCCCATAGGAGACACTGAGCCTGCTGTATATACATCACATAGGAGACACCAAGACTGCTGTGTATACAACACATAGGAGACCCCAACACTGTTGTATACAGTTGCTTGTGAAAGTATTCACCCCCTTGGCATTTTTAGTATTTTGCTTCCTCCAAACCTAGAATGTCACAGCTTTTTATGGTTTGCATCAGTTCACGTAAAGAACATGCCTATAACTGTGTATATTTGATGTTCTCTTTATTGTGAAGCAAACAACAAATAGGACAAAATCATTGAAACTCAAGTGTGCATAACTATTCACCCCCCTAAAGGCAGTACTTTTTAGAGCCTTCTTTTAGCAGCAATTGCAGCTGCAAGTCGCTTTGGATAAGTCTCTATGAGATTTCCACTTGGATTTTTGCCCATTCCTCAAGGCAAAACTGCTCCAGCTCCTTCAAGTTAGATCGTTTCCTCTGGTGAACAGCAATCTTCATGTATGACCACACATTCTCAATTGGATTAAGACCTCGGCTCTGACTAGGCCACTCCAAAACATTTATGCGCTTCCCCTGGAATCACTCGAGTGTTGCTTTAGCAGTATGCTTTGAGTCATTCTCTTGTTAGAAGGTGAGCCACTGTACCAGTCTCTAATCACTGACAGACTGAAACAGGTTTTGCTGCAGAATATCCCTGAATTTTGCACCATCCATCTTCCCCTTGACCAATTTCATTGTCCCTGCTGTCGAAAAACATCTCCACAGCATGATGCTGTCACCACGTTTCACAATGAGAATGGTGTTCTGTTCTTAGGGTGATGAGCTGTGCTGGTTTGATGCCATACATAGTGTGAATACTTTAGCAAGCCACTGTTCATCACATAGGAGATACCAAGACTTTTGTATATACATCACATAGGAGATGCTGGTGCTGGAGTATATACATCACATAGGATACACTGAGGCTGCAGTATGTAGTTTATAGGAGACATTGGGGATGCAGCATATACGTGACAAGGGACATGGGGCTGAGGCATATATATGTCACAGGAGACTTGTGGCTGCGGCAAAGATGTCACAGGAGATATGAGGCTGCGGCATATACATCACAGAAGGTATGGAGCTACAGCATATATGTCACAAGAGACATGGTGCTTCGGCATATATGTCATAGGAGATAAGGTGCTGCAGTAAATACTGTATGTCATAGGAGACATGGGGTTGCGGTATATACATCACAGGAGACGCTGAGGCTGCAGCATAGACGTTTCAGGAGACATAGAGCTGCAGAATGTATGTCACGAGAGACATGGAACTGCAGTATTGATATCACCACAGGAAATGCTGGGGCTGCGGTACAGGCAGCATAGGCTGGCGCTACTATCTCCTGTGGGACGGGAGCGCATTGCATGTAAACTCCACCCATGGGGTATATCCAGACGCTGGCACTGGCTAGTGTCTGGACGCTATCTTTCATTGCACATGCCTCTGCATTCAGCAGTGAATGCTGCTTGCTCGTAGAGTAAGAGGAAATTAAAGGGACATCGACCAGAAAAACACAGCCCGGGGACTGGAGAAAAGGCCACTGTGAGCAATAAGCGGCCTGCGGGCAGGCTTGGACAGGCCCACAGGAGAACAGGAGAATTGTCCGATGGGCCCCTGCAAGAGTTGTCCACCACCTCTTATATAAGCAGTACTTGGCACAATATAGTTGAATCACTATGTACAGACAAAGGCGGCATTTTTATCATTCTACCCAGCTCAGTGTTATATAAATCTTTATTGCCAACGTGTTTCCTGAGCCAGTCCCAGCTCACTTCATCAGGGCATTGATGCCCTGATGAAGTGAGCTAGGACTGGCTCAGGAAACGCGTTGGCAATAAAGATATCTTGAATTCTACCACAGCAGCGCAGTCTCTTATTGCACTACCAGCCTTCTTTTTATTTCATTAGCAGGAGATTATCACTGGTGGACTAGTAAACCTGCTGCCAGGTAGTTTTCCATATTCACAAGTTCTGTATAACACCACTCCCACCACTGATTGGTAGCTTACTGCCTAGGCATAGTGCAAACAGAAAGCTGTCATAGAGAGCTTAGCATTCAGAGGACTTCTAGATCTGCAGCAGGTAAAATGGTGACTTTATCAATATTACAGCAAACAGCCCAGTAAGTACCACATCACTGGAATAAGGGTCTGTGCCCATACATCAAGCGTCTCTCAGATTGGATAGAAAATACATGGTAACAGATTCCCTTTAAAAGTTATTTGACAATTTGTTTACACAGTTCGATCTGTGGACAGAATGTTATAAAGAAGAATGATATTGTCACGCATGGACATGGGTATGTCCGGCGGACGACACAGTATAAAAGTACAATGGGATTGAAAAAAGTAGAGGAAGGCCCTAATGGTTGGGAGTGGGGGATGGGACACCTCCTGACATCAACCTGTACCTGTACAGTCCTAAGCTTCTCTAACGCCCTATGCTGGTCTTTACCCACGCCACGGTCACATGCCTAGTCCCTGTCACCTCTACTAACCCTTGCTAGTGTAAGACCGCTAGCCTCGCCACTGCAGATGATATTACACATGACAAGAGATACTACTCCGCTAAGAATCTGCTGCTAAGATCCATAGCAGTAGAGTAAACGGCACCAGGATAACAGAACTCCAACAGCGGCAATACCCCAGTCACAGGAGAGATCCGCACACCTAGCTGGTCTGCATGGAAGAAAACTCCAGCGGGTGGTCCTACTTAGTGATTGATAGCTATCTATACATGTACAGTCATACAGGTAAGACTGTCAATCAATGAATGGGACCGCTCACTGGACTCATATATGTACAAACACCAGGGATTTTAATGAAAAAAAAAAAACACAAACTGTGCTGAAACTTTTCCCATAAATATATCTAACGATCTGCTCATCTCCTCCTGCTCTATATCATCCTGCCTACAGATCAGACACCAGTTTTAACATAACCGTTTCCCTTAAACAGTAAACTCTCACAAAATGAACAAAGTGACAGTCTATTATGGAAAAGTAGCGTTATACATCACTTCTACTGGCTAATAAACCATTAAGAACATTAAAATGGTAGCTCTAGCACCTTCAGAGTTGGTGGACCCTATTTTTGCTTACTTTCTAATTATGTAAAAAAAAAAAGAAAAAAAAACCCTATGTGGCTAAACCGTAAACTCTACAAATACACTAAAAAGAAAATTTTGTGAAAATGTCCAGTTGAACATTTACTACATATAATACATATAGCCATGACTGGTTTAATGTTCCATCAATATGGCCAGCGAAGCCGATCAATGACGCAAAGTAGCAAAGTCACCGTTGTAAGTCCCTGTAACCGAGATACATGCCACTAATTCCTTCTAGGTTGTATCGATATTCCCTGTAGCTTTTAATTGGCAGTGCCATGGGGCACAACACTGTTTCACAATTTATGTAATTGAATCAAGAAATGTAAGTGAGAGACAGAGAAGAAATATGAAGACATACTAAGAGAGCTCCATGGAGGGCTGAAAAGAGAATTATTCTAAGTTACGGAAGGATGTGACCATGTGATTAATAGTAGCGCTACTATCCCAGAAAACAGATGACTCATTTTTCCTGACACCTCCACAATTTTTCTTAGACATCATTATGGCTGTCTCAGGTATTGATTGCTTGTCGGTGCTCTCTCCAGGGCGCTCAGAAAACCACTTCGAAATAAGTTCACATATTTATCCTTTGAAATTGTGAATGCTATTATCTTCATAGAGTCATAACTAGCTATAGAATAATATTTACTATCATTTCTTCAGTCTGATATCAACAGACTGGAGAAATTACATCACACAGCCGCTGGAGTATGTAAAATTCTCTTTACTAATTAAAGTAAAAATGAATATAAATGCAAATGATTAGCTATCATTAATTTCAAAGATCAAAAACGATTACTTCTGATTTTCTCAGCTTCATAATTTACTATCATTAAAAAAAAAAAAAAAAATCTATACAAAAACATGTATTTGTCCAAAAAATCTGACTGCAAAAAAAAATGGAATTCTGTAGCTTACAACTCTTGGAATCCAAAAAATCCCAAGACAAAATGTAAGTGTATTCTTTAAAGAGAACCTGTCATCAGGATTGTGCTCAGTAAACTACAGACAATGTCAGGTTGGCAGCGTTATACTGATAAAAATGATACTTGGGTTGAAGAAATCCGTCTTGTGGTTCTTGTTTAATCTGTGTTTGTAGTTTCCAGTTAATGAGATGCTCCTGCCCTGGGGCGAGTCTGCGGGCAGGGCTTTTTTTGGTGCTCTGGCCTCATTGTCATCATTCTGGGCTTAACTGACAGGTCACTGGGCCTCCTGCTTTAAATAATGCGCCTGTGAATTTAATGTTGTGACCTTCTTGAAAAAAATTTTACTAGAAAAAAATGGTGCAGGTGGCAAATGCGCAGCAGCATCTATAGGCAAGCAATGCTCTCAGTCAGCGCATGCACCACCCACTGTGTACCGAGGACCAGTGCAGGAGCGCGCACAAGCAGAGGATTCAGCAGCAGAGAAACACTTGCACTATAGCTAACTAGCAAGTGGTAGTGAGCAGTACTTGGAATTAAGGACACTATAGCGGGGTTTAGGGAGGATCACAGCGAACAATAGACAAAGCTCATGACTTAGCTATAGTTGGCATCATTTGTGTCAGGTGAAGAGAAAAGCACAGGTGCTGAGGTTGACCGTATAAGAGGGGCACAGGGAAAACTTATTTCTTGAAGTATCAAGCCTAAATTCTGATGCCCGTGTCAGTAAATGCTGATGCCTCTGTCTCCAGCCAGAAATAGGTAGAGACTGCTACCTGTGTGGAAACTGATAGACCGGGGTGCAGTGTGTGCTGTACAACACGGAGCGACACACAGGCACTGTACTAAAGTAAAGGAACTGTTGCTGAACAGAATGTCAGCGGTCTGTCGCAAGTACCAGCCAGTTATACCTGCTCACTGTCAGTTTAAAAAAAAAAAAATTACGGTATATCTAACACAAATGTATGTTGAAATTGTTGTTGACTACATAATGTGCTATTTTTCATCCAGCAATAGATCTATTTTCCCCACATGAAACATTGCTCTATTACCCCACGTCTGCCTGCCATCTACTGAAACTGCTATGCTGTCCTTGTCATGGCTCATCACAGTTTTATAAACCCAAGGAGGACACATTAAGGCTCTGCTAGAAAGCTTGTGATTTCTACGGTCCCGTATATAACTGGGTATATATGAACATAGCGCATACTGTGCCCGTCACGTGTCTAGGAATCCAATTAGCATGTCAACCTGGAGGTGACGTTTGGAGAGAAGCTTCAGTGTGTTTGATGGTTATATCAAAGGTCATCCCTGCTCTACATCACTTTCCTCAACACTTCCTTAGATCACAGGCGAGATGAGCTAGGACCATTCTCCTTGAGCTTCATCTGACAGGTGAATCAGGTCATGCCATCGTCTAGAAGAAAACAGAGATGAACACTACAGAATAAAATGGCACAGCTACTTCAGCAAACATCAAGACACTAAAAGGATTTGATTTCGGACACAAACCAGAAATCTTTGGAGATTCTATTTAAAGCTGCTGGTTCCTGGGAACATTGGATTATCCTGAATTCACTGAATAGCTAAATCACATCTCAGGCTTTCATCAAAATTGTCATAATGTTCAATAAGGGAGATTGTGGGAGTAAGTGCAACCAATGCAAAGGTCGAGCACACCATCAGGGTCTCTGGACTTTTTTAAATTGCCCTTAAAGAGAACCTGTCAGCACAATTTTACAATGCAAAAACAAGGCTGCTATGTTGCTGTAACAGAGAATAAATTACTATTTTCGTGAAGAAATCAGATTTTTTTGGTTTAATCAGCATTTGATGTTTTCTTCTAGTGAGAGTTCAGGGGCAGGACTTTGCACTGAGCTTTCTCCTCCTGCCCCAGCCCCAGAGCCTACCTCTGAAGCTAGATCACAAGTTAATAACTTTGGAGTATCCTGACTATCCTTAAATTTGGCACCGGGGGCAAGGTTACTTATGCTGTAATGTTGCGCGGGGCGGTAGCCGTGGGTGAGGTACTCGTCTCTTGTGCCAGGCACGTTACATCAATGTGAGGTTCCTCCCTGTGTTGTGGGACGTTACGCCCGTGCAGGTCGCATGTAACCGATGTTGGTGGTTTGCCAGGACCAGATGTTGGACAGTTCAAGGAGAGAGACCATCACCGACAACTGTATTTAATAAATATTTTTTCAGGTAAGATATAATGTCCACTATGTTCTAATGAAATATTTATTTTAATTGTTGAGAGTGACATGACAGAAGTACTGTAGTTCAGGTTCTGCAAGAAAGTAGTAAAATAGAAAATAGCAAGCTACTTGCCAACCATGATTTGTATTAAAATGTAAAAAAATAGCACAGACATGGGGACTGCCATCACTTTTATCCTGTAACTTTATCTCAGAAGACAATGTAATCATCTGCAGAATTCCTAT
The DNA here is from genome assembly GCF_039654945.1 of Dendrobates tinctorius. NCBI lineage: Eukaryota > Metazoa > Chordata > Amphibia > Anura > Dendrobatidae > Dendrobates > Dendrobates tinctorius. The sequence continues at coordinate 32,688,167 of NW_027361743.1, read as the reverse complement.
TGAAGACAAGTGGGATTTATGCAAACTTTTCTCATGATTGTTTGACGATCTGCATGTAGTTGTATTCACAGGGAAAACAACTGAGAGCGAAAGATCAGAAAATGTGAAGGGAATAGTAAAATCAGAAGATGTGAAGAGGGTTCGTTGCTCGGGAAATCCAGGACGGAGTGATCTCCGCCTGCAGGCATTGAGCATTTCAAAAACGATCATCCTCCCCACAGGAACTGTTAGATGGAAAACACAAAGCGAAGGAGAAAGCTCCGGATTTATTTATTACTATGCAAACCTAAAGGCAGATGACTGCAACTCACAACCGTGGAAACTCAAGCCTTGAGTGAATGGAAACACTCTTCTTCCTCACTGGGTCTCCATTAATGAGAAAAAAAATTGGATAAGTCTTCAAGTATAGATCTAAAATTCCACCTTTGTCTCCGTTAGTACAAAACTTGACAAGTTTTCCCTTATCTTGTGATTCATAGTCCAGATGCCAAGGCTGACCCTTGGGGTGTGTCATCTGTAAGATGGCAAAGAGCCTATCAGCCACGCTTGCTGAAGAAGAAGCTGACGATTGCCTATGATTGAGGTCTCCAACCACCATAACTGTTAATATCAATTGTAGGCTGCATTATTTGGAGAATGTACTGTTAGGTACTATCATTAGTTTAGGTAAAGTTATGTATTGAATGGGGGTACTTAAGGTACTGTACAACACTGCCTCTCATTCACTGTACACTATATAGCTAGATTTTCCCAGGGTATTATGGGGCATCACTGCTTAACAATGTTATTTCAGCAGCCATATAAAAGTGACATGATACTGTATGGCGGTTGTGATTAGCCACTGTATGGTATCGTTAATTACAGTCCAACTGAGGGTCCTCCAGAGGGTCGCTTCCAAAATAAAACCAGCCCTGCTGGATGCTACCACTTCATGACAATATATATTTCTATACAATTTTCTAAAAATGTGTGCCAATGTGATTGTAGAAAGTACTTCTCTGTTTAACTAATAAAATATATCTTTCATTGTAGAATATGTATCAGAAAAATAATATTATTTACTATTTTTATTAAAAAAAATTTTTTTTTACTTTTCATTTACATTTTCTGCTGCTCCCTCCTCCCCTCTGCCAGGGAATTTTGCAATGACTCGTGACTTTTACTTTTCATTTTCTGTAGTTTGCTAGTTGGCTTCACTGAATAGACTGGGACAGAGTCCTCACAATATGACAGAGAGTCCTCTTTTTATCCTCTTAATATGTTACAGTCATATTATACAGCATTGTGTACTTACAATTGCTCATTTTGCCTTTCTACCCAGTAAATTCTTCTCTTTTCTATGCTCTATGTATAAACTGGAAGTCTCTTGTCCCTGCATAAATCATTCCCCTCTTCACCTCCTGACCCAGCTGCTTCCTCCTCCCCTCTGCCAGGGAATTTTGCAGTGATTCATGACTTTTACTTTTCATTTTCTGAAGTTCACTAGTTGGCTTCACTGAATAGACTGGGACAGAGTCGCCACATTATGATATCGTTATTTACAGTCCAACAGAGGATCCTCCAGAGGGCTGCTTCCAACATAAAACCCGCCCTGCCGGCTGCTACCCCCTTTATGACAATACTTCAATTTTCAAAAATGTGTGCCAATGTGATTGCATTACAATGTTTTTTAATAATAAAATATATATTTCGATGTAGAAAATGTATCATCAGAAAATAAATATTATTTCCTATTTTTATTACAAAAAAAAACATGTTTTTTAATTTTCTGTCATTCGCTAGTTGGCTTCACTGTATAGACTGGGACAGAGTTGTCACATCATTAAAGGGTGCCTGAGACCTAAACTCGGATAGTTAAAAGTTACTAATTACGTGGCTGCTATTAGTATGCAGGTAGCACTAAAACTTTCTAGGACAGCATATTCTGCCGCCCTCCAGGACAAATATTCCACCATTACCTCTCTGTCAAACAAAAACGTGGCATCATAAACAAGCTACGGTAATTGTCCTTTGCCAGGTATGATGTGAGCAGCAAACAGGCTTCTCATGTAATCATACAATTAAACATAACACGCCAAACATTTTGCACTAAGTAAATGAGAGGCAGACCAGGCGCCATGCATCGCTGGGAGACTGATTTATGCAATGACGCTTTCTAGTTATTTTTTACAGTGTTTCTTGATGCGACATATGCTAAAGAAAAAAGATAAAAAAAATAGGATTATAATTGTTTTGCACAGATGGTTTTTCATATTGACAGTGATTTGTGTAGCAAATTTGTCAGCTTAGTTTATTACTACAGAGAAAAAGAATCTGATGAGCGGATCGATCGAGTTTGAGTCAAATTTTGTGAAATTCATGGTTCCACAAGAAACTGAACACTTTGAGATTCGATTCGCAAAAAAAAAAAAAAAAAAGTTGCCGGTCACCATTTCCCACACTGGTGAAGCATCAGTGAGTGGGCTAATATCATTTAGCGCGGCTGGGCAGGTTTTTTCGTAATGTCTTACACCTATGAGATCACATCCCAGTTTATCAAGCAGATTTTCATAGCTTCTAAAATGGTGCTCAGCAGATCGGCGGTTCCCAGTCGGGCGAAGGATTGGAAGTATGTACGGCAGAGTTGAATTCCATCTCCAAATTCACCGGGTAACTGGATTATATGTATTATTCTGATGGTCTCTCTCCCCCTACCCCTATAGCCAAAACTGATATCCGCACAAATTTATCCACCACAAATCAAATTTTCTGGAAAAACTCAGCAAAGCCGACAAATTCAAATTTTAAAAAATCTACTCATCTCTAATAAGGACATATTTTTACCAAAAAAAAGTCTCATTTTTTTTCATCAAAGTTTTAATCCTCTTAATATATGCAGTCATCATATTATACAGCACTGTGTACTTACAATTGCTCATTTTGCCTTTCTACCCAGCTAATTCTTCTCTTTTCTATGCTCTGTGTTTAAACTGGAAGTCTCTTGTCCCTGCATAAATCATTCCTCTCTTCGCTTCCTGACCCAGCTGCTCCCTCCTGCCAGAGAATTTTGCAGTGACTTATGACTCGTGCAGTGAAAATAGACTTCCTGTTTCTACATAGAGTTTAGAAGGATTTAGCTTGACAGTTTTTATTTATTTTGTTTTCCTTTCAAAATAAAATCACAGCACCTTGCTTTACTGTAGCACTATTCTATATAGGAATGACCCAGTTCCAGGTGCGCAGAACCAGTCAGTGCCAAAACTTTATTACAGTTCATTAGGCGTGAAAATGTTTACAGATGTAACATGTTCTGGGGAGCCATTTCTGTCTTTAGTACCCAGTCAATTATGCCCTAAAGCAGTAGTGTCATTAGCATTCACATATGTGGCAATAATAACAGGATGATGTTGCTGTAACACTAATGAAAGCAGGTATAACAATTTTGCCTTTCCCCCCAGTAAATTCTTCTCTTTTTATGCTCTATGTATAAACAGGAACTCCCTTGTCCCTGCACAAATCATTCCTCCCTCTTCACCCTGCTGCTCCATCTTCCCCCTGCCAGGAAATTTTGCAGTGACTTATGACTCATGAAATGAAAAGTGACCTCCTGTTTCTACATAGAGCTTGGAAGGATTCAGCTAGTCAGTTTTTAATCACGTAATGTCATAGCTCTAATGGAAAACAGAAGAATAAGCTTGGTAGAAAGGGAAAATGAGCAAATGAAAGTACACAGTTCTATATAATCATGTCAGCAGTGACACCCATTTCAGATGCTGAACTAGTTCCTGCTCTACTGAGCATGCGTTAGTCGTCAATTCCCATGCATGCTTAGTAGATTCTTGTCACTGTGCAATATGTACAGTGACAGTGTGCTCCCTTGCTGGCTCTGTTCAGAAGTATCGAGTCAGCAAGAGAGTGCACTGTCAATGCATATTGTAAGAAGAATACTTATAGTGCAGGAAAAGCAGAAACCAGCACCACCCTTGAAAGTGACATCTCTGAGAACTTTAGGATCTCATACACATTAGATAAACATCAGTAGAACCCAGTGGAGGCCTCCTGACTGTCCTCTGACAAATTATGTCAGGAGCCCTAAGGATCAGGTGGTTGGGAGATGCTCTCATAAAGAACCTTCAGTCAAGAATTCCTGTGTATTCAGGAGAGCCATCTTTGGGCTGACAGCTATCAAATGTGCATGGCAAGCTTTAGATGCCCCAAGCTGGTGTGGTTTTTATCTAAAGCAGTAATGGAACCAGACTAACGCAGAAGTTTAAAGGGAACCTGTCACTGCCTTTCAGGGCTTATCTACAGCATTCTATAATGCTGTAGATAAGCCCCCGCTCCGACCTGCAAGATAAGAAAAATAAGCTTTATTATACTCACCTGGGGGGCGGTGAGTTTTATAAGGTATATTATACTCATCTGGGGGGAGGTTCGGTCCGATGGGTGTTGCAGGTCCGGGTCTGGCGCCTCCCATCTTCTTGCGATGCCGTCCTCCTGCTTGCTTCATAGTCCCCGGCATCGCGCTCCTGCGCAGGCGTACTTATCTGTCCTGTTGAGGGCAGAGCACAGTACTGCAGTGCGCAGGTGCCGGGAAAGGTCAGAGAGGCCCAGTGCCTGCGCTCTGTAGTACTTTACTCTGCCCTCAACAGGACAGAGAAGCACGCCTGCACAGGAGCGCGATGCCGGGGAGCGATGAAGCAAGCAGGAAGGTAGCAATCATAAGAAGATGGGAGACGCCTGACCAGGACTTGCGACACCCATCAGACCGGACCGCCCCCCGGATGAGTATAATAAAACAACTTATTTTTCTTATCTTGCAAGTCGGACCAGGGGCTTATCTACAGCATTATAGAATTCTGTAGATAAGCCCTGAAAGGCAGTGGCCATATCTTATATCGGCCAAACTTGGTGACAGGTTCACTTTAAAGGTTAAAGCCAAAATTTATACTAAGAAGTTAAAGATGGCACAGAGAGAAAGCGTCAAGTAGATTTGGGTATAGAATACAGGAAAGTACCATAGGTGAAGAATGAAAAATTATTCAGACAAGACACACTAGGATATGTACACCTAAAGGTGGTTATTATTCCGGTAGTAAGTAGACAGTGTAAGCTTAGACTAGACAGACCGAAAATATTGAAATTCAACACATTATGGATGAAAAATGTGGTTCATCTATACACACTATTGTCTAATTTGGCATACTTTTACACCAATTTTTTGCTGCAAAATTTTTACAAATGTTAGTCACAACCGTTTCCTGTTAAATGACAAATCTTTCTGCTGAGCCGCACACTTTGCTCCACCCACAACTTAAAAAGTATCTCCTCGCAGATAATCTTGTTGTGGCATTTGCCAAATATAGACTTTTCCATCAAACTGCCAGATTGTAATGCATGAGCCATCACTATACAGAATGTGTTGCCACTGGTCCACAGTCCAGTGACCTCGTGCTTTACACCACTCCATCCGACACACGGCATTGTGCTTGGTGATGTAAGGCTAGCATTACAGTTATTTAACCAAGGAAAGCCATAGCATGGAGCTCCCTGTGAAAAGGTTTTATGCTGATGTTAATTGTTAATGATTGAGGTGGTAATTGAGTCACAAGAGCCTGGGCAAATTGTATGCACTCTGCTCTTCAGAACTCTGCCGCCTACTGTGTTATTATGCTTGACCTCCACGCCAAGATGCTATGGTACACATCTACTTTTCAAAAATACCACAGGTGGTGGTGGAATAGTTAAGAGGAACGATGCGTCATCAGCCGAATCTGGATTTTATACACTCGTGAAATGGGACTGAATGAAAAATCCTGAATTCAATAAATAAATAAATAAGAGGAGTGATCCAATACTTTTGGTCAAATAATGTCTCTTGCAACCACCTCTATGGTGAGGAATTAAATATGGCTTCCACAAACGGAAAAGGGCACCTGTACAAGAATTATTTATTATGCGTTGCTTATATGGCGCCATCATATTCTGTAGCGCTTTACAGACATCATCACCCATTGGGGCTCACAATGTACATTCCCTATCAGTATGTGCACGGTGGCTCAGTAGATAGCACTGCAGCCTTGCAGCGCTTGAGTCCAGGGTTCATATCCCACCAAGGACAACATCTGCGAGGAGTCGGTATGTTCTCCCCATTTGCGTGGGGGTACTCCGGTTTCCTCCCACATTCCAAAGACATACTGATAGGGAATGTAGATTGTGAGCCCCATCGGGGACAGTGATGATAAGGTGTGCAAACTGTAAAGCGCTGCGGAATATGTTAGCGCTATATAAAAATAAAGATATTATTATTAATATAGTATGTCTTTGGAGTGTGGGAGGCAACCGGAGAACCCTGAGGAAACCCACGCAAACAAGGGGAGAACATATAAACTCCTTGCAGATGTTGTCCTTGGTGGGATATGAACCCAGGAACCCAGTGCTGCAAACCAACAGTGCTAATCACTGAGCCACTATAGAGTGCTATCCACTTGTGCCACACCAACAATATTTCAGCTCAAAAGCTCATTAAGGCCGGTTTCACATTTGCATTTCAGGGCGCAGCGACGGCCGCCGCTAAGCCCCGCCCCTGTCGCGCTTCTGCCGGTAGCTCCGCCTCCGGCTGCATGCGTCATGCGTCCCCTATCTTTATCACTGAGGACGCAGGCTGTGCGCAGTTTGCGTTTGGCGGCGCCTGCGTCCTTTTGACGCAACCTGTTGCAATTTGGTTGCGCTCGGCGCATCGTCGAAAGGACGCAGGCGCCGCCAAATGCATACTGCGCACGGCCTGCGTCCTCAGTGATAAAAATGGGGGACGCATGACACATGCAGTGTCATGCGCCTGGAGGAGGAGCTACCGGCGGAGGAGCGGCTGGGGCGGGGCTTAGCGGCGGCCGTGCGCAGGCCGTCGCTGCGCCCTGAAATGCAAATGTGAAACCGGCCTAAAATGCACATTTCTACTTGATTTGTAGGTGGCAATGGCCCCCTCACGTCCTGGGCCCCTGTGTGGCCGCACATTTTGCCCAATGATATCTCCGCTCCTGGTGACCGCTTCCCAGAGTGCATCATAATTAGTCATTTCAGTTGATGTCAGGAATTGGCAAGAAGCAAACAATAAGTAATCTCATGGAAAGTTGTTTAGAAATGCCTCCAAATCTCAGTGCTTACATAGTGTAAATCTGTTTTTGTAATATTTCACTTTTATTGGATGCAGCATTGGCAGCGGGATGATAGCAGATGGCGGGCAGGTGTTAGTGCCGTACATGGCAGCAGTTATTACTACAGTCAACCTGTGCAAGAGCCGAGGTGTATTTATCATATGAGCATAAAGAGGCATGGGCATCAGATTTTTATAGAATGCAAGCACGAGAAAACACTGACAAATTTTCCGTGTAACAATGGTTGATGTTGTTTGTCATTTGCAGTAATCTACACAGAGCATTTCTCTAGATTCGGAATGTCTTCCAGCCAATATTTGGAAACAAAATAGGCTAACGGGTTGGAAGAGATTAGAAGACCACAACTGAATTCTTCTGGAAATAGCGCCACTCTTTCCATTGGCTGTGTCTGGTATTGCAGCTTGGCTTTACTTGGCCACTACTTTACATGTCCCTTTCGCGTGAACTGAGTGCCATAGATAAGCTCTTCACTAAATACTTTGCTTTTGTCACATCTGAGGAGGAAGAGATCACTTGACAACAGAGCTGGAGTCGGCACAGGAAGCAAAGCAAAAAGGCAGAAAACAACGTGAAATGAGGCAGAAAGGGAATATCGGGTAATTTAGGGGCTTTTTTATGCGTTTATGGCAAAACTAGTAACCAAGTCAGGGTAGTGACTATCCTCTTTAAATGGGTTGTGCACTACTAGGATACTAGGACAACCCCTTCTTAAACTAAATGTTTGACCCCGATAAAATAATAAAGCCTATACTCACCTCCCATGCCGGTGCCATTCAAGGGGTGCCGGCGCCATTCAAGGGGTGTCGCCACTCGCGGTCCTGGGGCTGTGATGCAGTGGAATGACACGTGATGCCCGGTGCCTTCAAACAAACTGAACATTAAGAGGAAGTCTGGGATGTTCAGTTTGTCCGACGGTGGAGACAGTGACGCCAGTGCTGATTGGGCGCGGGGCATCATGTGTCATTCCACCGCATCACATCCCCGGGAGAGAGACTGCCGACACCACGGGAACGGTGTCTGCACGGGAGGTGAGTATAGGTTTTATTATTTTATTGGGGCCGAATATTTGGTTTTAAAAGGGGTTGTCCTAGTAGTGGAATACCCCTTTAAGTATAAGGGAGTAATCTCTAATACCAGACACAGTCCCTGGACAAGATTAGCTATACCAGTGTTTTATATATAGTGATTTGATAAAAAAGCACCTATAGACTGCAATCACCTATAAGCAGCAATCCTGCCATGTCACTGCAATACACGCTGCCGGCTAGCTGACATCGGCGTGCTAGTGACAGGTGGTGCATAGAAGTGACGTCATGCATTGCCCGTACCAGGCATGCCGAAGTCACCTGCCAGCCTCTCCACCGACTAAAGAAGAGGACGCCGCACGTTCTGGGAGTGGGGAAGGTAAGAACAATTGTTTTTTGCATGTGTAAGAAAACAACATCAGAACGGGGAACATTATAACAGGATGGGCCCAGGAGCTGGTACATTATACCAGGTAGAGACGGGGGACATATATTACTGTTAGGGGCCAGTATGGGGACATTACACCAGGATCGGGGACAATATTACAAGAAGAAGACAAGTATGGGGGATAGTTAATACTGGAAAGGGACAGGAAGGGGACATCACACCAGGAAGGGGGACATTATTACTGAAATGGGCCCAGGATGAGTGATATTGTTACTGGAAGGTGCCCAGAATGGGGGACTTTATACCAGCAAGGGACCCAGGATGGGTGACATTAGTACAAGATGTGGGACACTATTACATTGTATAGGGGCAACAAGTACGTCTTTATAGGATTTAGAACACTTCAAGGAGTAATATATCTGGCCAACATCTTGGTGGGGGCCCAGATCCAAATTTTGCATTGGGACCCATTGGACAGCTGGTGAGCATGACAGTCTCATAAAAATATATGAAGCTGTAACACTCGGGTGGAAAGAGTCACGGCCAGTTCGTACATTGCGGTCGGAAATCGGGCCAAGATCTATGGACGTCTTACTTATCCCTTACTGTATCATCTTATTCTTGTGATTAGCTGATGGTTGAGGTGTATTGAGTCTGTCTGTAGATTTTCATTATAGTGGCCACTTCTAGAAAAATGTAGTATTATGTGCTGGATGTTGATGAAAAAGGCCATCCATGTTACGGGTGACCTCGCTGTGGCTACCTGAACAAGAGCCACTGAAGGGCACTAACAAGCACAATACCCGCTCTGTGCCATTTTACGGAAACAGCACTACTCTTCCTTGTATTATTTTAGCTTAGACCTTTTCAGTTTTTAATTTTTTTAATGAAACATTTCCTTTTTCTTTACATTTGTCTCTTTCCCTTCTTCATTTTTTCACTTATTCACTGATTTCTTTTTTTTATATAATTCAAAATTCCATAAAAAAATGCAAAAAAATGTAAGGAAATGTCCAGTTCCTACAGATACAGCCGGTGCCGTGTTCTCAATTATTTTCTAAAGCCCAACCTGTTCTTTTAGGTTTCAATCTACTGTGAAAAAAAAGGCAAAAGCATTCTCTCCAGACTTGACAACCTACTTACTGGCCAAATGTAGACTTAATATAAGGCAGCTGCTTGGATGAAATAAATAGGATTACTCCAGCGCGTCTGCATATTGAGCAGAACCTTAATCTATCGAGTGTGTAAATGTCACTTTCATGGTTTCTATATTTTTATTTGTCAGAGGGAGAAGGAGAATGTGAAGGCCATGCCAACTTTCTGTTTTTGCGATGCAAAATCCTTTGCCTCTGCCAACTTATTGGAGCCAATATTTACGAAGCTGAGCTAATACAATCGCATACCCGACAATACTGTCTTTTGTTCTAAAATGGTAAAACCTGTGTCTTAGGGGTAGGGTCATAAGTTCTGGAATTTATCCTGTTTTTAAACAGTGTTTTACTTCAAAGAAATAATCACCTGTTCTCCTCTGCTGTAATATCTGTATATTCTCTTTTGCTTCTTCCCCTGCCCAGGAGCTGTGGTATGATCAGACCATGTTCCTGTACAGTCAGGCACGGCCATTACACAGTACACAGTAGGGACACATTTATATGATTATCTCAGCACAGGGACATTTTATTTAAACACATCCAATAGTGGAAATTATTATTATTATAACAAGATGTATTGATTAAAATGTACTTTTGTTTGTGGGAAAACCCCTTTAAAGGAAGACTAAACCAAGCAATAAATCATAAAAGTAAACAGCATTATCTGCATGTTCCTGAAACAGTCAGTCATTAAAAGGGATTATGTGACTGCAGACTTGTGAATCCTCACATTGGGTGCATTTCGCACTGTGAGGATCCTCCTCGGGCCGGGAGCGGAGGTCAGGTGACTGCAAGTATGTGATTTGCATACTTCCGGCGAAACATTCAGACAAGACTGTGTCCAGCCTCACTCAATACACCTGTGTTGAGCAAGGCCACGTACGTCAAGTTGGCACATGACTGCATGGATGGTATTTACATACTCTGTAGAGGATGCAGGGAATGAGGTGACTAAGGGGACTAATCTTCGGGGTGGATACTTTCCAGTGACTTCCTGGATGCTTTGCTTGACTGTCAGGTGTCACGACACAGATGTCGGGTGACCCGGGGGCTCCTTCCCTGTCTCTAACACTAGGGGGCATCCTAGATTGCCCTGCTCCCCGGGAAACTTTGGATGGCAAAGATGCTGGAGCCTCTGCCCTTGCCTTATCTCCTGAGTTAGCCCTCTGTCTGTTCTCTTCCCCCACTCAGGGAAGAGGGGGCGCTACTGTGCTCCGTAGTACACCAACCCGACAAACAAGGCAACACTGACAAGGGGTAACAGAAAACTCCAGGTATACAAAGTATTCACTCACATACAACAGAGGAATGCACCGTGGTGCAAAGGTAGGGGAATAAGCCAAAAATAGAGAAAGGAAGAAAATTACCACACTTCCAAACCACGCAACAGTCACTGATAACTCCTCCAAATCTCCTTCTCATATAAACTCCCCTCCCACCGTTAGCCATGCAGCAAATGCTAACTCTGACAAGGATTTGTAACAGAGCCCAGATTATAAAGGGGAAAGGAGTCGCTAACCGAGCTCAGCTGTGAGCACAGGGATTTCCAACTTGGCCGATTAACCCCTTTTCTGCCAGAATAAATAAATACATTTAAGATGAAGGAGAAGTCTTTCTTCTCAGTGCCGGAGTAGGAGCAATCACATACTGCGGTCTTCTGGCTCCACACTGTCATGGTAACCCTGTGACATCAGGCTTATCGCTAATTATGTATTGTCCTAGTCATGTGATGGACACACAGGTGCAGGGTTCCTTACAGTTACAGTACAGTTATCAAGACTGTGTCTAGGACAGATTCCATCTTTAAAGAGTAAACAATGAAGGTTCCTATTATCCGACCCCCACTTAAGGAGGATTGTGTTGTCACTCGTCAGTAAATTACCTCTTGTTTAACCCAAAGACAGAAACATAATGATTAAATACCCTGCAGTAAATAAACAGCAATAGTGCATGAAAATAATATAGGGTACTTTAGTTAACATTTTGCATATTTTTAATCAAAATTATGTTAACGAAGTACCCTATATTATTATCATGCACTATTGCTGTTTATTTATTTACTGCAGGGTATTTACTTATTATGTTTCTGTCTTTGTTTTAAGCAGTTGCGCACAGCCCAACATAACCCGGGAAGCTGGGAGGCTTGGGGTCAGTGCGGTCCTGAAAAACGCATAGAGGATATTGCTTAAAAATCCAACCAAATACAAATTTTCATTTCCATTAATTGTGAGCTCGATGAAAACTGATTACAAGAGAAAGGCGAAAACATTAAGCCTCCCGTATGAAGTGCAAGGCTCCCTATAACATGGCACTCTCCATTCAGAGCTTCTCCCAATCTGTCCCTGTCCATCTGTGGTTCTGCTATTGCCCTGTTAGTCATGCTGTAGCACTTAGCATTAAAGCTGAGGACTTGTCACCTGACCTATGGTGCCCAATCCATTGCAGAATGAATCAGGGACAGGCTATATTATTGCAACTAGGTGTGTTTCACACAGAGGGATATCAGGAGAGCAGGGTGGTGGGAAGTTGCAAGGGACCGGCCGCTTGGACTAGTCATCCTTGTCGCATTGTGCTGAGTATCAGTATTAAAGTATGGTATGTCTCCTCGGAAATGCTGCAGTGTTTCAGAGCAAAATAGACATGGCTGCAATAAGTCAATCAGCCTCAGGTTCCCTTTAAGGTTTCACTGCAACCAGGACATGCTGTTTACTAGCAGAAGTATGTGCCAGGCACCAGAATGTGCCCAATTCTGATGTGTTGGCTGGTATCGCAGTGCCCAGTGGTGAGCCATTACACTCAGAGAATGGATGGAGGACAAATGATAAACAGGATACACATAAATTTTTCAGCTTAACTGCCTATCTTTTCCTTTTTATGGAAACTTTACTGTGTACGTGTAAGTAGCAGCCAGGGCCGTAGTCATGGCCGCAAAGGTGTATAGGAAGTTGCTGGAGTGGTGATCCGCCACAATGGCCACACTCCTCAAAAAGAAGCATGGAAGCCACAGAATTCAGTAAGAGGTCGTTTTAAATGCCCAACATTCAAGGTCCGAGAATAAAGCCTCTTGGCCCAAACTCAACTCTATCTCATGAGGGTGTTGAATGTTGGACATGTAACACTGACCTAAGTGAGTAATCTGGGGGGATTAGCAAGGCACAATTCCTCCTATTGACCATCAAAATTATGGGTTACGAGTCAAGGGTATGATAGAGAATGACCCCTCATGAACTTTGACAAGCATGGTAGGATAGGCTTCAGTTCTTGGCTTCACCTTGGCTTAACCAAACTGGAGGTGACTCTGGAGATCCTTGAACCCAGTTATAGAGTGGCTCCATCAGTTTTTAAACCAGTCTGTAGATTCTGACATGTCTGTGCCATCTTGATTCATCATTACAAGCCATATACTATGCTATCTTCCATATGTAATGGGTGTACCGGGACCGTGTGATGCTCCACTCCCTTTTCTCATGAGGATATTGTACTGCTTATATAATTATATGAAGAATGTTTCTGATGCTGCTGTGTATATCTAATATACAAAGCTCAATGTGGGTGTGTATGTATGTATGTGTGTGTGTATGTCCGGGATTGGCATCCGCACCGTCGCAGCTACAGCCACAAAATTTGGCACAGTCACACGTCTGGACCCCGAGAGTGTCCTAGGCTATGTTGTGAGGCGAAATTTCAACCCCGCACGTTCCAATTCACCAAACAATTTTGCCCCTATCTACATAATGGGGAAAAAGTGTGTGTGTATCAAGCCCCGCCCCTCATTATGATGTCATAATGGTTGCCATGGCAACGCTGATATCATCATAGGTTGCAAGCCCTGCCGCTCGTTATGATGTAGTAATGGTTGACTATGGGATGGAGGATGTGTGATGGGTATATGGGCACTGGACTATGGGATGGAGGATATGTATGATGGGTGTATGGGCACGGGACTATGGGATGGAGGATGTGTGATGGGTATATGGGCACTGGACTATGGGATGGAGGATATGTATGATGGGTGTATGGGCACGGGACTATGGGATGGAGGATGTGTGATGGGTATATGGGCACTGGACTATGGGATGAAGGATATATATGACAGTATATGGGCACGGGACTATGGGATGGAGAATATGTATTATGGGTATATGGGCATGGGACTATGGGATGAAGGATGTGTGATGGGTATATGGGCACTCGACTATGGGATAGAGGATATGTATGATGAGTATATGGGCATGGGCCTATGGGATCGTGGATATGTATGATGGGTATATGGGCACGGGACTATGGGATGGAGGATAATTATAATTTGCTATAACTAACCACAGTTAGTTACTATGCCCGGGCAGCGCCGGGCTCTTCAGCTAGTATATATATATATATGTTTATATGTTGTGTAGATAAGGAAAATGCAGTACCTCAAGGTGGACACTAGATAGGGTAGAATAGTGTACATAGTTTGCATAGGAGGAGCCAACCGCAGATAAGTTACAGGGTTTTCCTGTTTCTAATGAGTAGGGCTACAGAGCCTGGACAGGGCTGATGACTCCATAACATTGGGAAGTGGGAAGCCCAGCTATCCACGGCTGTTGGGCCAGAAATGCAGCAGTACTGACAAGCAGGTCGCTCTAAGGTGTGGCAGCTTACTACCTGGGCGGATGCTCTCCTGTCTGGGGTGAAACGGACAAGGGTACTCCTGAACGTAGTGAAGCTGAACAGGAAGAATGCTGCAGTACTGGTCGAGACGGGACGACCGAGGTACAAACTGAAGGACGAAGGGAAGAGCACAGAGAAAGTGAAGGATGTGAACTGTGCAGAACTCTGTGTTGATGCTGTAACTGATGTGTACGTGCTGCGATTGAAAACAAGTAAAGTTCTATGTTTAAACTTGGAATTGGACTCTGTCTCTATGTACCAGATCAAAGGAAGAAGTGTCTCTGTGTCTAAGGGAGGCCTCTGAGAACCAGGCAAGTGGGACAGTGAGACTTTATGTATGTGTTGCGGGTGGCCAGGGCGAGCTAAACCAGACACCTTTGCGGCCATGACTACGGCCCTGCCTGCTACTTACACGTACACAGTAAAGTTTCCATAAAAAGGAAAAGATAGGCAGTTAAGCTGAAAAATTTATTTTTCCTACATGTCATGATCCAGACCGGGTTTTGAGTCCTGTTTTTCCTTTTTCCCAGTCTGGTCATGTCAAAAGTTATCCTTTCTCCACCTCAGTCTGGGTTCAGGTTGGCTATTTATCGCCGCTGCTTCCTGCAGGCGATGTCAGTTATATTTTTTACCTAGTGCTGCTGTAGCTAACTCTGATTTGTTCTTCTGTGTTTGCTGTCTGAACTCGTGTCTCTGTTTTCCCCTATTCCCGTCTTGACTCAGTTTTTCCCTTTAGTGTGCTGACTCCCTGGTTTCAACTTGGCTTGTATCCTGACCTGCTTCTGTCTTTTGGCTTATCTGCTCCTGACCATTACTGATCCCCTGACTTGTCTCTGACCATGAGTTTGCTCATTCTTTTGGTACTGCGCTGCAGTCTAGGATCTGACCCAGCTTGTTCGACTATTCTGCTGCCACCTGTGGTAGCCTCACTGCTGCACTGCAGGCCAGCTCTGTTTAGGTGCATTCCTGCTTTCTACTGCCATCTAGTGGAGCCTGCACCTACCTGCATTGCAGCAGCATGACACTATATCTTTAAATTGTCCCTGTGAAGTCTATAGGGCAATTATAAGCTAGAAATCTACTATAGCCTGACACCTAATGGCTCTGCATATTACAATTATACGACAAAAAGCAATTGTATGAACACAAGTCTGGGACTGATAAATGTCAGAATACTAACAGTGCAATTATACTTGACTTTTCCCATCAAGCATAAACATTGCCTAAATATTGAACGAAAAACGATTACCTCTTCTTTTACAGTATGCCATTATAATGGCAATAATCATTATTGCTTATATATCTACGGCTTCTGTATTTTTCCACCCAAATTGAGCGGTCAGACCGGTCACTAAGAATCTGTCGCATTGTACCACGTTATAAACGTTATTCTGGAAGATAGTAATTGTTGTAACCCAGCAGCAGGTCTGCCTTTTGAAGAAGAATTCCTAAACTTCTCCCATATCGCTAATGTTTTAGTGTCTGCTTCTGTCATATTAATGTTTATGAAGGTTATCATTGCAAAACTGGGGTACCTTGTGTGCACCAGAAGAAAATCATTCTAAAGTCCCATCCTTTATCCATGCAGAACATGTACACGGCCATTTTTAATTATCTAGCAGTGTTTGTTAATATTATTATAGAAATAGGACATACCATTACTAAAACTAACATATCATATGGGAATTATTCCTTAAAGTGCTGGATCCCACACTGATCGCAAGAATGGGAGTTCTAAAGTCCCTTGTGTGAATGGAGTCTAAATTAGCATGTGCGACAAGGGTCTATAAAAGTGGTAGTCGCACAAGCTCATTATCACTCCGTTTTGACAGGAGACTTTGGACCCCCTTCTATTATGGGGGTGAGTGAAGGAGTTGGCAGACAGACACCCAACAACCATATCCTGTCCTGTAGATGGGTGATACTGTACATTTTTTTTTTTGCTAGGTCGCGTTCTATTGGATCTTTGGGGATCTCTGGTACTCTACTGGGCATCTTCTCATGAATATATCCTATCAAAATGTATCCGCCATCCACAGGGCAGGTGAAAATGACTGATAGGAGTCCAACTGCTGGACAGATCCCGAGAACTGGAGGACCACGGACAGATAATTGTTGTGGGAGTAAAGGTCTGGCATGTGTGATTTTAGAAGGCTGATCCCTTTGTTGTGCAGTGATTCTCTTGGCAGAGTGAGCGATCCTGTGTATGGTCGAGATAGATGGTGACCAAATAATCGGCCAAACCTTCATTTGGTTGACAGTCATCTGAGGTGTGTGGGGGAGCTTAAAGAGAATTTGTCAGCAGGATTTGCTACCTCATATTAGACGAGCATGATGTAGGCAAAGAGAAGCTTATCCCAACAATGTATTACTTAGTTTACTGGATGCAGCAATAGTGATAATCAAAGTTTTTAGCTGTAGCATGTAGCAGAGCTGAGAAATCTAACCCCACCCAAACCACAGTTTTTTTCTTTCTATATGCACATTGTCTACGGACAGTGAGCTGCTTATCACAGGAGGGGGCGTGGTCGGACAAGTGCTGATGCATGTTGTAGTCCAGGCAGTGATAATCTCGTGGTGATAAAAACTTAATTGTATGGAAACAACAATACGCAGCCTGATAAGTGACACATCACAGAAAACAGTGTCTCAGCCCCTACCTCATCCTGACCTTACATTACATAGCAAAAACCTTCTGACACATTCCCTTTACGTCTCCATACACAGTTGGGTATTAATAATGACAAGCAATATTCCCCTAGAGAATATAAAGTATCATAATAAAATACAAAAAGAGGTTATTCAATACAGGATAATCCCTTATTAATGGATTTAGGGTGTAGAAAAAGATAAGAAAAGAAGCCGCACCGGTACTAGAAGTATCTGATTTCTTTCACCTCCTGGGCTTACTAATTCAAATAATATTTTTTTTCCTTTGCTTTCTATATTTGCTCATATGTGTTCTGCTTTTTTATGGTTATAAATAACATAAATGTACCTGACGTTTCTGAGTTGTTCAGCGCTCCGACAGTGGTTACCAGTTCTTGCTGAGGTATTGAAGTACTTGATGCACGTTGACTCGCAATCAATATTCTGCTCTTTGCCGACGGCAATCTGGTGACTGCGCCCAACCCAAGCTGCGGTCTTAGGATCATGGTGGATCTATAGAAGCTCGGTGGAACTTCATAATGGGTAAATGTGGAGGGACAGAAGTCATCTTTTCTCTGCCTTTCACCTGTCTGCATACAAGAGACACAAAGAATACAATGTAATGCATCCAAAGCACACGTAAAAGAATATTACATTTCATTCATCCCTGAAGTCACCAGGTGTCAGGAGACTGGGGCGATTCTATCACATTTCTTTTAGGCATTACACCACATTTTTCTGCAAGATATCTTAAGCAACGGGAGCATGAACTTAACACCAGGAATTTACTTCTACCCGATAGAGGTCGCAAATAGAATAAAAACGAGACTCTGATATTAGTTGGAAAAAAATGGTCAAAACAGATGAAAAGGAAAAGTTGCTGTGCTGTGCATTCTCTCAGTATGATACATGGACGTTACGTAAAATATATTACATCAGTTTAAAATAAATATGTTGCATTTTTTTATTTTGTAGAATGTCTTATATTTCATTGTTACTTTTATGGGGTATATACAGAGCGCTAGTTCTCTTCTTCTACAATTTTGGTGACCGTGGGTTATCTAGCTCCAGCATGAAGCAACTCGTCCCGGCATCTTGACTCAACTGCAAACAGCATCAGAAATTAAAGAAAAACAAATACAATATTGTACAAAATTTTTAGACAGTAGCGGGAAAAAAATGCTGGAAATTAAGAATGCGTTCAAAAATAGGAGAGTGTATTCTTATCAATTCACAAAATGTAAAGTGAATGAAACCTAAATTAAATCTATATTTGGTATATTTGAATGCCTTCTGTGTTTGCCGAAACGTGCATTGGGGCTGGCACCATCACCCACGGGAGGTAATGTGATAGCACCACCGCGACTGGTCCCGCTGCCCCCTCCGCACTCACCGCTGGCCCCGCCGCCGCTTCTGCTTCCGGCCTGGGTTCCTCCTGCCTCTCTGCTCCAGCACGTGCCCCCGGTCTTCCTCCTTTCCGGCGGGCGGCTTCCCGGCGCGCTCCTCCTCTATCCTCGGCCGCGCGCACTGTGCCTCTGCGCACGCGCCAGGGTGTCAGACCGCGCATCCCTGCAGTACGGACACCCGCCAGTGTGACCTGACCCGGACCCACCGCCTGGCCAATCAGGAGCTACCACCAGGTATTTCAGGCCTCTCTCCCTTATGGGAGGCGCCTGACTATCGAGTTAGTTCTCGCTGCATCCAGGCCCTGCTCGCTTCTGCTAACCCCTTGCTCCAGCTCGCTCTTCCGGCTCCCGCGTCCCTTCCGCCTGTTTCTCTGCTAACCCTTCTGTGTGTTATCCTTTTGCAGTCCGCTGTACCCCTGCCTTCGCCTGGTTCCCGCTGTCCTCCTTCGTCCGTCAGCAACACTCTCTCCATTCCCTGGACCCTGGTTACCCCGGATGTCTCTCTGGGTTCCCCACTGCCCATCTGCTGCTCACCCTCTCGAGCCGACCCCTGGTCCTGGCTGCCGTGACGTTTGAACTCCTTGAGCCTGCTCCCAAACGGTCCCTGTATAGGGGTCGGTCCACCTGGTGCGCTCGCTCGGGGAGGGTTCAACATCACGGTCCAGTGGGTCCACTCTTTCTCCCGTCACCAGTAGTGTAACAGAATAGTCAGGCCATGGACCCCGCCGGGGCCGCCGCTCAAAAAGAGCTAGTGTTCCTACGGGAGAACCAAACCCGTATAATGTCTTTTATGAATACTATGGACTCCCGCCTGTCGACCTTGCAGGCCGCTGATCCCGGCAACGCCTTCCAACTGGCCAGTCTTCAGCAAGAGCTGGTTCAACAACGTGATACCCAGGCCCATATTCTCTCCTATATGGCTTCGGTTGACGATCGGCTGCTCTCCCTCCAGTCAGCAGCCGCACGAGACCCGGCTCGCGTACCAGATCCTGTACCTGCCCCATCCCCTAGGCTTGGAATACCGCCACGGTATGGCGGCGACCCAAAGTTGTGCAGGGGCTTTTTGAATCAGTGCAGGTTGCATTTTTAACTCCTACCTCAGCAATATCCTACTGACCGGGCTAAAGTAGCCTTCATGGTGTCCCATTTGGAAGGAGAGGCTCTCTCCTGGGTGAATCTCCTGTGGGAGCGGGACAATCCCATAGTCTCTAGTGTCCAGACTTTCACGGACACTTTTCGCAAAGTTTTTGACGAGCCCGGCCAGTTGGCTTCCACAACTGAGTCCCTTTTCTGCCTCACTCAGGGCTCTCTCACGGTCGGACAATACGCCATCCGGTTCCGTACCTTGGCCTCTGAGTTGGGGTGGAATAATGAGGCTTTGGTTGGGGCCTTCTGGCGTGGTCTCTCAGGCAAAATTATGGACGAACTGGCGGGGCGGGATACCACGGCTACCTTGGAGGATCTCATTTCTTTGGCCACACGGATTGACCTCCGGTTCCAGGAACATGCCCGCGAGGCCGCTAGGGAGAGGAGACCGCTTAGACCTTCTTCTTCTCTTCACAGGCCATCCAGTCCACGTCCTCTTGGGTCGTCCTCCAGTCCGGCGCCAGAGCCGATGCATATAGATCGGGTCAAGTTGGCAAAACAGCGCCGGAGGGAAAGATTGACGGAGGGCTTGTGCCTGTATTGTGGCAGCGTGTCTCACTTCCTGCGTTCTTGTCTGGAGAGACTGGGAAACTCCTCCACCTACGCCAGGTAAGAGAGGCCGTCCTAAGTGTGTCTCACTCCTCTCATCCCCTTACTCTTTCTGTACAGCTGGTTTTTGGTCAGAGACGTGGTTCGGAGGTGGCCTATGTGGACTCGGGCACGGCGGGGAACTTCATCCGGTCGAAGGAGGCGAAGAAGTACCTGATTCCCGTGATTACTCTGAAGACTCCACGTGTTATCGCCTCTGTTGATGGGAGACCTTTGCAAGTAGCTTTGTCCTTGGTTACGGAGGAGGTGCATCTGCAAGTTGGGGCCTTGCACCAGGAGCTGATCGCATTCTACGTCCTACGCAACCTGTCTCACGCTCTGCTTCTTGGTCTTCCCTGGCTTAGGACACATGAACCCGTTTTGGATTGGCATTCCGGTGAAGTCCTCCGCTCGGGGCATCCTTGTCAAGAGAGGTGCCTAGGGCCCGTCCTTCCTGGCCCTCCCCCTCCAGTCTCCTCAGGTCCTGCAGGCTTACCTGCCGCATACTGGTCGTTCTCTGACGTGTTCGATAAGAAGGAGGCAGAGACACTTCCCCCCGCATCGGCCATATGATTGTCCTATTGATCTACGACCCGGGACCACTCCGCCCAGGGGCCAAATTTATCCCTTGTCTCCAGCCGAGACTACGGCCATGTCTGAGTACATTTGTGATAATTTAGCCAGAGGGTTCATACGGAAGTCTTCTTCTCCTGCCGGTGCCGGGTTCTTCTTTGTGAAAAAGAAGGACGTTTCGCTCCGTCCTTGCTTCGATTTCCGGGGACTAAACAACATTACGATAAAAAATAAATATCCCTTGCCTCTCATTCCTGAACTCTTCGACCGTTTACGTGGAGCCCGCGTCTTCTCAAAGTTGGACCTACGCGGAGCCTATAATCTCGTCTGCATCCGCTCCGGCGACGAATGGAAGACTGCTTTTAACACTCGGGATGGGCATTATGAATACCTTGTTATGCCCTTTGGCCTCTGCAATGCTCCCGCAGTGTTTCAGGAGTTCGTTAATGACATCTTCCGAGACCTGCTGTACTCCTGCGTGGTCGTGTATCTAGACGACAACCTTATTTTTTCCCCGGATCTGGAGTCCCACAGGAGGAGTGTTTGTCAGGTACTACAGCGCCTGCGGGAGAATTACCTCTACGCGAAGCTTGAGAAGTGTCGCTTTGAGCAGTCTTCGTTGCCCTTCTTGGGCTACATTGTTTCAGATTCTGGGCTGGAAATGGATCCTGAAAAATTGTCGGCAATTCTTCAATGGCCCCGTCCAGTGGGGGTCAAGGCGATTCAACGGTTCCTCGGCTTCGCCAATTACTATTGTCAATTTGTGCCACATTTTTCATCTCTCATCAAACCCATTTCCAGTCTTACTCGCAAGGGTACCAACTCCTCGCTCTGGCCTCCAGAGGCTGAAGAGGCCTTTTCCAGTTTGAAACAAGCCTTTGCGACAGCACCTTTGCTCCACCGACCCGAGGCTAACAAGCCATTCATTTTGGAGGTAGATGCCTCATCCACGGGAGCGGGTGCAGTGCTCTCTCAGAAATCCCCGTCCGGACGACTGGTTACCTGTGGGTTCTTCTCAAAGGCCTTCTCTCCTGCTGAGTGTAATTACTCCATCGGGGAACGCGAGTTGTTAGCCATAAAATTGGCACTGGAGGAGTGGCGCTATCTTCTGGAGGGGTCGGTCCACCAGTTTACCATCTTTACCGATCACAAAAATCTAGCTTTCCCCTGGTCAGCCCATAGACTGAACCCCGGCAAGCCAGATGGTCTCTCTTTTTTGGCTGGTTCAATTTTGAGCTGAGTTTTCGTCCCGGGCCTAAAAACGTCAAGGCTGATGCATTGTCCCGGTCACTGCAGCCTCCTGATTTGGTGGTGGAGCCGACTCACATCATCAATCCAGCCAAGATCATCACGGTGGCTCCTGTGAGAGTGATCACTCCTCCTCCAGGCAAGACCTACGTTTCTGAGGCAGACACAAAAGAGGTGCTGCATTGGGTACATTCCTCTAAACTTTCTGGGCATGTCGGAGTCAGAAAGACACTGGATCTCATTGCTCGCTTTTATTGTTGGCCTTCACTGCGCCAGGATGTGATTGACTTCACAGCTTCTTGTTCCTCTTGTGCCAAGGTCAAGGTTCCTAGACGGCCACCCTCCAGTCTTCTGCTTCCTCTGCCAATCCCCTCGGTTCCATGGCAACATATAGCTTTGGATTTCGTCACTGATTTGCCTAACTCATCCGGATGTACGACTATCCTGGTAGCGGTCGATCGTTTCTCTAAGATGGCCCATTTTATTCCGCTTCCAGCACTGCCCTCCGCTCCTTTGTTGGCGAAGATTTTTATCCAGCATGTCTTCTGCCTTCATGGCTTCCCGCAGCATATTGTCTCTGATCGCGGTGTACAATTCACCTCTCGATTATGGAGAGCCTTATGTAAACTTCTGGAGGTCAAATTGGACTTTTCTTCCGCATACCACCCTCAGTGCAAAGGGCAAGTGGAACGCGTCAATCAGGTGCTAGCATCATATTTACGCCTGTTCTAAAATGCTCACCAAGATAACTGGGTCCATCTCCTCCCCTGGGCAGAATTCTCCTACAATAATCATTCCAGCGAGTCCTCGACCAAGTCTCCATTTTTTGGGGTGTTTGGGATGCATCCATGTATTCCGCTACCGATATCCGCTACCTCCGGTGTGCCTGCAGCGGATTCCCTAGCCATAGAGTTCTCCAAAGTCTGGTCCGAGACTAAAGAAGCTCTCAAGAAGTCCGGGGAGCGCATGAAGGGACACGCGGACAAGAGACGTTTGGACTCTCAGACTTATCTCCCGGGACAACAAGTTTGGCTTTCGGCCAAGTATATTAGGCTGAAGCTCCCGTCCTACAAGCTAGGACCTCGCTACATTGGGCCTTTCAAGATTCTGAAGTGCATCAACAACGTGTCCTACCGGTTGGAGTTGCCTGCCTCGCTCCGAGTTCCTAACACCTTCCACGTCTCTCTCCTTAAGCCAGTTGTCCTGAATCGTTTCCACCCAGCTCCGAACTCTTCTCCTCCACCTGTCAGTTCTGATGATGTCTTTGAGGTGAGAGACATTTTGGCCTCGAAAGGGGTAAGGGGTAAAATGTTTTTTCTCAACGATTGGAGAGGTTTCGGTCCCGAGGAGAGATCCTGGGAGCCACAAGAGAGCATCAATGCCCCACGCATCCTTAAGAGGTTTTTATCCAGACACAGTAGAGGGGGTGTAAGAGAGGGGATACTGTTAGCACCACCGCGACTGGTCCCGCTGCCGCCTCCGCACTCACCGCTGGCCCCGTCGCCGCTTCTGCTTCCGGCCTGGGTTCCTCCTGCCTCTCTGCTCCAGCGCGTGCCCCCGGTCTTCCTCCTTTCCGGTGGGCGGCTTCCCGGCGCGCTCCTCTACCCTCGGCCGCATGCACTGTGCCTCTGTACACTCACCAGGGTGTTAGACCGCGCATCCCTGCAGTACGGACACCCGCCAGCGTGACCTGACCCGGACCCACCGCCTGGCCAATCAGGAGCTACCACCAGGTATTTCAGGCCGCTCTCCCTTAGGGGAGGCGCCTGACTATCGAGTTAGTTCTCGCTGCGTCCAGGCCCTGCTCGCTTCTGCTAACCCCTAGCTCCAGCTCGCTCTTCCGGCTCCCGCGTCCCTTCCACCTGTTTCTCTGCTAACCCTTCTGTGTGTTTTCCTTTTGCAGTCCGCTGTATCCCTGTCTCCGCCTGGTTCCCGCTGTCCTCCTTCGTCCATCAGCAACACTCTCTCCATTCCCTGGACCCTGGTTTCCCCGGATGTCTCTCTGGGTTCCCCACTGCCCATCTGCTGCTCACCCTCTGGAGCCGACCCCTGATCCTGGCTGCCGTGACGTTTGAACTCCTTGAGCCTGCTCCCAAATGGTCCCTGTATAGGGGTCGGTCCAACTGGTGCGCTTGCTCGGGGAGGGTTTGACATCACGGTCCTGTGGGTCCACTCTTGCTCCCGTCACCAGTAGCGTAACATAATGTCTACTTGCACTTGTCTTTCCTGCCTTTAGAGTATCTATGCACTTTTTGAGTAGCCATACCATGATTATATGGGGTTTCTAATAGTAGTGTGAGTGCAGCAATCATGGGATGTATATTGTATGTGCAACCTCCCTATGGCTTTATTGTGGGTAGTGGTGCCATTTTGTGGTTTTCCACTTTTTAAGCCTTGTCTGTTTTTTATACATTGTTATGTGTTTTTTTCTAATTGAATAAAGATTATATGCTTCCTTTTGTAATTTTGGCTTCTGTTTACATTTTGTCTTTCGGATAACAAAAATAAACTTATTGCCAATAGCAAGATATCAGATCATTACATTTATTAATAAGTAATATGCTGTGAAAAGACCTGTAATAAAGTAATTTAAAGCTCATCATAGGAAACTACTGTTGGCTAAGGGCCATAACTTGCAATGTTATTTTTACTATGGTGATCAAGGGAAATGGCTCAGAACACCGACTTAATACATACTGTCACAGAGATTAATGAATGCGGGGTGTGCAGGAAAAGTCCCACAGATTATTTGTCCCTATATTTAGCCCTAGGTGTAAGCGTTGTATACAACCTGGTAAGCAAGCAGCTTGAGCTGCCTTCCCTACTGTCTGTTTGCCTTCTGGCAAAAGATGTCTAGAAACTGTCTTAGGAAGAACACCTCCCCCACCTAAAAAAAGTGTTCTGATTATCACAGCACAAATGCATGTTTTTTTTGCTGTTTTTATAGGTGTTGTTCACTACTGAATATTCCGTTTTTAATAGCAGAAGTTTGGTGCAGAAAATACATAAAAAGTATATACTTACCTTCCGGACAAATGCCCTTCCTACGATCTCGCAGCTTCAACTCCTGGCAGTCATGTGACATTATGATGTTTAACACTTTAAAAATTGGGCGATTTTTCTTCTTTTTTTGCTCTTTTGCTTTTTTCCTCCTCTTTTTCCAAGGCCAATAACTTTTTAATTTTTCCCTTAGCACAGCTATATGAAGGCTTCTGTTTTTTGGGGGGATGATTTGTACAATGCGTTAAAAAAGTAAAAGTATTATTTTTTCACATTACGCACACAAAATTAAATGTATTTTATTGAGTTTTTATGCGATATAACAACTAGTGTTGAGCATTCCGATACCGCAAGTATCGGGTATCGGCCGATACTTGCTGTATCGGAATTCCGATACCGACTTCCGATATTTTTTCAATATCGGAATTCGGCATCGGAATCGGAAGTTCAGTTGATTGACAGCCTGACGTCATCATGATGCGCGGTGTGTGCGCATCATGATGCGCCGTCATTTCGGGTCTTCCGGGGGTCTCTGCCGGCCTGCCGGGGGGCTGTGCCGGCCTGCCGGGGGGCTGTGTGGACTGCCCGGGGTCTGTACCGGCCTGCCGGGGGGCTGTGCCGGCCTGCCAGTGGTCTGTGCACCCTGTGGGGGTCTGTACCGGCCTGCCGGGGGGCTGTGTCGGCCTGCCGGTGGTCTGTGCACCCTGTGGGGGTCTGTACCGGCCTGCCGGGGGGCTGTGCCGGCCTGCCGGTGGTCTGTGCACCCTGTGGGGGTCTGTACCGGCCTGCCGGGGGGCTGTGCCGGCCTGCCGGGGGGCTGTGCTGATGTCCGGGGGTCTGTGCAAGCATCGTCCGATGGGACTACAAGTCCCATCTGGCGATGCCTGCTACCATGACAGTGATTGACACATTAGCCAATGATGGGACAGTAGTAGTCCCATCATCCGGCTAATGTGTTAAATGTTAAAAAAAAAAAATACTACATACATACTACATGCTACATACATACTACATGCTACATACATACTACATATATACTACATACATGCTACATACATGCTACATACATGCTGCATGCTACATACATACTACATACATACTACATACATACTACATGCATGCTACATGCATGCTACATACATACATGCATGCTACATACATACTACATGCATGCTACATACATACTACATGCATGCTACATACATACTACATGCATGCTACATACATACTACATGCTACATACATACCACATACATACTACATACATACTACATACTACATACATACTACATGCTACATACATACCACATACATGCTACATACATACTACATATATACTACATACATACTACATACATACTACATGCATACTACATGCATACTACATACATACTACATGCATGCTACATACATACTACATGCATGCTACATACATACTACATGCTACATACATACCACATACATACTACATACATACTACATACTACATATATACTACATGCATGCTACATACATACTACATGCTACATACATACTACATGCTACATACATACCACATACATGCTACATACATACTACATATATACTACATACATACTACATACATACTACATGCATGCTACATACATACTACATGCTACATACATACCACATACATACTACATACATACTACATACATACTACATGCTACATACATACTACATATATACTACATGCATGCTACATACATACTACATGCTACATACATACCACATACATACCACATACATGCTACATACATACTACATGCATACTACATGCATACTACATACATACTACATGCATGCTACATACATACTACATGCTACATACATACCACATACATACTACATACATACTACATACATACTACATGCTACATACATACTACATATATACTACATGCATGCTACATACATACTACATGCTACATACATACCACATACATACTACATACATGCTACATACATACTACATATATACTACATGCATGCTACATACATACTACATATATACTACATGCATGCTACATACATACTGCATGCTACATGCATGCTACATACATACTACATACATACTACATGCTACATACATACCACATATATACTACATACATACAATACATTCATACAATACATACATAGACATACAGTACATATAACATAGAGTAACATACTTACCAATACTTGTCACATTGTTCCCCGAAGCCATTGTCTTTTCCGGAATAAATATTAACATAACAAACCACAAAAATACTCACCCACGATCCGAAGCAGTCCACGAGTGTGTCCCACGACGATCTTGGGTAGAGAACTGCAGCATCAGATGATGCTGCCGTTCTCTACGGGCTGCAGGAATCCAATGACGGAAGGTAGGTATCCTTCCGCACTGTATTCCTCCGCCACTTAAAAAAAAAAAGTCCCTAGTCTCACTTTATGCCATTGCTGTGTGGGAATGGCATAAAGTGAGACTAGGGACTTTTTTTTTTTTAAGTGGCCGAGGAATACAGTGCGGAAGGATACCTACCTTCCGTCATTGGATTCCTGCAGCCCGTAGAGAACGGCAGCATCATCTGATGCTGCAGTTCTCTACCCAAGATCGTCGTGGGACACACTCGTGGACTGCTTCGGATCGTGGGTATTTTTGTGGTTTGTTATGTTAATATTTATTCCGGAAAAGACAATGGCTTCGGGGAACAATGTGACAAGTATTGGTAAGTATGTTACTCTATGTTATATGTACTGTATGTCTATGTATGTATTGTATGAATGTATTGTATGTATGTAGTATATATGTGGTATGTATGTAGCATGTAGTATGTATGTAGTATGTATGTAGCATGCATGTAGCATGCAGTATGTATGTAGCATGCATGTAGTATATATGTAGTATGTATGTAGCATGCATGTAGTATATATGTATGAATGTATGTAGCATGTAGTATGTATGTAGTATGTATGTGGTATGTATGTAGCATGTAGTATGTATGTAGTATGTATGTAGCATGCATGTAGTATGTATGTAGTATGTATGTAGTATATATGTAGTATGTATGTAGCATGTAGTATGTATGTAGCATGCATGTAGTATATATGTAGTATATATGTAGCATGTAGCATGTATGTAGTATGTATGTGGTATGTATGTAGCATGTAGTATGTATGTAGCATGCATGTAGTATATATGTAGTATGTATGCAGCATGTAGTATGTATGTAGTATGTATGTAGTATATATGTAGTATGTATGTAGCATGCATGTAGTATATATGTAGTATATATGTAGCATGTAGCATGTATGTAGTATGTATGTGGTATGTATGTAGCATGTAGTATGTATGTAGCATGCATGTAGTATATACGTAGTATGTATGTAGCATGTAGTATGTAGCATGCATGTAGTATATATGTAGTATGTATGTAGCATGTAGTATGTATGTAGCATGCATGTAGTATATATGTAGTATGTATGTAGCATGTAGTATGTATGTAGCATGCATGTAGTATATATGTAGTATGTAGCATGTAGTATGTATGTAGCATGCATGTAGTATATATGTAGTATGTAGCATGTAGTATGTATGTAGCATGTACTATGTATGTAGCATGCATGTAGTATATATGTGTTATGTATGTAGCATGTAGCATGCATGTAGTATGTATGTAGTATGTATGTAGTATATATGTGGTATGTATGTAGCATGTAGTATGTATGTAGCATGTAGTATGTATGTAGCATGCAGTATGTATGTAGCATGCATGTAGTATATATGTAGTATGTATGTAGTATATATGTAGTATGTATGTTGCATGTAGTATTTATGTAGTATGAATGTAGCATGTATGTAGCATGTATGTAGTATGTAGTATGAATGTAGCATGTATGTAGTATGCATGTTGTATGTATGTAGCATGTAATTTTTTTTTTTTTTTTTTACATTCAACACATTAGCCGGATGATAGGACTATTACTGTCCCATCATTGGCTAATGTGTCAATCACTGTCATGGTAGCAGGCATCGCCCGATGGGACTTGTAGTCCCATCGGACGATGCCTGCACAGACCCCCGAAGCCTGCACAGACCACCGGCAGGCCGGCACAGCCCCCCGGCAGGCCGGCACAGCCCCCCGGAGCCTGCACAGACCACCGGCAGGCCGGCACAGCCCCCCGGCAGGCCGGCACAGCCCCCCGGAGCCTGCACAGCCCCCCGGCAGGCCGGCACAGCCCCCCGGCAGGCCGGCACAGCCCACCGGAGCCTGCACAGACCACCGGCAGGCCGGCACAGCCCCCCGGCAGGCCGGCACAGACCACCGGAGCCTGCACAGACCCCCTGGCAGGCCGGCACAGCCCCCCGAAAGGCCCGTACAGACCCCAGAGAGGCTGTACAAGGGCAGGAAAGGGTTTTTCTTATTCCGATACCGGAAGTCCCATAGACTTGAATGGGACTTCCGGTATCGGAATCGGCGATACCGATACTTTTTTTAAAGATCGGCCGATACCATCCGATACGATACTTTGAAGTATCGGATGGTATCGCTCAACTCTAATAACAACACAACGCAGCAAATTTTTGTGAAGTGTAAAGGAGATGATACATGGTTTTCTAATTATTTTAAAAAACATAAACCTGAAAATTGTGGCATGTCTTTGTTTTCAACCCCCTGTAGACTGATACCCCTATATAAAATCTTGGAGTGACCAATTGCCTCCAAAAGTCACAATTAGTAAATTGAGTCAACCTGTGTGTCACTTATTCTCAGTATAACTACATAAGGTCGGTGAAGGCCTCAGAGATTTTTTTGAGGACATTAGGAATCAAATAGCATCATGAAAACCAAGGAATACACCAAGGAAAATTTACACTTAACATCAACCTGAAAATATCATCCCCACCATCAAACATGGTGGTTACAGCATCATGCCATCAGGATGCTTTTCTTCAACAGGGAGGCTGGTCAGAGTTGATGGGAAGATGGATGGGGCTAAATACAGGGCAATGCTGGAGGAAAACCTGTGGTTAAAGACTTGAAAACGGGTCGTACGTTCACTTTCCAGCAGGACAACAGCCCTAAACATACTGCCAGAGATACAATGGAATGGGTTAAATCAAAGAATATTCATGGGTGTGAATGGTCCAATCACAGTCCAGACCTACATCCCATTGAGGATCTGTGGCAAGACGTGAAAATTACTGTTCACAGATGCCTCCATATAATGTCACTGAGCTAGTTTGTAAAGAAGAATGGGAAAAAAATATCAAAATCTAGATATGCAAACCTGGTAGAGACATACCCCAAAACACTTAAAGTAGCAATTGCAGCAAAAGGTGGTCCTAGAAAGTACTGACTCCGGGGGCTGAATACAAATGAATGTCACAATTTTCAGATTTATGTTTTTAAAATATTCAGAAAACCATGTATCATTTTCTTAAAACTTCACATAACATGCTGATACACTTAATAGTGGTGGTAGCTCCAGGTGGGCTCCTCCAAGTCAGGGATCCTGGGCAACCACTCCCTCTGCTCCCCTGGTAGCTTTGCTACTGATTGCTGCTAGACATCAATGCAATCGGTAGTGCCTCTCTTTCCACCTGTGACCTACTGTTACCAATGTTTACTACTGCTAGGGAATTTATGAGGTAGAGGTCCTTTCAGGTGGGGTTCCTGGAGAACAATGTGCCCACTCTACATTCCTTGACATATAATCACTCCTGGAGCATTAGGGCTCATTCACACTTGAGTGATTTTTATCATACGTAAAAATGGTCAGAGTGTCATCAGTGTTTTTGATCAGAGTTAAATCAAAGTTTGGTCTGAGTCAGATTTTACTGTCAGAGTTTGGTCAAATCTTCCATCAGGACCAAAAAAACCCTCATGGAAGATTCTCCGGTCAAACAATCAAACGATCCATGAAAAATGGACAGCACACGGATGGCATCCGATTGCTGACATATTGTACATTTATGGCATAATCCCCATGGACGGACCGGAATCTGTCTCAAGAAGGGGGCTCATTGTGCGCCGCATGCGCGGATCTCTCCAATTATTTATCTGGGAGCTCCCAAAATGGCTGAGATTGCTGACCCATGCGACTGTTACATCCTGATTGTTCTTGACTGTTTCTAAGTAAGAAACATGTCATGAATTTGTTTCACCGGTATCATGATTTAGTAACTGGGAGTAAGTTGTTTCTTCATGTGCCAGAAGGCAAACAGACAATAGAAATGACAGTTCAAGCTGTTTGCTTCCCAGGCTGTACAAAACTGTTCTGAAAATAATACAACACTTGTGCCTCAGGCTAAATAAGGGGCAAATAATCGGTGGGGTTTCCTGCACTCCCGCATTCATTTATTTCAGGAGTATTATGTATTTAGTTGGTGTTGTCAGCCATTTCCCCTGATTAGCAGAGTTAAAATAACATTGCAATTAACATTCAAGCAATGTTCAGCGATGGCGCTAAGCCAGAAGTGGATTTCTATAATGAATATTATAATAAAGGATGACAGGACATTTTACGGGGTATTAAAGGGTAATTCTGAATTCAGCCCATAAATATTACTTATGGTATAATGACAGTTAGACAATTTTCTAATATACTTCATGTACAATCTCTGCATTTATTGAATAGAAATCTTAAGGGTATGTGCACACGTTGCGGATTCTACTGCGGATCCGCAGCGGACTTGGTCCTGCGAATTCACAGCAGAATCTGCTGCAGTGTACAAGTACCATTAAAGTCAAGCTAAAATGAAAAACGCTGCGGCTTCTTTTCCGAAGCATGTCAATTCTTTGTGCAGATCCGCAGCGTTTTGACACCTGCTCCATTAAAGGAATCCGCAGGTGTCAAAACGCAGGGGAAATCCGTACAAAATCTGCACTAAATCCGCAGGTAAAATGCAGGTCATTTGACCTGTGTGTTTCCCTGCGGATTTAGCCAAATCCACAAAGAAAAATCCACAGAGTAATCCGCAACGTGTGCACATACCCTTAGTGTATTTTTCCATAGGCTAAAAGTCTGTTCTGATCATGTGATAATCACAAAGGTGCGTTGATTGTTACAGTGC
Source organism: Dendrobates tinctorius (assembly GCF_039654945.1). NCBI lineage: Eukaryota > Metazoa > Chordata > Amphibia > Anura > Dendrobatidae > Dendrobates > Dendrobates tinctorius. Next base: position 32,656,105 of record NW_027361743.1, on the reverse strand, counting down.
CATTATCAGTGACAAAACCTGCAAGCAAATTGCCACATTATCTTGAATTAATCCTAAAGCCTTCCCCTTCCATACACCTTTTGGGTGAACGATGTTGAGCGCTACTGTGTAGGGATGAGCGGACCTGTGAAAGTTCAGGTTCTGGTACCCGACCCAAACTTTTCTCAAAAGTTCGGTTCGGGTACCAGAACTGTACCCAAACTTTGCTGATCGGAGGACTACAAAATCCAAGGATTCTCAGTGAGGTTGCTGAGCGGGGCAAGGGCTGCATTTTAAGTGCGGAGCTGCAGTTAAGTGCACAGTTAAACACAAACTCATACAAAGTTCATAATCACGTATGTCTCTTTCAAACTCTACACGTTTGATGTCAGCAACATATTCCTCTAATTTGAGTAGATTCTTTTCCATTTTCTGGTTAAGTTTATTGAAGTCCTCCAAATTATTATACTTGTTCAAAGAAGCGAAGGAAAGAGTTGACTCAGGAAATTAGAAAGAAAATTATAGACATACTGTACATGTTAAAGGTAAATGTTACCATCTCCAAGCAGCTGGATGTTCCTGTGACTGCAGTTGCACATATTATTCAGCCAATCTCCCTGGACGTGGCCGCTGGATGAAAGTTTATGACAAATCAAAGAGATGGATAATACGAATGGTAACAAAAGAGCCCAGAAAAACTTCTAAACAGATTAAAGGTGAACGTCAAGCTCAAGGAACATCAGTGTCAGATTACACCATCCATCGTTGTATGAGCCAAAGTGGACTTCATGCATGGGAGACGACTAAGGAGGACACCATTGTTGAAAAAAATCATATAAAAGTCAAAATGTAATTTGCCAAACTACAAGTTGACAAGCCACAAAGCTTCTAGAAGAAAGTCCTATGGACAGATGAGACAAAAATGGAACTCCTTGGCAAGGCACATCAGCTCTATGTTCACAGATGGAAAAATAAAGCATATTAAGAAAAGAACACTGTCCCTACTGTGAAACATGGAGGAAGCTCTGTTATCGTATGGGGCTGCTTTGCTGCATCTGGCACAGGGTGTCTAGAATCTGTGCAGAGTACAATGAAATCTCAAGACTATCAAGGAATTTTAGAGAGAAATGTGCTGCCCAGTATCAGAAAGCTTGGTCTCAGTTGCAGGTCATGGGTCTTGCAACCGGATAATGACCCAAAACACAAAGCTAAAAACACCCAAGAATGGCTAAGAGGAAAACATTGGACTATTCTGAACTGGCCTACTATGAGCCCTGAGGTAAATCCTATTAAGCTGAAACATACCATCTGGAAAAGGCAACCTTCAAACACGAGACAACTTGAGCAGTTTGCTCTTGAGGAGTGGGACAAAATACCTGTCAAGAGGTGCAGAAGCCTCATTGACAGTTACAGGAATCGTTTGATTGCAGTGATTGCCTCAAAAGCTTGTGCAACCAAATATTAAGTTAAGGGTACCATCATTTCAGTCCAGACCTATTTTATGAGTTTTATTTTTTTTAAATTCTATGGAAGCAGGGTTGAAAAGCAATGTCAGACTTTCAATTGTTTATTTTCATAGATTTTTTATTTATTCATATTATTACTTTTGTCAGATTCAAGTTATTTCTGTCACCATTGTGGGTTTTTCTGTCACTAAAAGAGGGGTACCAACAATTTTGACCACGTGTGTAGTTTATCACAAGAGCATATTATGGCGTTTTACATACTAGGTGTTACCACGGCTGGTCAGGAGACAAATCTCCAGGAGTGGACCCTCTGGACCGTGGCACCGAGGGGCCCAGGGCGAGCTGCCAGGTGGAGCCGACCCCTATACAGGGATTGTTAGGAGCAGGCCCAGGGGCTCGGGTACCACGATAGCCAGTACCGAGAGGGGTGGCTCAGGATGGACTGGAGCAGGAGTGCGGGACTGAAGCGTAGACAACAGAGTGGCATCACTGGAGACTGGACCGGAGTAGGACTGCAGGACTGGAGCATAGACAACAGGACGGAGCAGGAACACGGGAGACAGGACTGGAGTAGGACTGTAGGACTGGAGTGTGGATAGCAGGATGGAGCAGGAACACCGGAGGCAGGACTGGAGTAGGACTGAAGGACTGGCATGTGGATAGCTGAATAGAGCAGGAACACCAGAGGCAGGACTGGAGTAGGACTGAAGTGTGGATAGCAGGATGGAGCAGGAACACCGGAGGCAGGACTGGATTAAGACTGAAGGACTGGAGTGAGGATAGCAGGGTGGAGCAGGAACACCGGAGGCAGGACTGGAGTGTAGATAGCTGGACCCACGGAGCACCGGACTGCGGGGCTACTGCAGGGACCATGGAAGGCAGGACTGCGAGACTGCAGAGAGCACACGAGGAAACAGGGCCCAGTGCTAGCAAACACAACGATCAGGTGTCTCCCCCAGGGGGAGTGGCCTGATATGGCCCTGTTAGGTCTGCCATTGGTCCGTAGGTGCTTCCGGGTCAGGGCACTGCTGGAGCACAAGTAACAGGAGGGAGGCGCGGCCGAGGCCTATGGCGCATGCGCATTGCATGCAGAGACCCCATCAGCTGCGAGCCTGTTAGAAGGGACCGCCGTGGCTGTTGGGCGGCGGGGGGCTGCGGCGTGGTAGCGGAGGCCAGGTGAGTATGCGGAGGCGGCGTGACACTAGGTTTCCATTTTTTTTGCTTTTGTCTGTACTGTTTATCCCCATTTTTAGTGTGCTCCATGGACAATGCTACCAGGTATGTATCTTGTGAGATGTATGCATGCCTTGAACAGCCATTTGAGGGTGAATATACAGTTGTGCTCAAAAGTTTACATGCCCCGGCAGAATTTTTGCTTTTTTTCAGAGAATATGAATGATAACACCAAAACTTTTCTCCACTCATAGTTAGTGGTTGGGCGAAGCCATTTATTGTCAGACTATTGTGTTTTCTCTTTTTAAATCATAATGACAACCCAAAACTTCCAAATGACCCTGAACAAAAGTTCACATACCCTGGTGATTTTGGCCTGATAATATGCACAGAAGTTGACACAGTTGGGTTTTAATGGCTACTAAAGGTAACATCCTCACTTATGACCTGTTTGCTTGTAATCAGTGTGTGCATAAAAGCTGAGTGAGCTTCATGGATCCAGCAGACTCTTGCATCTTTCATCCAGCCACTAACGTTTCTGGATTGTGAGTCATGGGGAAAGCAAAAGAATTGTCAACGGAATACGGGAAAAGGTAGTTGAACTGTATAACCACTTTCTGACATATGATGTACTATCCCGTCCATTTACCCTGGGCCCTAATTCCCAAGGACAGGATAGTACGTCATAGTTGGTGGAAAGCAGAGATGAGCAAATTTCTGTCTTGAGCTCTTCACCAACCAGCCACTTGGAAGCTGGAGGCATATTTTCAGGAAGCATGTTCAGCCTGTTACCCTGAAAAAAATGGTCCTCCTCTTCCAGGTTAGAGGATGCGTAAACCTCTGTCTTGGTATCTTCACTCACTGGCCACATGGGAGCTGAAGGCATACACTTAGGACCCATCTTCAACCCGTTATCCAGGGGAAGACAATCAAGAGGCAGGGATGCTCTTGGGAGCAGATCACTGGTATAGATGCTGGAGACGTGTGAAGAGAATGCCACCACTTCCCCTTCTTCGGAGACGTCATCACACCTTGACTCGATGACTACCAGACCAGATGAAGAAGACGACATTGCTGACTGACTCTGATGCAAGGGAATCAGAGACCTTTTGTCACTTGGTTTTTTTCAACCAAAGCATCTTGCTGGGTCTCCAGACTTGAACGGGTACAAGAATTCCTGGCTCAGAATGACCCATGAGCATACTAGACAGCAAATGAAAGACAAACTTCATCGTGTACAATGGTCCGACTTGGAGCTGTAGTTGTCTTTGCAGGATTAGACTGTTCTTGAATAGGGCTTGGCCATCTCTAGACAACGCCCACACCGGTTTCTAGAGCTGCAAAACAGAGACCACACACCGACTCCGTATGGCTGGCGGCTTAAACACACCAAAGCTCCCAGAAGGCAGAGAAACAGTCATTGACTTTAATGAAGAGGAAGTACTCTCACCCAGGGCAGTCTGTCCAACTGGCCCAGGGTTTTGGAGTATAGGCTTCACAGGGAAGGGACCGTCAGGATATTCCTTCTAAAGACCAAATTCCAGCTGCAACTTTGCCATCCCTTTTTTATTAGACCTTTTGGATCTTGGATCTTACACGGGAGGTCGCCTTGCAGGCTGTGGAACAGGTGAGTTATGGACGGTCACAGGAGGATGACACGATTTACCCACAGGTTTCTTTCGTCTGGTCCGTTTTTGGAAGCTTGGGGGAGGAAGACTTTTCAGGAGATGCTGGACTAGGCTTATCGAAGGCTTTGCAGAAGGCCACCAGGAAGGCCGGAAGACTTGAGGAGATGGGATCCCCCACTTCCCAGAGGGGGTTAAGCCACTCCAAGGCATCTCCTGTTAGGTAGGACATTAGGAGTGCTACCTTCATCCGATCGGAGGCAAAATGGGGAGCATGCCATTCGAAGTATCGTAAGCACTGCTCCAAGAACATACGGCACTGCTTTGGATCCCTATCGTACCTTGGTGGATCCACTGGCACAGATACAGGTTGAGAAACTACATATGCAGGAACTATGAGTTCAGGTAGAACTCTGGTGAAGCCCTGGATTTCGGATCAGGTAAAAAAATTTCTTGGTTGCTCACACCAGAGAGAAGTAAGTACATCTTGCTCTGACAGAGGAAGGACATGGGACTCAGTGGGGACCATGGCCTAAGCAATCTGTAACGCTCGCACCCTGACTGGTTGGCATGTGTGTGAGAGGTGTGGCCCCACTGGACCACAAACCAGACTACCCTGGAAGGGGCATAACTAAACACTGTTCACTGGAGCCTCTGATGGTGAGGTCAGGCTTGTGCGGTAGGTAGCTGCCAGGTGCCACTCCAGGGTGGTGTCTGGCTGTGGCTGCTGATCCCACTGAGGGACAGGATACTGTGAGCAGGTGCAGGCTAGTACAAACTGACATGATGGGTACTCTAGCGGGCACAGCTGAGACACTGGCAGGCAGGTGGCATCGCTGAGACACTGGCAGGCAGGCAGGCGGGTACGGTTGAGGCAGAAGGGATAGGAACTGACTCGGTAGTGACAGGATGGAGACTCGGAATGGGACGAGTTGGATGTGAACAGGTAGGAGGCTGTTCACACTGGCGTGCAGGAACTGGTTCGGGAAGGATGGGTACATAGACAGGTATGAAGGGTATGATGGAACAAGTAGAGAGCTGTTCACACAGAAGAAGCAGGAACTGGTTCAGGAACCAATACAGATGGGTAGGACAAGGATCCATGGAATACGGAATGGAAACAGAGCAGAACCGCAGGGTTGCGGAGCAGAGAAGAAATGCAAGGAGCGGAGCAAGGTAGAACGGCAAGGCTGCGGAGAGGAGCTGCAGTTAGCAGCAGGAGGTTCTGCAGTAGCAGGTGCCACAGAGAAGAAGAGCAGAGAGGAACCGCAGGTATGCAGAGAGAAACTGCAGTTTGCAGCAAGAGGTTCTGCAGCAGGTGCCACAGAGAAGGAGAGCAGAGCGGAACCGCAGGTAAGCGGAGAGGAGCTGCAGCAAGAGGTTCTGTAGCAGCAAGAACAAAGCAAGGCGGAACCACAAGGTATGCGGAGAGAAGCTGCAGCAAGAAGTTCTGCAGCAGCAAGAGCAAAGCAAGACAAAACCGCAAGGTATGCAGAGAGAAGCTACAGTAAGATGTTCTGCAGCAGCAAAAGTGGAGCAGAGCGGAGCTGCTGTAGCAGCAAGACAGAGGGAGTAACGCAAGGGTACACCAAGCAGGGAAGGAAAGGCCACAGACTGGGATAAAACATACACAGGTATACGACAGAGTTCAGACTAGGCAATGCACAGGGCAAGGCACAGAGAGAGGGATAAGATGGACACACACAGGTATAGGACGGAGTTCAGACAAGGCAAGGTACGAGTCAATGCACAGAAACAAGGACATAGACCAGGATATTCTACTTCCTGGTGGGCAGAACGAGAAATGCACAAGGCACAGAGACGGATACAGAGACCACGATATTCTGCCTCCTGGTGTGCGGAATACATGACAAAAGCACACGGAAACAGATCTGGGTATGATGCCCCAGAGCAGGCAGAGACAGGACAGGACCTGGCAACTCAGCAGCAAGACACTGACTGAGTAAAGGCGTTGCTCAGGTAGCTTCCACCGGGTGGAGCTGCCCTAAATACTAGAAGCCCTATGGTAATTGGCTGGGAACACCATAGGCAGGTGCACATTGATTCTATAAGAACCCTATGCACACAGCCAGGAAGTATGCAGAGAGAAGGCAGGAGGCAAGAGGTATACAGCATGGAGCCGGCAGCAGACAGAACTCACAGCATGACCCGGAGTAGTGAGTAAGGCAGGTGGGGAATGGGAGGCCATGCAGTCATGCCGGCAGGGTTGTTACAATATTTAGTATTGCCACGTCTGTATCAACCCACCCTATAAAACTGTCCCACTAGTTAACCCCTTTAGTGAACCCCTTAAAAAAAAGGCAAAAAACAATGCTTTATCATCATTCCGCCTAATGAAAAGTGCAATAACACGTGATCAAAAAGACGGGTATAAATAAAAATGGTACCGCTGAAAACGTCATCTTGTCCCGCAAAAAATAAGCTACCTTACAGCGTCATCAGCAAAAAAATAAAAAAGGTATAGCTCGCAGAATAAAGTGATGCAAAAATAATTTTTCATATAAAATTGTATATTTATTATATATAAACCTCAAAATATAAAAAAAGATATAAATGAGGTATCGCTGGAATTGTACTGACACAAAGAATAAAACTGCTTTATCAATTTTACCACGTGCGGAACGGTATAAACGCCACCCCCCAAAAGAAATTCATGAAATGCTGGTTTTTGTTCATTCTGTGTCCCAGAAATCAGAATAAAAAGCGATCAAAAAATGTCACGTGCCCGAAAATTATACCAATAAAAACAACAACTTGTCCCACAAGAAATAAGACCTCATAAGACTCTGTGGGCTAAAATATGGAAAAATTATAGCTCTTAAAATGTGGTGATGCAATAAAAAGCGTCTTTTAGCGTGTAACAGCTGCCAAACATAAAAACCTGCTATAAATAGTAAATCAAACCTCCCTTTATCACCCCCTTAGTTAGGAAAAAATAATAAAATTAAAAAAAAATTATTTATTTCAATTTTCCCATTAGGTTTAGTGCCGGGTTAGGGCTAGGGTTAGGGCTAGGGTTAGGGTTGGAGTTAGAATTGGGGGGTTTCACTGTTTAGGCACATCAGGGGCTCTCCAAACGCGACATGTCTGATCTCAATTCCAGCCAATTCTGCGTTGAAAAGGTCAAACGATGCTCCTTCTCTTCCGAGCTCTGCCATGCGCCAAAACAGTGGTTTACCCCCACATATGGGGTATCAGTGTACTCAGGACAAATTGCACAATAACTCTTGGGGTCCAATTTCTTCTGGTACCCTTTGGAAAATAAAAAATTGGGGGCAAAAATATCATTTTTGTGGAAAAAAATATGATTTTTTATTTTTATGGATCTACGTTATAAACTTCTGTGAAGCACTTGGGGGTTCAAAGTTCTCACCACACATCAAGATAAGTTCCTTGGGGGGTCTAGTTTCCAAAATGGGGTCACTCGTGGGGGTTTCCACTGTTTAGGCACATCAGGGGCTCTCAAAACACGACATGGCGTCCTATCTCAATTCCAGCCAATTTTGCGTTGAAAAAGTCAAACGGCGCTCCTTCCCTTCCGTGCTGTATCATGCACCGAAACAGTGGTTCCCCTCCACATATGGGGTATCAGCATACTCAGAACAAATTGCACAATAACTTTTGGGGTTCAATTTCTCCTGTTACCCTTGGGAAAATTAAAAAAATTGGACCTGAAGTAATTTTTTTTGTGAAAAAAAGTTAAATGTTCATTTTTTTAAACATTCAAAAAATTCCTGTGATGCATCTGAAGGGCTAATAAACTTCTTGAATGTGGTTTTGAGCACCTTGAGGGGTGCAGTTTTTAGAATGGTGTCACTTTTGGGTATTTTCTATCATATAGACCCCTCAAAGTGACTTCAAATGTGATGTGGTCCCCACAAAAAATGGTGTTGTAAAAATGAAAAATTGCTGGTAAACTTTTAACACTTATAACTTCCTAACAAAAAAAAGTGTTGGTTCCAAATTTGTGCTGATGTAAAGTAAACATGTGGAAAATGTTACTTAATAAGTATTTTGTGTGCCATATCTCTGTAATTTAAGGGTATGAAAATTCAAAATTGGAAAATTGCAAAATTTTCAAAATTTTCACCAAATTTCCGTTTTCTCACAAATAAGTGCAAGTTATATCAAATAAATTTTACCACTAAGATGAAGTACAATATGTCACAAGAAAACATTGTCAGAATCACCGGGATCCAGATAGCTTGACATGATGTTTGTGTCTGTTGTGTTGTGTTGTGTCTGTTGTGCTTTGGCAGCAGGTATAGTTTCATCTTGACCAGCAAAAAAATCAATATTCCTCAAATTAGTTATCCAATGGCTTTTAACCAAAAACTAATTTTTAAAAAATCCTTTATTGTCAAATCTTTAAAAAATTAGAAAAAGTCTCAAAAAGGCACAAAAAACACTGATTAATATTTCAAAAAAATACAGCTTAAATATGATACCACGTCAGGCAGGGGTATATACTCTAATCTGACCCTGTAGGGCCCTATAATTCTTCCCTGCCTGACAGCTGAGGTTGGCACCCTCTTGGAACGCAAATGGCGCCCCCGCTCCACGGCGGCTGTCCCTACTCACTCTACTGAGTTCTGTATCTAGAATATATCAGATTGCGGAACAAACAAATGGCTGAGTTCAATAAACCATACTCAGAAAACTCATGCAAAAAACCACCAATAGGATGCAAAAAAAGGGGTGAAATACAGTAGCTGGGAAAATCATTATTTTATGGGAACATAGTGCATAGAGAGACAAATTACACTATACTATCGGTCCCTATTTATGGATAGCCCTACCTAGCAGCGGAGCTGTTTCACCCTAAGTTGTTCATATAGATGATTTTTTGCTGGTTTTGATTTTGGGCATAGTGCAATTCTATGGAACATGAATGGTATGGGTCATATTGCCAATGGTTTTTTTCTGCATGGGAGAATAATGTTGTTGTTAGTTGAAACCGGTATCTTAAAAGGTTAAGGTTGATCTCCCATAGATATCATTGATTGCTATTGGCATATGATTATTAACCCACCCCTTATTAAGGGGATTCTGTTTTGACGTATTTTTGATTTATTTGTGGGGATTTTTGTGATAGCAATTTTCAATATTGCTTTTTTGGCCCTATATGTACCCCTATAGAAATCCTTAATACTATGGAGGGTCAATAAGGGATAGTCTACGTGGAGCGGGGGCACCAGAACAACTTAGGAGTGAAACAGCTCCGCTGCTAGGTAGGGCTATCCATAAATAGGGACCGATAGTATAGTGTAATTTATAGTTTCATCTTGCCCACGGCCTCATCTATCACCATCAGCATCATGTCCACTTCCTGGTCCCTTACCACCAGGTTTGTCCATTTTAATTTACATATGATATATCCCTGTTGATAAAACGTTGCAAGATTAGTATTGTAGTAAAATTTGCCCACCTCAGATGGACTTGTTACACTGCAGTAGCAATACAGCGAAGCTATTGATAACCAAGTCTGGCAGTATACTTTTGACACACAAATGGCGCAGTATAAATGATGTATAATATTTCCCTGCTGAAAACAATTTGCATGATTAAGAGCAAAAAGAATATTATTAGCCCTGAGAAGGCTTTTTGGTATGAATTGCAGCAGAAAGGATGTGCAATTAACCCTATCCTGTCCTACACTATTCCTTCGGAACAATCTCTCCCTAAGAGCTGCTATCAGCAGTATGAATATTAATTATAATTATCCCAAATAAGGACTGTTGTTGCACTTGAAAGAAATATTAATGGTGTCTAATCTCTGCCTGTACACACCTAAAACTCTGTCCCTAGCTCAGCAGTGCAGCACCTCTCCCTGCTCTGCCTGTGTCTGTTGGTACACTGTACTGAGCATGGTGTTATGGATCTTATATAGACCTGATGACACTATGCGGTCTGCCAATCACAGTAATGCCACAATCAAGATGGTTACGGCATTACAGTGACTGGCAGGCAATCCACGCATGTTTATTGGCTGTCTAACAAGCATTAAACATGCGGGTCGGGGACTCAAGATTGCGCGCAAGCATTGAAAAATACTGGCCGAGTAACGAGCATCTCGAGCACACTGATGCTCGAGCGAGCAACGAGCAGTGACGAGCGCGCTTACTCATCACTAATAAATAGCATATACTGCTGCTCTGTACGCTGGAATAAAACCAGCTGTAAATACAACAGTAGAAAGGGAAATACGGATAAATCTGCTGCTCTATTGGTCAAGAAGATATGCAATGGAGATGATGGTGTTGAACAAAGAGCAGTTCTTTCAATCTGCGAGTTTGTATGTGTTTTTTAATCCTGATGAAGGAGTTTGTTCAACTCTGAAACGCGTAGTACCATGGATTCCAAAATTACTGCAATGCTCTGGACATAGGAAAGAAACATAGTGAATCAAAAGAACTATGCTACTTTTCTAATTGGAGGTATTTGATAATATTATTATTATTATTACACCTAATACATATTGGAATAGGATCTTGGAGATGGGAATACTCCTTTTATTTATTTTGAGATTTTAAGAGGTTAATTTGAAAAAAAAAAAGAGATGAACAGTAAACTAGAGTTGGACTGTGACATGGATGCGTAGATGGATTTTCACGGTAAATACACCAGCATCATCAGGTCTGCTGAGGCTCCCTTTGGTTAGGTGAGATGACTTTGATGCAGGTCTCCTTGTGGAGATCAAGCTGGTGTATGGAGTCTTACACGTATTGTTGCACAAAGCTCGGTCTGCAGACAACTAGGGTTGGAAAAGTCTCCAATAATGGACAATAGAATGCAGCTCACAGGCTAAAACTTAGGTTTCATCAAAATAAAGTCATGTTATACATTTGCAAAGTTACTTTACGTTATATGCAGACAATATCTATATACTGTAAGATTAGTCCTTGTAAAATGTACAGTAAAAATTAAATCTGCACTGTATATATTACATGAAAGAAGAATAAAGTAAAGAGATGTGATCCAAACTTCATTATGTGTAACAGTTTATCAACCTCCTTCATTGCTTTCATCCCTTCACCTGAGCTGAAGCCTTATAACCTGCGGGAAGTGGAAATTACCTGTACTTTTTTATTCTTAGCATAAGTCTTTGATTGTGATTGTCGCTGGTGCTAAACATGGAACCCTCTCCAATCACGAGAACTCAGGGCCCAGACAGCCCCACTTTTGTCTGTGTGACATGTCTGTGTGTGCAGCTTAGTGTCATTGGAAGTAAAGTTTGATGCCCTTCCATTAGATCTATATGATCTTCTTGTACGGCAATCTCTTTAACCCCTTAGTGACGGAGCCAATTTGCAGCTTACTGACCAGGCCAATTTTTACAATTCTGACCACTGTCACTTTATGTGGTTATAACTCTGAAATGCTTTAACGGATCCCGCTGATTCTGAGAATATTTTTTCATGACATTTTTTACTTCATGTTAGGGCTAAAATTTCTTCGATATGACTTGTGTTTATTTATGAAAAAAACGGAAATATGGTGAAAATTTTTTAAATTTTGCAATTTTCAAACTATTAATTTTTATGCCCTTAAATCAGAGAGATATGTCACACAAAATACTTAATAAATAACATTTCCCACATGTCTGCTTTGCATCAGCACAATTTTGCAACCAAAATTTTTTTTTGTTAGGAAGTTATAGGGGTTAAAAGTTGACAAGCGATTTCTCATTTTTACAACAAAATTTACAATACCGTTTCTTTTTTAGGGACCACCTCACATTTGAAGTCACTTTGAGAGGTCAATATGACAGAAAATACCCAAAAGTAACACCATTCTAAAACTGCACCCCTCAAGATGCTCAAAACCACATTCAAGAAGTTTATTAACCCTTTACGTGCTTCACAGGAACTGAAGCAATGTGGAAGGAAAAAATTAACATTTATCTTTTTTTTACAAACATTTTACTTCAGAACCAATTTTTTTTATTTTCACAAGTGTAAAAAGAGAAAATGAACTACAAAATTTGTTGTGCAATTTCTCCTGAATACGCCGATACCCCATATGAGGGAGTAAACCACTGTTTGGGTGCAAGGCAGGGCTTGGAACGGAAGGAGCGCCGTTTGACTTTTTCAATGCAGAATTGGCTGGAATTGAGCTTGGTCGCCATGTCGCGTTTGGAGAGCCCCTGATGTGCCTAAACAGTGAAAAACCCCAACAAGTGACCACATTTTGGAAACTAGACCTCTTAAGGAACTTATCTATATGTGTGGTGAGAACTTTGAATCTCCAAGTGCTTCACTTAAGTTTATAACGTAGAGCCGTGAAAATAAAAAATCTTTTTTTTTCCACAAAATTGATCTTTTTGCCCACAAATTTTTATTTTTACAAGGGTAACAGGAGAAATTAGATCCCCAAAGTTGTTGTGCAATTTGTCCTGAGTACGTCCATACCACATATGTGGGGGTAAACCACTGTTTGGGTGCACGGCGCGGCTTTTTTTTTGCGGTCGCCATTATACAGTTAATAACGGCGATCGCAAAAGCGGGGTCTTTAAAAACCGACCCAAATCATGTTCTCTGGGGTCTCGGCTACTCCCAGCAGCGGAGACCCCGAGGCGCTATGCACAGTGGCACAGTGGTTTAAGTACCCTTAACTACCGCCGTTAAAAAGCGTATCGGCGGTCATTAAGGGGTTAAGCCACAACTCTAAATTTAAAAATATTGTGTAATCTAGCTAGTAATTCCTAACAAGTTGACCATTATTAAGAAACACATTTTAAAGGGAAATTATTAAAGTGAACATGAGTTCTGACGGCAGCATGTTATAGAGCAGGAGGAGTTTAGCAGATTGACACATAGATTTATGAAAAAAATCATATATATAACTTGCATTTTATACATTTAATTCCCTACTTTTTTTTGCTTAGGAGTCCAGTGGGTGATTCTACCCAGTTATATCTGTCAATCAAAATGCAGGACCACCCACTGGACAACTAAGAATAAAAACAAATTTAAATATATCAATTGTTCTAAATCTTTTCCCCGAAAAGTATCTATCACTCTGCTCAGCTCATTTGTCATGGGGTTACCATGACAGTGTGAAGCCAGAAGACTGCAGCGACTGATTACTCCTAATCCCGCTCTGAGAAGAAGCACTTCTCCTTCATCTTAATGGTGTTTATTCCTTCTAGCAGAACAGGGGTTAATCGTCCATGTTGTAAATCTCTGTGCTCTCAGCTGAGCTCAGTTAACCACTACTTTCTCCTTTATAATCTGGCCTCTGATGCAAATCCTTGTCAGACCTAGAATTTGCTGCATGGCTTCCGGAGGGTGAGGTGTTCATATAAGAAGGAGAGTTGGAGGATTTATCTATGACTGTTATTTGGTTTGTATGTGTGGTAATTCCCTATTCTTCTCTATTTTGGTTTATTCCCCTACCTCCATGCCCCGGTGCATTCCTCTGTTATATGTGAGTGAATATTTTGCATGCCTGGAGTTTTCTGTTAACCCTTGTTTGTATTGCCTTGTTTGTCAGGTTGGTGTACTACGGTGCTTAGTAGCGCCCATCTTCCCTGGGTGGGGAAGAGAACAGACAGAGGGCTGAATCAGGAGATAAGGCAAGGGTGGAGGCCCCGCCATCTTCACCTTCAGAACTATCCCAGGGAATAGGCGATCTAGGGTGCCCCCTAGTGTAAGGGACAGGGAAGGAGTCCCTGGTTTCGGGTCACCTGACAGCTGTGTTGTGACATTGTTCTTCTACAAACAATGCTTTTGACATATACAACATGACAAAGCCACTTTAAGAAAACCATACATTTCAGCACAATTAACAATACTAAATATAAGTAGAAAAGTATCAAATTATTGTCAAAAGTGGTCTTACCTCTTCTAATGAATGATGTGTCGGAGGTCTGATTCCAGAAACCATCAATCCAGCACTGTATATCCTAGGTTTGTGTACGTCGGCTTTATACTTATCTAACACGTTTGTGGGTTTAATGTCACTGCTCATTGCATCAAGTTCTTTGGGTATAGGAGCATTACAGGTTGGGGGTCCATATGGCATATTCATTTGTCCAAATGGCATTCTGTCAACTGCTTGAGGGTTCCTCCTAATGTAGGTGATGATCTTAGGCCGCACGTGCTTAGGTTTGGGTACGATGATAGCAGGTTCGATGGTCTCCTCCGTTTTTACATTATGGTTTGTTTCTCTTTCATCTTGACTTGTAGGGCAAGTTTTGGAATGTACCAGTATTGGTTTCGGGATGCAACTGTTAGCAAGAGGTTTGTTAGTCGCTTTAGGGGATATGTTAAACAACTGTGTACTCTCTATTGGAGGTAGCACTGAGGAAGGTGACAATCTGTCAACATGAGCTGCGCTAAGATCCTTAAAGCTGCTCGGTGAGGCTATGCGCTGATCATTAATATTAACCACCGGGCATGTGGGAGAAGGAAAAAAAAAAGAATCACTTAGGTCCTTATGGCTTTCTTTCAAATTGCTTTTGAGAATATCCGACTGATGTCTTCGACCAAGAGATGTCTTTTTACTGTCAACGAAAGCATTTTTATCTTTCAAAGAAGTCGCATTGCTGCTTGAAAGAAAATTATTGTCACTGTCCTGACAAAGATAATCTTGTACAGAAAATCTGTCTTTACTCGCATGGATCTTATTATCCAGAGAGTCACTGAGTGATGTTGTTTTTCTGATCGCAGGCTTGTAGCTCGGCTCTTTGTTTTTTGAAGACTCCACTTCTTGGGAATGACCAACTTGAAAGTCAGAGACCTGAGAGATTTGAGTTTTCATTTCACTGTAATATACATCAAGTTTATAATCATGTTGCTTAGTATTGGAAGGACTGGTAGAAAGATATGTCCCAGACTGCTTTCCTGCTTGGTTGGGCTGAGAAACAGAAGCCAGACCACATGGAGAAGATAATGGAGATCTTCTGGTTTCAAATACTCCGTCCATCCTTTTAGATCCAGCAACCTCAACCAATGTTATCTGCAATTTGTGGGGAGATGTTGACTTAGACTGAATATTTTTTGGATCAGTCAATTCAGATGGTTTTATTGTTTGACCCTGATACAATTGTGCTTCTGGTATGGTACAAATTACCTGAGGTTTGTAAGGTGGACGAGAGTGATCCTCCACATGAACGGGATGTGACAATGTGCTTTGTTTGCTAATATGGGTTAAGGTTCCATCACCTGTTGAAAAATCTGGCCCGGTAATAATTGAGGTAGGTGGTTTGGAATAAAATACAATCGTCTTTTCCTCTGAGGTATTATTGATATTATGAGAGGATAGTCCGAATAGATGGTCACTTGGCGAAGATGTATCAGTGGACCTGATCCCGCAAAGAGATGTACCAGGATACTGCAAGTACCTAACAGGTGAATCTATTGGTGTTGTAGGTGAAATATGCTCTTTTACAACAGTGTCTGTCTTAGGTGAAGGGATACTTGATTTTATCCTGGAACGTTCACCATGGGTTATGTTACTGACATTATTACTATGGACGTTAATAGATGATTCATGTGTTTTGCTAATGGGAACATGGAAGCTTCTTTCATATAAGCTGACTTTCGAATTTAATGGAGATTGCCCATGAGTCGTACACTTCAAACTGTCCTTGGCATCATCCGTCATGTAATCTTTGCTGATGTCCTTGTTGGTTGGTGAATTTTGTCTTGGAGAACATTCTTGGCTTATGTTTACTTCCCGCCTAGACGACTCCTTACTCAACGATGTAAGTTTTTCAGCCTGCCAAGTGCACAACATCCCTGTTTTATCCTCTATGTTACATATTTCATCCTTTTCACCTGTGATTGTGGAGAAAATCTGATTGGCATTAGTATCACCCAAGCCGGTCACACTTTCGTTATCATTTTTCTCTTCATTGCTGTTGTCCTCTTGGTCTGTGCAACAAACCTTACTCTGAGCCAGTGGAATACTCATGGTTGTAGGTTACTTTTCTTAGCACTTGTTCAGATCTTTGAGGCAATTTCTTTTATGTATATAAAATAGTAATGAAACCCATGATAATGTGTCTAGGGTCGTAAAGGCTTCTTCAGGTCTAAGATAAGAAGTAAATGTGGTCCATGATCTGGAGACTGTTGGATTGTTTTGACTGCAGTCATCAGTTTTCTAGCTTTATTCGCAGCACTTATAAACTTCTGGAAAACCTGCAACAAAAGATGAAATATTAACAAATTATATAAGAATGGTGCAATTACGTTACTCTGTTTACTTCTAGGGGAAAAAGAAATTTCATCTGGTTATGTCACATACAAACACAAAGGAAAATGGGCTTCATAGTAAGAGCAAAATGGGGTCCACTCTTATTGGTGGTTCATTTCACGGTCTACAGACTTTTAGGATGTGGCTCTTCATTATTGTTGAGCCCCAATGACTTATCCATGTTCAGTCTATGGAAGGAGAAAAAAAAGATAGGACATCCTAATTTGAGCTTTTCTGGACCCCATAAACGTTGTATTGCTACCCATATGCAGTTATAGTGCCTCCTCATGGGATGAAAGTGCTGTGGGTTTTCCATCAACTTTCTATGGATATTAAATACGTAACAGCAAAATGTATGAGATCTGAACAAATCAGAGCCACAAGCTACAAAATTGAACACACTGAATTTTGCCTGTAACTTTATGCTGCAAAAGCAAAAAGAAATGATTTGTTGCAGATTTTCACACTAAATTAAAAAAGGAATAATAAATCCACAAGTTGAGAATTTTGTTATGAATTACCTGCAATACTCACCTTGAATGATTCTTCCTTGACAATGTTTCCGTAGGGTCTCTGTATCCCAACGCCCAGCACCAACAAGTCATCTTGACACATGCATACTTGCCAACTGTCCTGAATTTTCCGAGACTGTCTCAGATTCTTAGTCCCGGCTGATTTACACCATTAAGTCTAGGATTACTAGGACTTTCTCAGATAAGGATAATAAAAGAAGAAAAATTCTCCATCTTCTCCATTCAGCCTGTCCGTGAAAATCAAATCTCACTTGGATTTCATCTGAACACGGTCCAATTTTTTCCATGGACAGAATGAATGGTTGAGTTCGATCCGATAATAGGATGCAACTCGGGATTCCTGCGATTATTTCCTTGGATCGACTCATTTCGAGGAAAAAAATTGGACATGTACCCTGCCGCACAGAATAACATGGGGAACAGTGCTATCCCTCAATACGAAGGATAGAACTCTTCCGATTTTGACGGTCATGTGTAAATTCCTTATTTCTAATGTTGGCAAGTATGCACCTGACCACAGCAGCCATTCACAGACTACAGTAATCACATGCAGCAACACATCATTGCTGGGGGCTGGTGATACCGGGAACGGTGGGGCACCAGGGAAATATCAGCAAGGTAACATCAATGGAGATCAATATAGCTTTTTGAGAGATTTTCAAGATGCTCCACAAGTTTGGTATGTGTCAACCTACCCTTAGATTATGCGCACACTTTTGGTTTTTGGTGCAAAAAATCAGTTCTGTACTCAGTGTCTTGGTAGGAAAAATGCCGCGTCAAATACACATATTTAAATGTGTTTTTTTTTCTATTCATTTAAATGGGTAAAAAGCGCTGCAAAAATAGTGAAAAAATTAACCTGATGCAGATTTGAAAAAGAGAAGAAAAAGCACCGCAGCTGGAAATACGCAATGAAAAAATGAAAATAAACATACTGCATGATTTTACAAATCTCATAGTTTTTGCTGATGCTGTAAAATGCTGCACTTTTCCCAAAAACGTGTGGGAAAAATAAAGGTCAAAAACTTCAAGCGGAGAAATGAATTGATGCAGAAGTGTGTTGGAAAGCTGTACAACTTGTCATCACATAATAAATAACGTTAATTTGATAAACCATTCTACTCCTTTAAATTCTTTGCAGCATTTTGTGCACTGACAATTCTTGACATCCAGGTCCGCATTTGCAATACCTCTGTCCCCAGACCTGTCACTCAAAAGTGCTATGAATAGAATAAGTTGTAATGAGACTTAATTGAGACAATAGAGAAAGAGTCAGAAAAATAAACCCTTTCCTACTGTGTGATTATTGTGCCTGCTTAATAAAATATCCATTTAAAAAAAAACTGCACTTGGATTTGTAAGTGCATCTTGGCTAGTCTATCCTTATCATTAACACTGAAAGGGAAGAGTAATAAGCTAAATTACAATGCAGATCCGTTAGTCTAATTTTACCTGCAGAAGCAAAGGAAGATTGCCAAATTCTTAGCTCGGAGATTTTCTCGCTGCTTAGAGGGATATTCCATTCTGATGGTTACTGGGTCACCCAGTGTTCACCCGGATATGATGACTCAAGTGTTTAAGTGCACATAGACTTGAAAAAAGCAACAGAGCACAAGAGCAGCAAGGAGAAAATGAGGCACCCAAGCCCCTTACTCTGGCGATCTGTTGGGTTTGAAGTTGCCAACTTGATTTTTTTATCATTTATAGACAGTTTATCGAAAAAAAAGTCATGGATGGCTAACATTTTATGCCTTGGAAAACTTTAACAAATCCTTAAAAGAAGCCATCCTCCTCCTCCTTTCAACATCTTTATAATATTAATATATTGCAGTTATCATATTATACGGCACTATGTACTTACAATTGCTCCTTTTCCCTTTCTACCCAGCTAATTCTTCTTTTTTTCCATTAGGTTATGATATCACATGATTAAAACCTGCCTAGCTGAATCCTTCTAAGCTCTATGTAGAAACAGGAGGTCAATTTTCCCTAAAAGTCACTGTCAAAGTCCCTGGCAGGAGGGAGGAGGAAGTAGCTGGGTCAGGAGTTGTAGAGGGGGATGATAAATGCAGGGACAAGAGGCTTCCTGTTTCTACATAAAGCAGAGAAAAAAGAGAAGAATTAGCTGGGTAGAAAGGTGAAATGAGCAATTGTAAGTACTTTTCTGATGACTTTCGCGGCAGCTTTTCCACTGACATTTTTTTTTAATTGTCTATATTAAAATTGATCGGCTTCCAAGCCGCCAAAAGAATTGTCTGGTGACATCTTTTAACCATTTTGCTGATTTTTGGATGATTGAAGCAGTTAAAAGAAGTTTAAAACGCCAAAACATATGAACAGCAAGTTGTTTTGACGTTGCTGTGCATGTTTTCATTCTTTTTGGTGCTTTTTAGGAAAGGGTTGCAGGTGGAATTTGCTATAATACGACATTGTGTACACATATTCTAAGTCCCAGTTAGGTCAGGATTAGAGATGAACGAACCCAAACGGTAAAGTTTGGGGTTCATACAGTACAATAAGTGCTGAATTCTGAAAGCGAGCTTCTCTGGAAGTCCATTTTAGAGTTTGGTTGCAGAGAGAGAGAGCGAGATTCTCTGCTGGGGTACTCTGCTTCCTTTAGCAGCCCCTTAGCCTTTACTATGACCATTTTACAGCACCAAAATTTGGATCCCCATTGACTTGGATGGAATTCGAGTACAAGTTTGGGTAGAATTCTTGTACCTGAACCGAGCTTTGAACTAAAGTTAGGCTTTAACCTGACGAACCCGATCATCAACAGGTCCGCTCATCCTTAGTACTGACTACATTGTATTGCCGGTACCAATTCACCTTCATGCATTGTGGCAGATTTATTATGACTGTGACTGAAGAAACGAACCCCAGAGTCTTTATGGAATACAAGGGGCTGAATTCATTAAGAGGCGTATGCCACTTAATAAATTTGCTACATCTTCTGCGTGTCATTTGTCTCCACACACAGGCTGCTCCACTCAGGAACTGGAGAAGCATTTCTGGCACATAAAACACAAGCATTTTTAATGACCTGCACTCCCCGTTTCGCCCTATCCCTCCCTATCTCCGTGTTGCGCAGGATTTTTGCCACTTTTTAAAACTTTAACTCTAGTTTACTGGCATCAAAGCTGTTATGAATTGGCCTCACTGTCTACAGACGTATCTTAAACATTAAGAGAAGACCAGAGGGAATATAAAACCTTCTTTACTTCTTGGAAACTAAAGAAATGAATCTCTTTGAAGATATTAACTAGTTATTGCTTAATTTGAAATTTGCTTGCTAGAAGCAGATATAGAATATTACGGCCGTGTAAGCTTTGTTCTCCCAAAACTGAGAAGCCTGAAAAAGCAGGTCATAAACTGAGCCATATCCATATAGACAGCGGAGGGAAATATTACGCCTCAGAAGGCTTTTTTTTGTCCGTAAGTCTTATTTTTGCTTGTTATCAGTTGCAGGGTTTTGAGTTCCTGAACCCATGAGGAAACACTGGATCTGTCCTGACTCCTTACCCTATGGACTAAAAAGTAGAAAGATGGCAAATCGCTAAATGTAAGAATGAATCGCAAGTTAGGCATTCCATGTACACATTCTAAAAAATAAAAAAGCAATCCAGATTTCTTTGTTACATATAGAGCGGCAATGGCTGTTACTGGAGAATAATGCACAGGATTTTGTGTATGCCATGTGTACTCCCCTTTTTTTTCATGTGCTTTGTCTGGCATTTCATCCATTGTAAAGGAGTGAAGGATGGCTGGCACCTCCCCGAAGATGTAAAGGAATTGTGGAGAAGAAGATGAGACACTGTAGACAGAGTTATATAGGTGGAAAGGAGTGGAGAAACTGTCCACACTCCCTTGATATTTGTTTGGTTATATAATGTACTAGCTGAAGATCCCGGCGCTGCCCGGGCATAGTAACTAACGGTGGTTAGTTATAACAAATATAACTATCCTCCATCCCAAAGTCCCGTGCCCATATACCCATCATACATATTCTCCATCCCATAGTCCCATGCCCATATACCCATCATACATATTCTCCATCCCATAGTCCCATGCCATTATACCAATCATACATATCCTCCATCCCATAGTCGAGTGCCCATATACCCATCACACATCCTTCATCTCATAATCCCATTCCCATATACCCATCATACATATCCTCCATCCCATAGTCCCGTGCCCATATACCCATCATACATATCCTCCATCCCATAGTCCAGTGCCTATATACCCATCACACATCCTCCATCCCATAGTCCTGTGCCCATATACATATCCGCCATCCCATAATCCCATGCCCATATACCCATCATACATATCCGCCATCCCATAGTCGAGTGCCCATATACCCATCACACATCCTCCATCCCATAGTCCCATGCCCATATACTCATCATACACATCCTCCATCCCATAGTCGAGTGCCCATATACCCATCATACATATCCTCCAACCCATAGTCCCGTGCCCATATACCCATCATACATATCCGCCATCCGCCATCCACCTGGGGAAGAGTCTTGAGGAGATCATTTGCATATTCCCAGTGCCTTCTGGGATAAGTGAAGAGTCTCCGCGAGCTCAACGATCACTGGGTTTTGGCCGTTGCAGCTGAAAAGAGGAAATCGGAAAACCAGGGGAAGAGTCTTGAGGAGATCATTTGCATATTCCCAGTGCCTTCTGGGATAAGTGAAGAGTCTCCGCGAGCTCAACGATCACTGGGTTTTGGCCGTTGCAGCTGAAAAGAGGAAATCGGAAAACCAGGGGAAGAGTCTTGAGGAGATCATTTGCATATTCCCAGTGCCTTCTGGGATAAGTGAAGAGTCTCCGCGAGCTCAACGATCACTGGGTTTTGGCCGTTGCAGCTGAAAAGAGGAATTTGGGCTCATCTTTCATCGTTTTTAAGAAATCTCAAGATGGAAGAGGCCAGGAGACATTTGGTGAGCTGCATTTCTTGCTACATGTTCACAGACTTACCAGTGGAAAAGCCAAACTTCACATGCCACAAATGCAAGCTTGTGTCCCTGTTGGAGGAAAAGTTGCAAAATTTCGAAGAGAGGTTAGCTACGTTGAAGATCATTAAGGAAGGTGAAGAGTTCTTGGACAGAGCAGAATTATCTCTTCATGTTACAGAAAGAGAAGAAATTCGAAGTGCACCTGAAGAAACAGAGGAATGGAGACATGTGACCCAGAGAAGCAGGAGGATCAGGAGGCAGTCAGCACCCATACTGCTCAGAAACCAGTACCAGGCTCTCACGCAGGAAAACAATGAAGAAATACATCAGGATAAGACTTTGCCAACAAGCAGCAACCTTGTACGCCTTCAGAGTCCTCCTGGATGGAGAAAGAAAAATGTTGTGAAGAAGAAACGGAGAGTGGTGGTCATGGGGGATTCCCTGTTGAGAGGAACTGAGGCCGCTATCTGCAGACCGGATATAACTTCAAGAGAAATGTGTTGTCTTCCAGGTTCAAAAATTAAAGATGTGTCTGACAGGATATCAGGACTCTTCAGACCTACAGATGACTACCCATTCCTGCTACTACATGTGGGGACAAATGACACTGCAAGAAACGACCTGGAAACCATCTGCAGAGACTTTGAAGACTTAGGCAAGAAAGTGAAAGAACTGGGAGCGCAGGTGGTCTTCTCTTCCATCCTCCCAGTGGATGGCCATGGAACAAGGAGGTGGAATAAGATTCTGCAGGTGAACAACTGGCTACGTCGATGGTGCCGTCAGCAACGATTTGGATTTCTGGATCACGGAGTGAACTACTTATACGATGGACTACTTGCTAGAGATGGGGTGCACCTTACGAAGACTGGTAAGCATGTATTTGGAAGTCGCCTTGCTACACTTGTAAGGAGAGCTTTAAACTAGAACAACATGGGAAGGGAAGCAAAAGACCAGAAAAAGCCATACACCTGACAAATGCTATTGAGAACTCTGCTATTAGAAGTGGAAAGGAAGAACAAAGATGAAAGAATCTAATTAATAAAAATATTGGAGAAAGAGAAACCAATCACAAACTAAAATGTTTCTATACTAATGCACAAAGCATGGGCAACAAACAAGGAGAATTGGAACTACTAACACAGGAAAAGAAATATGATGTCATTGGAATCACTGAAACTTGGTGGGACAATACACATGATTGGAATACAAGACTAGAAGGATACAACTTATTTGCAAGAAACAGACTTGATAAACGAGGAGGGGGTGTCGCATTGTATGTTAGAAACGCGTATATCTGCACAGAGATTGAAGCTTCAGAGACTGGGAGTTCTGTGGAAACTGTTTGGGTAAGAATACAAGGACAGAACAATGGAAAGGACACCATTGTAGGCATTTACTACAGGCCGCCTGTGCAAGCTGAAGCTATGGATGAACTCTTTATGCATCAAATGGCCAAGTTCTCCAAAAAATATGACATAGTTGTCATGGGAGATTTCAACTATCCAGACATTTGTTGGGAATCTCTCTCAGGCAAAACTAACAGGTCAAGGAAATTCTTATCCTCTCTTGCTGACAACTTTATCTTCCAAAAGGTAAGGGAGAAAACAAGGGGAACTGCTACCTTGGATCTAATCCTTATAAACAGGGAGGAAATGGTTGAGGAGGTAAAAGTGGCTGGGACCCTAGGAGGTAGCGACCATGCTATTTTAGAATTTTGGATAACTAGAGGCGGAAGACCTGTGAAGACTCAGACGTCAAGGTTAGATTTCAGAAAGGCAGATTTTAAGGGATTCAGAAAGAGAATTGGAGGGATCCAATGGCTGGATATCCTTAAAGACAAAAATGTCCAGGAAGGATGGAAAATCTTGAAAAATGAAATTCTCAAAGCACAGTTGTTAACAATTCCGAAAAGAGGGAAGAATAGGAAGCAGTTAAGGAAACCAGGATGGATGAACACAGAACTTAAGCACATGCTAAAAAGGAAGAAAAAAATGTTTATAAAATGGAAAGAGGGAGGCATATCTAAAGAAGAATATAATGCTGTCTGCAGAACCTGCAGGGCACAAATCAGATTAGCTAAAGCTGAAAATGAATTGAGGCTTGTAAGAGAGGTCAAAAGCAATAATAAAGGATTTTGGGGATATGTCAAAAGTAAAAGAAAAGTCAAAGATGCTATAGGATTTTTACAGGATGAAAATGATGAAATGGTAAGACAGGATGTTGAGAAGGCTGAACTTTTAAATTCCTATTTTGCATCTGTTTTCTCTCAGAAAGGAAATGTAACATCAACTGTTATTCACTGTCCTATTAAGGGAATAGAAGAATCCAGGATATCTATAAACAGAAAGATAGTGAGGAAACACTTAGCTAGCCTAAATGAATTCAAGTCTCCAGGTCCAGATGAATTACACCCCAGAGTACTGAAGGAGATAGCAGAAGAAATTTTTGAACCCCTCTCTATAATCTTTGAAAATTCTTGGAGAACAGGAGAAGTGCCAGAAGACTGGAGAAGAGCAAATGTTGTTCCTATCTTCAAAAAGGGGAAGAAGGTGGACCCAGGTAACTATAGGCCGGTGAGTCTGACTTCTATACCAGGAAAGATCTTTGAACAAATTATTAAACAACATGTATGTCAATACCTGGATAAGAATGAAGTGATTAAACAGAGTCAGCATGGGTTTGTAACTAATAAGTCATGTCAGACTAACTTAATTTCCTTCTATGACGGTATCACTGATTGGGTGGATCAAGGAAATGCTGTAGATATAGTATATCTTGACTTCAGCAAAGCATTTGACAAAGTCTCTCATACAATCCTTATTGAAAAAATGATTAAGTATGGAATGGACAAGGCAACTGTTAGGTGGATTCATAACTGGCTTAGTGATCGGACCCAAAGAGTGGTCGTAAATGGCTGCACATCCAGTTGGAAGAATGTCTCAAGTGGGGTACCACAGGGCTCTGTCCTGGGCCCTGTATTGTTCAACATCTTTATCAACGATTTAGATGAAGGAATTGATGGTAAACTGATTAAATTTGCTGATGACACAAAGCTAGGAGGGATAGCTAATACTAGAGAAGAGAGAGGATTCAAAAAGATTTAAATAAACTGGAGAAGTGGGCAGCAACTAACAGAATGGTTTTTAACAGGGAGAAATGCAAAGTACTACATCTGGGCAATAAAAATGGAAAAAGCATATATAGAATGGGAGGAATAGGGCTAAGTGACAGCACATGTGAAAAAGACTTGGGTATACTAATAGATCACAGACTGAATATGAGTCAACAGTGTGATGCAGCAGCAAAAAAGGCAAATGCAATTCTAGGATGTATTAACAGAAGCATACAGTCTAGATCACGTGAAGTCATTATTTCCCTCTACTCCTCTTTGGTCAGACCTCATCTGGAATATTGTGTCCAGTTTTGGGCACCACATTTTAAAAAAGACATCAACAAACTGGAGCAAGTTCAGAAAAGAGCGACCAGAATGGTGACCGGTCTGCAAACCCTGTCTTATGAGGAAAGGTTGCAGGATTTGGGAATGTTTAGTTTGCAAAAGAGAAGACTGAGAGGAGACTTAATAGCTGTCTACAAATATCTAAAGGGCTGTCACATTGTAGAAGGATCAACTTTATTCTCATTTGCACAAGGAAAGACTAGAAGCAATGGGATGAAACTGAATGGGAGGAGACACAGATTAGATATTAGAAAAAACTTTTTGACAGTTAGAGTGATCAATGAGTGGAACAGGCTGCCACGAGAAGTGGTGAGTTCTCCTTCAATGGAAGTCTTCAAACAGAGGCTGGACAGACATCTGACTGGGATGATTTAGCGAATCCTGCTTTGAGCTGGGGGTTGGACCAGATGGCCCAGGAGGTCCCTTCCAACTCTACGATTCTATGATTCTATGATTCTATGATTCATAGTCCCGTGCCCATATACCCGTCATACATATCCTCCATCCCATAGTCCAGTGTCCATATACCCATCACACATCCTCCATCCCATAGTCCCGTGCCCATATACATATCCGCCATCCCATAGTCCCGTGCCCATATACCCGTCAAACATATCCTCCATCCCATAGTCAAGTGCCCATATACCCATCACACATCCTCCATCCCCGTGCCCATATACATATCCGCCATTCCATAGTCCCGTGCCCATATACCCATCATACATATCCGCCATCCCATAGTCCCGTGCCCATGTACCCGTCAAACATATCCTCCATCCCATAGTCAAGTGCCCATATACCCATCACACATCCTCCATCCCCGTGCCCATATACATATCCGCCATCCCATAGTCCCATGCCCATATACCCATCATACATATCCTCCATCCCATAGTCAAGTGCCCATATACCCATCACACATCCTCCATCCCATAGTCCCGTGTCCATATACATATCCGCCATCCCATAGTCCCGTGCCCATATACCCGTCAAACATATCCTCCATCCCATAGTCAAGTGCCCATATACCCATCACACATCCTCCATCCCCGTGCCCATATACATATCCGCCATCCCATAGTCCCGTGCCCATGTACCCGTCATACATATCCTCCATCCCATAGTTCAGTGCCCATATACCCATCACACATTCTCCATCCCATAGTCAACCATTATCACACACTAATATAATCAAGAATCAAATTTTATTATAGTGAACACAACAAGCAAACACTTAGTTTAAAAACAATTAAAATGTCTGAACTCACAGACACACATAGACAAACAAAAACAATGGGTCATATTAATAGACAGTTAAATACTGTGGGCCCCAGAATTAACCATTTAATCAAATAACAAATATCTACTGAATTTCAATATCTGGGATCTAACACCACAGGTTAACAATCCCAATCTTATTCATTGTCATAATATCATGGTGTTAATACAAATATACCAGAATATCTACATATCAAGTCCTATAGGGAAACACTGTGATTGCATAAGGGATACACAGGCAAAATAAACGCCATGTGTATGCATCAAATTCTCAACATGTTACCACTAAATCAAATACAAGAAAATAGGGACAACATAGCCCCTTTCCCTAACATGATATCACCTGGTTTCTGAGGACAAGCAGACCAATGGTTAAATTGTATGGGACCCCCATACCCACGCGTATCGACACTATGAAGTGTCTTTCTCAAGGTCAGTGTCACTATGTGTGTCTGTGAGTTCAGCCATTTTAATTGTTTTTAAACTAAGTGTTTGCTTGTTGTGTTCACTATAATAAAATTTGATTCTTGATTATATTAGTGTGTGGTGATCCCTACTTATGTGCATATACTTTTCTCTTTATTTGTCACTGTGCTAATTTATTTATATGCACTAGGTGATCCCACCAGAGTATATATTGTGGATGGTGCCCTTTTATCCCTTTTAGTCAGATAGTCAACCATTATGACATCATAATGAGCGGCGGCGGGGCTTGCAACCTATGAAGACATCAGCGTCGCCATGGCAACCATTGTGACATCATAATGAGGGGCAGGGCTTGATACGCACACACTGTTTCCCCAGTATGCAAATAGGGGCATTATGACATCATAATGAGGGGCGGGGCTTGACGCACACACACTTTTCCCCCCAGTATGTAGATAGGGGCAAAATTGTTTGGTGAATTGCAACGCGCAGGGTTAAAATTTCGCCTCACAACATAGCTTAGGACGCTCTCGGGGTCCAGACGTGCGACTGTGCCAAATTTTGTGTCTGTAGCTGCGACGGTGTGGATGCCTATCCCGGACATATACACATACACATGCATACACACATACATACATACACACTTTGAGCTTTATATATTAGATTAACCTCTATTAAATTTCGTTTTATCTGGTCTGTGTTTTACAACAGTGGGTTAGCTCTGCAGGGTTAACTATTGGGGCCAGCTCAGGATGGGAGGAGCTTAGTGGCCACAAAGAAAGACCGTTTCTTGCTGTTAGGCGGATAGGGAAGAGCACTTAGGAAGTTAAAGCCCTAAGGTCCTGTTGATCACAATCCTGCATTGAAATGGGTGTTTGTGTGTCAAGAAAGGGAGGATATATTAGATAGCATGTTCTGAAGGAAACTTTGATTAAGTGGCAAAAGGATTTCTTATCTCATGCAAGGAGCCCACTAAAGTGGAGGAAGGATTCCTTATCTCAAAGGCAAACTGGTCTTAAAGGGAATCTGTCACCCCTTTTTTGAGATATCATATAATGATATCATTCAATTGTGTGTCACATAAGGATTCTCTTAGCACTTTTGCTTCCCCCTGACCCCGCACCTTTCATGCATAAATACCTTTTTTATATCGGTTCAGATGTATGTAAATTCCCGCTGTTCGGTCCGCTGGGCGGGGCTTATTCACCTGCTCCCCCTCCCTGTCTTGCTCTACGACTTTCTTCTTGTGTAGAGCAAGACAGGGAGGGGAAGCAGTTGAATAAGCCCCGCCCATCGGACCGGACCGTGGCAGTTTACATACATCTGAACCGATATAAAAAAGGTATTCATGCATGAAAGGTGCGGGGTCAGGGGGAAGCAAAAGTACTAAGAAAATCCTTATGTGACACACAATTAAATGATATCATTATATGATATCTCAAAAAAGGGGTGACAGATTCCCTTTAAGCAAACAATTTATACTAGATAAGAAGCTAGTGTGTAGCCATGCCTGAGGGTCCTAGAGGAGAAGATGGTCAGACTGGGTCAAGACTAGTTCACCTACAGGGAGCTGAAGATGTAGTGGCACAGCAAGCAGAATGTTGCCCTCATTGATTGGACTTTGAGAGTACTAGTGAGGAGTTGTACCGACATACCTCAGCCAGTGAGGTTCTCATAAATCAACTAGGCGTTAAGACTAGATGTGAAGACCTGCAGTAACACACCTTGACCCATGTGGTCATCACAGGGGTAGACGGAGCTTACCATAATGATTTGCTGGACGGACGGAAGTAATGTACCACCACGTGTAACTGTAAAATTCCTGCCTCTGGATTTTGTGAAGTATTCTTGAAGTGTTGTACCTGCTATCTGATCTATATACTTCTCAAGTTGTTCAGTAAAGAAAAGTTTATTTTTGGACTCTGGTGTCGTCTCCCTAATTCATCTCCATTCCATCAGATCCTGGTCTGCCAAGTCAAGCAGCAGCATGCTGTCTTCAGAGGGGTATCATCAAGGTAACAGCAGCACACACAACCAGTCAGGACCGCCATTTTCCTGTAGCATGGCAAGGCGTGGATGATGCGCACATCGGCCAATGCTGCCGCCCCGCCCATTACACACTTACAACAGACCCTGCAGCTAGAAGAGAATTTTGAATTAAAAATAGAAATTTAGAGAAAGAAGCCTAAATCTTGTCTCATGGGAGCATCTGGGAGAGTAGCTGCTGTAGCAGGATTGCTAGAAATGTCAAGCAGTGACACGTGAGTGTCAGATCTGTATCACTTTGAGATTGTGAGGAAGAAGCTATGTGATGTGCCGCCAAATGTAATCATTAGAATGAAACCTCTGTCAATGTCAGATGTGAGAAGTAACAAGTATTGACCCTACTGTTCGTTTTGGTTGTTCATTTTTCAAAAGTACAGTAAGTGGAATTGATTTTTTTTTAATATAATGTCCTGTCCTGATTCCGTGTTTGCAGCCTCCACCATCACACACAATAGGCCCCTGCCACTGATGCACAAGTAAGCAGTATAGACAGTGTGAGGGTAAGAGCTGAGCCACAACACTTTTATCACTGGTGTTGAGGGGCTGAAGACAACACTCAACCATAGGAAATCTTACACCATCTTGATTCCCTTTTCCCCTCTAATATGGTTCCACATAATACCATTGTCTACTCATAATGCTCTTATTCCTATGTAATGGTTGCCATTAATAAACCAGCAACTAAAAGCAGCCATCCCCTGATATATATGACAGATTCTTAGTGTATTGTATGTGATGTATATAAAAAAGTCTCAGTGAATCCTATGTGATGTATATACAGCAGTCTCAGTGTATGCTGTGTGATGTATATACAGCAGTCTCAGTGTATGCTATGTGATGTATATACCGCATTCTCAGTGTATCCTTAGTGATGTATATACAGCAGTCTCTGTGCATCCTATGTGATGTATATAGAGCAGTCTCAGTGAATCCTATGTGATGTATATACAGCAGTCTCAGTGTATGCTATGTGATGTATATACCGCAGTCTCAGTGTATCCTTAGTGATGTATATACAGCAGTCAGTGTATCCTTAGTGATGTATATACAGCAGTCTCAGTGTATGCTATGTGATGTATATACCACATTCTCAGTGTATCCTTAGTGATGTATATACAGCAGTCTCTGTGCATCCTATGTGATGTATATAGAGCAGTCTCAGTGAATCCTATGTGATGTATATACAGCAGTCTCAGTGTATGCTATGTGATGTATATACCGCAGTCTCAGTGTATCCTTAGTGATGTATATACAGCAATCAGTGTATCCTTAGTGATGTATATACAGCAGTCTCAGTGCATCTTATGTGATGTATATACACCAGTCTCAGTGTATCCTAAGTGTTGAAATGTTTGGTGCAACAACTCCATTCCTGTCTATGAGTGTTTAGTTGCTAGATTTGTATGCTGTTCATAAAGTTAGAACAAAAAAAAACTCCCAGAGTCTCACACAAGGAGAGCATGTGACTGTATTTCCTGTTTTCCTGTGTCTGTGTATGGAAGATGAAGCAGCCTGCTGTAGATACTGCACAGATAGAGACACGGAAATGATTTATTCCTGATCTATTAAGCTTATCACATATTGTTCCTGTTTGTTCCTGAATAAAGAAGCTCTGCTGTCACACGCTTGGAGAGTATCGTGAATAATCCGCTGTCAACACTGAGTGATGCATGCAGCAGTATTCAATCCTGAATTACTAAGAAATCAGCATTTGAATTGATGAACAAATGAAACCTCCTCCTTGCCTGACTGAGAGCCTCTGCGCTATGTTTCTTCAGGTAAAGGAGCTGTCAGTCATGCAGGAGGATGCTGCTGGGTGGGGGAATAGAGCTGCAGTGACAGAGGCTTTGGATCTTCATCCTCATTTGCATATCAATTCAAATGCTGATTTTCAGTAATGGAGGAACAAACTGGCCATGTAAAAGCATTGCTGGATTTGTCTTTGAAAGAGCTACATGCTCATATATTATAAATAGTTTGTTGTATTAAATCCTGATGACAAATTCCTTTGAAAGAAACATAATTTAATGTATCATACAATATTTCCTAGAATTGTGCTATCAAATCTACATCAAGCCTATAATAATGGGTACGACCCATTTGATGAGTCTATCATTATTTTTCACTCCATTGTACTTAGAGAGGAAGCGCGGGAGGTCTCTTTCCCTGTCCTGTCTGCAGTATGCCCGTGTTGTGCTAATAGGTCCCCTGAAGAGTCACATAGTGAGGAAACGCGTCGGGATGCACAGGGTGATTATAGAGCTTGTTTTTTTGAGGGTCAGATGTGGACTGTCCTTGTAAGGGCAGGAGTCTTGGGGGTCAGGATATGTCAGCTTTTACAGGGATTTATAGGGTGTCTTTTCCCTTTTTGCTAACGAAACTTGGCTATATGGAGAGAACATCTGACATCTGACGTCTTCCACATACATTGGTGAGATTGTTCCATATTTTATTCAATTGTATGTGCAGAAGGAGTTCATTTTTCTTTCATGTCGTCATTATAATGTATATGAGTATCAATAATTCTTGATAACCCTTACAGGGCAGAAGTTATTGTTTTTCAGTTTCTGAATCTTGGTTTGATATATCCTCTAAGAAGAAGGACACTCATTGTCTTTCTGTGGTCACAGTTGAATTTATGTGTCTAGAATATTATGGTGTCCAGTCATTTGGTATTCCAGGACTGGGAATAGTTGCATGTATATATGTATTGGCGCCTGTCATGATATATACAGATGCCTCTATGTATAGTCTGTGACAATTGGATCAAGAGAGGTTTTTTTTGCACTTTTTCACTTTAGCTTTTGTTAGCTTTTTTATCTATATAACATTAATAGTTATGTTTTAACACTATCTCTATTGCTGATATTCTATTATTATTTTACAAAACATAGAAATGTGCACTGGACATACAATTTTGCTAGTAAAACTGCGTTTTTTATCTCCAATCGGCTTGAATATTGACAAAATTGTGCTGTCGCTTAACATGCTATTTGAATATCCCACCCACTGGAGGTTGACGCGGCTTTGTCCACACACAGGTGCTGGAACATGTGAATGTATCTTTATGAGCTTTTCACATAAAAAGGGAAGCATAAAGCTAAGAATCCAGGCTTACGACAGCTTACTATGCATTTATTCTCATGCAATAAAGTGATTGTCCCATAAAAAGCAAATATTACCTATACACGGGATGATGAAAAAGTTAAGATCACTAAGGGTCTGCTTGCTGAGACCACCACAATTCCGATCACAGGAAGCCCAAAGTCCCTATGTAATGGAGTGGTAATGAGAATGTGTGACCACCACTACTATCAAGAGGTAATGGAGCAGTGGTCTCACATGCTCACTATCACTCCATTCACACAGTGGACTTAGGGACCCTCATTTCCATGATTGTTGAGGGACCCTGATGTCAGACTTTAGTAATCATGCATTATGACTTATCAGATGAATAGGTTCTATATTTTTTTATAAGACAATCTCTCTAACCCTTCGACCACCCTTCCTGATCAGGCAAAGTTTTGTAATTCTGACCAGCGTCACTTTATGTGGTAATAAATGGAACATTTTAGTGGGTATTCTGAGATTGTTTTTTCACAACACATTGTACTTCATAGACGTGAAAAAAACTAGGCCGATATTTTTTGGGTTTATTTGTAAAAATATTGGAATTTTGGCCAAAATTTTGAAAATTTTAAACTTTAAATTTTTTATGCAATGAAAATCTGGTGTGTCCAGCGAGCAGTGAGGGTAAAATATAATTTTTAATAGTCACAATTAAAAAATAATCCAAACATATGGTGTCCAGCACTGAATGCGCACTGGCTCTGTGCCTAGAAACGATCAACGCGTTTCGACTTTACGTCTCTAGTCATGATCTAAATTTCGGGCAGATGGTTCACAGTTTAATAATGTCTCCAAAAGATGTCATTGGTGGACTGTTTACATATAATTAATTCCGCCCATCTAGATAGTTTGGACACATTTATATTAAAAACTTTAATTAAATAAAAACTTGAAAAGAACACATAATTAAAATCCAAATTTGTCTGTAAGGAACATATAAAGAGATTCTTCCTATTAAAGGGAAAGACTAATAATGGGTGATTAGATCGTGTCTGGTGTTTAAACCATGTGGTATGCGGGTACCTAGAAAGAAAATCCAATAAGATTCTCTATTTAATAATTTCTTTTTATGATTACCACCTCTATGGGGTTTATGTTCTTTTTCGATACCATAAAATTTAAAATAGTGTGTACTCCCCTTATGCTCTTTAGCAAAGTGTCTAGCTGCTGCCTAAGTATTTGCTGCATCGGACCGGTGACGTCTTACGCGAGTTTTTAGGGCGCAAGTTGTACATTCTGTGTATTGCACGTTACACTTCGTGCATTCAATAACATATACAATATAAGAGGTATTACAATTAATATAATCTTTTATCTGATGAGTTGATAGATTACGAATAAACTGAAATTCCTTAGTTTTAACCGCATGTTCACATGTAATACAGCAGTTTGCTCCACATTTGAAAAAACCTGTAATATCAAGTCATTTTTTTCCCCTATTTTTTTCTGATTGACTAGAAAGCACACTTTGGGATAGAATAGATCCTAAAGTCGGTGCTCATTTGGCCACAAAACGAATATTATTTTTCAAAATCTCTCTGAGTTTCATATCTTAGTTCAACATCGGTATGTATTTTTTTTTATAATAGTTACAATCTCTTGATATTGCATACTATAATTAGCGGAAAATGTAATGCCCTCATTATTTTTAAACTTGTTTTTATTCCTATCCTTCAAGAAATTTTCTCTATACATTTCAGAGGCAGTTTTTTGTGCTCTTTTTAGTGACCTCTTTTTTTTAAGGCTGAACAGTTTTTAAATTTATTTTATTTTTTAAATGTATTTTCAAAAGAACAATTTTATTTGTTCCTAATCAATTCTCCATATGGGATATTATTAATAATATGGGAAGGATGACACGAAGTGGCTGTAAGTACAGAACTGCTAGCTGTCAATTTTCTACATGGGGATATAACTATAGTTTTAGGTTGTGTGTCTCCCATAAGATGTAAATCAAGAAAATTGATATTAGTAGGATGGAATAAAAAGGTAAATTTTAAATTGAAATTATTCTTGTTGACATGGTTGGTAAATGTGACAACCTCCTCCTGAGTACCCCACCACATGAGGAGGAGGTCGTCGATGGAGCGACCATACCATATAATATTGTGACTGTTATCATTGTAAATATACAATTCTTCCCAATGGGACAACGCAATATTTGCTAGGGAGGTGGAGAATTTTTCTCCCATACTAACTGCATTCAACTAAAGAACAAAATTTATTTTAAAAAATTAAAGTAATTATGATGTAAAAGAAACTGTGAACCATCTGCCCGAAATTTAGATCATGACTAAGATGTAAAGTTGAAATGCATCGATCGGTTCTAGGCTCAGAGCCAGTGTGTATTCAGTACTGGACACCATATGTTTGGACTATTTTTAATTGTGTCTAATAAAAGTTATTTTTTACCCACACAACTCGCTGGACACACCTGATTTTCATTGGATTTCATTGCTACTGCTTCGCCCCAGTCCATGCGACGTGTCGGCATACAAGCAGGAGGTCAAGGCAAGGATATGGTGAGCTGAACTTTCTCTATTTTGTTGAAATTTTTATGCCCTTAAACCAGATAGTTAGCGCATAAAATAGTTAAAATTTACAAAACTAATTTTTGACAGTAAATACCCAAAAATGAAAACAGGATAACAGGACAAAATGGACCAATCAATTTGGTGTGTAATTTCTCCTTAGTACACCGATACCCCATGTGCTTTGGAAAATAATACTGCTTGTGCGCACGGCAGGGCTTGGAAGGGAAGAAGCGCCAAAACTTTATATGATAGGGAGTATTCTTGGCATTTTATGTAATGGATCGTGAAAATATAACATAACGAAGATCGCACTGATTAGATTATTTTTTTGCAAATGACATTTGAAGTTTCATGCTGAATTGCTTATTAATATGATGGAGGTCCGACTGTGACACTGCTAAGTAATTTTAATTTGGATGATATTGTTTAAAGTGCTTTCAATAAGGAACAAATATTTCATGAACAATATTGATACAATTCTTAGAATGACCTTATGTATTATATTGTAAGACAAATTGTGAAATGTGACATCAATAGATGTTAATTCTGTCACCTTAAATACTTAAGGGGGCTTTACACATAGCGATATCGCTAGCGATATCGCTAAAGCGTCACCGATTTTGTGACGCAGCAGCGATATTGCTAGCGATATCGCTACATGTGACACTCACCTCTGACCGGCCCCCCCCCGCTGGCTATCGCTGATCGCGTGAGATCGGCCTGGTCCATTTCTCGTCGTCGGCTTCCTGCTGCCGCCGCCGAGCGAGCCATGGACGAGGGCAGAAGACGGTCATCATCGCCGCGTCTGACAGGTAAGTAACGACCGCCTACCGCTGCTGCATCGCTGTGAGATCTGCCTGTGTGGCAGCTCACTAGCGACCATTTAGCGATGCACCAGCGATCATGACCGGGTCGTATCGTGGTTGGGATCGCTGGTGCATCACTAAATGTAACGGGGCCTTTAAATGTAAAATGCGTATAACAAAAACCCTATTGTTTAAATAAAGTTTTTGTGTTAATTTTATTTTTTTTAAACTTTTGGCAATGTTTCTTTTTCGTATCGCAAACTTTATTAAAATGAAAAATTATACATCTTGCAGCTTTCACATTGGCCACTCTGGGTTTTTTTTTATACTCTAATTGCGTATTGTTTCATTCAATTTACATGTACATTAGGAACAATAAACAGACTCCCACACTTTCTTTTGTATTGAAGCATCTGATGAGTGTGTGCAGAGGGCATTGTAAAGGGAGAAGGAACAGGTTCAGCTGTGGCATCGCCTGTTGTGATTGGTGGATGCTGTAAACAGGTTTGCTTGTCATTGTAATCCTGTGTATTCCAGGACAGGAAGTGTGCATCTAAAATAGCCCCAGAGGTCAATATGAAGATTTTAGCTTCTAATAAAAATGGTCACATAAAAAAAAGAAAGACATTGCCAAGATTTTAAAAAAAAACAAAAACATTTGGCACAAAAACCTGATATAAACAATAGTATGTTTTCAGAAAACACTTTATCTTTAACCCATTCACAACCTTTGACGTACTAATACGTCATATACAGGGCCGGTTTTAGGCAAAATGGGGCCCTAGGCAAAAGTTTAAAATGGGGCCCCAAATGCTAACATATTGCACATCACACAGAAGCATTTATGTTGTAGTTACATGTGGTGCAGTGAGTTCAGGCCGCTAAACGAGTGTGATGGAGAATATTGAAGTCGTTTGACACTAGTTTCCCGGCCTCTTTACACCAACTGAGAAAGAATGATGGGAACAGAACAATCACTAATGGATCAATCTGTCCCCATACAGTATCATGTTATCAGCAGCATATCTGCAGTTTACACTGGCGATGTGCTGCTGGGAGCAAAGATTTTTGTTCTGGCATAAACAATCCAATCACTCGATGAATAAGCAGCATTTTGCTTGTTTAGTATAATACACCCCATAGTCCTCAATATATTATAATGTGCACCACAGTCCTCCATATTGTAAAATGCACACCCCATAATCCTCCATATAATATAATGTGTCCCATAGTCCTCCATATAAAATACACTCCTCAGTCCTCCATATAGTGTAATACACTTCTCATGGTCGGTCCTCCATATATTAACACTGCTCAGTCTTCCATATAGTACAATACATGCCTCATAGTGCTCCATATAGTATTATACACTCCCCATAGTCCTCCATATAGTATAATACACTCCTCAGTCCTCCATACAGCATAATACACTCCTCATAGTCCTCTATATATTAAAATACACTCAGTCCTCTATATAGTATAATATACTACTCAGTCCTCCACATAGTATAATACACTCCTCAGTCCTCCATATAGTATAATACACTCCTTAGTCCTCCATATAGTATAATACACTCCTCATAGTCCTCCATATATTAAAAAACACTGCTCAATCCTCCATATAGTATAACACACTCCCCAGTCCTCCATATAGTATTATACACTCCTCAGTCCTCCATATAGTATAATACACTCCTCAGACCTCCATATAGTATAATACATTCCTCATAGTCCTCCATTCAAATGCACTGCTCAGTCACCCATATAGTATAATACACTCCTCATAGTTCTCCATATAGTATAATGCACCACCATAGTCATCCATGTAGTATAATTCATTTCCCATAGTATAATTCACCCCATAGTTCTTCATATAGTATAATGTATTCCCCATAGCCCTCGATACAGTATAATGCAGCCCACATATAGTATAATGCTGCCACCCCACAGAGTATAATGCAGCCACTCCAAAGAATATAATGTAACCCCC
This sequence comes from Dendrobates tinctorius, assembly GCF_039654945.1. Classification (NCBI taxonomy): domain Eukaryota; kingdom Metazoa; phylum Chordata; class Amphibia; order Anura; family Dendrobatidae; genus Dendrobates; species Dendrobates tinctorius. The sequence continues at coordinate 32,618,468 of NW_027361743.1, read as the reverse complement.
TGAGTATAATGCAGCCCCGCCATACAATATAATGTAACTCCCCATAAAATATAATGCAGCCCCCCTCATTTAGTATAATGCAGCCCCTCCATAGAATATACGGTAGCCCCCTCAGAGTATAATGCAGCCCCCATAGAATATAATGCAGCTCCCCATAGAATATGATGTAGCCCCTCCATAAAATACAATGTAGCCCTCCTCATATAGTATAATGCAGCCCCTCATAGAATATAATGTAGCCCCCTCATAGAGTATAATGAGGTGCTCCATACAATATAATCTAGCCCCCCACAGAATATAATACAGCCTCCATAGAATACAATATAGCCCCCTTAAATAGTATAATGTAGCCCCCTCATAGAGTATGATGCAATCACCCCTCATAGAATATAATAAATTTAATACAGCCCCCCATAGAGTATAATGCAGCCCCATAGAATATAATACAGACAACCTCCCCATAGAATATAATGTCGCCCCATAAGAGTATGATGCAATCCTCCCTCATAGAATATAATACAGACCCCCATAGAATATAATGTAGCCCCCCCACAGAATATAACACAGCCCACCTCCCCATACAATATAATGTACACATAGAATATTACACAGCCCACCTCTCCATAGAATACAATGTAGCACCCCTAGAATATTACACAGCCCACCTCCCCATAGAATATAATGTAGCCCCCATAGAATATAACACAACCCACCTCCCCATTGAATAAAATGTAGCCCCCACAGAATATAACACAGCTCACCTCCCCATAGAATAATGTAGTCTCCCATAGAATATTACAGTGCTGTGCAAATTAATTGGGACAAAGCATTTTTTAAGTAAAATCATAAGTCGGTTACCAGTCAGTGATTCAAACCAATTTTAACTGCTTTGAACAGACACTTACACCTGTTCAAAGCAGTTAAAACTGGTTTGAATCACTGACTAGTAACCAACTTAGGATTTTACTTAAAAAAAATGCTTTGTCCCAATTAATTTGCACAGCACTGCAGACAGCCCACCTCCCCATAGAATATAATGTAGACCCCCATAGAATATAACAAAGCCCACCTCCCCATAAAATATAATCTGCCCCCCATAGAATATAACACAGCCCACCTCCCCATAGAGTATAATGTAGCCCCCTCAAGAATGGCCCCACAGTCCAGTACTCACCGATATGCTTAAAAAAAAAACAATCCTCACCTCCCCTCGTGCCCCGCGCTGCTCCCGGCTCGTCTCTTGTCTCAGCGGCTGCTGTCTGCCTGGCACACAGCAGGTACGTGATGAAGTAACGTCATCGTGCACCCGCAGTGTCAGAGGCAGAGGGGATTGATGGGAGAGGGAGCATCAGCTGATGCTCTCTCTTCCATCATTGCCTTGAACTGTACTGGCGTCATAGATGCCGGTATAGTTGAATGCATCGGCACTGCGGGGGGTCAACGCTGGCAGGGGGAGTTGGCGCTGGCGGAAGGCAACTGGCTGGGGGGCCCCTGGAGGAGCGGGGCCCTAGGCAGCTGCCTTGTCTGCCTGCCGCTAACGCCGGCCCTGGTCATACATGGGAAGGGGTTCTGAACCTTTGACGTATGAGTACGATGGCGATCGTGCTGGCAAATTTTTAAAATCCATGGTGTGAAAATTCAAAATTTGGAGCAAAAACAACATTTTTGTGGTAAAAATGTAATCATTTTTTCTTCACTGCTCAATGGTATAAAACTCTGTGATGCACCCGTAGCGTCAATATGATCACTGCACCCTTAAGGGAATTCAGGCTAGGTGTAGTTTGTATAATGGGGTCACTTATGTGGGGATTCTGCTATTCTGGCACCTCACCTCAGGAGCTCTCCCATTCCATCATGGCAGCCACAAACGATAACAGCCAAATCTGCACTACAAAATGGCGCTCCTTCCCTTCTTAGCTTTGCACTGTGCCTCAAAAGTCGTTCCCAATTACATGTAGGGTATTGGCGCACTCGAGAGAAATTGCACCACATACTGAGAGGCACATTTTTTCCCTAGTAGCCCTTATAAAAATTAAAAACTTGGGGCTAAAACAACATTTTGAGGATAAAGATTAAATTCTTTCTTCACCGCCCAATGGTATAAAATTCTGTGAAGCACATGTGGTGTCAACATATCACTGAATGACTAGATGAATTCATTTGGAGGCGTAGTTTGTAAACTGGGGTCACTTATGGAGGTTCAGCTGTTCTGGCACCTCTGGGTCTCTGCCTACGTGACATGGCACTCTCAGTCCATTTCAGTAAAGTCAGAACTCCAATATGGCAATCCTTCAAATTGTACAGTATGGCTCATTTTTTCCTAATACTCCTTTTACAAATTAAAAACTTGGGGCCAAAGCAACATTTTAGTGGAAAAATATGGTAATTTTCCATTAACTCAGCCCAATGTTATACAATTCTGTGAATCGCCTGAGGGTTAAAAATGCTTACGATTCCCCTAGATGAATTCCTCAAGAGTTGTAGTTTCCTAAATGGGGTCATATGTGGAGGTTTCTGCTGTTTAGGCACATCAAGGGATCTGTAAACATGACATGGCACGCTATCTATTACAGACAATTTTGCGCTCCAAAACTCAAATGGCGCTCCTTCCCTTCCAAGCCCTGGCGTGTGCACAAACATTAGTTTTCCATCACATATGGAGTATCAACGTACTCAGGAAAAATTGCACAACATGTTGTATGGTCCATTTCTCCTGTTACCATTGTTAAAATGAAAAAAGGGGGAAAAAACAAAATTTCTGCAGAAAAATTTTTTTTTTTAATTTCACAGCTCAACTTTACACAATTCTGTGAAGCACCTGTGGGCTCATGGTGCTCACCAAACCTCTAGATAAGTTCCTTGAAGGGTGTAGTTGCCAAAATGGGGTCACTTGCGGGGGGTTTCCACTGTTTAGGCACATCTAGGGCTCTTCGAACGCAACATAGCTTCTGTTATCGATTCCAGCCAAACCACAGGCTCAAAAATGCTTTCTCGGACAGACCTGGCACAAACCACTCCATGTGGCAGATTCCAGAGGAACCCTGGCCTTTACATCTGTACAGGGATCTGGTCTTAAAACAGGATCCAAGAGCTGCTATCTGGAGGAGCGATCTAGAGGACTAGAGGAAATAGAACAGTCTGGTAACCGAGTCAGAATAAGGAGGTCAGAATAGGGACAAAATCGTAAAGCAGGAGAATAGTCAAAAAGCAAACTGAGGTCAAAAGTCAGGAATGTCCACTGGGAGAATAGCAAGGCACAAGTTAAACATAATTAAGTCCGATTATAACTGGCAGTGGACAGCAGGATTTCAGGAGTATAAATAGCTTTCAGCCCCACCAAAGGCACAACACAGTTTACTCTATATCTCCCAGTCTGGATTGAAGTACGAGTGTCAGAGGACACAAAATTAGAACTGATGCCCGTATCGCCCGTAATAAGAGCGCGGCACCTCCTGGCGGCATGAGCAGAGGCAGTAAGTGCAGGTACCGAGGCTAATGTCACATCCAGGTTCACAACAAAATGCAGAATGATGACTGCCTCAATTTTGCTACAAGCTATGACAGACATTTCTGATAAGCTGTGCTATACCATGTAATATTATTGCTGAAAGACATTATGTGGAATCCCACCGAAGGTCATGCGATCCTTCTCTAGCTGAGGCAGTTTTCTGCAATGTGTAAAATAACTGTAGTCATTTTAGGCAGTTAACACAAAATGAATTGCAAATTGTTTAAATTCACCAGGTTCAGAGAATTCTTAAACATTCTTAAAAATTTGACACAAATTTGATTTCCACGGAATCGATTTGCTCATCTGTACTATATAGCTGTCCTTATTATCTCCAATAAACTCTATGCGTTTTACGATGTTACACTCAATCACAGTATAGAAGAACAGTAATGTGAGCCAAAGTAATGCTGATGGTCAGGTAAGGTAGAGTAGGGAACCTGTAAGTGAAGGGGACACCATTGACTTTTAATTACTTGTTACAGATGGTGAAGGCACTAAAAAAAAACTAATGACACACTATGCTAGTAATGAGGGTCATTTCTGTTCATTTGGCACTTCCTACATCTGTACAACCAAAGGCATACTGTTAATAAAGTGATAATGAGAAAGCACTGAAAAGTACACAATAGGGTGCAAAGTAAATAAATGAGGGCCAAAACAACATACAAATATACACAAAAAAAGTATGCATAGGTAAATGCTGGGTACCCTAAAATGACTTTTTACTGAAAACATACATCACACACATGGACAGGTAAAGAAGACTGAAAACACTTAAAAATACATTAAATATTCACTAATCCAGGTTCAATTTCAAGGTGAAGTCTGGACCCCACAAGTATCTGTAATGCTGAGATTAAAACATACCAAACAGTAATTGTGAAAAATCATGGAACAATTCATCAATAATAGATTCCCCTTAATAGGGATCCATAAATAATGCAGAAGGTAGCAAAATATCTAGTCATCAAAGAAAAGACACATTCCTGCATTTGCCGCGTGGGAGTGTGAAAATATATGCGTGGGTCTGTTATTGAGTGACTAGCTATTTTTCTTATCCTCTTTTGTTACTTCAGTATTTAGAGATCTGTATTTATGGTATTTATTATTGATGACTTGTTTTGGACTTTTTACTATTACTGATTTGTATGATTTCATCGTACTATTCCTGCTTTATATTATAGGTCCTTGTAGGGGTCCAGACTTGATCTTGAACCAGGTTTGATGCATATTTTACACATTTGAAAATGTTTTTAATCCGATCCATATGTGTGAATTATTCTTTCATTATACCGGTAATAGTCATTTTTTATACTATTTTTGAAATGTTTTAGAATTGGTTGTGTAGTGTTTTATACAGGCATCCTTTTTTGGGTATTTCTAATCCTGCAAGTGTAAGAGGAAGTGATGATACACCTGACTAGCCCTTTCAGGATGTGATCACAGTGAGGAAAGACCGCCATCTACTGGTTGGGCGCAATCAGTTGGAAACAATTTGTACAGGAAGGATTTTAGGGGGAGCAAGGCAGAGCCCCGGGATATAAAAAACTTGCAGGCCAAACTACAGGAAGATTTGGAGCCAAAGCGAAAGTGGGAGATGTGGACCAGGGATGGCGTTGAGGCCAGCGTAACAGGCCTCTGTAGGGAGTCTGTGCCACCAAGGTGCTGGGCACCACCTGTTAAGGGTCAGACCCACAGACCAGACTTCACCAGTCAAGAGCTGAGTCCCAGTCTCCTTCGCTTCAGGCCCAACAGATATTCGCGGACGATCAAGCAGTGAAGATCAGGCAAGGAGATGACAGAGAAGGAGGCACTCCTGCGACCACAGAGGGACAGTGTGAGTGAGCAGGGCCGTCACTTCCAGTTTTCACTTACGATACTGGGGTTGGCCAGGGATAGGACAACAGGTTGGGAAGGGGCCGTTTGGGGCTTGGGAGGCTCAGCGTGCTTTGACAGTCTGTGTCAGAGAGAGTTGATGCATAGCGGGGGGAAAACCTGGTGACCTCCCGCTAGGGCCTTTCTTCCAGAGAGTGAGCAAGAGAATCTAAGAGGTAACTCCTGGGAATGGGCGGACCACCTTCATGAAGAGAACTTTAGCACTGCATAGTGAAGAACTTCTGTTGCTAATTTCCTCATAAAAGTATCTGGTTTATTGTTTGATTTGCCTTGTTACTATCATCAACTGTTTAGAATTGCTGTAAATTACTATTGTATTCAAACAAAATTATATCGTTCACTTACTGTTCCCGCCTTGTGTTATCTGTGTGTTGCATCCGGTTACCTGCATTACACTTGACGCTAGATATATGAATCTTATATGCAAAGGCTTGACATGCATATATTAACCCATGCATCGGGGTTGCTTATGTTTGCGGGATGACTGTCCATTGGACTGCTGTCCTGATAAATGACCCAAGGAGGAGACATACTTTGAAATCATTTCCTTGGGCACCAAGCCTTGTCCTATCCATAGCATCAAAGAGTGACCAAGCTAAGAATATCTTCACAGTCTGGGGCTCAGGGCTGATAATGTAAAGGGAAGCTGCCAGACGCCCACACTGAGAGTCCCTCTGCCTGGAGGAAATGAACTTTATTCTTCCTGGTTTCAGTCATGAGGGTGGCTCCGGAGCGGGTTCAATCACCTGTCTGTAAATAGAGAGCGGCTGCCGTATTAGGGCCGTCAGTTAATGCCGGGGCACGGTTGCAGCCGCCGATCTCTATACATAGGAAGGTGACTGAATCCACAACAGCGCCTCCCCCATGACTGAAATCCGAACGCTGCCAGGGGGAGGAGGAATAAAGTTAATTTCCTCCCGGCAGCGGGGCTCTCAGTGCCTGCATCGGACAGGTTCAGAATGATGTTAACCTGCAGATTAACCCCATATCTGCAGGTTAATATCATTACTTTACATGACAGATTCCCATTAAACAAAATGAATTTATAATTTTTCAACATTATTACATGGCAATTACTTAAGACTATGTTCCCATGATGAGTACTTGGTGAGTTTTTGATGTTGCAGATTTTCTGCACAATTTCTCCATACAGTATATTAGGTAAATTAGGTAACGTGCGTCTTTTCATTTAGTTTTTTGAGTGCGTTTTTTACATGGGTTTTTATCATGTTTTTGATGTTGCGTTTTTTTGTCTCTTGTTGGTGTCATATTTTAAACCATGCTGCTTTGTTTTTTTTCCCACTTCTTGGTATTTGGATTTGCTAAAACTTTCTTGGTACAGTCATATGTGGATTATATGTGGTTTTTGTGAGTTTCTGCAGTGAAAAAGCACTAAAAACGCATGTACGTTTTTTACCTTTCTTCATCTAATGCAATTCTATGGGGATAATTGATTTGAAACAGGCAACACAGGAGATTTCTATAAATCCCATCCAGCGACAAAAACTCACCAAAAACTCATCGTGGGCACACAGGCTTAATGATTTCTAATGGGAAATGGTGGAAGCCACCTGAGAACATACAATACTGTAAATGTTTTTTTCCCCAGGACAATTGTTTGCCGCTACAATAATCATCCTGTCCTGTGTAGAATAATAATAATTTTATTTCTCTATCCCCAACATATTCCGTAGCACTTTACAAATCAAGGATTTTTTTTACCAGTAAGTAGCCAAGGCTTAAATCCTTTTCTTTCATATGCTCAGAATCAATGATGGATCACATTGAAGGTTATTTTAAATAAAGTCAATTATGTTTTCGCTTTATGATGTATTCAACGTTTATGTTCTTTTTTATGGATGAAATGGGCCTTAAGTCGGCCAGACACCGAATTAAATCTATCCGTGCCGCACTACATATGCCTCTTTATAATAATAACTCTACAGGAAAAAAGCCGCCCCTCGGCAGATTTAATACTGAATCATGCTGTGCAGAGATTGTGTTCCCATCATCGCGGTACAGATGGAGGATGATACAACTGGAGCTTAGCACATATACAGTGGGGCAAAAAAGTATTTAGTCAGTCAGCAATAGTGCAAGTTCCACCACTTAAAAAGATGAGAGGCGTCTGTAATTTACATCATAGGTAGACCTCAACTATGGGAGACAAACTGAGAAAAAAAAATCCAGAAAATCACATTGTCTGTTTTTTTTTCATTTTATTTGCATATTATGGTGGAAAATAAGTATTTGGTCAGAAACAAGCAATCAAGATTTCTGGCTCTCACAGACCTGTAACTTCTTCTTTAAGAGTCTCCTCTTTCCTCCACTCATTACCTGTAGTAATGGCACCTGTTGGGTGGTGTGAGCAAAGCCCTTAGTGGAAGTTCAAGAGAAAAAACCCACCTAGCAGTCATTTATTACATGTACTGATTCCACATGACGTTACGGCCTTGTGTCATAGACGTCTATGGGCGCCATGTTACAGCTGTGTGAATGAACCATATACAGTCATATGTTAAAGTTTGGGCACCCCTATTAATGTTAACCTTTATTCTTTATAACAATTTTGGCTTTTGCAACAGCTATTTCAGTTTCATATATCTAATAACTGATGGACTCAGTTATATTTATGGATTCAAATGAGGTTTATTGTACTAACAGAAAATGTGCAATCTGCATTTAAACAAAATTTGACCGGTGCAAAAGTATGGGCACCTCAACATAAAAGTGACATTAATATTTCATAGATCCTCCTTTTGCAAAAATAACAGCCTCTAGTCGCTTCCTGTAGCTATTAATGAGTTCCTGGATCCTGGATGAAGGTATTTGTGACCATTCCTGTTTACAAAAAAATTCCAGTTCAGTTAAGATGGTCGCCGAGCATGGACAGCCCGCTTCAAATCATCCCACAGATGTTCAATGATATACAGGTCTGGGGACTGGGATGGCCATTCCAGAACATTGTAATTGTTCCTCTGTATGAATGCCTGAGTAGATTTGGAGCGGTGTTTTGGATCATTGTCTTGCTGAAATATCCATCCCCTGTGTAACTTCAACTTCGTCACTGATTCTTGCACATTATTGTCAAGGATCTGCTGATACTGAGTTGAATCCATGCGACCCTCAACTTTAAGGTTGATTCCCGATGCCGGCATTGGCCACACAGCCCCAAAGCATGATGGAACCTCCACCAAATTTTACTGTGGGTAGCAAGTGTTTTTCTTGGAATGCTGTGTTTTTAAGCCTCCATGCATAACGCCTTTTTGTATGACCAAACAAATCAATCTTTGTTTCATCAGTCCACAGGACCTTCTTCCAAAATGTAACTGGCTTGTCCAAATGTGCTTTTGCATACCTCAGGCGACTCTGTTTGTGGCGTGCTTGCAGAAGCGGCTTCTTTAGCATCACTCTCCCATACAGCTTCTCCTTGTGCAAAGTGCGCTGTATTGTTGACCGATGCACAGTGACACCATCTGCAGAAAGATGATGCTGCAGGTCTTTGGAGGTGGTCTGTGGATTGTCCTTGACTGTTCTCACCATTCTTCTTCTCTGCCTTTCTGATATTTTTCTTGGCCTGCCACTTCTGGGCTTAACAAGAACTGTACCTGTGTTCTTCCATTTCCTTACTATGTTCCTCACAGTGGAAACTGACAGGTTAAATCTCTGAGACATCTTTTTGTATCCTTCCCCTGAAAAGCTATGCTGAATAATCTTTGTTTTCAGATCATTTGAGAGTTGTTTTGAGGAGCCCATGATGCCACTCTTCATAGGAGAATCAAATAGGAGAACTACTTGCAAGTGGCCACCTTAAATACCTTTTCTCATGATTTGATACACCTGGCTATGAAGTTCAAAGCTCAATGAGGTTACAAAACCAATTTAGTGCTTCAGGAAGTCAGTAAAAAGTAGTTAGGAGTGTTCAAATCAAGAAAATGATAAGGGTGCCCATACTTTTGAACCAGCAAATTTTGTTAAAATGCAGATTGCACATTTTCTGTTAGTACAATAAACCTCATTTGAATCCAGAAATACAACTGAGTCCATCAGTTATTAGATATATGAAACTGAAATTGCTGCTGCAAAAACCTAAATTGTTATAAAGAAAAAAGGTTAACATTAATAGGGGTGCCCAAACTTTAACATATGACTGTATATAAATTTACATAGCAGAAACATTTTTGGACGTCGACTGTAATATTTGTTTACAACACATAAAAACAGATTTTGTATATTTGATGACCCTCTACGCTTCTACTATACCGTAGTATACTTAGGACACTATAGTTGTTGTTTATTAACCTGGTGATAAGGTAACAACTAAATATATGTAAAAGGTAAATTAAGCAATAATGAAAATTAGCTGTTGAGTTTCTGTTCTGGAGAAATCATATTTCAGGCCGTGGAGCAATCTGTCATCTTGATTTTGCTTTTTCAGCAGCTCATTCTACAAGACTCTTTCCTTTGGCATGAATAGCGCTAATCTCGTCATGATTGCCTATTATTCTTGTGCACTTGTCTCCAGTGTTATTTTGGAATTATATGTCTGGATTTTGGATTCCGTTATAGACTTGTAGGAAAAACTTTTAGCATCATCTAAAAAGAACACAACTAGAAAACCACAGGAACTGGCTTAATGTGAGCGGAGTGTAATGAACTCGCTTCCCACCTGTCAGTGGTGTTCTGACATGTGAGGCAATATGCACCTCGGGCACCTTTAGGGTACCAGAACTAGCGGTAGTTTACTAAAATGTGCGGATTAGTTTGTGATTTGTGTCCCATCATGTTGTATTGCCAACTCCCTCATCAATGACTGCTATCCTGCACTGTCTACTTGTTTCTTGTCACCTCTACTCCCCGCAGTCTCAAAATTTCTACATTTCATCCAAACTTTTTAACTAAGTTTTTTTTTTGCGGAACAAGATGATGTTTTCAGCAATATCATTTATGTTTACATTGGTCTTTTTGTTCCACTTTTTTCCAGCGTTATGATGAAAAACTATAATTTTTTTGCCACTATTTTTTTTATTGTGTTCACTGTAGGGGTTAACTAGTGGGCCAGTTAATAATAATAATAATAATCTTTATTTATATGGCGCCAACATATTCCGCAGCGCTTTACAGTTTAACAGCTTCAAAACACAGGTCATAAGTAACAACGTTAACAATACAATAATTAAAGCAAAATAAGACGAAATAAGCCGTCCCTGCTCGTGAGAGCTTACAATCTACAATGAGGTGGGGGAGATGCAGAGTACAGGGGTGTGTTTACAGGGATGTATTTACAATCAGGGCCGCCATCAGGGCATGACAGGCATTACAGCTGTATGGGGCTCCGGTGATTAGGGGGGCCTGGCCGGGCCCGGCGGCGTCTGAGCACGCTAGGAGCTGCAGCCTGGTCCGCACACGCCTCTCGGGTCCTGGCCGGGCCCCCCTACACTTTGTTCAGCGGTTCAGGCCCCCCCTCAGCTTGCCCTGGCTTTTTCGTCCCTTCTTTTTCACTGTGACATGATGGCAGATTGGCAGGGAAGCGCCTGGCTCCTCTTCCTCTCTCCCTCCCCCCCAGTGCACCATGGTCCACTCCAGCACCGCCCCCGGCTCACGTCACACGCTGCTCTTCACTTCCTCATTCCTGAGCAAGCAGAAGAGCAGTGTGCACGTGGCATCGGCGTGGGACTGGGAGGCGAGCGGCTGCAGCAGAGCAGAAGACGTCGGTCCCTGGGCGACGGTCTGACGGTGTGGTGGACGGCGAGCGAGCAGGTAAGTGAATATTCTTTTTATGTCTGTGTCTGGGGCCCTGGCTGTGCTGATCATGGGGAGTCTGGGGGCCCGGAGCTGGTTGTTATGATCATGGGGGGGTAGTCTGGGGGCCCCGGCAAGGCCAGACAGCTGCTGTCTGATCATAAGGGACATTGGGGGTCCTGTGGGGGACCCAGGGGCCCAGGCGGCTGATGGTGGGGGACCCAGGGGCCTAGGTGGCTGATGGTGGGGTGTGGGGGACCCAGGGGGCTGGGTGGCTGATGGTGGGGGACCCATGGGCCTGGGTGGCTGATGGTGGTGGACTCAGGGGCCCGGGCGGCTGATGGTGGGGGACCCAGGAGGCCCAGCTGATGGTGGTGGACCCAGGGGCCCGGGTGGCTGATGGTGGGGGACCCAGGAGGCCCAGCTGATGGTGGGGGACCCGGGGGCCCGCCCGGCTGTTCGTGCGGGACCCGGGGGCCGCCCGGCTGTTCGTGGGGGACCCAGGGGCCCGCCCAACTGTTCGTGGGGATCCTAGGGGGTCCTGTGGGGATCCTGTGGGGTCCTGGGGAACCAGGGGGTCCTGTGGGGATCCTGTGGGGTCCTGGGGAGCCAGGGAGGCCTGTGGGGATCCTTTGGGGTCTTGGGGAGCCAGGGGGTCCTGTGGGGACCCAGGGGCCCAGCTGTTCATGGGGGGGAGCCAGGAGGCCCGGCTGATGATGGAGTGAGCCAGGGGGCTGATGGGGTGAGCCAGGGCCCAGGGGGACAAATCTCCAGCGTCCATGATTAGTAGGCACATTGTTGACTGTCTCCACCTGCAGCTCAGCCAATAGTCCTGTCCTTTTAGTCAGCACACACTGTGCTGAGACCACTACCAACATCATGTTGACTGTCTCCAACTGCAGCTCAGCCCGTAGTCCTGTCCTTTTCATCAGCAGAGACTGTGCTGCGCATGCACAGTACCAGCATGTTGACAGTCTCCACCTGCAGCTCAGCCCGAAGTCCTATCCTTTTCGTCAGCACAGACTGTGCTGCACATGCACAGTACCAGCATGTTGACTGTCTCCACCTGCAGCTCAGCCCATAGTCCTATCCTTTTCGTCAGCACAGACTGTGTGGCACATGCACAGTACCTGCATGTTGACTGTCTCCACCTGCAGCTCAGCCCGTAGTCCTATCCTTTTCGTCAGCACAGACTGTGCTGCACATGCACAGTACCAGCATGTTGACTGTCTCCACCTGCAGCTCAGCCTGTAGTCCTATCCTTTCAGTCAGCATAGACTCTGCTGACTAGTACCAGCATGTTGACTGTCTCCACCTGCAGCTCAGCCCGTAGTCCTATATGGGGTATCAGCCTACTCAGGACAAATTGCACAACTACTGTTAGGGTCCAATTTCTCATGATACACTTGGGAAAAACAAACTTTGGGTGTGAAAAGATCATTTTTGTGAAAATAAAATTAGATTTTTGATTTTTATGGCTCTACATTATAAACTGTCAAGCACTTGGGGGTTCAAAGTGCTCACCACACATCTAGATAAGTTCCTTAAGGGGTCTACTTCACCATAGCGTTTACTGACCGTGGGAACATACCCTAAAGAGTTTTTTTAATTTTGACTGTATAAAAGTTAGTAAACTAAATGGGGTGATCAGCCCTTTACTCTTGACTCCTATTTTATTATTTTTTTTTTTACATACTGTAATCACTTACAGTTACGTTTTGAGGTGTATTTACATTCTATAATTTATCGGTTTTTAATAATTACCAATAAAAATATTTTTTTGTAGTGTATAATCAGTGATTGTATATGCAATAATATACACTTTCCATTCATTTGGTGGGTAGGCTGAGGCGGCAGCGGTGGGCAGGCTGAGACGACCATTAGATTCTTCTTGACTGAGTGGTGTGCTCGGCGGCAACACCGGCTGTGTGAGTAAGTAACAAGTCCATGTATTTGTTTGTCCACAATTTCAGTATGTGATTGTACTTACCGTATATATACATTGCTATTGGGGAGTCGAAGGGGGAGGGGGAAGGAATGATTGTATAATAATTGTATAATAATTGTATAATGATTCCTTCCCCCTCCCCCTTTGACTCCCCAGTAGCAATGTATATAAGCTACTGGATGATCCTGACCTGCTGGAAAACCAAATGCCCAATGATAACATAAGGCAGCAGTGCTCAGGATAATCCAGTAGCTTAGAAGTGAAAGGTCGGAGGGATTTTGGAAGGTTTGCGTGGTGGAGGAGGAGCTAGGGTGGAGGCGGAACTGGGGGTGGAGCCTGGGTGGAGTCTCAAGGGGGGCCCATATATTTTGCCAGTATGGGGCCCCGAAATTCCTAGTGGCAGCCCTGTTTACAATGATGGTCCAACCATCTTGAGGGAGTGAGGGATGGATGGAGATAGTGAATGGGCTACACACGCACACTTTCACATAAAATAACTTTGATTAGTGAACGTGATAGGCCGCTCTGAACAAAGGTGTTTTGAGGGAACGCCTAAAACTATGCAAATTGTGGACAGTTTCATAGTTCAGGTCCTTCTGGATGCAGTGATACCAAATATGTGTACTTTTTTGTTTATTTTTGTTTTTAAATAAATACAGTTGTGCTCAAAAGTTTACATAACCTGACAGAATTTTTTGAGATGGATCACTGATGTTTTGGGCATATGTGAGCTACAAAGACACAGGAAACTTGGTCAAAGTTGAAGGACAGATAAATGCTGCATGTTAGCAGCAAATACTGGAGGCAAATTTGCAATCATCAGCCCGGAAGCTGCTAATGGGACGTACTTTGACGTTCCTACATGACAAGGATCGAAAAAGGCCAAGTCAACATGTCATTGGCTACAGCAAAACAAAGTGAAGGTTCTGGAGTGGCCATCTCAGTCTCCTGTCCTCAATATCATTGAGCAACTCTGGGGAGATCTCAAGCGCGCAGTTCATGCTAGACAGGAATTTACAGGAACTGGAGGCTTTTTGCCAAGAAGAGTGGGCAGCTTTACCATCTGAGAAAATAAAGAACCTCATCCATAACTACCACAAAAGACTTCAAGTTGTCAGTGATGTTAGAGGGGCAATACACAGTTTTTATTACCATTTTATGCAGCATAAAAAATCACCATCCTGGGTAAACATGGCTTTCAACACCTAGTACGATTGCAGCTTATGTGCACAGAATGATCTAGTATAGATTGCTCAGAGCATATTGTTTGCTTGGCCTGCCTATGTAAACAATCATTCAAACGACTGACGATCTGTAAAAGTTCACCGATCGGCGGTTGTATTGTGCCACCAATCAACCCACCTAAATGGCTGAGCGGAAAAGGGAGCAAAGTACAAAAAAGGGTAGAAAAAGAATTAAGAATCAGGACAGGAAGGGGGTTAATACATTTTAAAGCAATGTGTAATCAAAAATGACCTATTGTTTAACCTCTTAGCTCAAAATGTTATAGCTGTACATCTGTGCTGCGGTTTGGAAATGTGGAAGGGGCTCAGGTGATGAGCTCCCACACCACACACAAAATGTCTAACAGCAGCGATCAGAGCTGAGCGCCGTTCGCTGCCGTTAGCATTTAGATCAAGCTGTCAATCTCTGATGCGATTTTGGGGTATCGATGGGTTATCACAACAGCCGGGGCTCAGCCCAAGGCCCCAATGGCTGCATTGCCTTCGGAACAAATTACAATTTACATTATATACTGGAATACTGTGATATTTCAGTATACTTGCAAGTAACGAGATGATTGTAGGTTTATATCGCCTAAAATACTAAAAATAAAAAAAGGGGGGAAAAAATCTGTGGAGATTTGAAAAATATACAAAAAAGTAAAAATAAAAATTTTAATCACCTTCCTACTTCCCCATAAAAAAACGTAAACATATTTGATATCGCCACATACACTCACTGGCCACTTTATTAGGTACACCTGTCCAACTGTGTGTTAAGACTTAATTTCTAATCAGCCAATCACATGGCGGCAACTCAGTGCATTTAGGCATGTAGACATGGTCAAGACAATCTCCTGCAGTTCAAACCGAGCATCAGTATGGGGAAGAAAGGTGATTTGAGTGCCTTTGAACGTGGCATGATTGTTGGTGCCAGAAGGGCTGGTCTGAGTATTACAGAAACTGCTGATCTACTGGGATTTTCACGCACAACCATCTCTAGGGTTTACAGAGAATGGTCCGAAAAAGAAAAAAAATCCAGTGAGCGGCAGTTCTGTGGCCGGAAATGCCTTGTTGATGCCAGAGGTCAGAGGAGAATGGGCAGACTGGTTCGAGCTGATAGAAAGGCAACAGTGACTCAAATTGCCACCCGTTACAACCAAGGTAGGCAGAAGAGCATCTCTGAACGCACAGTGCGTCGAACTTTGAGGCAGATGGGCTACAGCAGCAGAAGACCACACCGGGTACCACTCCTCTCAGCTAAGAACAGGAAACTGAGGCTACAATTTGCACAAGCTCATTGAAATTGGACAGTAGAAGATTGGAAAAACGTTGCCTGGTCTGATGAGTCTCGATTTCTGCTGCGACATTCGGATGGTAGGGTCAGAATTTGGCGTAAACAACATGAAAGCATGGATCCATCCTGCCTTGTATCAACGGTTCAGGCTGGTGGTGGTGGTGTCATGGTGTGGGGAATTTTTTCTTGGCACTCTTTGGGCCCCTTGGTACCAATTGAGCATCGTTGCAACGCCACAGCCTACCTGAGTATTGTTGCTGACCATGTCCATCCCTTTATGACCACAATGTACCCAACATCTGATGGCTACTTTCAGCAGGATAATGCGCCATGTCATAAAGCTCGAATCATCTCAGATTGGTTTCTTGAACATGACAATGAGTTCACTGTACTCAAATGGCCTCCTCAGTCACCAGATCTCAATCCAATAGAGCATCTTTGGGATGTGGTGGAACGGGAGATTCGCATCAGGGATGTGCAGCCGACAAATCTGCGCCAACTGTGTGATGCCATCATGTCAATATGGTCCAAAATCTCTGAGGAATGCTTCCAGCACCTTGTTGAATCTCTGCCACGAAGAATTGAGGCAGTTCTGAAGGCAAAAGGGGTCCAACCCGTTACTAGCATGGTGTACCTAATAAAGTGGCCAGTGAGTGTATATAAAAGTACAGTCTATCAAAATCTAAAATGAATTCATCTCCATGGTAAACGCCATAAAAAAAAATTTTTAAAAATCGAAATGCTAGAATTATGGCATTTCAGTCACCACTCCATTAAAAAACACAATATAAGTGTCATGATCCCAGTGCAGGTTTTGACCTGCACGTCAGGGGTTAATGTCTGGAGCCCAGTGCAGGCTTTGACCTGCACGCCTGGGGTTAATTATGGTGGCCTCTCTTTGGTTCAGGGAGAGCTTCTTATACCCCTGAGAAACTCCAATCCCCGTCAGTTATACTTTTGCCTTTGGCCGAGTGTGTTGACCCCTGTGTGCCTGTGCCTGTTCGTTGTCTTATAGCTTGCATATATGGTTCTGACCCGGTTCTGTCCCCCCGTTGTGAGTTTGCCTGTTGATTCTGTACTGCGCTACCCTCTCTGTGTATGACTCATTGCCTGTGACCTGACTATTCTCTGCTCGCCCCTCTTGTACTTTGCAGCTATATCCATGTATGACTGATTGGCTACGTCCTGACTATCCTTCCTGTCTAATCATCTGGTTTTGTCATGCTATCTCGTGCTTTGACCCCGGCCTGATCAGTTTTCGTCCCTGTCTTTGCCCCTTGGTAATTTTGTCCCGTAGTTACCCTGCTAGGAGTTTTCCTGCAGCTCCTAGCTCTCTGAGGATTAGACCACGCCCCCAGCAGTCACGTGCTTCAGGTCCTGCTGTTCTGAAGTATGCACCTTCTCTGCTGCTGCCTGCTCCACAGGTATCTTCGAGCACAGTTTGTTTTACTCAGGACACGCGCACTGGCTCAGTGAACAAGTTCAGTGTAGTGTTCTTGACAATAAGGTGATAAAAACGAATGTTCCTAGGAATCCTCCATCGCAATAACAGATCATTGTAATAGAATTAGGGTCAGAAAATAGAATAAATGTTCTACAATAAAAAAAAATAATAAAACATTGGACAAAAAAAATCACTATTAAAAAGTCCCCAACTACAAATTATGGGCTCCAAATCCAGGTTAAATGTGTTTATCTATTGTTGGTCTATTGGGTCTTATAGCTGTGACAGAATTTGGGTTCAATGGAGGAGACTTAAAGAGAACCTGTCGCTTACCATAAATATGTCAATTTTTACACGGTCTGAATTCAGCTTTATTTTTTTTTGAGCCTCTCCAATACTTAGGTAGGTAGGTTGTTAGTCAAGGGGGCTGATCCAACTTAAACTCTTATATATGAGAGTCATCTGCAGATTACATGCTACTGGTTAAAAAAAAAACAGATTTACATAGAAGACGCCTTTTCTAAGCAATGAAGAGGCTCAGGAATAAGTCTGAAATAACATGGCCAGATTCTGGAGAAAAGCACGTAGTGGTGACAAGTGATAGTATTTTTCTCAACATATGAAAAAGACCTATGAGTTTCTTGGGACATTGAGGCTTTTTTTATCTGAAGGTTTATTCACACACTTCTCACACTGGAACTGCTGAAGATTAAAGACTTTGGAAGATTAATCCCCCTAAACCTGATAATTATTTCAAATTTATGCTTTGATAAGGTGTACAGTACTAATCCCTATGTTCACATAACAGCTGCAATCATATCTATTAGTGATTAATCACAGTAGGTAATCTACAAAACCTGATAATTGCTCGAATTTTATTATTCAAATATACATTAATAAAATCTAAGTGAAAAATACAAAAGACTGCACCAATATCACAAAGAAAGTAAAACTTAAAGGAGCAGCATTAACTGAAGGAGGTAAACATTCTATATTGTACATCCCTTATACAGTATTTCTTCATTCCCTTTACATTCTCAGTAACTGTACCACACAGATTAGTATTATGGATATAAACCCTCTGTATTGTACATCCCTTATACAGTATTTCTTCTTTCCCTTTACATTCCCAGTAACTGTACTACACAGATTAGTATTATGGATATAAACCCTCTGTATTGTACATCCCTTATACAGTATTTCTTCATTCCCTTTACATTCTCAGTAACTGTACTATACAGATTAGTATTATGGATATAAACCCTTTATATTGTACATCCCTTATACAGTATTTCTTCTTTGCCTTTACATTACCAGTAACTGCACTATAAAGATTAGAATTATGGATATAAACCATCTATATTATACATCCCATATACAATATTTCTTCTATTCCTTTTGATTCCCAGTAACTGTACTACACAGATTAGTATTTTGGAGGTAAATCTTCTATATTGTACATCACTTATACAGTATTTCTTCTGTCCCTTTACATTCCCAGTAACTGTACCACACAGATTAGTATTTTGGAGGTAAATCTTCTATATTGTACATCCCTTATACAGTATTTCTTCTTTCCCTTTACATTCTCAGTAACTGTACTATACAGATTAGTATTATGGATATAAACCCTCTATATTGTACATCCCTTATACAGTATTTCTTCTTTCCCTTTACATTCTCAGTAACTGTACTATACAGATTAGTATTATGGATATAAACCCTCTGTATTGTACATCCCTTATACAGTATTTCTTCTTTCCCTTTACATTCCCAGTAACTGTACTATACAGATTAGCATTTTAGATGTAAACATTCTATATAGTACATCCCTTATACAGTATTTCTTCTTTCCTTTTACATTTTCAGTAACTGCACTATACAGATTAGTATTATCCAATTTGTTTTATTAAAGTCTATTCACTTTCTAATCTCCCAAAAAACCATATCCACTAACTCATAGTGGGTAACAGTGGAGATTTCCACATTTAATAAGCTTTATAAGTAAGCTGAAGATTTACGCTGAAGCGATTCTGCAAAAGTGGCTGCATTAAAGTCAACAGAGATGCATTTTGGACCGCGAGATTTGCAGATGTAGCTGGATGATTAGTCATTGAACTGTTTCTTTATTGTGCTGTGATCATTCACAAGGTTTAGATAAGTCAGCAGGTTTTCCTGTAATCCTATGGAAAACCACAGACAGCACAGTTATGTCATACAGTACAGGAAAATCAGCTCAGCTACACTTTTAAATGTAGCTCTAAATTTAAAGGGGATCTCTGCTTTAGGAAACCCATTGCTCAATACTCTACTAGGCTATGTCCACACAGCACCTTTCCAGCCAGATTGCAACCTGAAAAGACGCTGCAAAAGCACCCCAATAAATAGTCATAATGCAAAGCAATGTCAAAATGACATTGCTGTGTATATATTCCGTCTTCTGTCACATCTTTCAACTGCTTCAAGGTTAAGAGACAATGAAGTGGTTAAAACAGGTACAGAGTAAAACATGCCAGCGATGAAGCTGCTGCAAGACTGACAGCAAAACCACCGGCGAAGACGCTTCAGGAAAATCACCGCCGGCGTTTTCATGAATCGGCTTCACCTGGGTAACCTCTGTGTGTGAGCCCAGGTCGGAAGGACGCCGTGTGTGCATTGCCTTACTTAGAGGGTTTCAAGTTAATAGCGGAGACTCTCTAACTTAAGAATATTAATTAGCCACAGCAGGGAGCTGCTACAAAAGGCATATTTCACTTTTATGCATTGTTCACAAAGCCAAGTGATTTCAAGGGACACTATCTAAAACTTTTCACCTGAAGATCTTCGCTGCCTTGATCTGTAATCAGCCTGTCATCTGGAGACCGTCAAAACAAATAGGTGAGAAGGCATGAGGAAGGTTATGTGGAGGCAATGTCCACCTCTAAAGACTTTTTGAGACTTATGTGGAGGCAGTGTCCACCTTTATAGACTATCTGAAGCTTAAGTGGAAGCAGTTTCCACCTATATAGACTTTTTAAGGCTTATGTGGAGACAATGTCCACCTCCTTAGACTTTCTGAAGCGATGTCCACCTCTGCAAACTTTTTGAGACTTATGTGGAGGCAGTGTCCACCTTTACAGACTTTCTGAAGCTTATGTGGAAGCAGTTTCCACCTATATAGACTTTCTAAGGCTTAGTAGAGACAATGTCCACCTCCTTAGACTTTCTGAAGCGATGTCCACCTCTGCAAACTTTTTGAGACTTATGTGGAGGCAGTGTCCACCTTTACAGACTTTCTGAAGCTTATGTGGAAGCAGTTTCCACCTATATAGACTTTCTAAGGCTTATGTTGAGACAATGTCCACCTCCATAGACTTTCTGAAGCGATGTCCACCTCTGCAAACTTTTTGAGACTTATGGTATGTGGGGGCAGTGTCCGCGTCTATAGACTTTCTAAGACTTACTGTATGTGGAAGCAGCATCCACCTCTTTAAACATTTTGAGGATTATGTGAATTTTTTTTTCTACCAACATAGGCTTTTCACGTCTTTTGTGAAAACATTGTCCACTTTTATAGGCTCCCCATGGCTTACATTGAGACATTGTTCATCGGTGTGCTCTTTCTGCAGGTTGTTTTGTTAAAATATGTAAGCAATCTGATCTGCAAAGACTTTACTATGCTTATATGAGAAAGCATTGTCTACCTGTATAGAATTTCCAAGGTTTAGTCCACCTGCATACACACTGTAAAGCTTATGTGGAGGCAATGTCCATGCAAAATAGACTTTTAGACTTATGTTGGGGCAATGTCCAAATAAATAACCTTTGAGTATATGATATTACCAGGTGAAGTTGCCACAACATGAGTATCTGTGAATCTCACAGGGCACAAGAGTTCAGTTATTTAACATATAATGGTTGAGAACTGGTGGTGGAGAATAATATGGAGTGTTTAGAGGCGGTTAATCAAGTCAATATTATTCCTCACCAGTACTGTGATTATCAAAAATCTTTCTTATACAGGAAGGAGAAAACTAATCATTAAATGCAATCACATTTCTGAGTATTTCATATGGAATTCCTAAGGGGTTTGATTGCTTATAGCCCATTTATTTTGGAAATTTCTAGTGGTCACAGCCACCATTAATGTGTAGCAGCTTGATTCAACTTCACTAATCTATTTTAAGATATTAAATCATGTCCAGGCAAATATCAAATTAGCAAAAAATTAATTCCCTGTGCAAATTGATATGTTTTCGCTTGCATCTGTTCCGCTCCAGTGTTTACTACTGATCCTTCATGGTTTGGGAAACATATGTGATTTTGTAGCTGTTTTTAATATGTCCATATGAACTTATATGGGGACAATCGTCTGACGTAACAGACAATTAGACTAAAACTGAATCATAAACCCAACTATGTGCTGTCATGTTCCCAGTGCAGGTTTATGAGCTGCACACCTGGCGTTAATGTCTGGAGCTCGGTGCAGGTTTTGACCTGCACACCTGGGGTTAATGATTGTGGTCTCATTCTGGTTCTGTGAGAGCTTCTTAAACCCCTGGGAAGCTTCAATCCCTGTCAGTTATACTTTTGCCTTTGGCCGAGTGTGCTGACCCCCGTGTGCCTGTTTGTTGCTATAGCTTGTTTATATGGTTCTGACCCAGTTCTGTTTCCCGTTGTGAGTTTGCCTGTTGATTTTGTACTGCGTAATTATCTCTGTGTATGACTCATTGCCTGTGACCTGACTACTCTCTGCTCGCCCCTCTTGTACCTTGCATCTATCTCTGTGTATGTCCCATTGGCTACGTCTTGACTATCCTCCCTGTCTATGCTCCTTGGTAACTTTGTCTCGCAGTTACCCTGCTAGGAGTTATCATGCAGCTCCTAGCTCTGTGGAGTTTAGGCCACGCCCCCAGCAGTCACATGCTTCAGGTCCTGCGGCTCTGAAGTATGCATCTACTCGGCTGCTGCCCGCTCCACAGGTATCTTTGAGCACTGTTCGCTTTACTTAGGACACGCGCACCGGCTCAGTGAGCAAGCTCAGTGCGGTGTTCCTGACATGTGTCTTCTGGGGTTAAAATGAAGGATGGGTCTGATGCCAAATTTAATAAAAAAAAGTTAGCTTCTTAGGGCTTCACAGAGAGCACTCATACCTGTTATAGTTTATGGGGTACTTCAAATAAACAATTTTTTTCCTCGAGCCGAGTGGTCTAAACAAAAATACGGAGACTTATCTGATATTGATCTGAGTGTCTGATCAAACTCGCCAATGCAAGTATATGGCTACGTGCAAAAAATGGACACCACTCGGATGCTATCCATTTTTCAAAGGCTGCTTCATAAGAGAACCTTGAGAATCCTCCACCAGTTTTGGCTTTTTTGTTCATCTGAGAAAAACTGATGAAACTCTGATGGGAAAAACTGACACTGACCGTGACTCTGATGATCAAAAACACTGATGAAACTTGTATTATTTTTTTGCATACAAGAGAAATCAATGAATCCTGACGGAGCTCTTAGTGCCAATCATACAGATCTCACAACTATAATCCTCTGGTGTCTGAATGCTATTTACTGCCCCCCAGTATTGGAAAGCTCAACAGCAGCGCATAAAGGAAGATCTGTAGATTAGATCCTTTTGCCCGAACGTCATCAAATCTCAGCAGTCATTGTAGATGAGACACCACTGTCAAAGTTATTCTTCCCCCTCATTGGCCAACCTGTATAAGTCATGGTGGGAAGAGAACTGTCTATATATGACCACATTTCTGCAATTTATGAAATGGTATGGCCATTATATAGATGATATTCTCCTTATTTGGAGTGGCAATGAGACTTCTTCTGCGCTCTTTTTGAATATCTTTAATTTCTAATCAATTGAACCTATAGTTTCCTTCCTTAGATGTCTCATTACTTGGAGACATAGATGATGGGTTAATTAAAACTGCACTTTTTAGAAAATCAGTGGGAACACTATGCCACGTGCAGATTTTGGTCATCCTATGCTACCATACTACCAGAAATCTGTCTATCAGCGAATATGTCATAGCTAAAAAAAAACTTGCTCTGAAAATGCCACATATGAACAAGACCCACACAAAGAGGTTATAATAAAACAACACTGCAGGGCTAAAAATATTGTGGATAAAAAAAAAATGTGAGGACTAGCATAGACTATTACAACATTACTAAATGCATCATGCGTCATCTTCTCATTTTATATCCATAACAAAACTTATCTAAAATACTTAAGAAAGGAATTATGTTATGGTAAGATGAGGAGTCCCCATTGGCAACATGATTTCTCCTAGTCTGTATACTTCAGGAAAAAAAAACAGATACATGGCTATCTGTAAAAGGGTAATTTCCATGTGCAATTTCACAATGTAAAAAATTGGCATGTAATAATTTGGGCACCCCTTGTCAAAACTACTGTTATTGTGAACAATTAAGCAAGTTGAAGGTTAAATTTTCTCTAAAAGGCCTAAAGTTAAAGAAGACCCATTTCTTTTGTATTTTAGGCAAAAACAAAAAAATATATTTTTATCTTTTACATTTAAAAAACTACAAAAAGGAAAATGGGCCGAAGTAAAAGTTTTGGCACGCTGCATGGTAAGCACCTAGTAGCAACCCCTTTTGCAAGAATCACAGCTTGTAGACACTTTTTGTAGCCAGACAAGACTCTTTTAATCCTTGTTTGGAAGAATTTTACAAGGAAGAATGGATAAAAATACCTCAGTTCTGTGAGATTCCTGGGTCGTCTTGCATGCATTGCTATTTTGAGGTCTAGCCATAGATTTTCAATGATGTTCAGATCTTGGGACTGTGAGGACCATTGTAAAACCTTAATCTTGTGCCTTTTGCGGTATCCTACTGTGGATTCTGACGTGTATTTAGGATCATTATCCATTTGTAGAAGCCCTCCTCTTTTCAAATTCAGCTTTTTTACAGATGGTGTTATGTTTGCATCAAGAATTTATTTGAAATTTCACTGAACCAATTCTTCCCTCTTCCTGTGAAATATTCTCCATGACACAGGCCGCAACACAACCAACAAAGCATGATTGATCCACCCCTAATTAAATGGTTGGTGAGATGTTGTTTTCCTGAAATTCTGTGCCCTTTTTTCTTCACACATACTTTTGATCATTGTGGCCAAAGAATTCCATGTTAACCTCTTTGATCCACAGGACTTGTATCCAAAATGCATCAGGCTTGTTTAGATGTTCTTTTGCTTACATATGATGCAGAATTTTAAAGGGAGCATGCAGGAGAGGTTTTCTTCTGATGACTCCATGACTTCCAGGAAGGCCGTATTTGTTAAGGTGTCTTTGAACAGTAAAACAAAGTACCAAAACTCAGAGTCTGCTATATCTTTCTGAAGGTCTTTTGCAGTAAAACGGGGGGTTCCGTTTTGCCTTTCTAGCAAATAGCAATCCTACAAGCAGCTCTCACTGAAATTTTGCTTAGTCTTACAGACCTCATCTTGACCTCCACTGTTTCTGTTAACTGCCATTTCTCAATTATTATTATTATTATTTATTTATAAAGCACCATTGGTTCCATGGTGCTGTACATGAGAAGGGGGTTACATACAAATTACAGATATCACTTACAGTAAACAAACTAACAATCACAGACTGATATAGAGGGGAGAGAGGACCCTGCCGTTTCGGGCTTACATGCTACAGGATGGTGGGGAAGGAGACCGTAGGTTGGGCTGTTGCAGCAGCTCCAGTGATGGTGCGGCAGTAGCTCTAGTAGTGGTGAGGAGGCAGCGGGGATCATTGCAGGCTGTAGGCTTTCCAATTACAGTTCAAACTGAGGAAAGGGCAACTTGAAAACACTTTGATATTTTCCTATAGCTTTTTCCTGCTTTCTGGGCCTCCAACAGTTTAATTTATAGAATGTTAGTCAGCTGCTTATAAGAATCCATTGCTGCTGTTTTTTGGCATTAGATTTACAAATCTGGAAAATGTACATCACCAATCCTTTCCTAATAATGATAGTGAACAAGCCCCATAACCCTAACTGGTTAATTAAGGTCTGAAACCTTAAGTTATCAGATCACACAAATCTCTAAGGGTGCCCAAACTTTTTGCATTGACTCATTTTCCGTTTTGCAATTTTAAATAGTGAAAGATGAAAAATAAATAAATTGAAAAAAAATTATATTGTTTTTTATTTTCCATGGTAAAACTGACAAAGCAGTACCTTATGCTGATACAAAACATGTTAATTTTTTTCTTTTATTTAAGAAAAAATATTTTCTTTTGTTGCGATTTCCGAGACACATAACATTTTTATTTATTGAGATATGGGGCTGTTTGAGGGCTTACTTTTTAATATTTTTTTACTGGATTCAATAGTCCCCATGGGGACTTGAAGCTGTAGCCATCTGATCGCTTGTGCTATGTATAGTTGAAATCACAGGCTGGAGTTCACAGGAGTATCGTAATGAAAGGCACCGGGGTCTTCAGCAGACCCTTGGCTGTCATGACAACCTATCAGTGATTACCAAGTGCAGCAAAAGAACAGCATTCCATCCGGACGATTGTGAAAAATATTCACATATTTTATTCTGCCATAGTGCAACGATTCGACCGTGGTGGGTCTTTGTCAAGCATACAAAATTCATAAAATGGCGGCTTTATATAGTGTGGTGGCACAAGCACACCAATCACTTTACAGGGTACCGCCCACTTACATCATATACATAATATAGCAACAGAATTACAACAATCTCAAAACATTACATTCACTGCTTTTAAAAACAATAACAATATATACAGAATTTCCCATAAATCGGAGCAAAATTGTTACAAATCATACAAAATATGTCAAACATCCAGTCAAATAACATGGTCAATCCTGTTACTATAGAGACTAAAATCCAATCAAAGCCTCACCCAATGTTTATTTATGTTCTCAGCCAATCCTAAATCCATTCCTCACTAGCGCTAAAAATGTCAGATTCTGAGTCCAACACTAATCTGCTAAGCTTAACAATAGATATGATTCGGTACCTATAATGTAATCACCTGTGTTCATTGCTCCTGCGCATTGCTAATGTCACCAGGCGGCGCCCCACCGCTAACCGGAAGTACCATTGACCGCCCACTGTCTCACTTCCTGCACATAACACGCATACTCAGCAGGATGCCGACGTAAGAGAGCAGTCACCTGATCAAATCACATGACCGCTCTCCTACATGGCAACTGAACGGAAGAAACACAATCCTTCACATAGTAACGCAGTCACATGACCACATCACAGTTATAAAGGCAACAGAACAGAAGCAACCAAACTATTTCTATAGCAACACAATCCCATAATCATGTTTTCCAACTGGGTCATCGGACTTTGAACCTGCAATCAATATTGATGTGCTGCTGGCTACATTTTTTCTATTTGGAACTTATCAGTGATCATGTCACAGACGTGCCGATGAAGGCATGGAAAGATGCATGCCGATGTCGACGCATGCTAAATGCCGCTGTCAGAGTTTGACAGCTGGATTTAACAGGTTAACAGCCTCTGCTCCATCCACAGCTGTTTAAAGCACATGATGGCTGAATAATTAGCCATCATGTCCAGGGAAAGATGAAGGCTCAGTAAGCGAGCCTGCATCAAAATCAGGGGGGGGCAGCATATGACATACATCATATGTCGGTAAGCGAGCCTGCATCAAAATCAGGGGGGGGAGCATATGACATACATCATATGATAAAAAAAAGCTTATTTTTATTAATTTTTATGGTCCTCAGCCACAAAATAATATCATAAAAAATCATTATCAGAAGCATCACATCAATTTTTGAATATTAATTCTGGAGATCTAACACTAGTGCCTTTGTGATAGAAAAGGTTAACAGACCTGCTCGAGGCGGTAACTCGAGAAATGAACTTCAAATGTGCAAAGAATGCTGGATTTTTTATATGGAAACCCGCACAACAGCAGGTCTAAATTACAAAACAGATATAATGTATTTGTATTAGGGAAATCTATTGTGTATTCTTAAATACATAAAAAATATTTATAAAATACATAAATTCTTTTTTTCACCATATTTTTAAAATTTTGGAATAAATAACATTTTCAATTCTTATGGGATTGCTGGATTACAGCTATTGCATCTTCAGTGCTACACCACCCAGGAACATGCTGGGATTCCCTTCCATGCTTCCCTCACTTTCTATTTTGGAACTGGGAGTTACATTTAGCCTTGGGTGAGATGACAAGTATTTTCTATGTCATTGTTTTACCGTTCAGCCATCCAGCTGAATCAGCCATAAAATATAGCATTTAGGCTAAGTACACACTGGATTTCTTAGTCTACAGTATACAGTTGTGTTAAAAAGTATTTGCCCCCTTCCTGATTTATTTCCTTTTCTTTTGCATGTTTGTTACAATTACATGTTTCAGATCACCAAACAAATTTAAATATTAGAAAAAGATAACACAAGTAAACACAAAATGCAGTTTTTAAAATTAAGGTCTTTATTATTAAGGGAATAAGAAATGCAAACCTACAGGGCCCTATGTGAAAAAGTGATTTCCCCCTAAACCTAATAACTGGTTGGGCCACCCTTAACAGCAACAACTGCAATCAAGCGTTTGTGATAACTGGCAATGAGTCTTTTACAACGTTCTGGAGGAATTTTAGCCCACTCATCTTTACAGAATTGTTATAATTCAGCCACACTGAAGAGTTTCCGAGCATTAACCGCCTTTTTAAGGTCATGCCACAGTATCTCAATCGAATTAAGGTCAGGACTTTGACTAAACCACTCCAGAGTTTTTATTTTGTTTTTGTTAAGCCATTC
This sequence comes from Dendrobates tinctorius, assembly GCF_039654945.1. Taxonomy (NCBI): domain Eukaryota; kingdom Metazoa; phylum Chordata; class Amphibia; order Anura; family Dendrobatidae; genus Dendrobates; species Dendrobates tinctorius. The sequence goes on along the minus strand of NW_027361743.1, from coordinate 32,590,600 downwards.
AGCGGTGGACTTGCTGGCGTGTTTTGGATCATTGTCCTGCTGCATAACCCAAGTGCGCTTCAGCTTGAGGTCACGAGCAGATGGCTAGACATTTTCCTTCAGGATTTTTGAGTAGACAGCAGAATTCATGGTTCCATTTACCACAGCAAGTCTTCCCAAAGCTTTAGAAATGGCTGTATAACATTTTCCAGACTGATAGATCTCAAAGTGGTCTACTTCACTTTGTTAGGCAGGTCCTATTTAAGTAATTTCTTGATTGAGAACAGGTGTGGCAGTAATCAGGTCTGGGTGTGGCTATGTAATTTGAACTCAGATTCCCAATGATGTCACAAACCACAGTTAATTTATGTTTTAAGGGAGGGGGCAATCACTTTTTTTGCACAGGGCCCTGTAGGTTTGGATTTCTTTTTCCTTTAATAATAAAGACCTTCATTTAAAAACTGCATTTTGTGTTTTCTTGTGTTATCTTTGTCTAATATTTAAATTTGTTTTGTGCAAACATGCAAAAGTATAGGAAATAAGGAAGCTGACAAACACTTTCACACAAATGTATGTGGGGATCTTTTCCAAAGTAAACTGTAAAGTTTCCATAGGCTCCAATTCATGGCCAAAAGTGAGTTCTTATCTCTTTGAAAAGTGGCATGGTGTTACCCGGTTGGGAATTTATTGGCAACTTATTCATAGATATCTGGGAGCAATAACAGAGAAACCATACAATGTGGACTCATACTTAAGGAGAAACCATTGTGTTATTTTTTTTTTCATAAATTAATAATATGCATAAAATAGCTACTGTACTTTGCAAAATATTTTATGAAAGAAATCTGCTTCTTTCTCTTCCCGAATTGATCTTTTACACTCAATTCATGCGTAAAATCTGTAGGAGGAGGAAGAGAAGCTAGAAGCATTCACCTACTTTCTGCTGCAAGTTCTTCTGAAGAGACAGTTACAGTTCTCCATAGAACTTGATGAGCACCAACTCATCTCCTGTCTCAATAATGGGAAAATCTGTAATCACTGAAGAAAGATTTTACCTGTAAATTGAAAATTTTGAAAAGGGTCAGTCCGAGATGAGAAAGACAGATTTCTCTGATAAGATACAGTATATCTCAAAGTTTCTTATTTCTACTTGTACCTATTGATTTACACTGATGAGCAAAAGGGTAACAATGTTTTGAACTTTTGACTTTCAGGCTGCATATCTCACCATCCACTACTGCTTTGATCGTGAAAGGATAAACACAAGAAAAACGGAGCAAAGAAACACCATCCAATAAAAAGATTTTTGTATTTTATTAATTCAAATAATTTTGAAAATATATAAAAACCAATACAAAGGCTTATAACAATAAAGAGGAAAAGAGGAATACCACGGCCAACACAGGGGTACACATGGTGGTACTGAGATCAGGGGTTATACAATATGCGTAACAGCAAAGTAAATCCTAGACACAAATCCATCAAAAAGGTATGGGCAAATGTAAATAACATTGTCCAGAATAGTAAACAAATAAATATATCCATCTGTATCAGAGTGAATATCGCTTACCCATAATCACCAGTACACCAATGTTCTCTCCTGTGACCCCCTGATGCACGTTTCGCATTGAATGCTTTCTCAAAAGATACCCCTTTTGAGAAAGCATTCAACGCGAAACGCGCGTCAGGGGGTCACAGGAGAGAACACTGGTGTGCTGGTGATTATGGGTAAGCGATATTCACTCTGACACAGATGGATATATTGATTTGTTTACTATTCTGGACAATGTTATTTACATTTGCCCATACCTTTTTGATGGATTTGTGTCTAGGATTTACTTTGCTGTTACGCATATTGTATAACCCCTGATCTCAGTACCACCATGTGTACCCCTGTGTTGGCCGTGGTATTCCTCTTTTCCTCTTTATTGTTATAAGCCTTTGTATTGTTTTTTATATATTTTCAAAATTATTTGAATTAATAAAATACAAAAATCTTTTTATTGGATGGTGTTTCTTTGCTCCGTTTTTCTTGTGTTTATCCTTCCATTGGGAGCATTTCCATTTTTTATTTTGTTGCTAGGCCTTATGCCTCTGTTTTTGGGGGTGAAGTTATTTCTTCAATATTTATTATAATTATTTTATGCTTATTTTGACTTTTTTTGTTTTCATATGCTTTGATCGTGAGACTACCATCATTTTATGGGCAATCATCTTGGCTATCTCATACATAAATTTAACTTGCAACTATTTAGCATATGACTAGTTATGCAGATTCTTGTCATGTCACTGCATTGTTACTGTTATGCTCCTAAAAATTAAAATTTTTATTTGTATTTTGTACATTCTCCTTTGATTTTCAACACTGCATGAATCCTCCTGAGCAGCTCTCAATCACATTCAAGCATATCTCAACAGAAATCTGATCCCAGGTCTCTTTTACACATCCCCAAAGTTGGTGCATATTGGTCGCCTCACTTGGTATACAGCTTTTTCTTCAACTCTACCCACAAGTAATCAAATGGGTCTGAGGATGGTTGGGGTCAATCCAGTTCCTCTACTCCAATATCATTGAACTATTTCTTTGCCAATTTCAACGTATGCTGAGGGTCATTGTCCTGATGAAACACGGTCGGTCATCATTTTTATACCCATAGTACTTGAGTAACAATATTAAACAATGTGAAATTGATCTTCAGCTCACCTGGTCCAGCCTGCCCAGTCCTCCTTTCTATGATCTCGGTGCACAGAATAAATCCATCCCCATCTGGGAGAAATTCTTCAGTAAAAAAAAAATTTTTTTTTAGTTCCAGCACACAATGTAGAAAATCTAGAAAAAGCCTTTATTTAGTTCATCATTAAAAAATACAATTCCAACTGAGATAAAAGCATGTGTAGGCTTATGCGTTTCGGATCATGTTTGACCCTTAATCATATAAGGGTCAAACATGATCTGAAACGCGTAAGCCTACACATGCTTTTATCTCAGTTTGAATTGTATTTTTTAATGATGGACGAAAGAAAGGCTTTTTCTAGATTTTCTACATCGTGTGCTGGAACTACAAATTTTTTTTTTTTTTTACCATAGTACTTGAGTGTATGACTATGGCCATTTGGTGCTGTGTGCGTTTCCATGGGTCCAAGAAGCGCACGCAGTGCGAAATGGCCATAGCCCATCTGTTGTCTCCCTGCTGCTACATTTTAAACTGATTGTGAATAAAGGATTGCACCAGGAACTGTGAGTGCTGCCTCTTACCTCTCATTTCACAATTTGTTCTACTGTATATTTGATAGTAGCTGGCTTCCTCCTTTTTTAACCGGACTTTTAAGGAGCCACATTAAGATCGGCGTTCCAGTCCCGGGTTATTTTTCCTCTCACTGATTACTTTGTGATACAACCCCATATCAGGCTTCCTCCACTGAAATTGACAGTTCCTTCAATTTCTTGATCTGTTAGCTCCTTACCAGACCAATTTACACCCATCAGAGCCTAGTCTATTGACTTTCATCTCATCTCTACAAATCACTCCACCTCTTCACGGAGCCGAAAGGTTCTTCACCTTTTTTCTGGCCACCATTCCGGACTTCTGCTTGCATGGACGTCTGTGATCTGACTGTTATGAAGCATCTGAGTCATCTCCACTGCCATGTTTATTGCACCAGAACTGATACACCTTGTGATGAGCCAACTTGATGACTCCGATATTTTGCCTGGACGTCCACCTCTTGGCTTTTGAATGGATGGATGGACTTTATTTCAAATTCTTACAACTGTCATGGCACTCACATGGTTGTGAGATTGGCAATGTTCTATGCTTATGGATGATGCTGTTTCTCATTACCGTGGGAAATCTTCTCCATGGCCTGCTCTTCGTTTCGAACCAGTGACCTTTCACTTGGGAATCAACCTAATAACACACTGAGCTATTAGGGAATGTGAGAACAGGTTGTATTCTGTAGTATTCACGAAGAAAAGAAATTTCCACCACCAGGAGCAAAACAGTAAGGTTGGGGGTCACACTTGCTAGTGTGATGCGAGAAACTCGCATCAATATCCGGCAATCGGGATGAGAGTGTGCAACTGTATTTCTGTGCAGCCACTCACTCTGGTCCCAAGTGCCGGTGGCAGTGCTGGATATTGATGCGAGATACTTGCGCGAGTTTCTCGCATCAAAATCGCAAGTGTGACCTCAGCCTAACAATGCAGTGACATGACAAGAATCTCCATAACAAATCGTATGCTAGATAGTTGCAAGTCAAATTTATGTATGAGATGAGATAGCCAAGATGATTGACTATAAAATGATGGTAGTCTCACGATCAAAGCAGTAGTGGATGATGAGATATGGAGCATGAAAGTCAAAAGTTCAAAACATTCTTACCCTTTTGTTCGTCAGCATATTAAGAATATTAAAATGACTGCTGCTCTTTAGAGTTGCTCCAGGATTGCTATTTTATATGGAGTACAAGTATTTACTAAACTAGATATGTCAGTAGTGGAGACAAGTCCTTTTTAACTATTTATGAGCATCTTATAGATATTCTTCTAAGTGTATTTGTCTCTTGATGGACCCAATTGAATTTACTGCACTGATTGTTCACCAGGGAGTCCTAAAAAATTATCATTTACGCAAGCTCTGAGCTTGTTAGTCAGCCGTCAAATGAATTAAGACGGATGTCTAGCAGCAGGCCACTAGAGGTAACCATGATGGATCATCTAGCTCTGATGCAAACCAGTAAAACTGAGCTGCTAAAAATAAGTGTTGCTCATGTAGTATCAGCACTTTCAAGTTTTAACCAATGCATCCTGCAGGAGGGTATTGCTAGCTATATTGTAGATACACTATATGGAGAAACATCAGGACATCACTACAATACACCAACAGGAAAGGTTTTTTGCAACATTTTGGAGGTGTCTGCCAGAATTTTTGCCCATTCACCCTGTAGAGGATTGGTGAGATCAGATATTGATGTTGGCGGAGACTGCGGGGCTAAGAATTTCCTGATGCTTAAACACAGCACTCCCCAACCTTGTATCTTGCTGTGTGCACTGGGGCACAGTCATGCTGGGGCAGGAAAGGGCCTTCCCCACATTGTTCCCACAAAGATGTAAGCTTACAATTGTCTAAAATATATGTTAGGCGTCGGGTTTCTTCCCTTGCACAGGAGGAATCCCGAGCCTTGCCTTCTGCGGTCTCCCATTCTTTTCTGACAGCAGAGCAGGCTGCTCAGCAGAGACGTCGATTCTGGCATCTTGCCCAAGCTAGTGCTGTCGGTTTGGTTACTGCTGCCACCTCTGGTCCAGCTTTAGCAATCCACACTAGCCAGCAGCGAGCAGCTCCTGGGACTAAGTCCCTCTTTCGGTCCACTGAGCATACCCATGGGACGACCTCTCAATGGAGGTTGGAGGTCACATGCTCAGGTCCTGTTGCTGCTCCGACTGGACCATTAGGAAGGTCCCGGAAGGCTGCAACTATAAAACCTTCGCATGGCCGCCCAGCCATGTGCTAGTATAGAGATATGTACTTGTGTGTGTATGATGGACGCATGTTTCTGGTGACTGACTCATTATATATTCCCTCCCTTTGGTTGTGCATGTATTAGGGTATCGGAGTTAGAGTCAGCGCCTAGTAGTGGCATTGCCTTTGCGCCACAGTGCACCCAGTTTTCGTCACAAGTGCTAGCGCCAGATTTTGCCATCCAGCACAAGGCACGACTGTACCGCATTCACAGCAGCGTCCATCAGAGCGACGCCATGCACTATTAGTGCACTTTCCAGTCCCAAGATTAGGCTGGTTTGTGGCGTCCGCTAGAGCGGCGCTGTATGCACTTCGAGTGGTCAGCATTTTTGTTGCTTCTCCTGGCACCACAGTTGCGGCGCCGAACGCTAGTGGGTCTAGAGGGACAGGGGCAGGGTCCTGTGACTAAGACTCTAGCACTCACCATGCGGTATTGCGGCCCTGTGAAATAACAGGGTTCGCCTTTTACATACCGGGTGAAGTTAACCCATGTATGTTTGTTATACTGCCATCTTGTATCCACCATTACCTGGCAGCAGGTAACATCTCTGCACAGTGGACCCCGGGTTGGAAACGCACCTTGTCTTTAATATTTGGTGCGTTCCGCAAGCCCTTAACAATATATTGGTATGCTAAAGCATTAACACTTCTCTTCACTTAAACTAAAGAGATATTTACACTGGTCAATAGTCCATCAGATTCTAGCAGTAACGACCCATCATTCATGACAAAATGTGAATGGGTTGGGTGACTGAACAATGTGTCCAGAAATGCTCGTTCATCATGTATGAAATTGTTTCACACAAAGGAATTCAACAGGGAGGCTATTCTAAATATCTTAGAGAACTAACCACTGATCTTCTGTGGAAGTTGCTTGCACAAATCCTTCTGTCCCTTCATGTATTCCATACAAACTCGATGATGTTGAGATCAGGGTTCTGTGGGGGCCATATGATCACTTCTATCAGGTGCTCTGGACTGATGAGTCAAATATGAAATATTTGACTGTAACAGTAGACAGTTTTCTGAAATCCTCGAGATTGGTACAATAGCGAGTGTCTGCAGGCAGCAGTGCAACATGATGGAGAATCCTTGATGCAATAATATCAAGGAGGAGTTTGACTGGCTCTAAAATTTGTTCTACAGCAAAACCACCCAAAAAATATAGTCAGTATCAGTAAGAACTATCTTCAACAAAAGAAGAACAAAGAGTCCTGGAAGTGATGATATGGCAACCACTTAGCCCTGATTGCAACATCATTAGATTTGTCTGTGATTCCATGATGAGAAAGAAGGATTTGCGCAAGTGACATAAACAGAAGATCTGCGGTTAGTTCTCTGAGATGTTTGGAACAACCTCTCTGCTGAGTCCCTTGAAAAGTACAATTAGAAGAACTTATGCTGTTTTGAAGTCAAGGCAATCACCTCAATAATCACTTGATTTAGATTTCTCGTTTGATCGTTCACTTTGCATATTGCCAATTGATAAAAAAATATATTAATAATATAACATAACTAAAATAATATGATTGTATACTTGTGAACATCCTCTTATAATTGTGGATGTAGCTGTGTTCAGAAGTAGCCAATCACAATAAAACTCATGTTATATAGTATTCAGTGCACCGCTGCCATCATTTACAGAGATTCTGATTAGCCCCATATAAGGTTTTGCTGTTTTAGGAGAATTTTAATGACATTTTCTTGGTTGCAGTTTATAGCTAAAGCCATGGTCCATAAACAGCTTTAAACATAGCAAATGGATCTCATTGTTGAAAGTTATCAGTAAGGAGAAGGGTGAAAACTGTTATTAATATTTATATTTGCCACAACAGTGAAATTAACTAGAACTGGACATCCCTCAAAAATTGATGAAAAGACAAGAAACAAATTGGTCCAAGAGGCTCAGAGAAACATTAAATGAGCTGTAGGAATTTATGGCAAATACTGGTTGTGTACTGCATGCGACAACAATCTCCCATATTCATCATATGTCTTCCCTGTGGGACAGGATGGCAAAATGGAAGATGGAAGCCGGATTATGTTTTGCCAAAACCTACATCAAGTCTACCAAAAGCACATGGGAAAATGTGTTATGGTCTGATAAGACCAAAGTTGAAATTTTTGTCCACGATTCTAAAAAGTATGTTTGATGCAAAGTCAACACTGCATCTCACCAAAAGAACATCATACATATAGTAAAGCAAGGTGGAGGTAGCATTTTGCTTTGGGGCCATTTCTCAGCAGCTACAACTGGCGCAATAGTAACGGTGTAAATAATTATAAACAGTTCCTAATGTCAGTCAATTCTGCAACAAAACCTTCAAACCTTTATGTCTAAACTCTGTGTCTAACATCATGTCCTCACTATATCTGAAACTGAACCTGTCAAAGACTGAACTCCTTGTGGTCCCTCCCTCTACTAATGTACCTATACCCGACATTGCCATTTCCGTGTATGGTTCCACTATTACTCCCCAGCAACATGCCCGCTGTCTTGGGGTCATACTTGACTCCGAGTTTTCCTTTGCCCCCCACATCCGATCACTGGCTCGCTCTTGTTATCTACACCTCAAAAACATTTCTAAAATTCAACCTTTTCTTACTTTTGACTCTGCAAAAACTCTTACTGTTTCTCTAATTCATTTTCGTCTCGACTATTGTAACTCTCTTCTAATCGGTCACCCTTTTACCAAACTCTCCCCCCTCCAATCTGTCTTGAATGCTGCAGCCAGGATCATATTCCTCACCAATCGTTACACTGATGCCTCTACCTTGTGCCAGTCATTACACTAGCTACCCATCCACTCCAGAATCCAGTACAAACTTATTACCCTCACCCACAAAGCACTCCATGGCTCAACACCACCCTACATCTCCTCCCTTGTTTCAGTATACCATCCTACCCGCGCCCTCTGTTCTGCTGATGACCTGAGGTTAGCATCCTCAATAATCAGAACCTCCCACTCCCGTCTCCAAGACTTTACACATGCCGCGCCAATTCTTTGGAATGCACTTCCCAGGTCAATACGATTAGTCCCCAATCCCCACAATTTTAAGTGTTCCCTGAAAACTCATTTATTCAGACTGGCCTACCGCCTCAACACATTAACCTAATCTATCCCTATGTGGCACAGCCAAAAGTTTTACCATAACCAGGTTCCCCGCATCATGTTCCCACATGCTTTATGCATCCATTAGCCCTCTGCGTCTGTACTGTTACACACTTAACATTATGGCTGATCCAAACAATCAGGGCAATTGTTACCACCCACCTTTCGTGTCTACCTTTTTCCTCATAGATTGTAAGCTTGCGAGCAGGGCCCTCATTCCTCTTGGTATCTGTTATGATCTATGTGATTATTGTTATGCTGTAATGTCTATCGTCTGTACAAGTCCCCTCAAATGTAAAGTGCTGCGGAATATGTCGGCGCTATAGAAGTAAAATTTATTATTATTTTTATTATTATTTGTGTTAAAAAGCTGAAGATGAATAGGAATTTCATCTTTTACCACGACAATGACCCTAAGCATATCTCCAAATAAATTAAAGAATGGCTTTGTCAAAAGATTGAAATTTTGAAATGGCCCAGTTAGAGCCTAGGCCTTAATCAAATTGAAAATCTGCTGACCGAACTGAAGAGGGCGCTATACACAGGCGGTGCCCTCATTTGGAGCACTACTGAAAGGAAGAAAGTGCAAAAATTGCCAATTCTAGATGTGCCATGCTGATAGACTCCTACCCAAAAAGGCTGAATGCTGTCATAAATTCTAAAGGTACTTCAACAAAGTATTAGATTAAGGGTATGCATATTTATGCAACCACATTATATTTTAGTCTTTTATTTTCGACAAGAAAAGATTTCAGCTTATGTTTCAACTGAATTGTACCGTTTCTGGCTGATATTAAAGGTGGAAAAAGTTTTGAAATGATTCTTCTTGGCATTATTTATTTTTTACATGACAAAAACCAGGCACCTTAAGGGGCGTGTAGACTTTTTTCATCCGCTGAATGAATATATATACTGTATATACAGTATATATATATATTTATTTTTCTAAGTGAGATACACCTCACAAATAAACAAAATGTCACAAATTTATTATGCCTCATATTTAGATGAATTTGTTCATCACACTACTTGCGTTGACACTCCATAGGACATAATTGCCTAGGCAAACAACTCTGCTTCAGTTGATAAACTGTCTCCAATCCTTTTGGCTGGAATAAGTGCCTGTGTCTGAAAGATTATTTACATCCTTGACTAATTTACAAAAGCTGGAAAGTTTTCAGTGGTTTTAATTGAAGTGAGCATATTGTATCCGTTTTCTTTTCTCTCCTATTGTAAAGGGAACATTGGCTTGCATTAATCAAAAGGCTGTATTGGGTTGTATGTGATACCTTACAATTCCTGCCGGTTGTGAAGGTCAGATTAAAATGTAAACACAGCTCTAGTTGGATATAGGATATGTGTAATTTTTTATTTAGTGGGATGTAATTTTTGCTGTGATTAGAAAAGATGGAACATGGAAATATCAGGAATAAAAATTAGTTGTAACTCAAAGTAAGATCTAACATTACACAAATATTAAATATACTCTTTCCTGATCTGTAGGGTGAACACAGTAGGGAGGCAAACCGGGAAACAGTTCAACACGCCCTAGAATATAATTAATTGGAAAGTTAGGAAAAGTTTTGAGCAGATTGCATGTACAGTTGAAACCAGAAGTTTACATACACTATATGAAAAGACACATCTGCATGTTTTTCTCGATATCTGACATGAAATCAGAACAAACAATTCCTAGTTTAGGGTCTCCTGACCCGAACTTGACAGCCTCCAGAACAACACAGTGCTCGGACCATGACACACAGATATGTGAATGCGGCATTAGTCAGGTGTCCATTGCTTTTTTGTAGTCTGCAGCTCCAGTATTCTGCCTTGAATGAAAGAAAACTTGTCGAAAACCTGTTGGACCCAATTTGGAGCCAATTTTAGTTGTATTGTATGACGCCATTATGTTCCCCCTGGATCTTCCTTTTATTTTTTAGTTTGGCGGTCTCCCTCTGTTTCTCTACCAATTTTTTTTGCTATAGTCAGTTTGTGTCAACAATAAAATGCCGCAAATCTTTCCAAAGAGCCACCCCATTGACATACCAACCCCGGCATCCAAACCAGATTTTCTGTGACAGATATTCAGTTCCTCCATAATATTGGCTATCTTCGAGGAGAAGAACCCATCCTTCCCATAAGAAACAACTTAAAAATGCTTTTTTGATGGTCATCTCAAAAAAGTTATGTATTTAAGAGCTGAAAAATGGCACAGTCTCACAGAAGACAGTCATATTGTCCCCATTTCCAACCAATGCAAAAATATAATGTCACCATCAGTTTCTGAGAAGCTAGTTCAAAAGTGATACCCAATTTGGCTGCACTTCTTGTCACTTTTTCCAAAACTGGTCACAAGGACAAGAAGATAAAAGTCTGTTGGCAACGTAAAGGGATTTTCTTTCAACATCTTTCCATGTGCCCTATTAGGACATTTCTATTTCACAAAGGGGGCCTGCTTAGGACTCTTTTTTTTGTGAGTAAGAGCGGTTCATCTTTTTCATTTTTCAGGCCTGCCAAATCTCAAAGGGCATGGTAAGACCATTTTATGCTAATTAGACTCTGATCAGAGTTTGATCAGTGTCAGATTCATTTTTCTCAGCGATGGGATTCAATTTTTCTTGGAGGTGGAGAGACAAGGAAGAAAAGTTTCTCCACCTTCTCCATTTAGTCAAACCTGAAAATTGGATTGCTCTTGGACGTCATCAGTATGCAGTGTGAGGATTTACAGGTCTTCAGTCACATAGAGCCTGGACAACCCCTTTATCAGCAGTAATGGAAGCTCTATTAGACACCTGATGGGTGGAGAGCCCTATCCACACATTGGTACTCAAGCAATGACATACCTATATGTCATCAAGGGATTAAAGGGTCCTGTGCCAAGTAAAAGTGTACCAATAATATACACTGCATTGTGAATTATTTATTATGCAAACTGGATTTAAGTGTCATGAATATGTATTTTTTCAAATAGACTCATGGATTATATTCTCAAACCCTTGTGATAATTAGTTTATCAGATGAGTCCAATTAAAGTAAAACTACATAAGTACGTTCTACATTATTAAGGTCACAGGTTTCGTGCAATAAGGGAAAGAAAAAGGATCTTTCTGCTGCCTAAACGCATCAAATAGTGCAATGCCTAAGAAAAGGCATGAAAACATTAGATATTTCATGAAACATTAAGCGTGATCACCATACTGTGAAGAGATTAAGGCTGATACACAGTACAGACGGGTTTATGCAGATAAAGGCATAATGAGGAAGGTTTCTGCCAGTCAAGTTAATCGAATTAAGAGAGCTGCTGCTAAAATACCATGACAAAGAAGCAAATAAGTAATTGAAGCTGCTGGTGCCTCTTGAGTCCTGCGAGCCTCATGTTGTAGGATCCTCCAGATGCTTCCATTTGTGCATAAACTTACGGGTCAGCCATCCCTAAACAGTGCTCACAAGCAGAAATAGTTGCACTGAGCCCGGACATACATGAAAACTAATTTTAAAATGTAATTTTAATTTAAGTCTGATTTACTGATAAGTGCTGTGCAACCCTGAATACTCCGAATGGATGGATTAGTGGATGGTTGGTGGATGGCCACCATGTCTCAACGAGGCTGCAATGTCAGCAAGTAGGTGGCAAAGTCTTGTTTTGGGCCTGAATCATGTGGAGAGAGCTGGAATGCCCCTGTAGGGTCCCTGAAGGTCTGAAAATCACATTGGCAAAGTATATAGAGTTTCTTACTGACCACTTTCTTCCATTGTACAAAACGAAGAACCATGCCATCCATAGCAAAATGATTTTTAAGTATGACAATGCACCATATATTTTTGCAAAGAATACCTCCGACTCATTGGCTGCTATGGGCATAAAAGGAGAGAAACTCAGGGTGCATCCACCATCCTCCACGGAACTCAACCCTATCGAGAACTTTTGGATTATCGTCAAGCAAAAGATCTCAGGGTGGAAGGCAGTTCACAACAAAACAGCAGCTCTGGGAGGCTATTCTGACATTTTAAAGAAAATATCCTAAAACTCAATTGATGCAAGAATTGTAACAGAGACTATCAAAGAACAGGTCCTATGTTAATATATAACTTGGCCTGTTAAGATGTTTTTGGTTGAAAAAGCTTTTGATTTCAGTGAATGTGACCTCTTAATGCTACAAGTTCAACAAATGACCATTTTCAGTTCTTTACAATCTAAAAAATGTTTGGAAATTTTGTTGTGCATAATAATTTGATACAGTGCATTGTAAGATTTTTAAGTTTTGAAAAAAAATGCTGTTATCATTGGGAGATTTGTCCAATAAAATATGATTTACCCTCTAACAGCTGATTATTTGAACCTTACACTGACTCATCTGCATCGACCAGAAAATATAAAATAGCCTTTGCTTAATAATTTGGAATATGGTATAATTGGCATATGGTAGTTACAACTCCAGTTTTGCTGGGACCATCCAGTGGACTGGTCTACGAAAAGATTGAGGATTTCCGAAACAACATCCAAAAGGGTCCTTTGTGGGTATTCCATGGCACTACTGAGAGGGTATTAAATAACCCAAATTTTGAACGACAAATGTTAGTATGTATGCAAGTGTGGAGATCTTACAGATTTTGCATTAATGCCCAGAAGAAACAAGTTTCACCTGTGCCAGCTCCATACGATCTATGAAACACATCAGTCAATAGTACTTTGGAGGTGCACACAAGGGAATAACTATGAGGAGGTTCACATGGAGCTGTCATACCTAAGGTCTGGAAGGGCCTGATGGCCCCTCTAGCACATAAGACACCAATATTGTGAATGGTACATGGTAAGTCGTGTCCATATTGTTGACTTTGTGCTAGGGCCCAGAAGTAATATCTCTGGATACAAAACTGACTTCTTTGCTGCTTCTTTTGCAAGAAATTATGTAGATGCATCAAATTCCACTTTTTGATTTTTTAATGGGCATAAAGTGGATATAAATGTCAAAAATGAAGCTGAAAACAAAAATCTGACAGCGACATAAGAGCATAAATGCCATCACTTGTAATTATGCAGGAAATAAATCAGTGACATTAGACGGCATATTCTTCACACGGTTCATTCCTCCCGTCCTCATTGTTATTTGGCAGGTCACAATGATCCCTGTGGCATATTTAGTGAAGTTCCGTATTTCACTTTTTGTCTTTGATTAGCCTCTTGTCCTGCCTTCTGCTCTCTATAGACTGTGATGCCAAGCCAGCAGCTGTCATATGCCAGGACCCATGTACAAGGTATCTAGGCAAGTGGCTGCAATGCTTATATATCCATACACATGGCATGGCCTGAGATGCACACCCCGCATGACAAATCATTCACTCCACTGCCAGTTTGTTTTTATTTGTCTACATCAATATGCTACTTTGGATGACAGGCTTTTCAGAAATTTTGACAAGCATTTCTACTAAAATTAAAGAAAAAAAAATAATTAAGTACATGCACATTGATATTGTATTATGGACCTATATTGTGCGGAACCATAATTCAACCCCATTAGTTAGCCTGTGGATATTGCACTTCTTTGAGCCTACAATGTCATACGTAGTCTCACATTTATATATATATATATATATATATATATATATATATTGGAAGGTCGGCTCACTTGGCTGCTCCTCGAGGTAGACACAGGCACATGTGTGGTTAAGTCTCTGGGTGCTTTATCGCATCATAAACCAAAAACTTGAACTGGTAACAGAAAAACAGCCTTTCTGGCTCAAATGAAAATAAAAAGTTCATATACAGTCCTGCCCAGTTCCTCTGGCCAACACATACGGCAGCTCTCGCAGTCAGGAGGCTTCTTTTCCTCCACACACACACAGAAAAAAAACTAGCTGGACATCTAAATCCCTCCAGCCACACCCTGGAGGTGTAGTTACGGTGGGTAGGCGTCACATCCATCTCTGACCTACCCACCATAAAAGCCATGCACATGTAGCGACTGGATTGCTCTCAGCACATATCATGCTGGAGAAAACACTTATGGCTTTCACATCACGCAAGAAAACAACCTTTGTGACACATACAGTTGGTACGGAAAGTATTCAGACCCCTTTTAATTGTTCACTCTTTGTTTCATTGCAGCCATTTGGTAAATTCAAGAAAGTTCATTTTTTCTCATTAATGTACACTCTGCACCCCATCTTGACTGAAAAAACAGAAATGTAGAAATTTTTGCAAATTTATTAAAAAAGAAAAACTGAAATATCACATGGTCATAAGTATTCAGACCCTTTGCTCAGACACTCATATTTAAGTCACATGCTGTCCATTTCCTTGAGATCCTCCATGAGATGGTTCTACTCCTTCATCGGAGTCCAGCTGTTTTTATTTAAACTGATAGGACTTGATTTGTAAAGGCACACACCTGTCTATATAAGACCTCACAGCTCACAGTGCATGTCAGACCAAATGAGAATCATGAGGTCAAAGGAACTGGCCAAGGAGCTCGGAGACAGAATTGTGGCAAGGCACACATCTGACCAAGGTTACAGAAGAATTTTTGCAGTACTCAAAGTACCTAAGAGCACAGTGACCTCCATAATCCTTAAATGGAAGAAGTTTGGGACCACCAGAAGTCTTCCTAGAGCTGGTCATCCAGCCAAACAGAGCAATCGTGGGAGAAGTGCCTTGGTGAGAGGGGTAAAGAAGAACCCCAAGATCACTGTGGCTGAGCTCCACAGATGTAGTAGGGAGATGGGAGAAAGTTCCACATAGTCAACTATCACTGTAGCCCTCTACCAGTCGGGCCTTTAAGGCAGAGTGGTGATGCGCCCGAGGGGCCATGGGATACTAGGCACCGAGCCCATTAACTTCAATTGGAGATGTCACAGTGTCAGTGACCCGGTCTGTGACTCCAGGCGGTCATGTAAAAGGGGTTGAGTTGAATGGGGATAAAGTTTATGTATTTATTCGTAACGCCAGTTGGAGTGTTCGACTGTAGTATAGCTGGTACAGCAGATGATCCCTGTGGGAGTAGATGGTGATGGCAGTGCAGATGTTAAACCCTCTCCAACCAGGGCAGACCCCCAGAGATTGTGATGCAAGTTGAAGGCACGGAGTAATAAGGCAGGAGACAAGGAAAGTCACTTTATCATTTACTGTAGTTCAGGTGCAGTTCAGAGGAGATATTACAACTCTCACTAGGTTAATGTCTGCTTTGGAGAATGGGAGTTATCGTTCCCTGCTGTGACTCAGTGTAACTTCCTGCTATTCTAATCCCTTCTGGGACCAAGGCATCTTAAAGTATAAAACTTCCAGTATAGCCTCTAATCACTGTGTATTTCTCATTTGGCAACTTGCAGCTTGGATCCTGTGTGTGAGCGGCTCAAGTTCCCACTTGTACTATCCTTCACTGATCCTAGTTCGCTGTTGTTTTCCCAGAGAAAACACGATGCTATTGGTTGCATAAATCCACACAGTCTCTCAGCTTACCACCCTGCTCTGAAAGCATGGATGGTCTCGGGGCTGATTTTCTGATGCTTCTTATTAGCTTTACTCCTGGAGGGACCACATGTCATTATGGCTTCTTCTCCTTCTTCTTGCTCACTGAAACTTCAACTTTGACTCCTCCCCCTCCCAATTAGGGCATGTCTGCAGTAAGGGAGTGAGGTCAATTGTGTGTGTGTGTTTGTGTGTGTTGTGGTCTCTAGCAGAGAAAGCACAACTCCCATTGATCACAAAACACATACAAAGCAGTACATATTTAACCCTTTTGTGGCGATAAAGATGCAGGGTGCCACATTGGCCCAATGGAAGCCTCTCCTCATTGCAAGACATATGAAAGCCTGCATAGAGTTTGCAAAAAAACATATGAACGACTCCCAGACTATGAGAAATAAGATTCTCTGGTCTGATGAGATAAAGACAGAACTTTTTGGTGGTAATTCTAAGCGGTATGTATGGAGAAAACCAGGAACTGTTCATCACCTGCCCAATACAATCCCCACAGTTTAACATGGTTGTGACAGTATCATGCTAGGGGGTGTTTTTCAGCTGCAGGGACAGGACGACTGGTTGCCATTGAAGGAAACATCAATGCGGCCAAGTAAAGATATATCCTGGATGAAAACCTCCTTCAGAGTGCTCTGGACCTCAGATTTGGCTGAAGGTTCACCTTCCAATAAGAAACTGACCCTAAGCAAGCAGCTAAAATAACAAAGGAGTGGCTTCAGAACAACTCTGTGACCATTCTTGACTGGCCCAGCCAGAGCCCTGACCTAAACCCAATTGAGCATCTCTGGAGAGACCTGAAAATGGCTGTCCACCAATGTTCACCATCCAACCTGACGTAACTGGAGAGGATCTTCAAGGGAGAATGGCAGAGGATCCCCAAATCCAGGTGTGAAAAACTTGTTGCATAATTCCCAAGAAGACTCATGGCTGTACTAGCTCAAAAGGGTACTTCTACTTAATAATAAGCAAAGGGTCTGAATTCTTATGACAATGTGATATTTCAGTTTTTCTTGTTTAATATATTCGCTTTTTGTTTTTGTGCTAGTTGTTAGGTATCAGGTTCCAGGCGCTGCACAGCAGGAATCCTGAGCCTTGCCGTCGACGGTCTCCCATTCTTCTTCAGCCACAGTGGAGCCTGCCCAGCAGACTCCTCGATCCCGGCATTCTGCTCACACCAGCAGTGTGGGCTCGGTTGCTGCTGCCACCTCTGGTCCAGTTATGACAATGCAGCCTGGCCAGCAGCAAAAGACTCCAGAGTCTAAGTCCTTCCGTCGCTCCACTGAGCATGCTCATGGGACGATCTCCCATTGGGGATCGGGAGTCACATGCTCGGACCTGAGCATGTGCAGTGTCCAGTTCTGATTGTACTATCTGGGGAATCAGGAAGGTCATGGAAGGACACGGCTATAAAAGGTTCACATGGCCGCCCCACCATGCGCTATGATAGACTCTGAGCTTTTAGTGCTTAGTGTATGTGTGAGAATGGATGAATGAGCCTGGTGACTGACACATTATATTTTCCCCCTCTTTGGATATTACGCATGAGTTAGGGTTAGGAATCCGAGTCAGCACTGTAGCTCTGACACTGCTTAGCGCCGCAGTGTGTCTCCTCATCATCCACTAGCACCCTGGGCGTCGGCCAGTAAAGGCCTCTGGACTACTGCTACCGCAGCGTCCGCCAGAGCTGTATGTGCGCTTTCCAGCACCGTTGTAAGGCTGGTTAGTGGCGTCGGTCAGGGCGGACATTACCACCCGCTCCAAGCGGTGGTTCACATTACCGTGACCTGTGTCGTTAACAGGTTGCGGTTGCTCGCCGGCTGGCGCGAACTACGTGAAGTAACGAAGTTCGTTCCTGCTAGCATCGGGTTAGTGGTTACCCACCGGTGTTCGGCTTTCCCCTGCATGCCTTCTCCTCATTGTCTAGCTGCAGTTGGTCACCTCTGCACTGTGGGCCCCGGGCTGCGAACGCACCTCATATATTATTCCATCTTTATTATTTGGTGCGTTCCGCCAGCCTGTAACACTTGTATTCAGTCCTGCTGGGATCCACTTCATCTGTCCTGTTGCTCCCAAGACCCCTGTATGTGCCACGTTCTCACAGCCCACGTGCCTTCCTGCTTGCTGCATCAACGCCCAGGGTCCGAGTGTCCAATCACCCTAAGGCTTAGAGATTCCACCTCACCAGGTGAGTCTAACATGTAATTTGGACTACTAGAGACTTTTTGATGTTTGCCAATTTTAAAAATTGGAATGCAACATCTGGAAAGTAGGATGCTAACAAATATAGCTCATACTCTGAGAAACTCACTGGTACGTAAAGTAGACATCCTGAAGAATGCAAGATTTCAGAAGAGTTGGCAAATCTCCAGGATGCCTCATAATTTCCTAAAAATCAGCACTTCCAGGCAGATTCCTGTGCACGGTACCAGGATGCTTCATTATCAGACTCAGCTCTAGAATTCAAATGCAAATTCAGGGGTAAGGAAATGGGAAATGTAATGGCTTGGTGTTATCATTGGGTCACCGAGGAGGAGAGCAAGACCAAGCTTAGCCACAGAAAACCAGAGAGGTTGGTAACTAAGTGGATTGCAGACCCCTGATCCTATCCACACAACTAGCAGTAGCCGTGGAGCGTACCTACGATGATCCTAGACGCGTTGACACAGCCGGAGAACTAAATAAGCCTAAAGCAAGAAAGGGGAAATCTAAACTGCCCCAGAGCAAACCCCAAAGGAATAGATAGCCCCCAAACATATATTGTCGGTGAGACAAGATGAAAACACAAACGCAGGTAGGAAATTAGACTGAGCAATCGATGGGGCCCACACTAACTAGACAGGACAGGAAAGGAAAGACACTGTCTGCAACCACGCAAAAAAACCTGCAAAAAATGTCCAACACGTCTAATAGAAAAATACTGAAGTCACACGACTTCGCCCACTATATCAGCACTCTGGTATATTCTGAAAGCAGAGCAAAAAGAGGCCAGTCTAATAAGGGACAAAAACAAACTGGCACAAGCAGTAACATAAGGATGGAAATTCAGCACAGCCCCAGCCGGAGCTGGCTGACCACACAAAACTGAAATAGACAAAACCAGATCAAATGTGAACAATAGCAAAAGAACACTTAGCTGAGCATGCAGGGACTGAGCTGGAAACCAAGACCTCAGGAGGCAGGAAAAAATCACCAGCAGGGATAGAGGGAGTCAGCTGTCTTAAATCCAGTCAGAAACTCCAGATCTCCAATCGTCCTTCTCATTATCAGGTGGCAGGCCTCTGCTAATTAGATCAGCTCCATTACCTCCAGTAACCACCAGAGGGAGCCCAGAAAGAGAACTCACGACCCCTCTGTCAATATAACCAGCTCTACTACCTTCACTAGTAACCAGAGGTAGGCCAGAAAGTGAATTCACAACAGCTTGGGTTGTAAAAGACTGCATGTGGAGATGAAAAAAGTTAGCATTTGGCTTCCATTTTTTTCGGTGAATCGCCCTTCCTGAAATATGGTCCCCTCTTCTATAAATCTACTATTTTTACTTAAGTATAATATCCTTCACTTTCTTTCTATGGGAGTCTTCTTGATGACTATGGGTGGTTAAAAAGATTTGACTTATATTCATGGAAGATTGGGCCAAATCTCAGGAACAGAGACGAGCAGGGACAAAAAGAAAAACTACACCAGATTCAGGAGAACAGAGGCAAGTCATAGGACATCGTTAAAGCAACCAAAGTAATTGATTTGTCAGTGATCTTTGAGAGTACATTGATCAGTAAGTAATCAGCAGGTATCTATACAAATAATATATAGGAAAAGACAAGGCAAATCTGTAACTTGTTTTCTTTTTTATACCCATCACAAAACTCTTTTCACGCTACTCAAGAAGAAGAGTTCTGGTGTACTAGAAAATTACAAAAATTTAGCCTGTTTACACTTGACAATTATTAGGAAGCGAACATTCAGAGCAACATTCTTTCACAATAATTGAGCAGTGTAAATACAATTTATGATTAACCCTTTACAAATAGCCAATTCATTCTTATGGAGATTAACCCTTTACAAGCGGAAATTACCTTCTTTTACAGATTAACGCTTTAGAAGCAGTTCTGTCCCCTTCCTTTATGTGGGCTGCAATATATGGAAGAGCGTCAGATTACATGGCTGATAAATAACAATATTAAGATTGAGGTACATTTTTGCTCAATTTGTGTTTTGTTGATTTAGTTTTGGGTGAATTAGTGAGACTAAAAGGTGAGTGCATATTTCTATTGTATTCGATGGATTATCAGATCAATAAAACAGACTAAATTCTGCCATATTAGAGCACAAAGCTCTACTTCTACCATTCAGGTACTGCGTATAATCAGCTTCCTCCTCACAGTTGGTATTTTCAAAGAAGTGAATCTCAACAGATTCTGCGCTCACTATAGTACAGTGAAAATAAAACCCGCATCCCTGTAATACTGAGGGAATGTTTCTGATTTGCTAATGACATATTTGAAAAAAGTCATAACCAATAAGTCCTCTTTAAAGTTAATGTGACCCTTTGAAACTCATGTTGTGTTTGGGTTTGATCTCACTGTAAAGATGGCAGCTTCATCCTGTATAGACGTAAAACTAAATTATAAAATGCTGGCTGCTGTAGCCACCACTAGGAAGAGATAAGGAGCTTACTGCATACTATATTATTATTGACACAAATCAAAACAACAAAAGAAGCTATGTGCCAAATAGTAAAAATTACGGAATTACAATCAAATCCCAGACAATAGAACTATAGAGTATATATACTCCCCTTGAAAAAGCAACACACGAAACGCGCATCGGGGTACCGCCACTACTTGAGGTAATGTAGCAACACCTTCTTTTTTACATAACGTTTTTATTTTTTAGCCATGAATATCTCTAATATGTACTCAGACTACTTTGCCACATGGATTGACACTTAATCATTAATGCGTCTTGAGTCACATATTTTCATTTGGACATTTAGGCATCCTTTTGAGCCTTCTCTTGTACTTATCCCCTTAGTACCATTTTGGACATATATTGTTTCTATTGTGTATAGGCATTTTTTGCTATTGTTCGGGGTTTGATTGTTGCTAAATGTACATCTTTCACAGTGACATGTTTTGTCCATATATTTTTATATGGGCTTTCTTTGATGGTTTTCTGCTTACCTTAACTGTGTGGCTTTTTGCACATTTTTGTCCCTATTTCATACATAGTTTTTACTGTTATCCTTTTAATGTGTATCTCAATAAAATTCTGTAATTTTTACTATTTGGCACATAGCTTCTTTTGTTGTTTTGATTTGTGCTTGATTATTGAAGCTGCCTCTAGGCGTTTATCTATATATAAAGTATTCAACAAGTTCTTGACGTAGGAGAATGCTATAATACTGCACAGCGAAGGAGATTTTGATTTCTGTTTCATTAATGATGATAAACAGACATAAGAAATAAATTGGACACAAAATTTAATTTCTGTTTAGATTAAAACAGCAAACGTGTGGATATACCCTTTGGGGAAATTGCTATTATTATCATCATTACAATGTTTCATTTGCGTTTGAGAGTTATTTTTTATTTTTAGAAGAACATTTCATGTTTTTGAATTGAAAGGAAAATGAATAGTTCCAAAGCAAAATATTGACACGATAAAGCAAAGACTGAAGTTATTTATCGTAAACTTGTTGGAAACCCAACTTTTCATTGAAAATATTTCATTTTGGTAATTTCTTTCCCGTAAGCTTTGAATTTCAGTGCGTCCTTCAGATCTTCAGGCCAGAAATATTGATTTAATAAGTCGTTTTTTTATTTACAAGACAATACTGGGATCCTGGATTAGCTGTTTGTCCTCAATCTTTTCCTGCAGCCACTTATTTACTTGTTTGGAACATTCCCAAATTTGTCCTCTATTTATAATAGGCAGCTGTTCATTTGCTTTTACATGAATGTAAATGTACTCACGATCTCATACGTTTTCCTCTTACAGTGAGTCCGGTCAGCACAAAATGACTGTTCAAACCAAGAGAGATGGAAAACGAGTAGGTGCTAAAGTGCACTGGACTGTAAGGAAAGGTCAGCGGCGTACCAAATGCCTGTGCTTTTGAACAGTCATTTTTGTGGTCATAGACTATGTTTAAAATGGGACTATACTTCTGACAGGCAGGAATTCTGTTTGGGGAAATATTTTCCCATTTCTCCTTTAAAAAATGCATAGTGTGAAAAAGGAGGAATAACGCGAGCCCAGAGAACAATTTAGAGATAATTGCTCTTGATTAGAGTTGAGCGAAACAGGTTGGCCAGATTCATAAGTCGCCAACTTATGGCATAGTCGGGTTTCGCCGACCGAAATCCGATCACAGCGTGAAGTCGGCCATGCAGTCGGCAAAACGAGCGCCAAAGTCGGATTTTCCAGAATGCTTGCACGTGACTTTTTTCAGCCACTGAGCAAGGACGTACATTGTGGGCAGCGAGATGACATGTGCAGCGTCCGGAGAGAGAGAGAGAAAGAGATTTCGCGCACTTTAAAAAAGCGTTACGGCATGTAGGTGTGTTTACTGTCCTCCATTCCCTGCCGACTTTGCTTCCCCATTGACTTGCATTGGGTTTCATGTATCAGTCGGACCTTCGACTGTTCCCGATAGTCGGCCGATTTTGTTCGACTCAACTTTTGAGAAAGTCGGGTTTCGACCCTAAAAAAGGCAAAGTCGCTCATCTCTACTCTTGATTATGAAGGCTAGACAAAAATGAAGATTGCTTCCAGCAAAAGAAAATATATTCCATTTAAAGCTAATTCACTGTGTTATACGTGGTACAAATCCTAAAGAGGCAGCGCTTGCACAGGGATTCAGAGAAGGTCATGAGCCCTTAACTAGGCATAACATAATATATCAGTTTTTCTCTAAGTGTTCCTTAAAGGGATTCTATTCATGTTGTCTGTACCACGGATAGACAATGGCTGTTACTGTATCCAAGTAAGTTTCATTCTGAAACAATTTTTATAAGTTTTCTAGGGACTATGCAACTTGGATGACTAGTTCAAAAGGTAGGTCACCGACAGCTTCTCCCCATCCCACTCCTGTAGATTGACTGGTCTCTTCTTATGGGTGTGTACAGGGAGAGACATGTCAGTCAAAGGGAGCAGAGAGGGGATATACGGCAGAGGACCTGTCTCTTGGACTAATTAACGTTGACACACATACCTTGCCGTCTTTTGTGTTTTTTCGCAAACATCACATGTGAAAATATACATGGATGCAATAACAGATCCAGCCTCTGATTCATGCTGACTGTGATTTTGGCAGAATCAGCTCTCAGGATCCCTTTAACCCTTTTAAGACCTATGACGTATATATACAACATAGGTCACCTCCCCCTGTTTGATGGCGGGATCCCGCGCTGAGCCCGCATGTCTTTTGGCACATTACAGCTGGCATCGTGATCCAGCTGCGGCTGTTAACATGTTAAATGTTGCTGTCAATCTCTGACGGCAGCATTTAACATGATCGCGCCAGAAGCGTGCCCATTGGCGCGCCGGTCACATGATCACAGGACCGGTGTTCCTAGCAGATGAGCATTTCTGCTACATATACAGTAGCAGGGATGAAGCTCTGCTATGTGTAGCAGAATTGATCAGATCACAGGTTCAATTCTCCTTAGGCACTATTCAATCAAGTAAAAAGTGTAAAAAAAAAAGTTTTTAAAAATCTATTTCAAATATTTTAAAAATATAAAAGTTCAAATTACCCCCCTTTTGCTAAATTCAAACTAAAATAATAAAAAAAATTAAAAATACACTTATTTGCTTTCACCGCATTCAGAAACGCCCGCTAAAAATTTTAAAATAATTAGTCCGATCCAGCGTAACAAGAAAAAAAAATGCCAGCTTTACATTTTTTGTATCTACCCCAACATGGTTTCAATAAAAAGGTCAGCCTGGCGTGCAAAAAATTAGCCATCACCCATCCCCAGGTCACGAAAAATGGAGACGCTACAGGTCTCGGAAAGTGGAGCTGTTTTTTTTTTAAACAAATTATGGATTTTTGTTTCACCACTTAAACAAAAGAGAACCTAGCCGTGTTTGGTGTCTGTGAACTCGTAATGACCTGGAATCATAATGGCAGGTCAGTTTTAAAATTTAGTGAACATGGTAAAATAAAAATGTAGAACAGCACTTTTTTTTTGCAATTTCACCACTCTTGGATTTTTTACCAGTACACTAAATGGTAAAGTCCACGGTGTCATTCAAAAACATAAGTCGTCTTGCAAAAAACAAGCCATTTTGACGGGAAAATAAAAAGTTATGGCTCTGGGAAGAAGGGGAGCAAAAATGGAAAATCCCAAGGTCCTGAAGGGGTTAAAGAGAACCTTTCATCGGATTTTTACATTTAAATTGAATATGTTTCTTCTAATTGCTGCTGTTCTACTGATTCTGGAACAGTTTTTTTTTTAAATTCTGGGCCCCTTTGTTCCAAATACTCCCCAGGAATAAAGAAGCAAATTTTGCCTTAACCCCTTAGCGACAGAGCCAGTTTGCAGCTTAATGACCGGGCCAATTTTTACAATTCTGACCACTGTCCCTTTATGAGGTTATAACTCTGGAACGCTTTAATGGATCCCGCTGAGTCTAAGAATGTTTCTTCGTGACATATTGTACTTCATGTTAGTGGTAAAATTTCTTCGATAAGTCTTGTGTTTATTTATGAAAAAAAACGGAAATATGGCGAAAATTTAGAAAATTTTGCAATTTTAAAACTTTAAATTTTTATGCCCTTAAATCAGAGAGATGTGTCACACAAATTTCTTAATAAATAACATTTCCCACATGTCTACTTTACATCAGCACAATTTTGGAAGCAAAATTTTTTTTTGTTAGGAAGTTATAAGGGTTAAAAGTTGCCCAGCGATTTCTCATTTTTACAACAAAATTTACAAAACCATTTTTTTTAGGGACCACATCATATTTAAAGTCATTTTGAGGGGTGTACATGACAGAAAATACCCAAAAGTGACACCATTCTAAAAACTGCATCCCTCAAGCTACTCAAAACTACATTCAAGAAGTTTATTAACCCTTTACGTGCTTCACAGGAACTAAAGCAATGTGGAAGGAAAAAATTAACATTTAACTTTTTTTTGGAAAAAAATTTACTTCAGAACCAATTTTTTTTATTTTCACAAGTGTTAAAAGAGAAAATCAACCACAAAATTTGTTGTACAATTTCTCCTGAATACGCCGATATCCCATATGTGGGGGTAAACCACTTTTTCAGGACACGGCAGAGCTCGCAAGGGATGGAGCGCCGTTTGACAGAATTGGCTGGAATTGAGATCGGATGCCATGTTGCGTTCGGAGAGCCCTTAATGTGCCTAAACAGTGGAAAACTCCTACAAGTGACCCCATTTTGGAAACTAGACCCATTAAGGAACTTATCTAGATGTGTGGTGAGCACTTAGAACCTTCAAGTGCTTCACAGAAGTTTATAACGTAGAGCCGTGAAAATAAGAAATCTATTTTTTTCCCACAAAAATGATCTTTTCGCCCCCAAATTTTTATTTTTACAAGGGTAACAGGAGAAATCATACCTGCACAGTTGTTGTGCAATTTGTCCTGAGTACGCTGATACCCAAAATGTGGGGGGGAACCGCTGTTTGGGCGCAAGGGAGAGCATGGAAGGGAAGGAGTGCCATTTTGGAATGCAGACTTTAATGGAATGGTCTGCGGGCATCATGTTGCGTTTGCAGAGCCCCTGATGTGCCTAAACAGTGGAAACCCCCAACAAGTGACCCCATTCTGGAAACTAGACCCATTAATGAACTTATCTAGATGTGTGGTGAGCACTTTGAACCTTCAAGTGCTTCACAGAAGTTTATAACGTGGAGCCGTGAAAATAAAAAGTCCATTTTTTTTCCACAAAAATGATCTTTTCGCCCCCAAATTTTTATTTTTACAAGGGTAACAGGAGAAATCATACCCGCACAGTTGTTGTGCGATTTGTCCTGAGTACACCGATACCCCATATGTGGGGGGGAACCACTGTTTGGGCGCATAGGAGAGCTCGGAAGGGAAGGAGTGCCATTTTGGAATGCAGACTTAGATGGAATGGTCTGAGGGCATCATGTTGCGTTTGCAAAGCCCCTGATGGGCCTAAACAGTGGAAACCCCCCACAAGTGACCCCATTTTGGAAATTAGACCCCCTAAGGAACTTATCTAGATGTGTGGTGAGCACTTTGAACCCCCAAGCGCTTCACAAAAGTTTATAAACGCAGAGCCGTGAAAATAAAGTCTTTTTTATTTCCACAAAAGTGATTTTTTAGACCCCAATTTTTAGACCCCAAAGTTGGTAAATAGTGGAAACCCCTCAATTCTTGCTCCAACCCTAACCCCAACACACCCCTAACCCTAATCCCAACCCTAATCCCTAAACCTAACCCTAATTCTAGTTCGCCCTAACCCTAATTCTAACCCTAACCGTGACCCGAGCCCTAACCCTAGCCCTAACCCTAGCCTAACCCTAATCCTAGCCCAACCCTAACCCTAGCCCAACCCTAACCCTAGCCCAACCCTAACCCTAGCCCAACCCTAACCCTAGCCCAACCCTATCCCTAACCCAACCCTAACCCTAGCCCTAGCCCTAACCCTAGCCCTAACTCTACCCTAACCCTAACCCTAACCCTAGCCCTAGCCCTAACCCTAGCCCAACCCTAACCCTAATGGAAAACTGAAAAAAAAATATTTTCTTTATTTCATTATATTTGTCTATATAAGGGGTGATAAACGGGGGGGATATGTACTATTTTTTTTATTTCGATCACTATGATCGTTTATCATAGTGATCAAAATAATGAATGGAATCTGCCAGCCGGAGCTGGCAGATTCCCGGCGGGCGCACTGCGCATGCGCCCGCTATTTTCAAGATGGCGGCGCCCATTGGAGGACGCCGGCGGGACGTGGGACAATCGGGAGGGGTCGGAGGGCAACGGAGAGGTACCGGGGGGGATCGGGGACCCTATTTCTCTCTCCTCTGATGTGCGATCACATCAGAGGAGAGAGAAATTAAATGTAAAATCGCGGCTTTTTTTTTTTTGCGGTCGCCGTTATAGGGTTAATAACGGCGATCGCAAAAGTGGGGTCGGTAAAAACCGACTGATTCATGTTCTCTGGGGTCTCGGCTACCCCTGGCAGCCAAGACCCCGGAGAAAATCCGACACTGGGGGGCGCTATTCACTTAAATCACAGCGCCGTGAATTAACGGCGCTGTGGTTTTAGTATCCTTAACTACCGCCGTTAAAAGGCGTATCGGCGGTCGTTAAGGGGTTAAACAATAGGAGTAAAAAGCAGTTCTGTGGTTTACAAACAGTTGGTTGAAGGCAAAATTAGCTTCTTTATTGCCGGGGGGTAATAACTTATAACTTTGGAATGGTGGATCACAGAAGAAAAAGAAAAAACTGTTCCAGAATCGGTGGAGGAGAAACTCAACGATAGGCTGCAGAAAGATACAAATGACTTTCCAACACGTCCTGTATGCAAATGTACAATTCTGAAGAACATGAGAAACCGTTTAATGGAGTGGATTTGTATATTTTGTGAAGACCCTTGCTATACATTGTAGTGTCTTATAGTAGTTGCTTCTTGCAGATAATAATATGCATTTCACTTATTTTTTATTTTAACCTAATTTTACGATCAAAGACTCCTCGGGGCAAACACTATCTTCATGTGACGTAATCTCCTGGGATGATCTAATTAGGTCAAATGAATTCAGAATAAAATATATTCATCAAGGATAATAAATTATAATTGATTTTGCATTCCCTTTCTTCTTTAAGTTTCAGAATACTAATGTTATATTTGCTTTGATTAATAAAGATTACAATAAAAAAAGGAAACTGCATTAATTTTGAGCAATGATCAAAAGGTCGACCACGTTTATGAATGGAGACATATACAAACTCAATGGGGTCCATTTAATATTATGAGTCAGCCTTAAGACATTTTGGTGCAAACTGTCGCATTTAATTTTTTACCTATTTGTTATGTATTTAAAACACTTCATACCTCACAATACCATATTGTATGGTTTTATGAGGAGCGTTTGGATTAGCTGGAAATTAGAATAATTTAAGATTTTCCAATCTGCAAAAACATTTTAACACTGAAAATGGGGGTAAGTGTGTCTAAAGACGTGTTTGGGGCATATTCGGACTGTTTAGTCTAAGTTGTTGCTGTGTATATATATTAGACTGGATTAGTAAATTGGCCCCAATGATGGGAGCAAGCTATTATTATGATATTTTGATTATTAGCCATTATCCCTGCACAGTGATGTCCCAGCACAGGGATAATAGACACAGTGATGTCGCAGCATAGGGATAATAAACACAGTGATGTCACAGTACAGGGATAATAAACATAGTGAGGTCACAGTACAGGGATAATAAACACAGTGATGTCAAAGCACAGGGATAATAAACACAGTGATGTCACAGTACAGGGATAATAAACATAGTGAGGTCACAGTACAGGGATAGCAAACACAGTGATGTCAAAGCACAGGGATAATAAACACAGTGATGTCACAGTACAGGGATAATAAATATAGTGAGGTCACAGTACAGGGATAATAAACACAGTGATGTCACAGTACAGGGATAATAAACATAGTGAGGTCACAGTACAGGGATAACAAACACAGTGATGTCAAAGCACAGGGATAATAAACACAGTGATAATAAATGCAGTTGTTAGGCGTCAGATTCCTGACACTGCACAGCGGGAATCCAGAGCCAGACATCCAGCGGTCTCCCATTTTCCTCCGACCGCTCTGGGTGCTGCTCAGCAATCACAGCAAGCCAGGCATGCTACTCAGACTTGCTCTGACAGCCTGGATGTTGCTGCCACCTCTGGTGCAGCAATGGTAGCGCATCCTGTTCTGCAGGGAACCGCTCCAGAGGCTAAGTCCTCATGCCGTGCTACTGGGCATGCCCGCAAGGTGACCTCTCACTGGAGAGCAGGGATCACATGCTCAGGTCCTGCGTCGGATCTGATTGGTCCTTTCCAGGGTACTGGAAGGTCCCGGAAGCGCATGGCTATAAAAAGCCTGCATGGCGGCTTGGCCATGCGCTAGTGTAGCATATTATGCTGTGTGTGTATGGTGATGGATGCATGGACTGGTGACTGACTTATTATGAAACCCCTTCCCTTGGATAATACGATTGGTGACTATGTGTTGGGTTAGTCAGCTCCAGGTTGTGGCAAGCTACACGCCACAGTGCGATCCACGCCTACACTAGCGTCCGTCGGTGCCCGGTTCTCGGCGCCGACGCTTGCGGCTTTAGTTGCCGCTGCGCTCCATTACCAGCAGCTACTGGTGTTCGCGGCTGCGATGTCACACGCTGGCTCCTGTGACATTAACAGGGCCAACGCCTTTGCATATATTTCTGCCAAGCGACTCTGTGTTTGAACAGAGCCGCTCCTAGCGTTCGGGTGACGTCAACCCGTGCGCACTACGGCACCTTCTGGTGCATCTGCCATTGTCCAGCAGCGGTCTAGTTACCTACCGCACGGTGGACCCCGGGCGGCGAACGCACCTCCTATTATTTATATTTGGTGTGTTCCGCCGTCCCTAACATTACACTAGCGCCAGAGTCTGGCTGGCAATGGCAGACGTGCAGCAGTTGCAGCGCTATATTCGGCAGCTGGAGAGCAGATTGGCGGCTATTGAGAGCGCCAACTCAGCAGCGAATATCGCGCTAGCTGCTGCCCAGACAGTCGCCGAGGCTGTCTCACGTGCGCCCGCTCTTTTGCCCATGCCGACACTTTCTCGCTTCCCAACAAATTTTCGGGTGACAGCGCCACCTGTAGGGGATTCGTCAGTCAGTGCTCAATTCAGCTCGAGTTACTGGCTGCACGGTTTCCTACAGAGCGGGCTAAGGTGGGGTTTATCGTGTCACTTTTGTCTGGCAGAGCATTACAGTGGGCCATGCCATTGTGGGAACGTGATGATCCCGTGGTTCAGGGTGCTGCGCAGTTCCTCGCAGCCCTGAAGCAGGTCCTTTTGGGACCACGGATCACGCACGACACCTCTTTACAATTACTCTCCCTAACACAGGGGTCACTCTCGGTCAGCCATTATGCCGTCCGGTTTCGGACATTGGCTTCCGAGTTAGAGTGGCCGGACAAAGCCTTAGTCCCGGTGTTTGGGAGAGGGTTGGCTGAGCACGTTAAAGACGCTCTAGCTACCAGAGAGGTTCCCACAAGTCTGGAAGATTTGATTGCCGTTTCCACCCGCATTGACCTCCGGTTTACGGAGCGCAGGCTGGAATGGGCACAATCCAGACGTAGGGTGAACTTGGCTCCCACATTCACCGAACCACTAATATACTCCGCACAGGAGCTTTCACCCTCTGAACCTATGGAGGTGTCTCGCACCGGCTCAAAGCCACGACCGATGCGAAGCTCTGCACGTTGCTATCAGTGCCGACAGTTTGGTCACCCGGCTAGCACGTGTCCTCTGCGGACGAAAAAGTGTCCACGCCCAGTGGCCGTAGGTAGTGGGCAGTCCAATATGAAACCTTTCTCACACAAACCGGTGTTTCGGGGCATCTTAGACAGTGAGTCCTCCACCTGGGAGGCAGAGGTTACCGTGGACTCTGGGGCCGAGGGGGACTTTATGTCTTCTACCTTCGCCCAGAAACACGCCATTCCCCTGGTACTATTACCTCAGCCTCTGACCATCAGGGTGGTTAACGGAGCACCGTTACCCTCTCAGGTGACCCATCAGACAGCTCCACTAGGGCTCACTATCTCACCTGCTCATCATGAGACTCTGTCCCTGCTATTCCTGCCAGACGGCATTGATCAGGTGCTGCTCGGGGTTCCCTGGCTTCTGTGCCACTCTCCTCATATCGAGTGGGCGACAGGGAAGATACTGGCCTGGAGCAAGGACTGCGAGGGGAGATGTCTGAGGGGCAGTCTTCAGGTGGCTTCCACTGAAGTGTCTGTGGATCTCTCCGCACTACCTAAACCCTATCACCAATACGCGGACGTCTTCTCCAAAAAATCTGCAGAGACGCTCCTGCCGCACCGTCCTTACGACTGCCCGATAGACCTCATGCCAGGCACAGAACCTCCTAGAGGCTGTGTGTATCCACTATCTCTCCCTGAGACAGAAGCTATGTCACAATATATCCGGGAGAACCTGGCTAGAGGCTTTATCAGAAAGTCGGTGTCACCGGCTGGTGCAGGGTTCTTCTTCGTTCAGAAGAAGAGCGGAGAGTTACGCCCCTGCATTGACTACAGAGGTCTCAATGCGATCACGGTTAAAAACAAATACCCTCTACCGTTGATCTCTGAGTTGTTTGACAGGTTGCGAGGGGCCCGGATCTTTACTAAGTTGGATCTGCGCGGGGCATACAACCTGATCCGCATTTGCGAAGGAGACGAATGGAAGACAGCTTTTAATACCAGGGATGGCCATTACGAATATCTGATTATGCCTTTTGGCCTTTGTAATGCGCCAGCTGTCTTCCAGGATTTTGTCAACGACGTCTTCCGCGACATGCTTTCTACCTCGGTGGTGGTATATCTGGATGATATACTCATCTTTTCTCCAGATTTGACTACCCACCGGAGGGACGTCTGCAGGGTCTTCGACCGTCTGCGGGCGAATTCCCTCTTTGCCAAGCTGGAGAAGTGCCAGTTTGAGCAGGAATCCTTGCCGTTCCTGGGCTATATCATCTCGGCCCAGGGGCTGGCCATGGATCCTGCCAAACTGCAAGCGGTAATGAACTGGCAAGAACCTCATTCACTCAAAGCGGTGCAGCGCTTTCTGGGGTTCGTGAACTATTACCGCCAGTTTATACCACACTTTTCCACCCTGGTAGCTCCTTTGGTTGCTCTCACCAAAA
Source organism: Dendrobates tinctorius (assembly GCF_039654945.1). NCBI lineage: Eukaryota > Metazoa > Chordata > Amphibia > Anura > Dendrobatidae > Dendrobates > Dendrobates tinctorius. Next base: position 32,558,594 of record NW_027361743.1, on the reverse strand, counting down.
AAGGAGCTAACCCCAACGCTTGGTCTGAACAGGTCTCCAAGGTCTTCTCGGCTATAAAGTCTCATTTTGCTGGCGCTCCCATCCTACATCGTCCCGATGTAAACAAGCCATTTATACTAGAGGTAGATGCCTCTTCTGTCGGTGCAGGAGCAGTTCTTTTCCAAAAGGATGCTCAAGGTCGGAAGCATCCCTGCTTCTTCTTCTCAAAGACCTTTTCACCGGCAGAGAAGAATTACTCCATCGGTGACAGGGAGCTGCTAGCCATGAAGTTGGCCTTTTCAGAATGGAGACATCTCCTGGAGGGGGCTCGATTTCCCTTCCAGGTATATACGGACCATAAAAATCTGGTCTATTTACAGACTGCCAAGCGCCTGAACTCCCGTCAGGCTAGGTGGTCGCTCTTCTTTTCCCGCTTCCGCTTCACCCTGCACTACCTTTCTGGAGAGAAGAACGTCCGTGCGAATGCTCTCTCACGCTCGGTGGTCTCGGCGGAAGAAGGAGAGGCTGAGCCTCGGTTAATTCTCCCGCCAGAGATTTTTACGACCGTGGCTCCAGTCGCTCTCGAGTCAGTGCCACCAGGCAAGACCTTGGTGCCTCGTCAGCTACGGCCGGAGGTCCTCGCCTGGCCACATGCCTCCAGGGTGGGTAGTCATTTTGGCAATAAACGGACCTCCGAACTCCTGGCAAGGTCATATTGGTGGCCACATATGGCTCAAGATGTCAAGGAATACGTGCAAGCATGCGTCTCGTGTGCTCGAAACAGACCCTCTAGACAGAGGGCGGCGGGGCTGTTGTATCCCCTGCCACTGGCGGATAGACCGTGGGAGATAGTTGGCATGGATTTCATAGTTGGCCTGCCCAAGTCTCGTGGCAGTACGGTCATCTGGGTGGTCACCGACCATTTTTCCAAAATGGTGCATCCGGTGCCACTCGCACGCCTGCCTTCCGCTCGAGGTCTGGCCACTTTGTTTATTAAGCACGTATTCCGTTTGCATGGCATGCCGGACAAAATCGTGAGTGACCGAGGTCCCCAGTTTGCGTCTCGGTTTTGGAGGGAGCTCTGCAGCCTACTCAGCATCGAGCTAAATCTGTCC